>NW_027640875.1:0-1200000 GCF_949752795.1 Hyperoodon ampullatus
CCCAACTTGGAGAGACAGCCCCTTCAACCTCCTGGTTCACACAGGTTGCCAATTTGGCAGAGGATGACAGGGAAGAGGGAGAACCAATGAGAGAGTAGCTGTTAGGTATTTGGTCGGGGACATATCACTCTAACTTCCCGGCAGGAAGAAGAATTAACCAAAGTCTCAGCCCCCCACCAGGAACCAGTATAGGTCTGAACCAAAATTTTGGACTTGCGGTCAGCTCACCAAAAACGAGTTGAAACATGGAGCTCAGGGGCACAGCAATTCACAAACTGGCCGAGTAATAAAGGACAACTATCGTCCAAAAATCTGTTGAGGGAAGGCAACGAGGCGGACTTGAAAGCGAGGCAGAATAGCAGGAAACAGATTTCAAGAGGTACGTTGGAATCGCCTTTAAAGCACAGGAAGAGGGGCACAACTTCGACAATGATTCACTTGGCCAAAAAGGGCGTATGCGTTTTCTCCTGTATATATTCAGGAGAAAACGCATACGCCCTTTTTGGCCAAGCAAGCAAGCGGGCAATGCAAATCTGCACTACAAAGAAGTATCACTTCCCACCGGTCAAAAGGGACATCCACAAAATGTGTAAAAACCAGAAAGGTAAGACAGGCCCTGGAGAACAGGGAGCCTTGTTATGCTGATGAGTGGGATGTAAATTGCCAACTGCCTCTCTGGAGGAGTGCATTGTGTTCCCTAAAACAAGTAAACAACAGAGCTACAGAGCCAAGGGCACTTCCAGTCTAGGGAATATTCCTTGGGAAAACTGAAAATCAATAAGACAGAGCCACCCCAAAATTTAGGGCTGCACTGCTTACAAGGACCTCAACTTGGGTACACCTTAAATATCCCAGGAAATATAAAAATGGTTCAAAAAATTGTGGTACTTACGTATGATGGAATATCCCTCAGCCATGAAATCAATGTCATAAGACCAGTAGCAGCAAAATGGGTGGATTCAGGTACGATGATTCTAAGTGAAATAAGTCACACAGAAAAAGAAACTTATCATAAGATATCACTTATGAAGATCCTGTAAACATGGCTACACTTGAACTGAGTTAGGAAAGAGAAGAATGTCTCACATTTAGAAAACACTCTTATGCCTGCTTTAGGGGGAAGGAGAGGTGGGGTGATGCATAAAACCAGAGTTTGATATAAGCACAGGTACCGTTCCAAAAACCAACTATGGAATAGACAAGACCTACACCTTCCTCAGTGAAAGGGACTCAAAACCCCATATTTCCCGCAGAGGAATATATCTGACTAGTAAGAATCTTAAAACCTATGTATTGATATGTCTCCGTAAGGGAATCAAGTGTGTCTAGACTGGCATAAACATGGCAGCGAGAATCAGCTCAAACCCACTATAAAAAGGAATTTCAAAAACAAAACAAAAAAACTGGGAAATTCTTTACAATTCCTTCAGGGTCTCTGATGAACCCTGGAATGACCCTATCTACAACGACAGCTGGATGTGGCAAAAGGCTGGAAACTTGGGACTGAGACGATTGGTGAGATTGGGTGAGCAAATGCAGACCCTTTAAAGCAATAATGCATGGCACCCATTCCATGGGTCCCAACTCTCCAGGTTGAAGGGAATATTACTACAGTTATAATATGTACCGGAAACCTAGAGAACGGACACACTGTGAATACGAAAGGTTTCTAAAACTCAACGAATAGTCCCTCTCCTGGTGCTCCAGTTTGACTTTCCATCTGCTTTACTATCAACCTCCCAACTTGGAGAGACAGCCCCTTCCACCTCCAGGTTCACACAGGTTTCCAATTTGGCAGAGGATGAAAGGGAAGAGGGAGAACCAATGAGAGAGTAGCTGTTAGGTATTTGGTCGGGCACATATCACTCTAACTTCCCGGCAGGAAGAAGAATTAACCAAAGTCTCAGCCCCCCAGCAGGAACCAGTATAGGTCCTGAACCAAAATTTTGGACTTGCGGTCAGCTCACCAAAAACGAGTTGAAAAATGGAGCTCAGGGGCACAGCAATTCACAAACTGGCCGAGTAATAAAGGACAACTATCGTCCAAAAATCTGTTGAGGGAAGGCAACGAGGCGGACTTGAAATCGAGGCAGAATAGCAGGAAACAGATTTCAAAGGTACGTTGGAATCGCCTTTAAAGCACAGGAAGAGGGGCACAACTTCGACAATGATGCACTTGGCCAAAAAGGGCGTATGCGTTTTCTCCTGAATATATTCAGGAGAAAACGCATACACCCTTTTTGGCCAAGCAAGCAAGCGGGAAATGCAAATCTGCACTACAAAGAAGTATCACTTCCCACCGGTCAAAAGGGACATCCACAAAATGTGTAAAAACCAGAAAGGCAAGACAGGCCCTGGAGAACAGGGAGCCTTGTTATGCTGATGAGTGGGATGTAAATTGCCAACTGCCTCTCTGGAGGAGTGCATTGTGTTCCCTAAAACAAGTAAACAACAGAGCTACAGAGCCAAGGGCACTTCCAGTCTAGGGAATATACCTTGGGAAAACTGAAAATCAATAAGACAGAGCCACCCCAAAATTTAGGGCTGCACTGCTTACAAGGACCTCAACTTGGGTACACCTTAAATATCCCAGGAAATATAAAAATGGTTCAAAAAATTGTGGTCCTTACGTACGATGGAATATCCCTCAGCCATGAAATCAATGTCATAAGACCAGTAGCAGCAAAATGGGTGGATTCAGGTACGATGATTCTAAGTGAAATAAGTCACACAGAAAAAGAAACTTATCATAAGATATCACTTATGAAGATCCTGTAAACATGGCTACACTTGAACTGAGTTAGGAAAGAGAAGAATGTCTCACATTTAGAAAACACTCTTATGCCTGCTTAAGGGGGAAGGAGAGGTGGGGTGATGCATAAAACCAGAGTTTGATATAAGCAGAGGTAACGTTCCAAAAACCAACTATGGAATAGACAAGACCTACACCTTCCTTAGTGAAAGGGACTCAAAACCCCATATTTCCTGCAGAGGAATATATCTGACTAGTAAGAATCTTAAAACCTATGTATTGATATGTCTCCGTAAGGGAATCAAGTGTGTCTAGACTGGCATAAACATGGCAGCGAGAATCAGCTCAAACCCACTATAAAAAGGAATTTCAAAAACAAAACAAAAAAACTGGGAAATTCTTTACAATTCCTTCAGGGTCTCTGATGAACCCTGGAATGACCCTATCTACAACGACAGCTGGATGTGGCAAAAGGCTGGAAACTTGGGACTGAGACGATTGGTGATATTGGATGAGCAAATGCCGACCCTTTAAAGCAATAATGCATGGCACCCATTCCATGGGTCCCAACTCTCCAGGTTGAAGGGAATATTACTACAGTTATAACATGTACCGGAAACCTAGAGAACGGACACACTGTGAATACGAAAGGTTTCTAAACATCAACTAATAGTCCCTCTCCTGGTGCTCCGGTTTGACTTTCCATCTGCTTTACTATCAACCTTCCAACTTGGAGAGTCAGCCCCTTTAACCTCCTGATTCGCACAGGTTTCCAATTTGGCAGAGGATGAAAGGGAAGATGGAGAACCAATGAGAGAGTAGCTGTTAGGCATTTGGACGGGCACATATCACTGTAATTTCCCGGCAGGAAGAAGAATTAACCAAAGTCTCCGCCACCCACCGGGAAACAATATAGGTCCTGAACCAAAATTTTGGACATGCGGTCAGCTCACCAAAAACGAGTTGAAAAATGGAGCTCAGGGGCACAGCAATTCACAAACTGGCCGAGTAATAAAGGACAACTATCGTCCAAAAATCTGTTGAGGGAAGGCAACGAGGCGGACTTGAAAGCGAGGCAGAATAGCAGGAAACAGATTTCAAGAGGTACGTTGGAATCGCCTTTAAAGCACAGGAAGAGGGGCACAACTTCGACAATGATGCACTTGGCCAAAAAGGGCGTATGCGTTTTCTCCTGAATATATTCAGGAGAAAACGCATACGCCCTTTTTGGCCAAGCAAGCAAGCGGGCAATCCAAATCTGCACTACAAAGAAGTATCACTTCCCAACGGTCAAAAGGGACATCCACAAAATGTGTAAAACCCAGAAAGGCAAGACAGGCCCTGGAGAACAGGGAGCCTTGTTATGCTGATGTGTGGGATGTAAATTGCCAACTGCCTCTCTGGAGGAGTGCATTGTGTTCCCTAAAACAAGTAAACAACAGAGCTACAGAGCCAAGGGCACTTCCAGTCTAGGGAAAATACCTTGGGAAAACTGAAAATCAATAAGACAGAGCCAACCCAAAATTTAGGGCTGCACTGCTTACAAGGACCTCAACTTGGGTGCACCTTAAATATCCCAGGAAATATAAAAATGTTTCAAAAAATTGTGGTACTTACGTACAATGGAATATCCCTCAGCCATGAAATCAATGTCATAAGACCAGTAGCAGCAAAATGGGTGGATTCAGGTACGATGATTCTAAGTGAAATAAGTCACACAGAAAAAGAAACTTATCATAAGATATCACTTATGAAGATCCTGTAAACATGGCTATACTTGAACTGAGTTAGGAAAGAGAAGAATGTCTCACATTTAGAAAACACTCTTATGCCTGCTTAAGGGGGAAGGAGAGGTGGGGTGATGCATAAAACCAGAGTTTGATATAAGCACAGGTACCGTTCCAAAAACCAACTATGGAATAGACAAGACCTACACCTTCCTCAATGAAAGGGACTCAAAACCCCATATTTCCCGCAGAGGAATATATCTGACTAGTAAGAATCTTAAAACCTATGTATTGATATGTCTCCGTAAGGGAATCAAGTGTGTCTAGACTGGCATAAACATGGCAGCGAGAATCAGCTCAAACCCACTATAAAAAGGAATTTCAAGAACAAAACAAAAAAACTGGGAAATTCTTTACAATTCCTTCAGGGTCTCTGATGAAACCTGGAATGACCCTATCTACAACGACAGCTGGATGTGGCAAAAGGCTGGAAACTTGGGACTGAGAGGATTGGTGAGATTGGGTGAGCAAATGCAGACCCTTTAAAGCAATAATGCATGGCACCCATTCCATGGGTCCCAACTCTCCAGGTTGAAGGGAATACTACTACAGTTATAACATGTACCGGAAACCTAGAGAACGGACACACTGTGAATACGAAAGGTTTCTAAACCTCAACGAATAGTCCCTCTCCTGGTGCTCCGGTTTGACTTTCCATCTGCTTTACTATCAACCTCCCAAATTGGAGAGTCAGCCCCTTTAACCTCCTGGTTCGCCCAGGTTTCCAATTTGGCAGAGGATGAAAGGGAAGAGGGAGAACCAATGAGAGAGTAGCTGTTAGGCATTTGGACGGGCCCATATCACTGTAATTTCCCGGCAGGAAAAAGAATTAACCAAAGTCTCAGCCACCCACCGGGAACCAGTATAGGTCATGAACCAAAATTATCTACTTGCGGTCAGCTAACCAAAAACGAGTTGAAACATGGAGCTCAGGGGCACAGCAATTCACAAACTGGCCGAGTAATAAAGGACAACTATCGTCCAAAAATCTGTTGAGGGAAGGCAACGAGGCGGACTTGAAAGCGAGGCAGAATAGCAGGAAACAGATTTCAAGAGGTACATTGGAATCGCCTTTAAAGCACAGGAAGAGGGGCACAACTTCGACAATGATGCACTTGGCCAAAAAGGGCGTATGCGTTTTCTCCTGAATATATTCAGGAGAAAACGCATACGCCCTTTTTGGCCAAGCAAGCAAGCGGGAAATGCAAATCTGCACTACAAAGAAGTATCACTTCCCACTGGTCAAAAGGGACATCCACAAAATGTGTAAAAACCAGAAAGGCAAGACAGGCCCTGGAGAACAGGGAGCCTTGTTATGCTGATGGGCGGGATGTAAATTGCCAACTGCCTCTCTGAAGGAGTGCACTGTGTTCCCTAAAACAAGTAAACAACAGAGCTACAGAGCCAAGGGCACTTCCAGTCTAGGGAATATTCCTTGGGAAAACTGAAAATCAATAAGACAGAGCCACCCCAAAATTTAAGGCAGCACTGCTTACAAGGAATTCAACTTGGGTACACCTTAAATATCCCAGGAAATATAAAAATGGTTCAAAAAATTGTGGTACTTATGTACAATGCAATATCCCTCAGCCATGAAATCAATGTCATAAGACCAGTAGCAGCAAAATGGGTGGATTCAGGTACGATGATTCTAAGTGAAATAAGTCACACAGAAAAAGAAATTTATCATAAGATATCACTTGTGAAGATCCTGTAAACATGGCTACACTTGAACTGAGTTAGGAAAGAGAAGAATGTCTCACATTTAGAAAACACTCTTATGCCTGCTTAAGGGGGAAGGAGAGGTGGGGTGATGCATAAAACCAGAGTTTGATATAAGCACAGGTACCGTTCCAAAAACCAACTATGGAATAGACAAGACCTACACCTTCCTCAGTGAAAGGGACTCAAAACCCCATATTTCCCGCAGAGGAATATATCTGACTAGTAAGAATCTTAAAACCTATGTATTGATATGTCTCCGTAAGGGAATCAAGTGTGTCTAGACTGGCATAAACATGGCAGCGAGAATCAGCTCAAACCCACTATAAAAAGGAATTTCAAGAACAAAACAAAAAAACTGGGAAATTCTTTACAATTCCTTCAGGGTCTCTGATGAAACCTGGAATGACCCTATCTACAACGACAGCTGGATGTGGCATAAGGCTGGACACTTGGGACTGAGAGGATTGGTGAGATTGGGTGAGCAAATGCAGACCCTTTAAAGCAATAATGCATGGCACCCATTCCATGGGTCCCAACTCTCCAGGTTGAAGGGAATATTACTACAGTTATAACATGTACGAGAAACCTAGAGAACGGACACACTGTGAATATGAAAGGTTTCTAAAACTCAACGAATAGTCCCTCTCCTGGTGCTCCGGTTTGACTTTCCATCTGCTTTACTATCAAACTCCCAACTTGGAGAGACAGCCCCTTCAACCTCCTGGTTCACACAGGTTGCCAATTTGGCAGAGGATGACAGGGAAGAGGGAGAACCAATGAGAGAGTAGCTGTTAGGTATTTGGTCGGGGACATATCACTCTAACTTCCCGGCAGGAAGAAGAATTAACCAAAGTCTCAGCCCCCCACCAGGAACCAGTATAGGTCTGAACCAAAATTTTGGACTTGCGGTCAGCTCACCAAAAACGAGTTGAAACATGGAGCTCAGGGGCACAGCAATTCACAAACTGGCCGAGTAATAAAGGACAACTATCGTCCAAAAATCTGTTGAGGGAAGGCAACGAGGCGGACTTGAAAGCGAGGCAGAATAGCAGGAAACAGATTTCAAGAGGTACGTTGGAATCGCCTTTAAAGCACAGGAAGAGGGGCACAACTTCGACAATGATTCACTTGGCCAAAAAGGGCGTATGCGTTTTCTCCTGTATATATTCAGGAGAAAACGCATACGCCCTTTTTGGCCAAGCAAGCAAGCGGGCAATGCAAATCTGCACTACAAAGAAGTATCACTTCCCAACGGTCAAAAGGGACATCCACAAAATGTGTAAAAACCAGAAAGGTAAGACAGGCCCTGGAGAACAGGGAGCCTTGTTATGCTGATGAGTGGGATGTAAATTGCCAACTGCCTCTCTGGAGGAGTGCATTGTGTTCCCTAAAACAAGTAAACAACAGAGCTACAGAGCCAAGGGCACTTCCAGTCTAGGGAATATTCCTTGGGAAAACTGAAAATCAATAAGACAGAGCCACCCCAAAATTTAGGGCTGCACTGCTTACAAGGACCTCAACTTGGGTACACCTTAAATATCCCAGGAAATATAAAAATGGTTCAAAAAATTGTGGTACTTACGTATGATGGAATATCCCTCAGCCATGAAATCAATGTCATAAGACCAGTAGCAGCAAAATGGGTGGATTCAGGTACGATGATTCTAAGTGAAATAAGTCACACAGAAAAAGAAACTTATCATAAGATATCACTTATGAAGATCCTGTAAACATGGCTACACTTGAACTGAGTTAGGAAAGAGAAGAATGTCTCACATTTAGAAAACACTCTTATGCCTGCTTTAGGGGGAAGGAGAGGTGGGGTGATGCATAAAACCAGAGTTTGATATAAGCACAGGTACCGTTCCAAAAACCAACTATGGAATAGACAAGACCTACACCTTCCTCAGTGAAAGGGACTCAAAACCCCATATTTCCCGCAGAGGAATATATCTGACTAGTAAGAATCTTAAAACCTATGTATTGATATGTCTCCGTAAGGGAATCAAGTGTGTCTAGACTGGCATAAACATGGCAGCGAGAATCAGCTCAAACCCACTATAAAAAGGAATTTCAAAAACAAAACAAAAAAACTGGGAAATTCTTTACAATTCCTTCAGGGTCTCTGATGAACCCTGGAATGACCCTATCTACAACGACAGCTGGATGTGGCAAAAGGCTGGAAACTTGGGACTGAGACGATTGGTGAGATTGGGTGAGCAAATGCAGACCCTTTAAAGCAATAATGCATGGCACCCATTCCATGGGTCCCAACTCTCCAGGTTGAAGGGAATATTACTACAGTTATAATATGTACCGGAAACCTAGAGAACGGACACACTGTGAATACGAAAGGTTTCTAAAACTCAACGAATAGTCCCTCTCCTGGTGCTCCAGTTTGACTTTCCATCTGCTTTACTATCAACCTCCCAACTTGGAGAGACAGCCCCTTCCACCTCCAGGTTCACACAGGTTTCCAATTTGGCAGAGGATGAAAGGGAAGAGGGAGAACCAATGAGAGAGTAGCTGTTAGGTATTTGGTCGGGCACATATCACTCTAACTTCCCGGCAGGAAGAAGAATTAACCAAAGTCTCAGCCCCCCAGCAGGAACCAGTATAGGTCCTGAACCAAAATTTTGGACTTGCGGTCAGCTCACCAAAAACGAGTTGAAAAATGGAGCTCAGGGGCACAGCAATTCACAAACTGGCCGAGTAATAAAGGACAACTATCGTCCAAAAATCTGTTGAGGGAAGGCAACGAGGCGGACTTGAAATCGAGGCAGAATAGCAGGAAACAGATTTCAAAGGTACGTTGGAATCGCCTTTAAAGCACAGGAAGAGGGGCACAACTTCGACAATGATGCACTTGGCCAAAAAGGGCGTATGCGTTTTCTCCTGAATATATTCAGGAGAAAACGCATACACCCTTTTTGGCCAAGCAAGCAAGCGGGAAATGCAAATCTGCACTACAAAGAAGTATCACTTCCCACCGGTCAAAAGGGACATCCACAAAATGTGTAAAAACCAGAAAGGCAAGACAGGCCCTGGAGAACAGGGAGCCTTGTTATGCTGATGAGTGGGATGTAAATTGCCAACTGCCTCTCTGGAGGAGTGCATTGTGTTCCCTAAAACAAGTAAACAACAGAGCTACAGAGCCAAGGGCACTTCCAGTCTAGGGAATATACCTTGGGAAAACTGAAAATCAATAAGACAGAGCCACCCCAAAATTTAGGGCTGCACTGCTTACAAGGACCTCAACTTGGGTACACCTTAAATATCCCAGGAAATATAAAAATGGTTCAAAAAATTGTGGTCCTTACATACGATGGAATATCCCTCAGCCATGAAATCAATGTCATAAGACCAGTAGCAGCAAAATGGGTGGATTCAGGTACGATGATTCTAAGTGAAATAAGTCACACAGAAAAAGAAACTTATCATAAGATATCACTTATGAAGATCCTGTAAACATGGCTACACTTGAACTGAGTTAGGAAAGAGAAGAATGTCTCACATTTAGAAAACACTCTTATGCCTGCTTAAGGGGGAAGGAGAGGTGGGGTGATGCATAAAACCAGAGTTTGATATAAGCAGAGGTAACGTTCCAAAAACCAACTATGGAATAGACAAGACCTACACCTTCCTTAGTGAAAGGGACTCAAAACCCCATATTTCCTGCAGAGGAATATATCTGACTAGTAAGAATCTTAAAACCTATGTATTGATATGTCTCCGTAAGGGAATCAAGTGTGTCTAGACTGGCATAAACATGGCAGCGAGAATCAGCTCAAACCCACTATAAAAAGGAATTTCAAAAACAAAACAAAAAAACTGGGAAATTCTTTACAATTCCTTCAGGGTCTCTGATGAACCCTGGAATGACCCTATCTACAACGACAGCTGGATGTGGCAAAAGGCTGGAAACTTGGGACTGAGACGATTGGTGATATTGGATGAGCAAATGCCGACCCTTTAAAGCAATAATGCATGGCAACCATTCCATGGGTCCCAACTCTCCAGGTTGAAGGGAATATTACTACAGTTATAACATGTACCGGAAACCTAGAGAACGGACACACTGTGAATACGAAAGGTTTCTAAACATCAACTAATAGTCCCTCTCCTGGTGCTCCGGTTTGACTTTCCATCTGCTTTACTATCAACCTTCCAACTTGGAGAGTCAGCCCCTTTAACCTCCTGATTCGCACAGGTTTCCAATTTGGCAGAGGATGAAAGGGAAGATGGAGAACCAATGAGAGAGTAGCTGTTAGGCATTTGGACGGGCACATATCACTGTAATTTCCCGGCAGGAAGAAGAATTAACCAAAGTCTCCGCCACCCACCGGGAAACAATATAGGTCCTGAACCAAAATTTTGGACATGCGGTCAGCTCACCAAAAACGAGTTGAAAAATGGAGCTCAGGGGCACAGCAATTCACAAACTGGCCGAGTAATAAAGGACAACTATCGTCCAAAAATCTGTTGAGGGAAGGCAACGAGGCGGACTTGAAAGCGAGGCAGAATAGCAGGAAACAGATTTCAAGAGGTACGTTGGAATCGCCTTTAAAGCACAGGAAGAGGGGCACAACTTCGACAATGATGCACTTGGCCAAAAAGGGCGTATGCGTTTTCTCCTGAATATATTCAGGAGAAAACGCATACGCCCTTTTTGGCCAAGCAAGCAAGCGGGCAATCCAAATCTGCACTACAAAGAAGTATCACTTCCCAACGGTCAAAAGGGACATCCACAAAATGTGTAAAACCCAGAAAGGCAAGACAGGCCCTGGAGAACAGGGAGCCTTGTTATGCTGATGTGTGGGATGTAAATTGCCAACTGCCTCTCTGGAGGAGTGCATTGTGTTCCCTAAAACAAGTAAACAACAGAGCTACAGAGCCAAGGGCACTTCCAGTCTAGGGAAAATACCTTGGGAAAACTGAAAATCAATAAGACAGAGCCAACCCAAAATTTAGGGCTGCACTGCTTACAAGGACCTCAACTTGGGTGCACCTTAAATATCCCAGGAAATATAAAAATGGTTCAAAAAATTGTGGTACTTACGTACAATGGAATATCCCTCAGCCATGAAATCAATGTCATAAGACCAGTAGCAGCAAAATGGGTGGATTCAGGTACGATGATTCTAAGTGAAATAAGTCACACAGAAAAAGAAACTTATCATAAGATATCACTTATGAAGATCCTGTAAACATGGCTATACTTGAACTGAGTTAGGAAAGAGAAGAATGTCTCACATTTAGAAAACACTCTTATGCCTGCTTAAGGGGGAAGGAGAGGTGGGGTGATGCATAAAACCAGAGTTTGATATAAGCACAGGTACCGTTCCAAAAACCAACTATGGAATAGACAAGACCTACACCTTCCTCAATGAAAGGGACTCAAAACCCCATATTTCCCGCAGAGGAATATATCTGACTAGTAAGAATCTTAAAACCTATGTATTGATATGTCTCCGTAAGGGAATCAAGTGTGTCTAGACTGGCATAAACATGGCAGCGAGAATCAGCTCAAACCCACTATAAAAAGGAATTTCAAGAACAAAACAAAAAAACTGGGAAATTCTTTACAATTCCTTCAGGGTCTCTGATGAAACCTGGAATGACCCTATCTACAACGACAGCTGGATGTGGCAAAAGGCTGGAAACTTGGGACTGAGAGGATTGGTGAGATTGGGTGAGCAAATGCAGACCCTTTAAAGCAATAATGCATGGCACCCATTCCATGGGTCCCAACTCTCCAGGTTGAAGGGAATACTACTACAGTTATAACATGTACCGGAAACCTAGAGAACGGACACACTGTGAATACGAAAGGTTTCTAAACCTCAACGAATAGTCCCTCTCCTGGTGCTCCGGTTTGACTTTCCATCTGCTTTACTATCAACCTCCCAAATTGGAGAGTCAGCCCCTTTAACCTCCTGGTTCGCCCAGGTTTCCAATTTGGCAGAGGATGAAAGGGAAGAGGGAGAACCAATGAGAGAGTAGCTGTTAGGCATTTGGACGGGCCCATATCACTGTAATTTCCCGGCAGGAAAAAGAATTAACCAAAGTCTCAGCCACCCACCGGGAACCAGTATAGGTCATGAACCAAAATTATCTACTTGCGGTCAGCTAACCAAAAACGAGTTGAAACATGGAGCTCAGGGGCACAGCAATTCACAAACTGGCCGAGTAATAAAGGACAACTATCGTCCAAAAATCTGTTGAGGGAAGGCAACGAGGCGGACTTGAAAGCGAGGCAGAATAGCAGGAAACAGATTTCAAGAGGTACATTGGAATCGCCTTTAAAGCACAGGAAGAGGGGCACAACTTCGACAATGATGCACTTGGCCAAAAAGGGCGTATGCGTTTTCTCCTGAATATATTCAGGAGAAAACGCATACGCCCTTTTTGGCCAAGCAAGCAAGCGGGAAATGCAAATCTGCACTACAAAGAAGTATCACTTCCCACTGGTCAAAAGGGACATCCACAAAATGTGTAAAAACCAGAAAGGCAAGACAGGCCCTGGAGAACAGGGAGCCTTGTTATGCTGATGGGCGGGATGTAAATTGCCAACTGCCTCTCTGAAGGAGTGCACTGTGTTCCCTAAAACAAGTAAACAACAGAGCTACAGAGCCAAGGGCACTTCCAGTCTAGGGAATATTCCTTGGGAAAACTGAAAATCAATAAGACAGAGCCACCCCAAAATTTAAGGCAGCACTGCTTACAAGGAACTCAACTTGGGTACACCTTAAATATCCCAGGAAATATAAAAATGGTTCAAAAAATTGTGGTACTTATGTACAATGCAATATCCCTCAGCCATGAAATCAATGTCATAAGACCAGTAGCAGCAAAATGGGTGGATTCAGGTACGATGATTCTAAGTGAAATAAGTCACACAGAAAAAGAAATTTATCATAAGATATCACTTGTGAAGATCCTGTAAACATGGCTACACTTGAACTGAGTTAGGAAAGAGAAGAATGTCTCACATTTAGAAAACACTCTTATGCCTGCTTAAGGGGGAAGGAGAGGTGGGGTGATGCATAAAACCAGAGTTTGATATAAGCACAGGTACCGTTCCAAAAACCAACTATGGAATAGACAAGACCTACACCTTCCTCAGTGAAAGGGACTCAAAACCCCATATTTCCCGCAGAGGAATATATCTGACTAGTAAGAATCTTAAAACCTATGTATTGATATGTCTCCGTAAGGGAATCAAGTGTGTCTAGACTGGCATAAACATGGCAGCGAGAATCAGCTCAAAACCACTATAAAAAGGAATTTCAAGAACAAAACAAAAAAACTGGGAAATTCTTTACAATTCCTTCAGGGTCTCTGATGAAACCTGGAATGACCCTATCTACAACGACAGCTGGATGTGGCATAAGGCTGGACACTTGGGACTGAGAGGATTGGTGAGATTGGGTGAGCAAATGCAGACCCTTTAAAGCAATAATGCATGGCACCCATTCCATGGGTCCCAACTCTCCAGGTTGAAGGGAATATTACTACAGTTATAACATGTACGAGAAACCTAGAGAACGGACACACTGTGAATATGAAAGGTTTCTAAAACTCAACGAATAGTCCCTCTCCTGGTGCTCCGGTTTGACTTTCCATCTGCTTTACTATCAAACTCCCAACTTGGAGAGACAGCCCCTTCAACCTCCTGGTTCACACAGGTTGCCAATTTGGCAGAGGATGACAGGGAAGAGGGAGAACCAATGAGAGAGTAGCTGTTAGGTATTTGGTCGGGGACATATCACTCTAACTTCCCGGCAGGAAGAAGAATTAACCAAAGTCTCAGCCCCCCACCAGGAACCAGTATAGGTCTGAACCAAAATTTTGGACTTGCGGTCAGCTCACCAAAAACGAGTTGAAACATGGAGCTCAGGGGCACAGCAATTCACAAACTGGCCGAGTAATAAAGGACAACTATCGTCCAAAAATCTGTTGAGGGAAGGCAACGAGGCGGACTTGAAAGCGAGGCAGAATAGCAGGAAACAGATTTCAAGAGGTACGTTGGAATCGCCTTTAAAGCACAGGAAGAGGGGCACAACTTCGACAATGATTCACTTGGCCAAAAAGGGCGTATGCGTTTTCTCCTGTATATATTCAGGAGAAAACGCATACGCCCTTTTTGGCCAAGCAAGCAAGCGGGCAATGCAAATCTGCACTACAAAGAAGTATCACTTCCCACCGGTCAAAAGGGACATCCACAAAATGTGTAAAAACCAGAAAGGTAAGACAGGCCCTGGAGAACAGGGAGCCTTGTTATGCTGATGAGTGGGATGTAAATTGCCAACTGCCTCTCTGGAGGAGTGCATTGTGTTCCCTAAAACAAGTAAACAACAGAGCTACAGAGCCAAGGGCACTTCCAGTCTAGGGAATATTCCTTGGGAAAACTGAAAATCAATAAGACAGAGCCACCCCAAAATTTAGGGCTGCACTGCTTACAAGGACCTCAACTTGGGTACACCTTAAATATCCCAGGAAATATAAAAATGGTTCAAAAAATTGTGGTACTTACGTACAATGGAATATCCCTCAGCCATGAAATCAATGTCATAAGACCAGTAGCAGCAAAATGGGTGGATTCAGGTACGATGATTCTAAGTGAAATAAGTCACACAGAAAAAGAAACTTATCATAAGATATCACTTATGAAGATCCTGTAAACATGGCTACACTTGAACTGAGTTAGGAAAGAGAAGAATGTCTCACATTTAGAAAACACTCTTATGCCTGCTTTAGGGGGAAGGAGAGGTGGGGTGATGCATAAAACCAGAGTTTGATATAAGCACAGGTACCGTTCCAAAAACCAACTATGGAATAGACAAGACCTACACCTTCCTCAGTGAAAGGGACTCAAAACCCCATATTTCCCGCAGAGGAATATATCTGACTAGTAAGAATCTTAAAACCTATGTATTGATATGTCTCCGTAAGGGAATCAAGTGTGTCTAGACTGGCATAAACATGGCAGCGAGAATCAGCTCAAACCCACTATAAAAAGGAATTTCAAAAACAAAACAAAAAAACTGGGAAATTCTTTACAATTCCTTCAGGGTCTCTGATGAAACCTGGAATGACCCTATCTACAACGACAGCTGGATGTGGCAAAAGGCTGGAAACATGGGACTGAGAGGATTGGTGAGATTGGGTGAGCAGACGCAGACCCTTTAATGCAATAATGCATGGCACCCATTCCATGGGTCCCAACTCTCCAGGTTGAAGGGAATATTACTACAGTTATAACATGTACCGGAATCCTAGAGAACGGACACACAGTGAATACAAAAGGTTTCTAAAACTCAACGAATAGTCCCTCTCCTGGTGCTCCGGTTTGACTCTCCATCTGCTTTACTATCAACCTCCCAACTTGGAGAGACAGCCCCTTTATCCTCCTGGTTCACACAGGTTTCCAATTTGGCAGAGGATGAAAGGGAAGAGGGAGAACCAATGAGAGAGTAGCTGTTAGGCATTTGGACGGGCACATATCACTGTAATTTCCCAGCAGGAAGAAGAATTAACCAAAGTCTCAGCCACCCACCGGGAACCAGTAGAGGTCCTGAACCAAAATTTTGGACTTGCGGTCAGCTCACCAAAAACGAGTTGAAAAATGGAGCTCAGGGGCTCAGCAATTCACAAACTGGCCCAGTAATAAAGGACAACTATCGTCCAAAAATCTGTTGAGGGAAGGCAACGAGGCGGACTTGAAAGCGAGGCAGAATAGCAGGAAAAAGATTTCAAGAGGTACGTTGGTATCACCTTTAAAGCACAGGAAGAGGGGCACAACTTCGACAATGATGCACTTGGCCAAAAAGTGCGTATGCGTTTTCTCCTGAATATATTCAGGAGAAAACGCATACAACATTTTTGGGCAAGCAAGCAAGCGGGCAATGCAAATCTGCACTACAAAGAAGTATCACTTCCCACCGGTCAAAAGGGACATCCACAAAATGTGTAAAAACCAGAAAGGCAAGACAGGCCCTGGAGAACAGGGAGCCTTGTTATGCTGATGGGCGGGATGTAAATTGCCTACTGCCTCTCTGGAGGAGTGCATTGTGTTCCCTAAAACAAGTAAACAACAGAGCTACAGAGCCAAGGGCACTTCCAGTCTAGGGAATATTCCTTGGGAAAACTGAATATCAATAAGACAGAGCCACCCCAAAATTTAGTGCAGCACTGCTTACAAGGACCTCAACTTGGGTACACCTTAAATATCCCAGGAAATATAAAAATGGTTCAAAAAATTGTGGTACTTACGTACAATGGAATATCCCTCAGCCATGAAATCAATGTCATAAGACCAGTAGCAGCAAAATGGGTGGATTCAGGTACGATGATTCTAAGTGAAATAAGACTCACAGAAAAAGAAACTTATCATAAGATATCACTTATGAAGATCCTGTAAACATGGCTACACTTGAACTGAGTTAGGAAAGAGAAGAATGTCTCACATTTAGAAAACACTCTTATGCCCGCTTAAGGGGGAAGGAGAGGTTGGGTGATGCATAAAACCAGAGTTTGATATAAGCAAAGGTACCGTTCCAAAAACCAACTATGGAATAGACAAGACCTACACCTTCCTCAGTGAAAGGGACTCAAAACCCCATATTTCCCGCAGAGGAATATATCTGACTAGAAAGAATCTTAAAACCTATGTATTGATATGTGTCCGTAAGGGAATCAAGTGTGTCTAGACTGGCATAAACATGGCAGCGAGAATCAGCTCAAACCCACTATAAAAAGGAATTTCAAAAACAAAACAAAAAAACTGGGAAATTCTTTACAATTCCTTCAGGGTCTCTGATGAACCCTGGAATGACCCTATCTACAACGACAGCTGGATGTGGCAAAAGGCTGGAAACTTGGGACTGAGACGATTGGTGAGATTGGGTGAGCAAATGCAGACCCTTTAAAGCAATAATGCATGGCACCCATTCCATGGGTCCCAACTCTCCAGGTTGAAGGGAATATTACTACAGTTATAATATGTACCGGAAACCTAGAGAACGGACACACTGTGAATACGAAAGGTTTCTAAAACTCAACGAATAGTCCCTCTCCTGGTGCTCCAGTTTGACTTTCCATCTGCTTTACTATCAACCTCCCAACTTGGAGAGACAGCCCCTTCCACCTCCAGGTTCACACAGGTTTCCAATTTGGCAGAGGATGAAAGGGAAGAGGGAGAACCAATGAGAGAGTAGCTGTTAGGTATTTGGTCGGGCACATATCACTCTAACTTCCCGGCAGGAAGAAGAATTAACCAAAGTCTCAGCCCCCCAGCAGGAACCAGTATAGGTCCTGAACCAAAATTTTGGACTTGCGGTCAGCTCACCAAAAACGAGTTGAAAAATGGAGCTCAGGGGCACAGCAATTCACAAACTGGCCGAGTAATAAAGGACAACTATCGTCCAAAAATCTGTTGAGGGAAGGCAACGAGGCGGACTTGAAATCGAGGCAGAATAGCAGGAAACAGATTTCAAAGGTACGTTGGAATCGCCTTTAAAGCACAGGAAGAGGGGCACAACTTTGACAATGATGCACTTGGCCAAAAAGGGCGTATGCGTTTTCTCCTGAATATATTCAGGAGAAAACGCATACGCCCTTTTTGGCCAAGCAAGCAAGCGGGAAATGCAAATCTGCACTACAAAGAAGTATCACTTCCCACCGGTCAAAAGGGACATCCACAAAATGTGTAAAAACCAGAAAGGCAAGACAGGCCCTGGAGAACAGGGAGCCTTGTTATGCTGATGAGTGGGATGTAAATTGCCAACTGCCTCTCTGGAGGAGTGCATTGTGTTCCCTAAAACAAGTAAACAACAGAGCTACAGAGCCAAGGGCACTTCCAGTCTAGGGAATATACCTTGGGAAAACTGAAAATCAATAAGACAGAGCCACCTCAAAATTTAGGGCTGCACTGCTTACAAGGACCTCAACTTGGGTACACCTTAAATATCCCAGGAAATATAAAAATGGTTCAAAAAATTGTGGTCCTTACGTACGATGGAATATCCCTCAGCCATGAAATCAATGTCATAAGACCAGTAGCAGCAAAATGGGTGGATTCAGGTACGATGATTCTAAGTGAAATAAGTCACACAGAAAAAGAAACTTATCATAAGATATCACTTATGAAGATCCTGTAAACATGGCTACACTTGAACTGAGTTAGGAAAGAGAAGAATGTCTCACATTTAGAAAACACTCTTATGCCTGCTTAAGGGGGAAGGAGAGGTGGGGTGATGCATAAAACCAGAGTTTGATATAAGCAGAGGTAACGTTCCAAAAACCAACTATGGAATAGACAAGACCTACACCTTCCTTAGTGAAAGGGACTCAAAACCCCATATTTCCTGCAGAGGAATATATCTGACTAGTAAGAATCTTAAAACCTATGTATTGATATGTCTCCGTAAGGGAATCAAGTGTGTCTAGACTGGCATAAACATGGCAGCGAGAATCAGCTCAAACCCACTATAAAAAGGAATTTCAAAAACAAAACAAAAAAACTGGGAAATTCTTTACAATTCCTTCAGGGTCTCTGATGAACCCTGGAATGACCCTATCTACAACGACAGCTGGATGTGGCAAAAGGCTGGAAACTTGGGACTGAGACGATTGGTGATATTGGATGAGCAAATGCCGACCCTTTAAAGCAATAATGCATGGCACCCATTCCATGGGTCCCAACTCTCCAGGTTGAAGGGAATATTACTACAGTTATAACATGTACCGGAAACCTAGAGAACGGACACACTGTGAATACGAAAGGTTTCTAAACATCAACTAATAGTCCCTCTCCTGGTGCTCCGGTTTGACTTTCCATCTGCTTTACTATCAACCTTCCAACTTGGAGAGTCAGCCCCTTTAACCTCCTGATTCGCACAGGTTTCCAATTTGGCAGAGGATGAAAGGGAAGATGGAGAACCAATGAGAGAGTAGCTGTTAGGCATTTGGACGGGCACATATCACTGTAATTTCCCGGCAGGAAGAAGAATTAACCAAAGTCTCCGCCACCCACCGGGAAACAATATAGGTCCTGAACCAAAATTTTGGACATGCGGTCAGCTCACCAAAAACGAGTTGAAAAATGGAGCTCAGGGGCACAGCAATTCACAAACTGGCCGAGTAATAAAGGACAACTATCGTCCAAAAATCTGTTGAGGGAAGGCAACGAGGCGGACTTGAAAGCGAGGCAGAATAGCAGGAAACAGATTTCAAGAGGTACGTTGGAATCGCCTTTAAAGCACAGGAAGAGGGGCACAACTTCGACAATGATGCACTTGGCCAAAAAGGGCGTATGCGTTTTCTCCTGAATATATTCAGGAGAAAACGCATACGCCCTTTTTGGCCAAGCAAGCAAGCGGGCAATCCAAATCTGCACTACAAAGAAGTATCACTTCCCAACGGTCAAAAGGGACATCCACAAAATGTGTAAAACCCAGAAAGGCAAGACAGGCCCTGGAGAACAGGGAGCCTTGTTATGCTGATGTGTGGGATGTAAATTGCCAACTGCCTCTCTGGAGGAGTGCATTGTGTTCCCTAAAACAAGTAAACAACAGAGCTACAGAGCCAAGGGCACTTCCAGTCTAGGGAAAATACCTTGGGAAAACTGAAAATCAATAAGACAGAGCCAACCCAAAATTTAGGGCTGCACTGCTTACAAGGACCTCAACTTGGGTGCACCTTAAATATCCCAGGAAATATAAAAATGGTTCAAAAAATTGTGGTACTTACGTACAATGGAATATCCCTCAGCCATGAAATCAATGTCATAAGACCAGTAGCAGCAAAATGGGTGGATTCAGGTACGATGATTCTAAGTGAAATAAGTCACACAGAAAAAGAAACTTATCATAAGATATCACTTATGAAGATCCTGTAAACATGGCTATACTTGAACTGAGTTAGGAAAGAGAAGAATGTCTCACATTTAGAAAACACTCTTATGCCTGCTTAAGGGGGAAGGAGAGGTGGGGTGATGCATAAAACCAGAGTTTGATATAAGCACAGGTACCGTTCCAAAAACCAACTATGGAATAGACAAGACCTACACCTTCCTCAATGAAAGGGACTCAAAACCCCATATTTCCCGCAGAGGAATATATCTGACTAGTAAGAATCTTAAAACCTATGTATTGATATGTCTCCGTAAGGGAATCAAGTGTGTCTAGACTGGCATAAACATGGCAGCGAGAATCAGCTCAAACCCACTATAAAAAGGAATTTCAAAAACAAAACAAAAAAACTGGGAAATTCTTTACAATTCCTTCAGGGTCTCTGATGAACCCTGGAATGACCCTATCTACAACGACAGCTGGATGTGGCAAAAGGCTGGAAACTTGGGACTGAGACGATTGGTGATATTGGATGAGCAAATGCCGACCCTTTAAAGCAATAATGCATGGCACCCATTCCATGGGTCCCAACTCTCCAGGTTGAAGGGAATATTACTACAGTTATAACATGTACCGGAAACCTAGAGAACGGACACACTGTGAATACGAAAGGTTTCTAAACATCAACTAATAGTCCCTCTCCTGGTGCTCCGGTTTGACTTTCCATCTGCTTTACTATCAACCTTCCAACTTGGAGAGTCAGCCCCTTTAACCTCCTGATTCGCACAGGTTTCCAATTTGGCAGAGGATGAAAGGGAAGATGGAGAACCAATGAGAGAGTAGCTGTTAGGCATTTGGACGGGCACATATCACTGTAATTTCCCGGCAGGAAGAAGAATTAAGCAAAGTCTCCGCCACCCACCGGGAAACAATATAGGTCCTGAACCAAAATTTTGGACATGCGGTCAGCTCACCAAAAACGAGTTGAAAAATGGAGCTCAGGGGCACAGCAATTCACAAACTGGCCGAGTAATAAAGGACAACTATCGTCCAAAAATCTGTTGAGGGAAGGCAACGAGGCGGACTTGAAAGCGAGGCAGAATAGCAGGAAACAGATTTCAAGAGGTACGTTGGAATCGCCTTTAAAGCACAGGAAGAGGGGCACAACTTCGACAATGATGCACTTGGCCAAAAAGGGCGTATGCGTTTTCTCCTGAATATATTCAGGAGAAAACGCATACGCCCTTTTTGGCCAAGCAAGCAAGCGGGCAATCCAAATCTGCACTACAAAGAAGTATCACTTCCCAACGGTCAAAAGGGACATCCACAAAATGTGTAAAACCCAGAAAGGCAAGACAGGCCCTGGAGAACAGGGAGCCTTGTTATGCTGATGTGTGGGATGTAAATTGCCAACTGCCTCTCTGGAGGAGTGCATTGTGTTCCCTAAAACAAGTAAACAACAGAGCTACAGAGCCAAGGGCACTTCCAGTCTAGGGAAAATACCTTGGGAAAACTGAAAATCAATAAGACAGAGCCAACCCAAAATTTAGGGCTGCACTGCTTACAAGGACCTCAACTTGGGTGCACCTTAAATATCCCAGGAAATATAAAAATGGTTCAAAAAATTGTGGTACTTACGTACAATGGAATATCCCTCAGCCATGAAATCAATGTCATAAGACCAGTAGCAGCAAAATGGGTGGATTCAGGTACGATGATTCTAAGTGAAATAAGTCACACAGAAAAAGAAACTTATCATAAGATATCACTTATGAAGATCCTGTAAACATGGCTATACTTGAACTGAGTTAGGAAAGAGAAGAATGTCTCACATTTAGAAAACACTCTTATGCCTGCTTAAGGGGGAAGGAGAGGTGGGGTGATGCATAAAACCAGAGTTTGATATAAGCACAGGTACCGTTCCAAAAACCAACTATGGAATAGACAAGACCTACACCTTCCTCAATGAAAGGGACTCAAAACCCCATATTTCCCGCAGAGGAATATATCTGACTAGTAAGAATCTTAAAACCTATGTATTGATATGTCTCCGTAAGGGAATCAAGTGTGTCTAGACTGGCATAAACATGGCAGCGAGAATCAGCTCAAACCCACTATAAAAAGGAATTTCAAGAACAAAACAAAAAAACTGGGAAATTCTTTACAATTCCTTCAGGGTCTCTGATGAAACCTGGAATGACCCTATCTACAACGACAGCTGGATGTGGCAAAAGGCTGGAAACTTGGGACTGAGAGGATTGGTGAGATTGGGTGAGCAAATGCAGACCCTTTAAAGCAATAATGCATGGCACCCATTCCATGGGTCCCAACTCTCCAGGTTGAAGGGAATACTACTACAGTTATAACATGTACCGGAAACCTAGAGAACGGACACACTGTGAATACGAAAGGTTTCTAAACCTCAACGAATAGTCCCTCTCCTGGTGCTCCGGTTTGACTTTCCATCTGCTTTACTATCAACCTCCCAAATTGGAGAGTCAGCCCCTTTAACCTCCTGGTTCGCCCAGGTTTCCAATTTGGCAGAGGATGAAAGGGAAGAGGGAGAACCAATGAGAGAGTAGCTGTTAGGCATTTGGACGGGCCCATATCACTGTAATTTCCCGGCAGGAAAAAGAATTAACCAAAGTCTCAGCCACCCACCGGGAACCAGTATAGGTCATGAACCAAAATTATCTACTTGCGGTCAGCTAACCAAAAACGAGTTGAAACATGGAGCTCAGGGGCACAGCAATTCACAAACTGGCCGAGTAATAAAGGACAACTATCGTCCAAAAATCTGTTGAGGGAAGGCAACGAGGCGGACTTGAAAGCGAGGCAGAATAGCAGGAAACAGATTTCAAGAGGTACATTGGAATCGCCTTTAAAGCACAGGAAGAGGGGCACAACTTCGACAATGATGCACTTGGCCAAAAAGGGCGTATGCGTTTTCTCCTGAATATATTCAGGAGAAAACGCATACGCCCTTTTTGGCCAAGCAAGCAAGCGGGAAATGCAAATCTGCACTACAAAGAAGTATCACTTCCCACTGGTCAAAAGGGACATCCACAAAATGTGTAAAAACCAGAAAGGCAAGACAGGCCCTGGAGAACAGGGAGCCTTGTTATGCTGATGGGCGGGATGTAAATTGCCAACTGCCTCTCTGAAGGAGTGCACTGTGTTCCCTAAAACAAGTAAACAACAGAGCTACAGAGCCAAGGGCACTTCCAGTCTAGGGAATATTCCTTGGGAAAACTGAAAATCAATAAGACAGAGCCACCCCAAAATTTAAGGCAGCACTGCTTACAAGGAATTCAACTTGGGTACACCTTAAATATCCCAGGAAATATAAAAATGGTTCAAAAAATTGTGGTACTTATGTACAATGCAATATCCCTCAGCCATGAAATCAATGTCATAAGACCAGTAGCAGCAAAATGGGTGGATTCAGGTACGATGATTCTAAGTGAAATAAGTCACACAGAAAAAGAAATTTATCATAAGATATCACTTGTGAAGATCCTGTAAACATGGCTACACTTGAACTGAGTTAGGAAAGAGAAGAATGTCTCACATTTAGAAAACACTCTTATGCCTGCTTAAGGGGGAAGGAGAGGTGGGGTGATGCATAAAACCAGAGTTTGATATAAGCACAGGTACCGTTCCAAAAACCAACTATGGAATAGACAAGACCTACACCTTCCTCAGTGAAAGGGACTCAAAACCCCATATTTCCCGCAGAGGAATATATCTGACTAGTAAGAATCTTAAAACCTATGTATTGATATGTCTCCGTAAGGGAATCAAGTGTGTCTAGACTGGCATAAACATGGCAGCGAGAATCAGCTCAAACCCACTATAAAAAGGAATTTCAAGAACAAAACAAAAAAACTGGGAAATTCTTTACAATTCCTTCAGGGTCTCTGATGAAACCTGGAATGACCCTATCTACAACGACAGCTGGATGTGGCATAAGGCTGGACACTTGGGACTGAGAGGATTGGTGAGATTGGGTGAGCAAATGCAGACCCTTTAAAGCAATAATGCATGGCACCCATTCCATGGGTCCCAAC
This sequence comes from Hyperoodon ampullatus, assembly GCF_949752795.1. NCBI lineage: Eukaryota > Metazoa > Chordata > Mammalia > Artiodactyla > Ziphiidae > Hyperoodon > Hyperoodon ampullatus. The sequence continues at coordinate 24,188 of NW_027640875.1, forward strand.
TCTCCAGGTTGAAGGGAATATTACTACAGTTATAACATGTACGAGAAACCTAGAGAACGGACACACTGTGAATATGAAAGGTTTCTAAAACTCAACGAATAGTCCCTCTCCTGGTGCTCCGGTTTGACTTTCCATCTGCTTTACTATCAAACTCCCAACTTGGAGAGACAGCCCCTTCAACCTCCTGGTTCACACAGGTTGCCAATTTGGCAGAGGATGACAGGGAAGAGGGAGAACCAATGAGAGAGTAGCTGTTAGGTATTTGGTCGGGGACATATCACTCTAACTTCCCGGCAGGAAGAAGAATTAACCAAAGTCTCAGCCCCCCACCAGGAACCAGTATAGGTCTGAACCAAAATTTTGGACTTGCGGTCAGCTCACCAAAAACGAGTTGAAACATGGAGCTCAGGGGCACAGCAATTCACAAACTGGCCGAGTAATAAAGGACAACTATCGTCCAAAAATCTGTTGAGGGAAGGCAACGAGGCGGACTTGAAAGCGAGGCAGAATAGCAGGAAACAGATTTCAAGAGGTACGTTGGAATCGCCTTTAAAGCACAGGAAGAGGGGCACAACTTCGACAATGATTCACTTGGCCAAAAAGGGCGTATGCGTTTTCTCCTGTATATATTCAGGAGAAAACGCATACGCCCTTTTTGGCCAAGCAAGCAAGCGGGCAATGCAAATCTGCACTACAAAGAAGTATCACTTCCCACTGGTCAAAAGGGACATCCACAAAATGTGTAAAAACCAGAAAGGTAAGACAGGCCCTGGAGAACAGGGAGCCTTGTTATGCTGATGAGTGGGATGTAAATTGCCAACTGCCTCTCTGGAGGAGTGCATTGTGTTCCCTAAAACAAGTAAACAACAGAGCTACAGAGCCAAGGGCACTTCCAGTCTAGGGAATATTCCTTGGGAAAACTGAAAATCAATAAGACAGAGCCACCCCAAAATTTAGGGCTGCACTGCTTACAAGGACCTCAACTTGGGTACACCTTAAATATCCCAGGAAATATAAAAATGGTTCAAAAAATTGTGGTACTTACGTATGATGGAATATCCCTCAGCCATGAAATCAATGTCATAAGACCAGTAGCAGCAAAATGGGTGGATTCAGGTACGATGATTCTAAGTGAAATAAGTCACACAGAAAAAGAAACTTATCATAAGATATCACTTATGAAGATCCTGTAAACATGGCTACACTTGAACTGAGTTAGGAAAGAGAAGAATGTCTCACATTTAGAAAACACTCTTATGCCTGCTTTAGGGGGAAGGAGAGGTGGGGTGATGCATAAAACCAGAGTTTGATATAAGCACAGGTACCGTTCCAAAAACCAACTATGGAATAGACAAGACCTACACCTTCCTCAGTGAAAGGGACTCAAAACCCCATATTTCCCGCAGAGGAATATATCTGACTAGTAAGAATCTTAAAACCTATGTATTGATATGTCTCCGTAAGGGAATCAAGTGTGTCTAGACTGGCATAAACATGGCAGCGAGAATCAGCTCAAACCCACTATAAAAAGGAATTTCAAAAACAAAACAAAAAAACTGGGAAATTCTTTACAATTCCTTCAGGGTCTCTGATGAAACCTGGAATGACCCTATCTACAACGACAGCTGGATGTGGCAAAAGGCTGGAAACATGGGACTGAGAGGATTGGTGAGATTGGGTGAGCAGACGCAGACCCTGTAATGCAATAATGCATGGCACCCATTCCATGGGTCCCAACTCTCCAGGTTGAAGGGAATATTACTACAGTTATAACATGTACCGGAATCCTAGAGAACGAACACACAGTGAATACAAAAGGTTTCTAAAACTCAACGAATAGTCCCTCTCCTGGTGCTCCGGTTTGACTCTCCATCTGCTTTACTATCAACCTCCCAACTTGGAGAGACAGCCCCTTTAACCTCCTGGTTCACACAGGTTTCCAATTTGGCAGAGGATGAAAGGGAAGAGGGAGAACCAATGAGAGAGTAGCTGTTAGGCATTTGGACGGGCACATATCACTGTAATTTCCCAGCAGGAAGAAGAATTAACCAAAGTCTCAGCCACCCACCGGGAACCAGTAGAGGTCCTGAACCAAAATTTTGGACTTGCGGTCAGCTCACCAAAAACGAGTTGAAAAATGGAGCTCAGGGGCTCAGCAATTCACAAACTGGCCCAGTAATAAAGGACAACTATCGTCCAAAAATCTGTTGAGGGAAGGCAACGAGGCGGACTTGAAAGCGAGGCAGAATAGCAGGAAACAGATTTCAAGAGGTACGTTGGTATCACCTTTAAAGCACAGGAAGAGGGGCACAACTTCGACAATGATGCACTTGGCCAAAAAGTGCGTATGCATTTTCTCCTGAATATATTCAGGAGAAAACGCATACAACATTTTTGGGCAAGCAAGCAAGCGGGCAATGCAAATCTGCACTACAAAGAAGTATCACTTCCCACCGGTCAAAAGGGACATCCACAAAATGTGTAAAAACCAGAAAGGCAAGACAGGCCCTGGAGAACAGGGAGCCTTGTTATGCTGATGGGCGGGATGTAAATTGCCAACTGCCTCTCTGGAGGAGTGCATTGTGTTCCCTAAAACAAGTAAACAACAGAGCTACAGAGCCAAGGGCACTTCCAGTCTAGGGAATATTCCTTGGGAAAACTGAATATCAATAAGACAGAGCCACCCCAAAATTTAGTGCAGCACTGCTTACAAGGACCTCAACTTGGGTACACCTTAAATATCCCAGGAAATATAAAAATGGTTCAAAAAATTGTGGTACTTACGTACAATGGAATATCCCTCAGCCATGAAATCAATGTCATAAGACCAGTAGCAGCAAAATGGGTGGATTCAGGTACGATGATTCTAAGTGAAATAAGACACACAGAAAAAGAAATTTATCATAAGATATCACTTATGCAGATCCTGTAAACATGGCTACACTTGAACTGAGTTAGGAAAGAGAAGAATGTCTCACATTTAGAAAACACTCTTATGCCTGCTTAAGGGGGAAGGAGAGGTGGGGTGATGCATAAAACAAGAGTTTGATATAAGCACAGGTACCGTTCCAAAAACCAACTATGGAATAGACAAGACCTACACCTTCCTCAGTGAAAGGGACTCAAAACCCCATATTTCCTGCAGAGGAATATATCTGACTAGAAAGAATCTTAAAACCTATGTATTGATATGTGTCCGTAAGGGAATCAAGTGTGTCTAGACTGGCATAAACATGGCAGCGAGAATCAGCTCAAACCCACTATAAAAAGGAATTTCAAAAACAAAACAAAAAAACTGGGAAATTCTTTACAATTCCTTCAGGGTCTCTGATGAAACCTGGAATGACCCTATCTACAACGACAGCTGGATGTGGCAAAAGGCTGGAAACTTGGGACTGAGACGATTGGTGAGATTGGGTGAGCAAATGCAGACCCTTTAAAGCAATAATGCATGGCACCCATTCCATGGGTCCCAACTCTCCAGGTTGAAGGGAATATTACTACAGTTATAATATGTACCGGAAACCTAGAGAACGGACACACTGTGAATACGAAAGGTTTCTAAAACTCAACGAATAGTCCCTCTCCTGGTGCTCCAGTTTGACTTTCCATCTGCTTTACTATCAACCTCCCAACTTGGAGAGACAGCCCCTTTAACCTCCTGGTTCGCACAGGTTTCCAATTTGGCAGAGGATGAAAGGGAAGAGGGAGAACCAATGAGAGAGTAGCTGTTAGGCATTTGGACGGGCACATATCACTGTAATTTCCCGGCAGGAAGAAGAATTAACCAAAGTCTGAGCCACCCACCGGGAACCAATATAGGTCTTGAACCAAAATTTTGGACTTGCGGTCAGCTCACCAAAAACGAGTTGAAAAATGGAGTTCAGGGGCACAGCAATTCACAAACTGGCCGAGTAATAAAGGACAACTATCGTCCAAAAATCTGTTGAGGGAAGGCAACGAGGCGGACTTGAAAGCGAGGCAGAATAGCAGGAAACAGATTTCAAGAGGTACGTTGGAATCGCCTTTAAAGCACAGGAAGAGGGGCACAAATTCGACAATGATGCACTTGGCCAAAAAGGGCGTATGTGTTTCTCCTGAATATATTCAGGAGAAAACGCATACGCCCTTTTTGGCCAAGCAAGCAAGCGGGCAATGCAAATCTGCACTACAAAGAAGTATCACTTCCCACTGGTCAAAAGGGACATCCACAAAATGTGTAAAAACCAGAAAGGCAAGACAGGCCCTGGAGAACAGGGAGCCTTGTTATGCTGATGTGTGGGATGTAAATTGCCAACTGCCTCTCTGGAGGAGTGCATTGTGTTCCCTAAAACAAGTAAACAACAGAGCTACAGAGCCAAGGGCACTTCCAGTCTAGGGAATATACCTTGGGTAAACTGAAAATCAATAAGACAGAGCCACCCCAAAATTTAGGGCTGCACTGCTTACAAGGACCTCAACTTGGGTACACCTTAAATATCCCAGGAAATATAAAAATGGTTCAAAAAATTGTGGTACTTACGTACGATGGAATATCCCTCAGCCATGAAATCAATGTCATAAGACCAGTAGCAGCAAAATGGGTGGATTCAAGTACGATGATTCTAAGTGAAATAAGTCACACAGAAAAAGAAACTTATCATAAGATATCACTTATGAAGATCCTGTAAACATGGCTACACTTGAACTGAGTTAGGAAAGAGAAGAATGTCTCACATTTAGAAAACACTCTTATGCCTGCTTTAGGGGGAAGGAGAGGTGGGGTGATGCATAAAACCAGAGTTTGATATAAGCACAGGTACCGTTCCAAAAACCAACTATGGAATAGACAAGACCTACTCCTTCCTCAGTGAAAGGGACTCAAAACCCCATAGTTCCCGCAGAGGAATATATCTGACTAGTAATAATCTTAAAACCTATGTACTGATATGTCTCCATAAGGGAATCAAGTGTGTCTAGACTGGCATAAACATGGCAGCGAGAATTAGCTCAAAACCACTATAAAAAGGAATTTCATAAACAAAACAAAAAAACTGGGAAATTCTTTACAATTCCTTCAGGGTCTCTGATGAAACATGGAATGACAATATCTACAAAGACAGCTGGATGTGGCATAAGGCTGGACACTTGGGACTGAGAGGATTGGTGAGATTGGGTGAGCAAATGCAGACCCTTTAAAGCAATAATGCATGGCACCCATTCCATGGGTACCAACTCTCCAGGTTGAAGGGAATATTACTACAGTTATAACATGTACGAGAAACCTAGAGAACGGACACACTGTGAATATGAAAGGTTTCTAAAACTCAACGAATAGTCCCTCTCCTGGTGCTCCGGTTTGACTTTCCATCTGCTTTACTATCAATCTCCCAACTTGGAGAGACAGCCCCTTCCACCTCCTGGTTCACAGAGGTTTCCAATTTGGCAGAGGATGAAAGGGAAGAGGGAGAACCAATGAGAGAGTAGCTGTTAGGTATTTGGTCGGGCACATATCACTCAAACTTCCCGGCAGGAAGAAGAATTAACCAAAGTCTCAGCCCCCCAGCAGGAACCAGTATAGGTCCTGAACCAAAATTTTGGACTTGCGGTCAGCTCACCAAAAACGAGTTGAAAAATGGAGCTCAGGGGCACAGCAATTCACAAACTGGCCGAGTAATAAAGGACAACTATCGTCCAAAAATCTGTTGAGGGAAGGCAACGAGGCGGACTTGAAATCGAGGCAGAATAGCAGGAAACATATTTCAAAGGTACGTTGGAATCGCCTTTAAAGCACAGGAAGAGGGGCACAACTTCGACAATGATGCACTTGGCCAAAAAGGGCGTATGCGTTTTCTCCTGAATATATTCAGGAGAAAACGCATACACCCTTTTTGGCCAAGCAAGCAAGCGGGAAATGCAAATCTGCACTACAAAGAAGTATCACTTCCCACCGGTCAAAAGGGACATCCACAAAATGTGTAAAAACCAGAAAGGCAAGACAGGCCCTGGAGAACAGGGAGCCTTGTTATGCTGATGTCTGGGATGTAAATTGCCAACTGCCTCTCTGGAGGAGTGCATTGTGTTCCCTAAAACAAGTAAAGAACAGAGCTACAGAGCCAAGGGCACTTCCAGTCTAGGGAATATACCTTGGGAAAACTGAAAATCAATAAGACAGAGCCACCCCAATATTTAGCGCTGCACTGCTTACAAGGACCTCAACTTGGGTACAGCTTAAATATCCCAGGAAATATAAAAATGGTTCAAAAAATTGTGGTACTTACGTACGATGGAATATCCCTCAGCCATGAAATCAATGTCATAAGACCAGTAGCAGCAAAATGGGTGGATTCAGGTACGATAATTCTAAGTGAAATATGTCACACAGAAAAAGAAACTTATCACAAGATATCACTTATGATGATCCTGTAAACATGGCTACACTTGAACTGAGTTAGGAAAGAGAAGAATGTCTCACATTTAGAAAACACTCTTATGCCTGCTTTAGGGGGAAGGAGAGGTGGGGTGATGCATAAAACCAGAGTATGATATAAGCACAGGTACCGTTCCAAAAACCAACTATGGAATAGACAAGACCTACACCTTCCTCAGTGATAGGGACTCAAAACCCCATAGTTCCCGCAGAGGAATATATCTGACTAGTAAGAATCTTAAAACCTATGTATTGATATGTCTCCGTAAGGGAATCAAGTGTGTCTAGACTGGCATAAACATGGCAGCGATAATCAGCTCAAAACCACTATAAAAAGGAATTTCATAAACAAAACAAAAAAACTGGGAAATTCTTTACAATTCCTTCAGGGTCTCTGATGAAACATGGAATGACAATATCTACAAAGACAGCTGGATATGGCATAAGGCTGGACACTTGGGACTGAGAGGATTGGTGATATTGGGTGAGCAAATGCAGGCCCTTTAAAGCAATAATGCATGGCACACATTCCATGGGTCCAAACTCTCCAGGTTGAAGGTAATATTACTACAGTTATAACATGTACGAGAAACCTAGAGAACGGACACACTGTGAATATGAAAGGTTTCTAAAACTCAACGAATAGTCCCTCTCCTGGTGCTCCGGTTTCACTTTCCATCTGCTTTACTATCAATCTCCCAACTTGGAGAGACAGCCCCTTTAACATCCTGGTTCGCACAGGTTGCCAATTTGGCAGAGGATGAAAGGGAAGAGGGAGAACCAATGAGAGAGTAGCTGTTAGGCATTTGGACGGGCACATATCACTATAATTTCCCGGCTGGAAGAAGAATTAACCAAAGTCTCAGCCACCCACCGGGAACCAGTATAGGTCCTAAACCAAAATTTTGGACTTGCGGTCAGCTCACCAAAAACGAGTTGAAAAATGGAGCTCAGGGGCACAGCAATTCACAAACTGGCCGAGTAATAAAGGACAACTATCGTCCAAAAATCTGTTGAGGGAAGGCAACGAGGCGGACTTGAAAGCGAGGCAGGATAGCAGGAAACAGATTTCAAGAGGTACGTTGGAATCGCCTTTAAAGCACAGGAAGAGGGGCACAACTTCGACAATGATGCACTTGGCCAAAAAGGGCGTATGCGTTTTCTCCTGAATATATTCAGGAGAAAACGCATACGCCCTTTTTGGCCAAGCAAGCAAGCAGGCAATGCAAATCTGCACTACAAAGAAGTATCACTTCCCACCGGTCAAAAGGGACATCCACAAAATGTGTAAAAACCAGAAAGGCAAAACAGGCCCTGGAGAACAGGGAGCCTTGTTATGCTGATGGGCGGGATGTAAATTGCCAACTGCCTCTCTGGAGGAGTGCATTGTGTTCCCTAAAACAAGTAAACACCAGAGCTACAGAGCCAAGGGCACTTCCAGTCTAGGGAATATACCTTGGGAAAACTGAAAATCAATAAGACAGAGCCACCCCAAAATTTAGGGCTGCACTGCTTACAAGGACCTCAACTTGGGTACACCTTAAATATCCCAGGAAATATAAAAATGGTTCAAAAAATTGTGGTACTTACGTACGATGGAATATCCCTCAGCCATGAAATCAATGTCATAAGACCAGTAGCAGCAAAATGGGTAGATTCAGGTACGATGATTCTAAGTGAAATAAGACACAGAGAAAGAAACTTATCATAAGATATCACTTATGAAGATCCTGTAAACATGGCTACACTTGAACTGAGTTAGGAAAGAGAAGAATGTCTCACATTTAGAAAACACTCTTATGCCTGCTTAAGGGGGAAGGAGAGGTGGGGTGATGCATAAACCCAGAGTTTGATATAAGCACAGGTACCGTTCCAAAAACCAACTATGGAATAGACAAGACCTACACGATCCTCAGTGAAAGGGACTCAAAACCCCATATTTCCCGCAGAGGAATATATCTGACTAGTAAGAATCTTAAAACCTATGTATTGATATGTCACTGTAAGGGAATCAAGTGTGTCTAGACTGGCATAAACATGGCAGCGAGAATCAGCTCAAACCCACTATAAAAAGGAATTTCAAAAACAAACCAAAAAAACTGGGAAATTCTTTACAATTCCTTCAGGGTCTCTGATGAACCCTGGAATGACCCTATCTACAATGACAGCTGGATGTGGCATAAGGCTGGACACTTGTGACTGAGACGATTGGTGAGATTTGGTGAGCAAATGCAGACCCTTTAAAGTAATAATGCATGGCACCCATTCCATGGGTCCCAACTCTCCAGGTTGAAGGGAATATTACTACAGTTATAACATGTACTGGAAACCTAGAGACCGGACACACTGTGAATACAAAAGGTTTCTAAACCTCAACGAACAGTCCCTATCCTGGTGCTCCGGTTTGACTTTCCATCTGCTTTTCTATCAACCTCCCAACTTGGAGAGACAGCCCCTTTAACCTCCTGGTTCTCACAGGTTGCCAATTTGGCAGAGGATGAAAAGGAAGAGGGAGAACCATGAGAAATGAGCTGTTAGGCATTTGGACGGGCACATTTCACTGTAATTTCCCGGCAGGAAGAAGAATTAAACAAAGTCTCAGCCACCCACCGGGAACCAGTATAGGTCCTGAACCAAAATTTTGGCCTTGCGGTAAGCTCACCAAAAATGAGTTGAAAAATGGAGCTCAGGGGCACAGCAATTCACAAACTGGCCGAGTAATAAAGGACAACTATCGTCCAAAAATCTGTTGAGGGAAGGCAACGAGGTGGACTTGAAAGCGAGGCAGAATAGCAGGAAACAGATTTCAAGAGGTACGTTGGAATCGCCATTAAAGCACAGGAAGAGGGGCACAACTTCGACAATGATGCACTTGGCCAAAAAGGGCGTATGCGTTTTCTCCCGAATATATTCAGGAGAAAACGCATACGCCCTTTTTGGCCAAGCAATCAAGCGGGCAATGCAAATCTGCACTACAAAGAAGTATCACTTCCCACCGGTCAAAAGGGACATCCACAAAATGTGTAAAAACCAGAAAGGCAAGACAGGCCCTGGAGAACAGGGAGCCTTGTTATGCTGATGGGCGGGATGTAAATTGCCAACTGCCTCTCTGGAGGAGTGCATTGTGTTCCCTAAAACAAGTAAACAACAGAGCTACAGAGCCAAGGGCACTTCCAGTCTAGGGAATATACCTTGGGAAAACTGAAAATCAATAAGACAGAGCCACCCCAAAATTTAGGGCTGCACTGCTTACAAGGACCTCACTTGGGTACACCTTAAATATCCCAGGAAATATAAAAATGGTTTAACAAATTGTGGTACTTACGTACGATGGAATATCCCTCAGCCATGTAATCAATGTCATAAGACCAGTAGCAGCAAAATGGGTGGATTCAGGTACGATGATTCTAAGTGAAATAAGTCACAGAGAAAGAAACTTATCATAAGATATCACTTATGAAGATCCTGTAAACATGGCTACACTTGAACTGAGTTAGGAAAGAGAACAGTGTCTCACATTTAGAAAACACTCTTATGCCTGCTTAAGGGGGAAGGAGAGGTGGGGTGATGCATAAACCCAGAGTTTGATATAAGCACAGGTACCGTTCCTAAAACGAACTATGGAATAGACAAGACCTACACCTTCCTCAGTGAAAGGGACTCAAAACCCCATATTTCCCGCAGAGGAATATATCTGACTAGTAAGAATCTTAAAACCTATGTATTGATATGTGTCCGTAAGGGAATCAAGTGTGTCTAGACTGGCATAAACATGGCAGCGAGAATCAGCTCAAACCCACTATAAAAAGGAATTTCAAAAACAAAACAAAAAACTGGGAAATTCTTTACAATTCCTTCAGGGTCTCTGATGAACCCTGGAATGACCCTATCTACAACGACAGCTGGATGTGGCATAAGGCTGGACACTTGGGACTGAGATGATTGTTGAGATTTTGTGAGCAAATGCAGACCCTTTAAAGCAATAATGCATGGCACCCATTCCATGGGTCCCAACTCTCCAGGTTGAAGGGAATATTACTACAGTTATAACATGTACCGGAAAACTAGAGAACGGACACACTGTGAATACAAAAGGTTTCTAAAACTCAACGAATAGTCCCTCTCCTGGTGCTCCGGTTTGACTTTCCATCTGCTTTACTATCAACCTCCCACCTTGGAGAGACAGTCCCTTTAACCTCCTGGTTCGCACAGGTTTCCAATTTGGCAGAGGATGAAAGGGAAGAGGGAGAACCAATGAGAGAGTAGCTGTTAGGCATTTGGACGGGCACATATCACTGTAATTTCCCGGCAGGAAGAAGAATTAACCAAAGTCTCAGCCACCCACCGGGAACCAGTATAGGTCCTGAACCAAAATTTTGGACTTGCGGTAAGCTCACCAAAAACGAGTTGAAAAATGGAGCTCAGGGGCACTGCAATTCACAAACTGGCCGAGTAATAAAGGACAACTATCATGAAAAAATCTGTTGAGGGAAGGCAACGAGGCGGACTTGAAAGCGAGGCAGAATAGCAGGAAACAGATTTCAAGAGGTACGTTGGAATCGCCTTTAAAGCACAGGAAGAGGGACACAACTTCGACAATGATGCACTTGGCCAAAAAGGGCGTATGCGTTTTCTCCTGAATATATTCAGGAGAAAACGCATACGCCCTTTTTGGCCAAGCAAGCAAGCGGGCAATGCAAATCTGCACTACAAAGAAGTATCACTTCCCACCGGTCAAAAGGGACATCCACAAAATGTGTAAAAACTAGAAAGGCAAGACAGGCCCTGCAGAACAGGGAGCCTTGTTATGCTGATGGGCGGGATGTAAATTGCCAACTGCCTCTCTGGAGGAGTGCATTGTGTTCCCTAAAACATGTAAAGAACAGAGCTACAGAGCCAAGGGCACTTCCAGTCTAGGGAATATACCTTGGGAAAACTGAAAATCAATAAGACAGAGCCACCCCAAAATTTAGGGCTGCACTGCTTACAAGGACCTCAACTTGGGTACACCTTAAATATCCCAGGAAATATAAAAATGGTTCAAAAATTTGTGGTACTTACGTACGATGGAATATCCCTCAGCCATGAAATCAATGTCATAAGACCAGTAGCAGCAAAATGGGTAGATTCAGGTACGATGATTCTAAGTGAAATAAGTCACAGAGAAAGAAACTTATCATAAGATATCACTTATGAAGATCCTGTAAACATGGCTACACTTGAATTGAGTTAGGAAAGAGAACAGTGTCTCACATTTAGAAAACACTCTTATGCCTGCTTAAGGGGGAAGGAGAGGTGGGGTGATGCATAAACCCAGAGTTTGATATAAGCTCAGGTACCGTTCCAAAAACCAACTATGGAATAGACAAGACCTACACCTTCCTCAGTGAAAGGGACTCAAACCCCCATATTTCCCGCAGAGGAATATATCTGACTAGTAAGAATCTTAAAACCTATGTATTGATATGTCTCTGTAAGGGAATCAAGTGTGTCTAGACTGGCATAAACATGGCAGCGAGAATCAGATCAAACCCACTATAAAATGGAATTTCAAAAACAAAACAAAAAAACTGGGAAATTCTTTACAATTCCTTCAGGGTCTCTGATGAACCCTGGAATGACCCTATCTACAACGACAGCTGGATGTGGCATAAGGCTGGACACTTGGGACTGAGACGATTGGTGAGATTTGGTGAGCAAATGCAGACCCTTTAAAGTAATAATGCATGGCACCAATTCCATGGGTCCCAACTCTCCAGGTTGAAGGGAATATTACTACAGTTATAACACATACCGGAAACCTAGAGAACGGACACACTGTGAATACAAAAGGTTTCTAAACCTCAACGAATAGTCCCTATCCTGGTGCTCCAGTTTGACTTTCCATCTGCTTTACTATCAACCTCCCAACTTGGAGAGACAGCCCCTTTAACCTCCTGGTTCTCACAGGTTGCCAATTTGGCAGAGGATGAAAGGGAAGAGGGAGAACCAATGAGAGAGTAGCTGTTAGGCATTTGGACGGGCACATATCAATCTAACTTCCCGGCAGGAAGAAGAATTAACCAAAGTCTCAGCCACCCACCGGGAACCAGTATAGGTCCTGAACAAAAATTTTGGACTTGCGGTCAGCTCACCAAAAACGAGTTGAAAAATGGAGCTCAGGGGCACAGCAATTCACAAACTGGCCGAGTAATAAAAGACAACTATCGTCCAGAAATCTGTTGAGGGAAGGCAACGAGGCGGACTTGAAAGCGAGGCAGAATAGCAGGAAACAGATTTCAAGAGGTACGTTGGAATCGCCTTTAAAGCACAGGAAGAGGGGCACAACTTCGACAATGATGCACTTGGCCAAAAAGGGCGTATGCGTTTTCTCCCGAATATATTCAGGAGAAAACGCATACGCCCTTTTTGGCCAAGCAAGCAAGCGGGCAATGCAAATCTGCACTACAAAGAAGTATCACTTCCCACCGGTCAAAAGGGACATCCACAAAATGTGTAAAAACCAGAAATGCAAGACAGGCCCTGGAGAACAGGGAGCCTTGTTATGCTGATGGGCGGGATGTAAATTGCCAACTGCCTCTCTGGAGGAGTGCATTGTGTTCCCTAAAACAAGTAAACAACAGAGCTACAGAGCCAAGGGCACTTCCAGTCTAGGGAATATACCTTGGGAAAACTGAAAATCAATAAGACAGAGCCACCCCAAAATTTAGGGCTGCACTGCTTACAAGGACCTCAACTTGGGTACACCTTAAATGTCCCAGGAAATATAAAAATGGTTCAAAAAATTGTGGTACTTACGTACGATGGAATATCCCTCAGCCATGAAATCAATGTCATAAGACCAGTAGCAGCAAAATGGGTGGATTCAGGTACGATAATTCTAAGTGAAATAAGTCACACAGAAAAAGAAACTTATCATAAGATATCACTTATGAAGATCCTGTAAACATGGCTACACTTGAACTGAGTTAGGAAAGAGAAGAATGTCTCACATTTTGAAAACACTCTTATGCCTGCTTAAGGGGGAAGGAGAGGTGGGGTGATGCATAAAACCAGAGTTTGATATAAGCACAGGTACCGTTCCAAAAACCAACTATGGAATAGACAAGACCTACACCTTCCTCAGTGAAAGGGACTCAAAACCCCATATTTCCCTCAGCGGAATATATCTGACGAGTAAGAATCTTAAAACCTATGTATTGATATGTCTCCATAAGGGAATCAAGTGTGTCTAGACTGACATAAACATGGCAGCGAGAATCAGCTCAAACCCACTATAAAAAGGAATTTCAAAAACAAAACAAAAAAACTGGGAAATTCTTTACAATTCCTTCAGGGTCTCTGATGAAACCTGGAATGACCCTATCTACAACGACAGCTGAATGTGGCATAAGGGTGGACACTTGGGACTGAGACGATTGGTGAGATTTGGTGAGCAAATGCAGACCCTTTAAAGCAATAATGCATGGCACCCATTCCATGGGTCCCAACTCTCCAGGTTGAAGGGAATATTACTACAGTTATAACACGTACCGGAAAACTAGAGAACGGACACACTGTGAATACAAAATGTTTCTAAAACTCAACGAATAGTCCCTATCCTGGTGCTCAGGTTTGATTTTCCATCTGCTTTACTATCAACCTCCCAACTTGGAGAGACAGCCCCTTTAACCTCCTGGTTCGCACAGGTTGCCAATTTGGCAGAGGATGAAAGGGAAGAGGGAGAACCAATGAGAGAGTAGCTGTTAGGCATTTGGACAGGCACATATCACTGTAATTTCCCGGCAGGAAGAAGAATTAACCAAAGTCTCAGCCACCCACCGGGAACCAGTATAGGTCCTGAACCAAAATTTTGGACTTGCGGTTAGCTCACCAAAAACGAGTTGAAAAATGGAGCTCAGGTGCACAGCAATTCACAAACTGGCCGAGTAATAAAGCACAACTATCGTCCAGAAATCTGTTGAGGGAAGGCAACACGGCAGACTTGAAAGCGAGGCAGAATAGCAGGAAACAGATTTCAAGAGGTACATTGGAATCGCCTTTAAAGCACAGGAAGAGGGGCACAACTTCGACAATGATGCACTTGGCCAAAAAGGGCGTATGTGTTTCTCCTGAATATATTCAGGAGAAAACGCATACGCCCTTTTTGGCCAAGCAAGGAAGCGGGCAATGCAAATCTGCACTACAAAGAAGTATCACTTCCCACCGGTCAAAAGGGACATCCACAAAATGTGTAAAAACCAGAAAGGCAAGACAGGCCCTGGAGAACAGGGAGCCTTGTTATGCTGATGGGCGGGATGTAAATTGCCAACTGCCTCTCTGGAGGAGTGCATTGTGTTCCCTAAAACAAGTAAACAACAGAGCTACAGAGCCAAGGGCACTTCCAGTCTAGGGAATATACCTTGGAAAAACTGAAAATCAATAAGACAGAGCCACCCCAAAATTTAGGGCTGCACTGCTTACAAGGACCTCAACTTGGGTACACCTTAAATATCCCAGGAAATATAAAAATGGTTCAAAAAATTGTGGTACTTACGTACGATGGAATATCCCTCAGCCATGAAATCAATGTCATAAGACCAGTAGCAGCAAAATGGGTGGATTCAGGTACGATGATTCTAAGTGAAATAAGTCACACAGAAAAAGAAACTTATCATAAGATATCACTTATGAAGATCCTGTAAACATGACTACACTTGAACTGAGTTAGGAAAGAGAAGAATGTCTCACATTTTGAAAACACTCTTATGCCTGCTTAAGGGGGAAGGAGAGGTGGGGTGATGCATAAACCCAGAGTTTGATATAAGCACAGGTACCGTTCCAAAAACCAACTATGGAATAGACAAGACCTACACCTTCCTCAGTGAAAGGGACTCAAAACCCCATATTTCCCGCAGAGGAATATATCTGACGAGTAAGAATCTTAAAACCTATGTATTGATATGTCTCCATAAGGGAATCAAGTGTGTCTAGACTGGCATAAACATGGCAGCGAGAATCAGCTCAAACCCACTATAAATAGGAATTTCAAAAACAAAACAAAAAAACTGGGAAATTCTTTACAATTCCTTCAGGGTCTCCGATGAACCCTGGAATGACCCTATCTACAACGACAGCTGGATGTGGCATAAGGCTGGACACTTGGGACTGAGACGATTGGTGAGATTTGGTGAGCAAATGCAGACCCTTTAAAGCAATAATGCATGGCACCCATTCCATGGGTCCCAACTCTCCAGGTTGAAGGGAATATTACTACAGTTATAACATGTACCGGAAACCTAGAGAATGGACACACTGTGAATACGAAAGGTTTCTAAAACTCAACGAATAGTCCCTCTCCTGGTGCTCCGGTTTGACTTTCCATCTGCTTTACTATCAACCTCCCAACTTGGAGAGACTGCTCCTTTAACCTCCTGGTTCGCACAGGTTGCCAATTTGGCAGAGGATGAAAAGGAAGAGGGAGAACCAATGAGAAATTAGCTGTTAAGCATTTCGACGGGCACATATCACTGTAATTTCCCAGCAGGAAGAAGAATTAACCAAAGTCTCTGCCACCCACCGGGAACCAGTATAGGTCCTGAACCAAAATTTTGGCCTTGCGGTCAGCTCACCAAAAACGAGTTGAAAAATGGAGCTCAGGGGCACAGCAATTCACAAACTGGCCGAGTAATACAGGACAACTATCGTCCAAAAATCTGTTGAGGGAAGGCAACGAGGCGGACTTGAAAGCGAGGCAGAATAGCAGGAAACAGATTTCAAGAGGTACGTTGGAATCGCCTTTAAAGCACAGGAAGAGGGGCACAACTTCGACAATGATGCACTTGGCCAAAAAGTGCGTATGCGTTTTCTCCTGAATATATTCAGGAGAAAACGCATACGCCCTTTTTGCCCAAGCAAGGAAGCGGGCAATGCAAATCTGCACTACAAAGAAGTATCACTTCCCACCGGTCAAAAGGGACATCCACAAAATGTGTAAAAACCAGAAAGGCAAGACAGGCCCTGGAGAACAGGGAGCCTTGTTATGCTGATGGGCGGGATGTAAACTGCAAACCACCTCTCTGGAGGAGTGCATTGTGTTCCCTAAAACAAGTAAACAACAGAGCTACAGAGCCAACGGCACTTCCACTCTAGGGAATATTCCTTGGGAAAACTGAAAATCAATAATACAGAGCCACCCCAAAATTTAGGGCTGCACTGCTTACAAGGACCTCAACTTGGGTACACCTTAAATATCACAGGATATATAAATATGGTTCAAAAAAATGTGGTACTTACGTACGATGGAATATCCCTCAGCCATGAAATCAATGTCATAAGACCAGTAGCAGCAAAATGGGTGGATTCAGGTACGATGATGCTAAGTTAAATAAGTCACACAGAAAAAGAAATTTATCATAAGATATCACTTATGAAGATCCTGTAAACATGGCTACACTTGAACTGAGTTAGGAAAGAGAACAGTGTCTCACAATTAGAAAACATTCTTATGCCTGCTTAAGGGGGAAGGAGAGGTGGGGTGATGCATAAAACCAGAGTTTGATATAAGCACAGGTACGGTTCCAAAAACCAACTATGGAATAGACAAGTCCTACACCTTCCTCAGTGAAAGAGACTCAAAACCCCATATTTCCCGCAGAGGAATATATCTGGCTAGTAAGAATCTTAAAACCTATGGATTGTTATGTCTCCGTAGGGAATCAAGTGTGTCTAGACTGGCATAAACATGACAGCGAGAATCAGCTCAAACCCACTATAAAAAGGAATTTCAAAAACAAAACAAAAAAACTGGGAAATTCTTTACAATTCCTTCAGGGTCTCTGATGAAAACTGGAATGACCCTATCTACAAGGACAGCTGGATGTGGCATAAGGCTGGACACTTGGGACTGAGAGGATTGGTGAGATTGGGTGAGCAAATGCAGACCCTTTAAAGCAATAATGCATGGCACCCATTCCATGGGTCCCAACTCTCCAGGTTGAAGGGAATATTACTACAGTTACAACATGTACCGGAATCCTAGAGAACGGACACACTGTGAATACGAAAGGTTTCTAAAACTCAACGAATAGTCCCTCTCCTGGTGCTCCAGTTTGACTTTCCATCTGCTTTACTATCAACCTCCCAACTTGGAGAGACAGCCCCTTTATCCTCCTGGTTCACACAGGTTGCCAATTTGGCAGAGGATGAAAGGGAAGAGGGAGAACCAATGAGAGAGTAGCTGTTAGGCATTTGGACGGGCACATATCACTGTAAGTTCCTAGCAGGAAGAAGAATTAACCAAAGTCTCAGCCACCCACCGGGAACCAGTATAGGTCCTGAACCAAAATTTTCTACTTGCGGTCAGCTCACCAAAAACGAGTTGAAACATGGAGCTCAGGGGCACAGCAATTCACAAACTGGCCGAGTAATAAAGGACAACTATCGTCCAAAAATCTGTTGAGGGAAGGCAACGAGGCGGACTTGAAAGCGAGGCAGAATAGCAGGAAACAGATTTCAAGAGGTACGTTGGAATCGCCTTTAAAGCACAGGAAGAGGGGCACAACTTTGACAATGATGCACTTGGCCAAAAAGGGCGTATGCGTTTTCTCCTGAATATATTCAGGAGAAAACGCATACGCCCTTTTTGGCCAAGCAAGCAAGCGGGCAATGCAAATCTGCACTACAAAGAAGTATCACTTACCACCGGTCAAAAGGGACATCCACAAAATATGTAAAAACCAGAAAGGCAAGACAGGCCCTGGAGAACAGGGAGCCTTGTTATGCTGATGGGCGGGATGTAAATTGCCAACTGCCTCTCTGGAGGAGTGCATTGTGTTCCCTAAAACAAGAAAACAACAGAGCTACAGAGCCAAGGGCACTTCCAGTCAAGGGAATATTCCTTGGGAAAACTGAAAATCAATAAGACAGAGCCACCCCAAAATTTAAGGCTGCACTGCTTACAAGGACCTCAACTTGGGTACACCTTAAATATCCCAGGAAATATAAAAATGGTTCAAAAAATTGTGGTACTTACGTACAATGGAATATCCCTCAGCCATGAAATCAATGTCATAAGACCAGTAGCAGCAAAATTGGTGGATTCAGGTACGATGATTCTAAGTGAAATAAGACACACAGAAAAAGAAACTTATCATAAGATATCACTTATGAAGATCCTGTAAACATGGCTACACTTGAACTGAGTTAGGAAAGAGAACAGTGTCTCACAATTAGAAAACATTCTTATGCCTGCTTAAGGGGGAAGGAGAGGTGGGGTGATGCATTAAACCAGAGTTTGATATAAGCACAGGTACCGTTCCAAAAACCAACTATGGAATAGACAAGACCTACACCTTCCTCAGTGAAAGGGACTCAAAACCCCATATTTCCCGCAGAGGAATATATCTGACTAGTAAGAATCTTAAAACCTATGTATTGATATGTCTCCGTGAGGGAATCAAGTGTGTCTAGACTGGCATAAACATGGCAGCGAGAATCAGCTCCAACCCACTATAAAAAGGAATTTCAAGAACAAAACAAAAAAACTGGGAAATTCTTTACAATTCCTTCAGGGTCTCTGATGAAACCTGGAATGACCCTATCTACAACGACAGCTGGATGTGGCAAAAGGCTGGAAACTTGGGACTGAGACGATTGGTGAGATTGGGTGAGCAAATGCAGACCCTTTAAAGCAATAATGCATGGCACCCATTCCATGGGTCCCAACTCTCCAGGTTGATGGGAATATTACTACAGTTATAACATGTACCGGAAACCTAGAGAACGGACACACTGTGAATACGAAAGGTTTCTAAACATCAACTAATAGTCCCTCTCCTGGTGCTCCGGTTTGACTTTCCATCTGCTTTACTATCAACCTTCCAACTTGGAGAGTCAGCCCTTTAACCTCCTGATTCGCACAGGTTTCCAATTTGGCAGAGGATGAAAGGGAAGATGGAGAACCAATGAGAGAGTAGCTGTTAGGCATTTGGACGGGCACATATCACTGTAATTTCCCGGCAGGAAGAAGAATTAACCAAAGTCTCCGCCACCCACCGGGAAACAATATAGGTCCTGAACCAAAATTTTGGACATGCGGTCAGCTCACCAAAAACGAGTTGAAAAATGGAGCTCAGGGGCACAGCAATTCACAAACGGGCCGAGTAATAAAGGACAACTATCGTCCAAAAATCTGTTGAGGGAAGGCAACGAGGCGGACTTGAAAGCGAGGCAGAATAGCAGGAAACAGATTTCAAGAGGTACGTTGGAATCGCCTTTAAAGCACAGGAAGAGGGGCACAACTTCGACAATGATGCACTTGGCCAAAAAGGGCGTATGCGTTTTCTCCTGAATATATTCAGGAGAAAACGCATACGCCCTTTTTGGCCAAGCAAGCAAGCGGGCAATGCAAATCTGCACTACAAAGAAGTATCACTTCCCAACGGTCAAAAGGGACATCCACAAAATGTGTAAAACCCAGAAAGGCAAGACAGGCCCTGGAGAACAGGGAGCCTTGTTATGCTGATGTGTGGGATGTAAATTGCCAACTGCCTCTCTGGAGGAGTGCATTGTGTTCCCTAAAACAAGTAAACAACAGAGCTACAGAGCCAAGGGCACTTCCAGTCTAGGGAAAATACCTTGGGAAAACTGAAAATCAATAAGACAGAGCCAACCCAAAATTTAGGGCTGCACTGCTTACAAGGACCTCAACTTGGGTACACCTTAAATATCCCAGGAAATATAAAAATGGTTCAAAAAATTGTGGTACTTACGTACAATGGAATATCCCTCAGCCATGAAATCAATGTCATAAGACCAGTAGCAGCAAAATGGGTGGATTCAGGTACGATGATTCTAAGTGAAATAAGTCACACAGAAAAAGAAACTTATCATAAGATATCACTTATGAAGATCCTGTAAACATGGCTATACTTGAACTGAGTTAGGAAAGAGAAGAATGTCTCACATTTAGAAAACACTCTTATGCCTGCTTAAGGGGGAAGGAGAGGTGGGGTGATGCATAAAACCAGAGTTTGATATAAGCACAGGTACCGTTCCAAAAACCAACTATGGAATAGACAAGACCTACACCTTCCTCAGTGAAAGGGACTCAAAACCCCATATTTCCCGCAGAGGAATATATCTGACTAGTAAGAATCTTAAAACCTATGTATTGATATGTCTCCATAAGGGAATCAAGTGTGTCTAGACTGGCATAAACATGGCAGCGAGAATCAGCTCAAACCCACTATAAAAAGGAATTTCAAGAACAAAACAAAAAAACTGGGAAATTCTTTACAATTCCTTCAGGGTCTCTGATGAAACCTGGAATGACCCTATCTACAACGACAGCTGGATGTGGCAAAAGGCTGGAAACTTGGGACTGAGAGGATTGGTGAGATTGGGTGAGCAAATGCAGACCCTTTAAAGCAATAATGCATGGCACCCATTCCATGGGTCCCAACTCTCCAGGTTGAAGGGAATACTACTACAGTTATAACATGTACCGGAAACCTAGAGAACGGACACACTGTGAATACGAAAGGTTTCTAAACCTCAACGAATAGTCCCTCTC
This sequence comes from Hyperoodon ampullatus, assembly GCF_949752795.1. Lineage (NCBI taxonomy): Eukaryota > Metazoa > Chordata > Mammalia > Artiodactyla > Ziphiidae > Hyperoodon > Hyperoodon ampullatus. The sequence continues at coordinate 45,151 of NW_027640875.1, forward strand.
CTGGTGCTCCGGTTTGACTTTCCATCTGCTTTACTATCAACCTCCCAACTTGGAGAGTCAGCCCCTTTAACCTCCTGGTTCGCCCAGGTTTCCAATTTGGCAGAGGATGAAAGGGAAGAGGGAGAACCAATGAGAGAGTAGCTGTTAGGCATTTGGACGGGCACATATCACTGTAATTTCCCGGCAGGAAAAAGAATTAACCAAAGTCTCAGCCACCCACCGGGAACCAGTATAGGTCATGAACCAAAATTATCTACTTGCGGTCAGCTAACCAAAAACGAGTTGAAACATGGAGCTCAGGGGCACAGAAATTCACAAACTGGCCGAGTAATAAAGGACAACTATCGTCCAAAAATCTGTTGAGGGAAGGCAACGAGGCGGACTTGAAAGCGAGGCAGAATAGCAGGAAACAGATTTCAAGAGGTACATTGGAATCGCCTTTAAAGCACAGGAAGAGGGGCACAACTTCGACAATGATGCACTTGGCCAAAAAGGGCGTATGCGTTTTCTCCTGAATATATTCAGGAGAAAACGCATACGCCCTTTTTGGCCAAGCAAGCAAGCGGGAAATGCAAATCTGCACTACAAAGAAGTATCACTTCCCACTGGTCAAAAGGGACATCCACAAAATGTGTAAAAACCAGAAAGGCAAGATAGGCCCTGGAGAACAGGGAGCCTTGTTATGCTGATGGGCGGGATGTAAATTGCCAACTGCCTCTCTGGAGGAGTGCACTGTGTTCCCTAAAACAAGTAAAGAACAGAGCTACAGAGCCAAGGGCACTTCCAGTCTAGGGAATATTCCTTGGGAAAACTGAAAATCAATAAGACAGAGCCACCCCAAAATTTAAGGCAGCACTGCTTACAAGGACCTCAACTTGGGTACACCTTAAATATCCCAGGAAATATAAAAATGGTTCAAAAAATTGTGGTACTTACGTACAATGCAATATCCCTCAGCCATGAAATCAATGTCATAAGACCAGTAGCAGCAAAATGGGTGGATTCAGGTACGATGATTCTAAGTGAAATAAGTCACACAGAAAAAGAAATTTATCATAAGATATCACTTATGAAGATCCTGTAAACATGGCTACACTTGAACTGAGTTAGGAAAGAGAAGAATGTCTCACATTTAGAAAACACTCTTATGCCTGCTTAAGGGGGAAGGAGAGGTGGGGTGATGCATAAAACCAGAGTTTGATATAAGCACAGGTACCGTTCCAAAAACCAACTATGGAATAGACAAGACCTACACCTTCCTTAGTGAAAGGGACTCAAAACCCCATATTTCCCGCAGAGGAATATATCTGACTAGTAAGAATCTTAAAACCTATGTATTGATATGTCTCCGTAAGGGAATCAAGTGTGTCTAGACTGGCATAAACATGGCAGCGAGAATCAGCTCAAACCCACTATAAAAAGGAATTTCAAGAACAAAACAAAAAAACTGGGAAATTCTTTACAATTCCTTCAGGGTCTCTGATGAACCCTGGAATGACCCTATCTACAACGACAGCTGGATGTGGCAAAAGGCTGGAAACTTGGGACTGAGACGATTGGTGAGATTGGGTGAGCAAATGCAGACCCTTTAAAGCAATAATGCATGGCACCCATTCCATGGGTCCCAACTCTCCAGGTTGAAGGGAATATTACTACAGTTATAACATGTACGAGAAACCTAGAGAACGGACACACTGTGAATATGAAAGGTTTCTAAAACTCAACGAATAGTCCCTCTCCTGGTGCTCCGGTTTGACTTTCCATCTGCTTTACTATCAAACTCCCAACTTGGAGAGACAGCCCCTTCAACCTCCTGGTTCACACAGGTTGCCAATTTGGCAGAGGATGACAGGGAAGAGGGAGAACCAATGAGAGAGTAGCTGTTAGGTATTTGGTCGGGGACATATCACTCTAACTTCCCGGCAGGAAGAAGAATTAACCAAAGTCTCAGCCCCCCACCAGGAACCAGTATAGGTCTGAACCAAAATTTTGGACTTGCGGTCAGCTCAGCAAAAACGAGTTGAAACATGGAGCTCAGGGGCACAGCAATTCACAAACTGGCCGAGTAATAAAGGACAACTATCGTCCAAAAATCTGTTGAGGGAAGGCAACGAGGCGGACTTGAAAGCGAGGCAGAATAGCAGGAAACAGATTTCAAGAGGTACGTTGGAATCGCCTTTAAAGCACAGGAAGAGGGGCACAACTTCGACAATGATGCACTTGGCCAAAAAGGGCGTATGCGTTTTCTCCTGTATATATTCAGGAGAAAACGCATACGCCCTTTTTGGCCAAGCAAGCAAGCGGGCAATGCAAATCTGCACTACAAAGAAGTATCACTTCCCACCGGTCAAAAGGGACATCCACAAAATGTGTAAAAACCAGAAAGGTAAGACAGGCCCTGGAGAACAGGGAGCCTTGTTATGCTGATGAGTGGGATGTAAATTGCCAACTGCCTCTCTGGAGGAGTGCATTGTGTTCCCTAAAACAAGTAAACAACAGAGCTACAGAGCCAAGGGCACTTCCAGTCTAGGGAATATTCCTTGGGAAAACTGAAAATCAATAAGACAGAGCCACCCCAAAATTTAGGGCTGCACTGCTTACAAGGACCTCAACTTGGGTACACCTTAAATATCCCAGGAAATATAAAAATGGTTCAAAAAATTGTGGTACTTACGTATGATGGAATATCCCTCAGCCATGAAATCAATGTCATAAGACCAGTAGCAGCAAAATGGGTGGATTCAGGTACGATGATTCTAAGTGAAATAAGTCACACAGAAAAAGAAACTTATCATAAGATATCACTTATGAAGATCCTGTAAACATGGCTACACTTGAACTGAGTTAGGAAAGAGAAGAATGTCTCACATTTAGAAAACACTCTTATGCCTGCTTTAGGGGGAAGGAGAGGTGGGGTGATGCATAAAACCAGAGTTTGATATAAGCACAGGTACCGTTCCAAAAACCAACTATGGAATAGACAAGACCTACACCTTCCTCAGTGAAAGGGACTCAAAACCCCATATTTCCCGCAGAGGAATATATCTGACTAGTAAGAATCTTAAAACCTATGTATTGATATGTCTCCGTAAGGGAATCAAGTGTGTCTAGACTGGCATAAACATGGCAGCGAGAATCAGCTCAAACCCACTATAAAAAGGAATTTCAAAAACAAAACAAAAAAACTGGGAAATTCTTTACAATTCCTTCAGGGTCTCTGATGAAACCTGGAATGACCCTATCTACAACGACAGCTGGATGTGGCAAAAGGCTGGAAACATGGGACTGAGAGGATTGGTGAGATTGGGTGAGCAGATGCAGACCCTTTAATGCAATAATGCATGGCACCCATTCCATGGGTCCCAACTCTCCAGGTTGAAGGGAATATTACTACAGTTATAACATGTACCGGAATCCTAGAGAACGGACACACAGTGAATACAAAAGGTTTCTAAAACTCAACGAATAGTCCCTCTCCTGGTGCTCCGGTTTGACTCTCCATCTGCTTTACTATCAACCTCCCAACTTGGAGAGACAGCCCCTTTAACCTCCTGGTTCACACAGGTTTCCAATTTGGCAGAGGATGAAAGGGAAGAGGGAGAACCAATGAGAGAGTAGCTGTTAGGCATTTGGACGAGCACATATCACTGTAATTTCCCAGCAGGAAGAAGAATTAACCAAAGTCTCAGCCACCCACCGGGAACCAGTAGAGGTCCTGAACCAAAATTTTGGACTTGCGGTCAGCTCACCAAAAACGAGTTGAAAAATGGAGCTCAGGGGCTCAGCAATTCACAAAGTGGCCCAGTAATAAAGGACAACTATCGTCCAAAAATCTGTTGAGGGAAGGCAACGAGGCGAACTTGAAATCGAGGCAGAATAGCAGGAAACAGATTTCAAGAGGTACATTGGAATCGCCTTTAAAGCACAGGAAGAGGGGCACAACTTCGACAATGATTCACTTGGCCAAAAAGTGCGTATGCGTTTTCTCCTGAATATATTCAGGAGAAAACGCATACAACATTTTTGGCCAAGCAAGCAAGCGGGCAATGCAAATCTGCACTACAAAGAAGTATCACTTCCCACCGGTCAAAAGGGACATCCACAAAATGTGTAAAAACCAGAAAGGCAAGACAGGCCCTGGAGAACAGGGAGCCTTGTTATGCTGATGGGCGGGATGTAAATTGCCAACTGCCTCTCTGGAGGAGTGCATTGTGTTCCCTAAAACAAGTAAACAACAGAGCTACAGAGCCAAGGGCACTTCCAGTCTAGGGAATATTCCTTGGGAAAACTGAATATCAATAAGACAGAGCCACCCCAAAATTTAGTGCAGCACTGGTTACAAGGACCTCAACTTGGGTACACCTTAAATATCCCAGGAAATATAAAAATGGTTCAAAAAATTGTGGTACTTACGTACAATGGAATATCCCTCAGCCATGAAATCAATGTCATAAGACCTGTAGCAGCAAAATGGGTGGATTCAGGTACGATGATTCTAAGTGAAATAAGACACACAGAAAAAGAAACTTATCATAAGATATCACTTATGAAGATCCTGTAAACATGGCTACACTTGAACTGAGTTAGGAAAGAGAAGAATGTCTCACATTTAGAAAACACTCTTATGCCTGCTTAAGGGGGAAGGAGAGGTGGGGTGATGCATAAAACCAGAGTTTGATATAAGCACAGGTACCGTTCCAAAAACAAACTATGGAATAGACAAGACCTACACCTTCCTCAGTGAAAGGGACTCAAAACCCCATATTTCCCGCAGAGGAATATATCTGACTAGAAAGAATCTTAAAACCTATGTATTGATATGTGTCCGTAAGGGAATCAAGTGTGTCTAGACTGGCATAAACATGGCAGCGAGAATCAGCTCAAACCCACTATAAAAAGGAATTTCAAAAACAAAACAAAAAAACTGGGAAATTGTTTACAATTCCTTCAGGGTCTCTGATGAACCCTGGAATGACCCTATCTACAACGACAGCTGGATGTGGCAAAAGGCTGGAAACTTGGGACTGAGACGATTGGTGAGATTGGGTGAGCAAATGCAGACCCTTTAAAGCAATAATGCATGGCACCCATTCCATGGGTCCCAACTCTCCAGGTTGAAGGGAATATTACTACAGTTATAATATGTACCGGAAACCTAGAGAACGGACACACTGTGAATACGAAAGGTTTCTAAAACTCAACGAATAGTCCCTCTCCTGGTGCTCCAGTTTGACTTTCCATCTGCTTTACTATCAACCTCCCAACTTGGAGAGACAGCCCCTTTAACCTCCTGGTTCGCACAGGTTTCCAATTTGGCAGAGGATGAAAGGGAAGAGGGAGAACCAATGAGAGAGTAGCTGTTAGGCATTTGGACGGGCACATATCACTGTAATTTCCCGGCAGAAAGAAGAATTAACCAAAGTCTTAGCCACCCAACGGGAACCAATATAGGTCCTGAACCAAAATTTTGGACTTGCGGTCAGCTCACCAAAAACGAGTTGAAAAATGGAGTTCAGGGGCACAGCAATTCACAAACTGGCCGAGTAATAAAGGACAACTATCGTCCAAAAATCTGTTGAGGGAAGGCAATGAGGCGGACTTGAAAGCGAGGCAGAATAGCAGGAAACAGATTTCAAGAGGTACGTTGGAATCGCCTTTAAAGCACAGGAAGAGGGGCACAAATTCGACAATGATGCACTTGGCCAAAAAGGGCGTATGTGTTTCTCCTGAATATATTCAGGAGAAAACGCATACGCCCTTTTTGGCCAAGCAAGCAAGCGGGCAATGCAAATCTGCACTACAAAGAAGTATCACTTCCCACCGGTCAAAATGGACATCCACAAAATGTGTAAAAACCAGAAAGGCAAGACAGGCCCTGGAGAACAGGGAGCCTTGTTATGCTGATGTGTGGGATGTAAATTGCCAACTGCCTCTCTGGAGGAGTGCATTGTGTTCCCTAAAACAAGTAAACAACAGAGCTACAGAGCCAAGGGCACTTCCAGTCTAGGGAATATACCTTGGGTAAACTGAAAATCAATAAGACAGTGCCACCCCAAAATTTAGGGCTGCACTGCTTACAAGGACCTCAACTTGGGTACACCTTAAATATCCCAGGAAATATAAAAATGGTTCAAAAAATTGTGGTCCTTACGTACGATGGAATATCCCTCAGCCATGAAATCAATGTCATAAGACCAGTAGCAGCAAAATGGGTGGATTCAAGTACGATGATTCTAAGTGAAATAAGTCACACAGAAAAAGAAACTTATCATAAGATATCACTTATGAAGATCCTGTAAACATGGCTACACTTGAACTGAGTTAGGAAAGAGAAGAATGTCTCACATTTAGAAAACACTCTTATGCCTTCTTTAGGGGGAAGGAGAGGTGGGGTGATGCATAAAACCAGAGTTTGATATAAGCACAGGTACCGTTCCAAAAACCAACTATGGAATAGACAAGACCTACACCTTCCTCAGTGAAAGGGACTCAAAACCCCATAGTTCCCGCAGAGGAATATATCTGACTAGTAAGAATCTTAAAACCTATGTATTGATATGTCTCCAAGAGGGAATCAAGTGTGTCTAGACTGGCATAAACATGGCAGCGAGAATTAGCTCAAAACCACTATAAAAAGGAATTTCATAAACAAAACAAAAAAACCGGGAAATTCTTTACAATTCCTTCAGGGTCTCTGATGAAACATGGAATGACAATATCTACAAAGACAGCTGGATGTGGCATAAGGCTGGACACTTGGGACTGAGAGGATTGGTGAGATTGGGTGAGCAAATGCAGACCCTTTAAAGCAATAATGCATGGCACCCATTCCATGGGTACCAACTCTCCAGGTTGAAGGGAATATTACTACAGTTATAACATGTACGAGAAACCTAGAGAACGGACACACTGTGAATATGAAAGGTTTCTAAAACTCAACGAATAGTCCCTCTCCTGGTGCTCCGGTTTGACTTTCCATCTGCTTTACTATCAATCTCCCAACTTGGAGAGACAGCCCCTTCCACCTCCTGGTTCACACAGGTTTCCAATTTGGCAGAGGATGAAAGGGAAGAGGGAGAACCAATGAGAGAGTAGCTGTTAGGTATTTGGTCGGGCACATATCACTCTAACTTCCCGGCAGGAAGAAGTATTAACCAATGTCTCAGCCCCCCAGCAGGAACCAGTATAGGTCCTGAACCAAAATTTTGGACTTGCGGTCAGCTCACCAAAAACGAGTTGAAAAATGGAGCTCAGGGGCACAGCAATTCACAAACTGGCCGAGTAATAAAGGACAACTATCGTCCAAAAATCTGTTGAGGGAAGGCAACGAGGCGGACTTGAAATCGAGGCAGAATAGCAGGAAACAGATTTCAAAGGTACGTTGGAATCGCCTTTAAAGCACAGGAAGAGGGGCACAACTTCGACAATGATGCACTTGGCCAAAAAGGGCGTATGCGTTTTCTCCTGAATATATTCAGGAGAAAACGCATACGCCCTTTTTGGCCAAGCAAGCAAGCGGGAAATGCAAATCTGCACTACAAAGAAGTATCACTTCCCACCGGTCAAAAGGGACATCCACAAAATGTGTAAAAACCAGAAAGGCAAGACAGGCCCTGGAGAACCGGGAGCCTTGTTATGCTGATGAGTGGGATGTAAATTGCCAACTGCCTCTCTGGAGGAGTGCATTGTGTTCCCTAAAACAAGTAAACAACAGAGCTACAGAGCCAAGGGCACTTCCAGTCTAGGGAATATACCTTGGGAAAACTGAAAATCAATAAGACAGAGCCACCCCAAAATTTAGGGCTGCACTGCTTACAAGGACCTCAACTTGGGTACACCTTAAATATCCCAGGAAATATAAAAATGGTTCAAAAAATTGTGGTACTTACGTACGATGGAATATCCCTCAGCCATGAAATCAATGTCATAAGACCAGTAGCAGCAAAATGGGTGGATTCAGGTACGATGATTCTAAGTGAAATAAGTCACACAGAAAAAGAAACTTATCATAAGATATCACTTATGAAGATCCTGTAAACATGGCTACACTTGAACTGAGTTAGGAAAGAGAAGAATGTCTCACATTTAGAAAACACTCTTATGCCTGCTTAAGGGGGAAGGAGAGGTGGGGTGATGCATAAAACCAGAGTTTGATATAAGCAGAGGTACCGTTCCAAAAACCAACTATGGAATAGACAAGACCTACACATTCCTTAGTGAAAGGGACTCAAAACCCCATATTTCCTGCAGAGGAATATATCTGACTAGTAAGAATCTTAAAACCTATGTATTGATATGTCTCCGTAAGGGAATCAAGTGTGTCTAGACTGGCATAAACATGGCAGCGAGAATCAGCTCAAACCCACTATAAAAAGGAATTTCAAAAACAAAACAAAAAAACTGGGAAATTCTTTACAATTCCTTCAGGGTCTCTGATGAACCCTGGAATGACCCTATCTACAACGACAGCTGGATGTGGCAAAAGGCTGGAAACTTGGGACTGAGACGATTGGTGATATTGGGTGAGCAAATGCAGACCCTTTAAAGCAATAATGCATGGCACCCATTCCTTGGGTCCCAACTCTCCAGGTTGAAGGGAATATTACTACAGTTATAACATGTACCGGAAACCTAGAAAACGGACACACTGTGAATACAAAAGGTTTCTAAACCTCAACGAATAGTCCCTCTCCTGGTGCTCCAGTTTGACTTTCCATCTGCTTTACTATCAACCTCCCAACTTGGAGAGACAGCCCCTTTAACCTCTTGGTTCGCACAGGTTTCCAATTTGGCAGAGGATGAAAGGGAAGAGGGAGAACCAATGAGAGAGTAGCTGTTAGGCATTTGGACGGGCACATATCACTGTAATTTCCCGGCAGAAAGAAGAATTAACCAAAGTCTCAGCCACCCACCGGAAATCAATATAGGTCCTGAACCAAAATTTTGGACTTGCGGTCAGCTCACCAAAAACGAGTTGAAAAATGGATTTCAGGGGCACAGCAATTCACAAACTGGCCGAGTAATAAAGTACAACTATCGTCCAAAAATCTGTTGAGGGAGGGCAACGAGGCAGACTTGAAAGCGAGGCAGAATAGCAGGAAACAGATTTCAAGAGGTACGTTGGAATCGCCTTTAAAGCACAGGAAGAGGGGCACAAATTCGACAATGATGCACTTGGCGAAAAAGGGCGTATGTGTTTCTCCTGAATATATTCAGGAGAAAACGCATACGCCCTTTTTGGCCAAGCAAACAAGCGGGCAAGGCAAATCTGCACTACAAAGTGATACAAAGAAGTATCACTTCCCACCGGTCAAAAGGGACATCCACAAAATGTGTAAAAACCAGAAAGGCAAGACAGGCCCTGGAGAACAGGGAGCCTTGTTATGCTGATGTGTGGGATGTAAATTGCCAACTGCCTCTCTGGAGGAGTGCATTGTGATCCCTAAAACAAGTAAAGAACAGAGCTACAGAGCCAAGGGCACTTCCAGTCTAGGGAATATACCTTGGGAAAACTGAAAATCAATAAGACAGAGCCACCCCAATATTTAGCGCTGCACTGCTTACAAGGACCTCAACTTGGGTACAGCTTAAATATCCCAGGAAATATAAAAATGGTTCAAAAAATTGTGGTACTTACGTACGATGGAATATCCCTCAGCCATGAAATCAATGTCATAAGACCAGTAGCAGCAAAATGGGTGGATTCAGGTACGATGATTCTAAGTGAAATATGTCACACAGAAAAAGAAACTTATCACAAGATATCACTTATGAAGATCCTGTAAACATGGCTACACTTGAACTGAGTTAGGAAAGAGAAGAATGTCTCACATTTAGAAAACACTCTTATGCCTGCTTTAGGGGGAAGGAGAGGTGGGGTGATGCATAAAACCAGAGTATGATATAAGCACAGGTACCGTTCCAAAAACCAACTATGGAATAGTCAAGACCTACACCTTCCTCAGTGATAGGGACTCAAAACCCCATAGTTCCCGCAGAGGAATATATCTGACTAGTAAGAATCTTAAAACCTATGTATTGATATGTCTCCGTAAGGGAATCAAGTGTGTCTAGACTGGCATAAACATGGCAGCGAGAATCAGCTCAAAACCACTATAAAAAGGAATTTCATAAACAAAACAAAAAAACTGGGAAATTCTTTACAATTCCTTCAGGGTCTCTGATGAAACATGGAATGACAATATCTACAAAGACAGCTGGATATGGCATAAGGCTGGACACTTGGGACTGAGAGGATTGGTGAGATTGGGTGAGCAAATGCAGGCCCTTTAAAGCAATAATGCATGGCACTCATTCCATGGGTCCCAACTCTCCAGGTTGAAGGTAATATTACTACAGTTATAACATGTACGAGAAACCTAGAGAACGGACACACTGTGAATATGAAAGGTTTCTAAAACTCAACGAATAGTCCCTCTCCTGGTGCTCCGGTTTCACTTTCCATCTGCTTTACTATCAATCTCCCAACTTGGAGAGACAGCCCCTTCAACCTCCTGGTTCACACAGGTTTCCAATTTGGCAGAGGATGAAAGGGAAGAGGGAGAACCAATGAGAGAGTAGCTGTTAGGTATTTGGTCGGGCACATATCACTCTAACTTCCCAGCAGGAAGAAGAATTAACCAAAGTCTCAGCCCCCCACCAGGAACCAGTATAGGTCCTGAACCAAAATTTTGGACTTGCGGTCAGCTCACCAAAAACGAGTTGAAAAATGGAGCTCAGGGGCACAGCAATACACAAACTGGCCGAGTAATAAAGGACAACTATCGTCCAAAAATCTGTTGAGGGAAGGCAACGAGGCGGACTTGAAAGCGAGGCAGAATAGCAGGAAACAGATTTCAAGAGGTACGTTGGAATCGCCTTTAAAGCACAGGAAGAGGGGCACAACTTCGACAATGATGCACTTGGCCAAAAAGGGCGTATGCGTTTTCTCCTGAATATATTCAGGAGAAAACGCATACGCCCTTTTTGGCCAAGCAAGCAAGCGGGCAATGCAAATCTGCACTACAAAGAAGTATCACTTCCCACCGGTCAAAAGGGACATCCACAAAATGTGTAAAAACCAGAAAGGCAAGACAGGCCCTGGAGAACAGGGAGCCTTGTTATGCTGATGGGCGGGATGTAAATTGCCAACTGCCTCTCTGGAGGAGTGCATTGTGTTCCCTAAAACAAGTAAACACCAGAGCTACAGAGCCAAGGGCACTTCCAGTCTAGGGAATATACCTTGGGAAAACTGAAAATCAATAAGACAGAGCCACCCCAAAATTTAGGGCTGCACTGCTTACAAGGACCTCAACTTGGGTACACCTTAAATATCCCAGGAAATATAAAAATGGTTCAAAAAATTGTGGTACTTACGTACGATGGAATATCCCTCAGCCATGAAATCAATGTCATAAGACCAGTAGCAGCAAAATGGGTAGATTCAGGTACGATGATTCTAAGTGAAATAAGACACAGAGAAAGAAACTTATCATAAGATATCACTTATGAAGATCCTGTAAACATGGCTACACTTGAACTGAGTTAGGAAAGAGAACAGTGTCTCACATTTAGAAAACACTCTTATGCCTGCTTAAGGGGGAAGGAGAGGTGGGGTGATGCATAAACCCAGAGTTTGATATAAGCACAGGTACCGTTCCAAAAACCAACTATGGAATAGACAAGACCTACACGATCCTCAGTGAAAGGGACTCAAAACCCCATATTTCCCGCAGAGGAATATATCTGACTAGTAAGAATCTTAAAACCTATGTATTGATATATCACTGTAAGGGAATCAAGTGTGTCTAGACTGGCATAAACATGGCAGCGAGAATCAGCTCAAACCCACTATAAAAAGGAATTTCAAAAACAAACCAAAAAATCTGGGAAATTCTTTACAATTCCTTCAGGGTCTCTGATGAACCCTGGAATGACCCTATCTACAACGACAGCTGGATGTGGCATAAGGCTGGACACTTGTGACTGAGACGATTGGTGAGATTTGCTGAGCAAATGCAGACCCTTTAAAGTAATAATGCATGGCACCCATTCCATGGGTCCCAACTCTCCAGGTTGAAGGGAATATTACTACAGTTATAACATGTACTGGAAACCTAGAGACCGGACACACTGTGAATACAAAAGGTTTCTAAACCTCAACGAATAGTCCCTATCCTGGTGCTCCGGTTTGACTTTCCATCTGCTTTTCTATCAACCTCCCAACTTGGAGAGACAGCCCCTTTAAACTCCTGGTTCTCACAGGTTGCCAATTTGGCAGAGGATGAAAAGGAAGAGGGAGAACCATGAGAAATTAGCTGTTAGGCATTTGGACGGGCACATTTCACTGTAATTTCCCGGCAGGAAGAAGAATTAAACAAAGTCTCAGCCACCCACCGGGAACCAGTATAGGTCCTGAACCAAAATTTTGGCCTTGCGGTAAGCTCACCAAAAATGAGTTGAAAAATGGAGCTCATGGGCACAGCAATTCACAAACTGGCCGAGTAATAAAGGACAACTATCGTCCAAAAATCTGTTGAGGGAAGGCAACGAGGCGGACTTGAAAGCGAGGCAGAATAGCAGGAAACAGATTTCAAGAGGTACGTTGGAATCGCCATTAAAGCACAGGAAGAGGGGCACAACTTCGACAATGATGCACTTGGCCAAAAAGGGCGTATGCGTTTTCTCCCGAATATATTCAGGAGAAAACGCATACGCCCTTTTTGGCCAAGCAAGCAAGCGGGCAATGCAAATCTGCACTACAAAGAAGTATCACTTCCCACCGGTCAAAAGGGACATCCACAAAATGTGTAAAAACCAGAAAGGCAAGACAGGCCCTGGAGAACAGGGAGCCTTGTTATGCTGATGGGCGGGATGTAAATTGCCAACTGCCTCTCTGGAGGAGTGCATTGTGTTCCCTAAAACAAGTAAACACCAGAGCTACAGAGCCAAGGGCACTTCCAGTCTAGGGAATATACCTTGGGAAAACTGAAAATCAATAAGACAGAGCCACCCCAAAATTTAGGGCTGCACTGCTTACAAGGACCTCAACTTGGGTACACCTTAAATATCCCAGGAAATATAAAAATGGTTCAAAAAATTGTGGTACTTACGTACGATGGAATATCCCTCAGCCATGAAATCAATGTCATAAGACCAGTAGCAGCAAAATGGGTAGATTCAGGTACGATGATTCTAAGTGAAATAAGACACAGAGAAAGAAACTTATCATAAGATATCACTTATGAAGATCCTGTAAACATGGCTACACTTGAACTGAGTTAGGAAAGAGAACAGTGTCTCACATTTAGAAAACACTCTTATGCCTGCTTAAGGGGGAAGGAGAGGTGGGGTGATGCATAAACCCAGAGTTTGATATAAGCACAGGTACCGTTCCAAAAACCAACTATGGAATAGACAAGACCTACACGATCCTCAGTGAAAGGGACTCAAAACCCCATATTTCCCGCAGAGGAATATATCTGACTAGTAAGAATCTTAAAACCTATGTATTGATATATCACTGTAAGGGAATCAAGTGTGTCTAGACTGGCATAAACATGGCAGCGAGAATCAGCTCAAACCCACTATAAAAAGGAATTTCAAAAACAAACCAAAAAATCTGGGAAATTCTTTACAATTCCTTCAGGGTCTCTGATGAACCCTGGAATGACCCTATCTACAACGACAGCTGGATGTGGCATAAGGCTGGACACTTGTGACTGAGACGATTGGTGAGATTTGCTGAGCAAATGCAGACCCTTTAAAGTAATAATGCATGGCACCCATTCCATGGGTCCCAACTCTCCAGGTTGAAGGGAATATTACTACAGTTATAACATGTACTGGAAACCTAGAGACCGGACACACTGTGAATACAAAAGGTTTCTAAACCTCAACGAATAGTCCCTATCCTGGTGCTCCGGTTTGACTTTCCATCTGCTTTTCTATCAACCTCCCAACTTGGAGAGACAGCCCCTTTAAACTCCTGGTTCTCACAGGTTGCCAATTTGGCAGAGGATGAAAAGGAAGAGGGAGAACCATGAGAAATTAGCTGTTAGGCATTTGGACGGGCACATTTCACTGTAATTTCCCGGCAGGAAGAAGAATTAAACAAAGTCTCAGCCACCCACCGGGAACCAGTATAGGTCCTGAACCAAAATTTTGGCCTTGCGGTAAGCTCACCAAAAATGAGTTGAAAAATGGAGCTCATGGGCACAGCAATTCACAAACTGGCCGAGTAATAAAGGACAACTATCGTCCAAAAATCTGTTGAGGGAAGGCAACGAGGCGGACTTGAAAGCGAGGCAGAATAGCAGGAAACAGATTTCAAGAGGTACGTTGGAATCGCCATTAAAGCACAGGAAGAGGGGCACAACTTCGACAATGATGCACTTGGCCAAAAAGGGCGTATGCGTTTTCTCCCGAATATATTCAGGAGAAAACGCATACGCCCTTTTTGGCCAAGCAAGCAAGCGGGCAATGCAAATCTGCACTACAAAGAAGTATCACTTCCCACCGGTCAAAAGGGACATCCACAAAATGTGTAAAAACCAGAAAGGCAAGACAGGCCCTGGAGAACAGGGAGCCTTGTTATGCTGATGGGCGGGATGTAAATTGCCAACTGCCTCTCTGGAGGAGTGCATTGTGTTCCCTAAAACAAGTAAACAACAGAGCTACAGAGCCAAGGGCACTTCCAGTCTAGGGAATATACCTTGGGAAAACTGAAAATCAATAAGACAGAGCCACCCCAAAATTTAGGGCTGCACTGCTTACAAGGACCTCACTTGGGTACACCTTAAATATCCCAGGAAATATAAAAATGGTTTAAAAAATTGTGGTACTTACGTACGATGGAATATCCCTCAGCCATGTAATCAATGTCATAAGACCAGTAGCAGCAAAATGGGTGGATTCAGGTACGATGATTCTAAGTGAAATAAGTCACAGAGAAAGAAACTTATCATAAGATATCACTTATGAAGATCCTGTAAATATGGCTACACTTGAACTGAGTTAGGAAAGAGAACAGTGTCTCACATTTAGAAAACACTCTTATGCCTGCTTAAGGGGGAAGGAGAGGTGGGGTGATGCATAAACCCAGAGTTTGATATAAGCACAGGTACCGTTCCAAAAACGAACTATGGAATAGACAAGACCTACACCTTCCTCAGTGAAAGGGACTCAAAACCCCATATTTCCCGCAGAGGAATATATCTGACTAGTAAGAATCTTAAAACCTATGTATTGATATGTGTCCGTAAGGGAATCAAGTGTGTCTAGACTGGCATAAACATGGCAGCGAGAATCAGCTCAAACCCACTATAAAAAGGAATTTCAAAAACAAAACAAAAAACTGGGAAATTCTTTACAATTCCTTCAGGGTCTCTGATGAACCCTGGAATGACCCTATCTACAACGATAGCTGGATGTGGCATAAGGCTGGACACTTGGGACTGAGATGATTGTTGAGATTTTGTGAGCAAATGCAGACCCTTTAAAGCAATAATGCATGGCACCCATTCCATGGGTCCCAACTCTCCAGGTTGAAGGGAATATTACTACAGTTATAACATGTACCGGAAAACTAGAGAACGGACACACTGTGAATACAAAAGGTTTCTGAAACTCAACGAATAGACCCTCTCCTGGTGCTCCGGTTTGACTTTCCATCTGCTTTACTATCAACCTCCCACCTTGGAGAGAGAGTCCCTTTAACCTCCTGGTTCGCACAGGTTTCCAATTTGGCAGAGGATGAAAGGGAAGAGGGAGAACCAATGAGAGAGTAGCTGTTAGGCATTTGGACGGGCACATATCACTGTAATTTCCCGGCAGGAAGAAGAATTAACCAAAGTCTCAGCCACCCACCGGGAACCAGTATAGGTCCTGAACCAAAATTTTGGACTTGCGGTAAGCTCACCAAAAACGAGTTGAAAAATGGAGCTCAGGGGCACTGCAATTCACAAACTGGCCGAGTAATAAAGGACAACTATCATCAAAAAATCTGTTGAGGGAAGGCAACGAGGCGGACTTGAAAGCGAGGCAGAATAGCAGGAAACAGATTTCAAGAGGTACGTTGGAATCGCCTTTAAAGCACAGGAAGAGGGGCACAACTTTGACAATGATGCACTTGGCCAAAAAGGGCGTATGCGTTTTCTCCTGAATATATTCAGGAGAAAACGCATACGCCCTTTTTGGCCAAGCAAGCAAGCGGGCAATGCAAATCTGCACTACAAAGAAGTATCACTTCCCACCGGTCAAAAGGGACATCCACAAAATGTGTAAAAACTAGAAAGGCAAGACAGGCCCTGCAGAACAGGGAGCCTTGTTATGCTGATGGGCGGGATGTAAATTGCCAACTGCCTCTCTGGAGGAGTGCATTGTGTTCCCTAAAACAAGTAAACAACAGAGCTACAGAGCCAAGGGCAGTTCCAGTCTAGGGAATATACCTTGGGAAAACTGAAAATCAATAAGACAGAGCCACCCCAAAATTTAGGGCTGCACTGCTTACAAGGACCTCAACTTGGGTACACCTTAAATATCCCAGGAAATATAAAAATGGTTCAAAAATTTGTGGTACTTACGTACGATGGAATATCCCTCAGCCATGAAATCAATGTCATAAGACCAGTAGCAGCAAAATGGGTAGATTCAGGTACGATGATTCTAAGTGAAATAAGTCACAGAGAAAGAAACTTATCATAAGATATCACTTATGAAGATCCTGTAAACATGGCTACACTTGAATTGAGTTAGGAAAGAGAACAGTGTCTCACATTTAGAAAACACTCTTATGCCTGCTTAAGGGGGAAGGAGAGGTGGGGTGATGCATAAACCCAGAGTTTGATATAAGCACAGGTACCGTTCCAAAAACCAACTATGGAATAGACAAGACCTACACCTTCCTCAGTGAAAGGGACTCAAAACCCCATATTTCCCGCAGAGGAATATATCTGACAAGTAAGAATCTTAAAACCTATGTATTGATATGTCTCTGTAAGGGAATCAAGTGTGTCTAGACTGGCATAAACATGGCAGCGAGAATCAGATCAAACCCACTATAAAAAGGAATTTCAAAAACAAAACAAAAAAACTGGGAAATTCTTTACAATTCCTTCAGGGTCTCTGATGAACCCTGGAATGACCCTATCTGCAACGACAGCTGGATGTGGCATAAGGCTGGACACTTGGGACTGAGACGATTGGTGAGATTTGGTGAGCAAATGCAGACCCTTTAAAGTAATAATGCATGGCACCCATTCCATGGGTCCCAACTCTCCAGGTTGAAGGGAATATTACTACAGTTATAACACGTACCGGAAACCTAGAGAACGGACACACTGTGAATACAAAATGTTTCTAAACCTCAACGAATAGTCCCTATCCTGGTGCTCCAGTTTGACTTTCCATCTGCTTTACTATCAACCTCCCAACTTGGAGAGACAGCCCCTTTAACCTCCTGGTTCTCACAGGTTGCAAATTTGGCAGAGGATGAAAGGGAAGAGGGAGAACCAATGAGAGAGTAGCTGTTAGGCATTTGGACGGGCACATATCACTGTAATTTCCCGGCAGGAAGAAGAATTAACCAAAGTCTCAGCCACCCACCGGGAACCAGTATAGGTCCTGAACAAAAATTTTGGACTTGCGGTCAGCTCACCAAAAACGAGTTGAAAAATGGAGCTCAGGGGCACAGCAATTCACAAACTGGCCGAGTAATAAAGGACAACTATCGTCCAGAAATCTGTTGAGGGAAGGCAACGAGGCGGACTTGAAAGCGAGGCAGAATAGCAGGAAACAGATTTCAAGAGGTACGTTGGAATCGCCTTTAAAGCACAGGAAGAGGGGCACAACTTCGACAATGATGCACTTGGCCAAAAAGGGCGTATGCGTTTTCTCCCGAATATATTCAGGAGAAAACGCATACGCCCTTTTTGGCCAAGCAAGCAAGCGGGCAATGCATATCTGCACTACAAAGAAGTATCACTTCCCACCGGTCAAAAGGGACATCCACAAAATGTGTAAAAACCAGAAATGCAAGACAGGCCCTGGAGAACAGGGAGCCTTGTTATGCTGATGGGCGGGATGTAAATTGCCAACTGCCTCTCTGGAGGAGTGCATTGTGTTCCCTAAAACAAGTAAACAACAGAGCTACAGAGCCAAGGGCACTTCCAGTCTAGGGAATATACCTTGGGAAAACTGAAAATCAATAAGACAGAGCCATCCCAAAATTTAGGGCTGCACTGCTTACAAGGACCTCAACTTGGGTACACCTTAAATATCCCAGGAAATATAAAAATGGTTCAAAAAATTGTGGTACTTACGTACGATGGAATATCCCTCAGCCATGAAATCAATGTCATAAGACCAGTAGCAGCAAAATGGGTGGATTCAGGTACGATAATTCTAAGTGAAATAAGTCACACAGAAAAAGAAACTTATCATAAGATATCACTTATGAAGATCCTGTAAACATGGCTACACTTGAACTGAGTTAGGAAAGAGAAGAATGTCTCACATTTTGAAAACACTCTTATGCCTGCTTAAGGGGGAAGGAGAGGTGGGGTGATGCATAAAACCAGAGTTTGATATAAGCACAGGTACCGTTCCAAAAACCAACTATGGAATAGACAAGACCTACACCTTCCTCAGTGAAAGGGACTCAAAACCCCATATTTCCCTCAGCGGAATATATCTGACGAGTAAGAATCTTAAAACCTATGTATTGATATGTCTCCATAAGGGAATCAAGTGTGTCTAGACTGACATAAACATGGCAGCGAGAATCAGCTCAAACCCACTATAAAAAGGAATTTCAAAAACAAAACAAAAAAACTGGGAAATTCTTTACAATTCCTTCAGGGTCTCTGATGAAACCTGGAATGACCCTATCTACAACGACAGCTGGATGTGGCATAAGGCTGGACACTTGGGACTGAGACGATTGGTGAGATTTGGTGAGCAAATGCAGACCCTTTAAAGCAATAATGCATGGCACCCATTCCATGGGTCCCAACTCACCAGGTTGAAGGGAATATTACTACAGTTATAACATGTACCGGAAACCTAGAGAATGGACACACTGTGAATACGAAAGGTTTCTAAAACTCAACGAATAGTCCCTCTCCTGGTGCTCCGGTTTGACTTTCCATCTGCTTTACTATCAACCTCCCAACTTGGAGAGACTGCTCCTTTAACCTCCTGGTTCGCACAGGTTGCCAATTTGGCAGAGGATGAAAAGGAAGAGGGAGAACCAATGAGAAATTAGCTGTTAGGCATTTCGACGGGCACATATCACTGTAATTTCCCAGCAGGAAGAAGAATTAACCAAAGTCTCTGCCACCCACCGGGAACCAGTATAGGTCCTGAACCAAAATTTTGGCCTTGCGGTCAGCTCACCAAAAACGAGTTGAAAAATGGAGCTCAGGGGCACAGCAATTCACAAACTGGCCGAGTAATACAGGACAACTATCGTCCAAAAATCTGTTGAGGGAAGGCAACGAGGCGGACTTGAAAGCGAGGCAGAATAGCAGGAAACAGATTTCAAGAGGTACGTTGGAATCGCCATTAAAGCACAGGAAGAGGGGCACAACTTCGACAATGATGCACTTGGCCAAAAAGGGCGTATGCGTTTTCTCCCGAATATATTCAGGAGAAAACGCATACGCCCTTTTTGGCCAAGCAAGCAAGCGAGCAATGCAAATCTGCACTACAAAGAAGTATCACTTCCCACCGGTCAAAAGGGACATCCACAAAATGTGTAAAACCAGAAAGGCAAGACAGGCCCTGGAGAACAGGGAGCCTTGTTATGCTGATGGGCGGGATGTAAATTGCCAACTGCCTCTCTGGAGGAGTGCATTGTGTTCCCTAAAACAAGTAAAGAACAGAGCTACAGAGCCAAGGGCACTTCCATTCTAGGGAATATACCTTGGAAAAACTGAAAATCAATAAGACAGAGCCAAACCAAAATTTAGGGCTGCACTGCTTTCAAGGACCTCACTTGGGTACACCTTAAATATCCCAGGAAATATAAAAATGGTGCAAAAAATTGTGGTACTTACGTACGAAGGAATATCCCTCAGCCATGAAATCAATGTCATAAGACCAGTAGCAGCAAAATGGGTGGATTCAGGTACGATGATTCTAAGTGAAATAAGTCACAGAGAAAGAAACTTATCATAAGATATCACTTATGAAGATCCTGTAAACATGGCTACACTTGAACTGAGTTAGGAAAGAGAACAGTGTCTCACATTTCGAAAACACTCTTATGCCTGCTTAAGGGGGAAGGAGAGGTGGGGTGATGCATAAACCCAGAGTTTGATATAAGCACAGGTACCGTTCCAAAAACTAACTATGGAATAGACAAGACCTACACCTTCCTCAGTGAAAGGGACTCAAAACCCCATATTTCCCGCAGAGGAATATATCTGACTAGTAAGAATCTTAAAACCTATGTATTGATATGTCAATATAAGGGAATCAAGTGTGTCTAGACTGACATAAACATGGCAGCGAGAATCAGCTCAAACCCACTATAAAAAGGAATTTCAAAAACCAAACAAAAAAACTGGGAAATTCTTTACAATTCCTTCAGGGTCTCTGATGAACCCTGGAATGACCCTATCTACAACGACAGCTGGATGTGGCATAAGGCTGGACAGTTGGGACTGAGACGATTGATGAGATTTGGTGAGCAAATGCAGACACTTTAAAGCAATAATGCATGGCACCCATTCCATGGGTCCCAACTATCCAGGTTGAAGGGAATATTACTACAGTTATAACATGTACGAGAAACCTAGAGAACGGACACACTGTGAATATGAAAGGTTTCTAAAACTCAACGAATAGTCCCTCTCCTGGTGTTCCGGTTTGACATTCCATCTGCTTTACTATCAACCTCCCAACTTGGAGAGACAGCCCCTTCAACCTCCTGGTTCACACAGGTTTCCAATTTGGCAGAGGATGAAAGGGAAGAGGGAGAACCAATGAGAGAGTAGCTGTTAGGTATTTGGTCGGGCACATATCACTCTAACTTCCCAGCAGGAAGAAGAATTAACCAAAGTCTCAGCCCCCCACCAGGAACCAGTATAGGTCCTGAACCAAAATTTTGGACTTGCGGTCAGCTCAACAAAAACGAGTTGAAAAATGGAGCTCAGGGGCACAGCAATTCACAAACTGGCCGAGTAATAAAGGACAACTATCGTCCAAAAATCTGTTGAGGGAAGGCAACGAGGCGGACTTGAAAGCGAGGCAGAATAGCAGGAAACAGATTTCAAGAGGTACGTTGGAATCGCCATTAAAGCACAGGAAGAGGGGCACAACATCGACAATGATGCACTTGGCCAAAAAGGGCGTATGCGTTTTCTCCTGAATATATTCAGGAGAAAACGCATACGCCCTTTTTGGCCAAGCAAGCAAGCGGGCAATGCAAATCTGCACTAAAAGAAGTATCACTTCCCACCGGTCAAAAGGGATATCCACAAAATGTGTAAAAACCAGAAAGGCAAGACAGGCCCTGGAGAACAGGGAGCCTTGTTATGCTGATGGGCGGGATGTAAATTGCCAACTGCCTCTCTGGAGGAGTACATTGTGTTCCCTAAAACAAGTAAAGAACAGAGCTACAGAGCCAAGGGCACTTCCAGTCTAGGGAATATACCTTGGGAAAACTGATAATCAATAAGACAGAGCCACCCCAAAATTTAGGGCTGCACTGCTTACAAGGACCTCACTTGGGTGCACCTTAAATATCCCAGGAAATATAAAAATGGTTCAAAAAATTGTGGTACTTACGTACGATGGAATATCCCTCAGCCATGAAATCAATGTCATAAGACCAGTAGCAGCAAAATGGGTACATTCAGGTATGATGATTCTAAGTGAAATAAGTCACAGAGAAAGAAACTTATCATAAGATATCACTTATGAAGGTCCTGTAAACATGGCTACACTTGAACTGAGTTAGGAAAGAGAAGAATGTCTCACATTTAGAAAACACTCTTATGCCTGCTTAAGGGGGAAGGAGAGGTGGGGTGATGCATAAACCCAGAGTTTGATATAACCACAGGTACCGTTCCAAAAACCAACTATGGAATAGACAAGATCTACACCTTCCTCAGTGAAAGGGATTCAAAACCCCATATTTCCCGCAGAGGAATA
This sequence comes from Hyperoodon ampullatus, assembly GCF_949752795.1. NCBI lineage: Eukaryota > Metazoa > Chordata > Mammalia > Artiodactyla > Ziphiidae > Hyperoodon > Hyperoodon ampullatus. The sequence continues at coordinate 67,309 of NW_027640875.1, forward strand.
TATCTGACTAGTAAGAATCTTAAAACCCATGTATTGATATGTGTCCGTAAGGGAATCAAGTGTGTCTAGACTGGCATAAACATGGCAGCGAGAATCAGCTCAAACCCACTATAAAAAGGAATTTCAAAAACAAAACAAAAAAACTGGGAAATTCTTTACAATTCCTTCAGGGTCTCTGATGAAACATGGAATGACCCTATCCACAACGGCAGCTGGATGTGGCATAAGGCTGGACACTTGGGACTGAGACGATTGGTGAGATTTGCTGAGCAAATGCAGACCCTTTAAAGTAATAATGCATGGCACCCATTCCATGGGTCCCAACTCTCCAGGTTGAAGGGAATATTACTACAGTTATAACATGTACTGGAAACCTAGAGACCGGACACACTGTGAATACAAAAGGTTTCTAAACCTCAACGAATAGTCCCTATCCTGGTGCTCCGGTTTGACTTTCCATCTGCTTTTCTATCAACCTCCCAACTTGGAGAGACAGCCCCTTTAACCTCCTGGTTCTCACAGGTTGCCAATTTGGCAGAGGATGAAAAGGAAGAGGGAGAACCATGAGAAATTAGCTGTTAGGCATTTGGACGGGCACATTTCACTGTAATTTCCCGGCAGGAAGAAGAATTAAACAAAGTCTCAGCCACCCACCGGGAACCAGTATAGGTCCTGAACCAAAATTTTGGCCTTGCGGTAAGCTCACCAAAAATGAGTTGAAAAATGGAGCTCAGGGGCACAGCAATTCACAAACTGGCCGAGTAATAAAGGACAACTATCGTCCAAAAATCTGTTGAGGGAAGGCAACGAGGCGGACTTGAAAGCGAGGCATAATAGCAGGAAACAGATTTCAAGAGGTACGTTGGAATCGCCATTAAAGCACAGGAAGAGGGGCACAACTTCGACAATGATGCACTTGGCCAAAAAGGGCGTATGCGTTTTCTCCCGAATATATTCAGGAGAAAACGCATACGCCCTTTTTGGCCAAGCAAGCAAGCGGGCAATGCAAATCTGCACTACAAAGAAGTATCACTTCCCACCGGTCAAAAGGGACATCCACAAAATGTGTAAAAACCAGAAAGGCAAGACAGGCCCTGGAGAACAGGGAGCCTTGTTATGCTGATGGGCGGGATGTAAATTGCCAACTGCCTCTCTGGAGGAGTGCATTGTGTTCCCTAAAACAAGTAAACAACAGAGCTACAGAGCCAAGGGCACTTCCAGTCTAGGGAATATACCTTGGGAAAACTGAAAATCAATAAGACAGAGCCACCCCAAAATTTAGGGCTGCACTGCTTACAAGGACCTCACTTGGGTACACCTTAAATATCCCAGGAAATATAAAAATGGTTTAAAAAATTGTGGTACTTACGTACGATGGAATATCCCTCAGCCATGTAATCAATGTCATAAGACCAGTAGCAGCAAAATGGGTGGATTCAGGTACGATGATTCTAAGTGAAATAAGTCACAGAGAAAGAAACTTATCATAAGATATCACTTATGAAGATCCTGTAAATATGGCTACACTTGAACTGAGTTAGGAAAGAGAACAGTGTCTCACATTTAGAAAACACTCTTATGCCTGCTTAAGGGGGAAGGAGAGGTGGGGTGATGCATAAACCCAGAGTTTGATATAAGCACAGGTACCGTTCCAAAAACGAACTATGGAATAGACAAGACCTACACCTTCCTCAGTGAAAGGGACTCAAAACCCCATATTTCCCGCAGAGGAATATATCTGACTAGTAAGAATCTTAAAACCTATGTATTGATATGTGTCCGTAAGGGAATCAAGTGTGTCTAGACTGGCATAAACATGGCAGCGAGAATCAGCTCAAACCCACTATAAAAAGGAATTTCAAAAACAAAACAAAAAACTGGGAAATTCTTTACAATTCCTTCAGGGTCTCTGATGAACCCTGGAATGACCCTATCTACAACGATAGCTGGATGTGGCATAAGGCTGGACACTTGGGACTGAGATGATTGTTGAGATTTTGTGAGCAAATGCAGACCCTTTAAAGCAATAATGCATGGCACCCATTCCATGGGTCCCAACTCTCCAGGTTGAAGGGAATATTACTACAGTTATAACATGTACCGGAAAACTAGAGAACGGACACACTGTGAATACAAAAGGTTTCTGAAACTCAACGAATAGTCCCTCTCCTGGTGCTCCGGTTTGACTTTCCATCTGCTTTACTATCAACCTCCCACCTTGGAGAGACAGTGCCTTTAACCTCCTGGTTCGCACAGGTTTCCAATTTGGCAGAGGATGAAAGGGAAGAGGGAGAACCAATGAGAGAGTAGCTGTTAGGCATTTGGACGGGCACATATCACTGTAATTTCCCGGCAGGAAGAAGAATTAACCAAAGTCTCAGCCACCCACCGGGAACCAGTATAGGTCCTGAACCAAAATTTTGGACTTGCGGTAAGCTCACCAAAAACGAGTTGAAAAATGGAGCTCAGGGGCACTGCAATTCACAAACTGGCCGAGTAATAAAGGACAACTATCATCAAAAAATCTGTTGAGGGAAGGCAACGAGGCGGACTTGAAAGCGAGGCAGAATAGCAGGAAACAGATTTCAAGAGGTACGTTGGAATCGCCTTTAAAGCACAGGAAGAGGGACACAACTTCGACAATGATGCACTTTGCCAAAAAGGGCGTATGCGTTTTCTCCTGAATATATTCAGGAGAAAACGCATACGCCCTTTTTGGCCAAGCAAGCAAGCGGGCAATGCAAATCTGCACTACAAAGAAGTATCACTTCCCACCGGTCAAAAGGGACATCCACAAAATGTGTAAAAACTAGAAAGGCAACACAGGCCCTGCAGAACAGGGAGCCTTGTTATGCTGATGGGCGGGATGTAAATTGCCAACTGCCTCTCTGGAGGAGTGCATTGTGTTCCCTAAAACAAGTAAACAACAGAGCTACAGAGCCAAGGGCACTTCCAGTCTAGGGAATATACCTTGGGAAAACTGAAAATCAATAAGACAGAGCCACCCCAAAATTTAGGGCTGCACTGCTTACAAGGACCTCAACTTGGGTACACCTTAAATATCCCAGGAAATATAAAAATGGTTCAAAAATTTGTGGTACTTACGTACGATGGAATATCCCTCAGCCATGAAATCAATGTCATAAGACCAGTAGCAGCAAAATGGGTAGATTCAGGTACGATGATTCTAAGTGAAATAAGTCACAGAGAAAGAAACTTATCATAAGATATCACTTATGAAGATCCTGTAAACATGGCTACACTTGAATTGAGTTAGGAAAGAGAACAGTGTCTCACATTTAGAAAACACTCTTATGCCTGCTTAAGGGGGAAGGAGAGGTGGGGTGATGCATAAACCCAGAGTTTGATATAAGCACAGGTACCGTTCCAAAAACCAACTATGGAATAGACAAGACCTACACCTTCCTCAGTGAAAGGGACTCAAAACCCCATATTTCCCGCAGAGGAATATATCTGACAAGTAAGAATCTTAAAACCTATGTATTGATATGTCTCTGTAAGGGAATCAAGTGTGTCTAGACTGGCATAAACATGGCAGCGAGAATCAGATCAAACCCACTATAAAAAGGAATTTCAAAAACAAAACAAAAAAACTGGGAAATTCTTTACAATTCCTTCAGGGTCTCTGATGAACCCTGGAATGACCCTATCTACAACGACAGCTGGATGTGGCATAAGGCTGGACACTTGGGACTGAGACGATTGGTGAGATTTGGTGAGCAAATGCAGACCCTTTAAAGTAATAATGCATGGCACCCATTCCATGGGTCCCAACTCTCCAGGTTGAAGGGAATATTACTACAGTTATAACACGTACCGGAAACCTAGAGAACGGACACACTGTGAATACAAAATGTTTCTAAACCTCAACGAATAGTCCCTATCCTGGTGCTCCAGTTTGACTTTCCATCTGCTTTACTATCAACCTCCCAACTTGGAGAGACAGCCCCTTTAACCTCCTGGTTCTCACAGGTTGCCAATTTGGCAGAGGATGAAAGGGAAGAGGGAGAACCAATGAGAGAGTAGCTGTTAGGCATTTGGACGGGCATATATCACTGTAATTTCCCGGCAGGAAGAAGAATTAACCAAAGTCTCAGCCACCCACCGGGAACCAGTATAGGTCCTGAACAAAAATTTTGGACTTGCGGTCAGCTCACCAAAAACGAGTTGAAAAATGGAGCTCAGGGGCACAGCAATTCACAAACTAGCCGAGTAATAAAGGACAACTATCGTCCAGAAATCTGTTGAGGGAAGGCAACGAGGCGGACTTGAAAGCGAGGCAGAATAGCAGGAAACAGATTTCAAGAGGTACGTTGGAATCGCCTTTAAAGCACAGGAAGAGGGGCACAACTTCGACAATGATGCACTTGGCCAAAAAGGGCGTATGCGTTTTCTCCCGAATATATTCAGGAGAAAACGCATACGCCCGTTTTGGCCAAGCAAGCAAGCGGGCAATGCATATCTGCACTACAAAGAAGTATCACTTCCCACCGGTCAAAAGGGACATCCACAAAATGTGTAAAAACCAGAAATGCAAGACAGGCCCTGGAGAACAGAGAGCCTTGTTATGCTGATGGGCGGGATGTAAATTGCCAACTGCCTCTCTGGAGGAGTGCATTGTGTTCCCTAAAACAAGTAAACAACAGAGCTACAGAGCCAAGGGCACTTCCAGTCTAGGGAATATACCTTGGGAAAACTGAAAATCAATAAGACAGAGCCATCCCAAAATTTAGGGCTGCACTGCTTACAAGGACCTCAACTTGGGTACACCTTAAATATCCCAGGAAATATAAAAATGGTTCAAAAAATTGTGGTACTTACGTACGATGGAATATCCCTCAGCCATGAAATCAATGTCATAAGACCAGTAGCAGCAAAATGGGTGGATTCAGGTACGATAATTCTAAGTGAAATAAGTCACACAGAAAAAGAAACTTATCATAAGATATCACTTATGAAGATCCTGTAAACATGGCTACACTTGAACTGAGTTAGGAAAGAGAAGAATGTCTCACATTTTGAAAACACTCTTATGCCTGCTTAAGGGGGAAGGAGAGGTGGGGTGATGCATAAAACCAGAGTTTGATATAAGCACAGGTACCGTTCCAAAAACCAACTATGGAATAGACAAGACCTACACCTTCCTCAGTGAAAGGGACTCAAAACCCCATATTTCCCTCAGCGGAATATATCTGACGAGTAAGAATCTTAAAACCTATGTATTGATATGTCTCCATAAGGGAATCAAGTGTGTCTAGACTGACATAAACATGGCAGCGAGAATCAGCTCAAACCCACTATAAAAAGGAATTTCAAAAACAAAACAAAAAAACTGGGAAATTCTTTACAATTCCTTCAGGGTCTCTGATGAAACCTGGAATGACCCTATCTACAACGACAGCTGGATGTGGCATAAGGCTGGACACTTGGGACTGAGACGATTGGTGAGATTTGGTGAGCAAATGCAGACCCTTTAAAGCAATAATGCATGGCACCCATTCCATGGGTCCCAACTCTCCAGGTTGAAGGGAATATTACTACAGTTATAACATGTACCGGAAACCTAGAGAATGGACACACTGTGAATACGAAAGGTTTCTAAAACTCAACGAATAGTCCCTCTCCTGGTGCTCCGGTTTGACTTTCCATCTGCTTTACTATCAACCTCCCAACTTGGAGAGACTGCTCCTTTAACCTCCTGGTTCGCACAGGTTGCCAATTTGGCAGAGGATGAAAAGGAAGAGGGAGAACCAATGAGAAATTAGCTGTTAGGCATTTCGACGGGCACATATCACTGTAATTTCCCAGCAGGAAGAAGAATTAACCAAAGTCTCTGCCACCCACCGGGAACCAGTATAGGTCCTGAACCAAAATTTTGGCCTTGCGGTCAGCTCACCAAAAACGAGTTGAAAAATGGAGCTCAGGGGCACAGCAATTCACAAACTGGCCGAGTAATACAGGACAACTATCGTCCAAAAATCTGTTGAGGGAAGGCAACGAGGCGGACTTGAAAGCGAGGCAGAATAGCAGGAAACAGATTTCAAGAGGTACGTTGGAATCGCCATTAAAGCACAGGAAGAGGGGCACAACTTCGACAATGATGCACTTGGCCAAAAAGGGCGTATGCGTTTTCTCCCGAATATATTCAGGAGAAAACGCATACGCCCTTTTTGGCCAAGCAAGCAAGCGGGCAATGCAAATCTGCACTACAAAGAAGTATCACTTCCCACCGGTCAAAAGGGACATCCACAAAATGTGTAAAACCAGAAAGGCAAGACAGGCCCTGGAGAACAGGGAGCCTTGTTATGCTGATGGGCGGGATGTAAATTGCCAACTGCCTCTCTGGAGGAGTGCATTGTGTTCCCTAAAACAAGTAAAGAACAGAGCTACAGAGCCAAGGGCACTTCCAGTCTAGGGAATATACCTTGGAAAAACTGAAAATCAATAAGACAGAGCCAAACCAAAATTTAGGGCTGCACTGCTTTCAAGGACCTCACTTGGGTACACCTTAAATATCCCAGGAAATATAAAAATGGTTTAAAAAATTGTGGTACTTACGTACGATGGAATATCCCTCAGCCATGAAATCAATGTCATAAGACCAGTAGCAGCAAAATGGGTGGATTCAGGTACGATGATTCTAAGTGAAATAAGTCACAGAGAAAGAAACTTATCATAAGATATCACTTATGAAGATCCTGTAAACATGGCTACACTTGAACTGAGTTAGGAAAGAGAACAGTGTCTCACATTTAGAAAACACTCTTATGCCTGCTTAAGGGGGAAGGAGAGGTGGGGTGATGCATAAACCCAGAGTTTGATATAAGCACAGGTACCGTTCCAAAAACTAACTATGGAATAGACAAGACCTACACCTTCCTCAGTGAAAGGGACTCAAAACCCCATATTTCCCGCAGAGGAATATATCTGACTAGTAAGAATCTTAAAACCTATGTATTGATATGTCAATGTAAGGGAATCAAGTGTGTCTAGACTGACATAAACATGGCAGCGAGAATCAGCTCAAACCCACTATAAAAAGGAATTTCAAAAACCAAACAAAAAAACTGGGAAATTCTTTACAATTCCTTCAGGGTCTCTGATGAACCCTGGAATGACCCTATCTACAACGACAGCTGGATGTGGCATAAGGCTGGACAGTTGGGACTGAGACGATTGATGAGATTTGGTGAGCAAATGCAGACACTTTAAAGTAATAATGCATGGCACCCATTCAATGGGTCCCAACTATCCAGGTTGAAGGGAATATTACTACAGTTATAACATGTACGAGAAACCTAGAGAACGGACACACTGTGAATATGAAAGGTTTCTAAAACTCAACGAATAGTCCCTATCCTGGTGTTCCAGTTTGACTTTCCATCTGCTTTACTATCAACCTCCCAACTTGGAGAGACAGCCCCTTCAACCTCCTGGTTCACACAGGTTTCCAATTTGGCAGAGGATGAAAGGGAAGAGGGAGAACCAATGAGAGAGTAGCTGTTAGGTATTTGGTCGGGCACATATCACTCTAACTTCCCAGCAGGAAGAAGAATTAACCAAAGTCTCAGCCCCCCACCAGGAACCAGTATAGGTCCTGAACCAAAATTTTGGACTTGCGGTCAGCTCAACAAAAACGAGTTGAAAAATGGAGCTCAGGGGCACAGCAATTCACAAACTGGCCGAGTAATAAAGGACAACTATCGTCCAAAAATCTGTTGAGGGAAGGCAACGAGGCGGACTTGAAAGCGAGGCAGAATAGCAGGAAACAGATTTCAAGAGGTACGTTGGAATCGCCATTAAAGCACAGGAAGAGGGGCACAACATCGACAATGATGCACTTGGCCAAAAAGGGCGTATGCGTTTTCTCCTGAATATATTCAGGAGAAAACGCATACGCCCTTTTTGGCCAAGCAAGCAAGCGGGCAATGCAAATCTGCACTAAAAGAAGTATCACTTCCCACCGGTCAAAAGGGATATCCACAAAATGTGTAAAAACCAGAAAGGCAAGACAGGCCCTGGAGAACAGGGAGCCTTGTTATGCTGATGGGCGGGATGTAAATTGCCAACTGCCTCTCTGGAGGAGTACATTGTGTTCCCTAAAACAAGTAAAGAACAGAGCTACAGAGCCAAGGGCACTTCCAGTCTAGGGAATATACCTTGGGAAAACTGATAATCAATAAGACAGAGCCACCCCAAAATTTAGGGCTGCACTGCTTACAAGGACCTCACTTGGGTGCACCTTAAATATCCCAGGAAATATAAAAATGGTTCAAAAAATTGTGGTACTTACGTACGATGGAATATCCCTCAGCCATGAAATCAATGTCATAAGACCAGTAGCAGCAAAATGGGTACATTCAGGTATGATGATTCTAAGTGAAATAAGTCACAGAGAAAGAAACTTATCATAAGATATCACTTATGAAGGTCCTGTAAACATGGCTACACTTGAACTGAGTTAGGAAAGAGAAGAATGTCTCACATTTAGAAAACACTCTTATGCCTGCTTAAGGGGGAAGGAGAGGTGGGGTGATGCATAAACCCAGAGTTTGATATAACCACAGGTACCGTTCCAAAAACCAACTATGGAATAGACAAGATCTACACCTTCCTCAGTGAAAGGGATTCAAAACCCCATATTTCCCGCAGAGGAATATATCTGACTAGTAAGAATCTTAAAACCCATGTATTGATATGTGTCCGTAAGGGAATCAAGTGTGTCTAGACTGGCATAAACATGGCAGCGAGAATCAGCTCAAACCCACTATAAAAAGGAATTTCAAAAACAAAACAAAAAAACTGGGAAATTCTTTACAATTCCTTCAGGGTCTCTGATGAAACATGGAATGACCCTATCTACAACGACAGCTGGATGTGGCATAAGGCTGGACACTTGGGACTGAGACGATTGGTGAGATTTGGTGAGCAAATGCAGACCCTTTAAAGCAATAATGCATGGCACCCATTCCATGGGTCCCAACTCTCCAGGTTGAAGGGAATATTACTACAGTTATAACATGTACCGGAAACCTAGAGAATGGACACACTGTGAATACGAAAGGTTTCTAAAACTCAACGAATAGTCCCTATCCTGGTGCTCCGGTTTGACTTTCCATCTGCTTTACTATCAACCTCCCAACTTGGAGAGACTGCTCCTTTAACCTCCTGGTTCGCACAGGTTGCCAATTTGGCAGAGGATGAAAAGGAAGAGGGAGAACCAATGAGAAATTAGCTGTTAGGCATTTCGACGGGCACATATCACTGTAATTTCCCAGCAGGAAGAAGAATTAACCAAAGTCTCTGCCACCCACCGGGAACCAGTATAGGTCCTGAACCAAAATTTTGGCCTTGCGGTCAGCTCACCAAAAACGAGTTGAAAAATGGAGCTCAGGGGCACAGCAATTCACAAACTGGCCGAGTAATACAGGACAACTATCGTCCAAAAATCTGTTGAGGGAAGGCAACGAGGCGGACTTGAAAGCGAGGCAGAATAGCAGGAAACAGATTTCAAGAGGTACGTTGGAATCGCCATTAAAGCACAGGAAGAGGGGCACAACTTCGACAATGATGCACTTGGCCAAAATGGGCGTATGCGTTTTCTCCCGAATATATTCAGGAGAAAACGCATACGCCCTTTTTGGCCAAGCAAGCAAGCGGGCAATGCAAATCTGCACTACAAAGAAGTATCACTTCCCACCGGTCAAAAGGGACATCCACAAAATGTGTAAAACCAGAAAGGCAAGACAGGCCCTGGAGAACAGGGAGCCTTGTTATGCTGATGGGCGGGATGTAAATTGCCAACTGCCTCTCTGGAGGAGTGCATTGTGTTCCCTAAAACAAGTAAAGAACAGAGCTACAGAGCCAAGGGCACTTCCAGTCTAGGGAATATACCTTGGAAAAACTGAAAATCAATAAGACAGAGCCAAACCAAAATTTAGGGCTGCACTGCTTTCAAGGACCTCACTTGGGTACACCTTAAATATCCCAGGAAATATAAAAATGGTGCAAAAAATTGTGGTACTTACGTACGATGGAATATCCCTCAGCCATGAAATCAATGTCATAAGACCAGTAGCAGCAAAATGGGTGGATTCAGGTACGATGATTCTAAGTGAAATAAGTCACAGAGAAAGAAACTTATCATAAGATATCACTTATGAAGATCCTGTAAACATGGCTACACTTGAACTGAGTTAGGAAAGAGAACAGTGTCTCACATTTAGAAAACACTCTTATGCCTGCTTAAGGGGGAAGGAGAGGTGGGGTGATGCATAAACCCAGAGTTTGATATAAGCACAGGTACCGTTCCAAAAACTAACTATGGAATAGACAAGACCTACACCTTCCTCAGTGAAAGGGACTCAAAACCCCATATTTCCCGCAGAGGAATATATCTGACTAGTAAGAATCTTAAAACCTATGTATTGATATGTCAATGTAAGGGAATCAAGTGTGTCTAGACTGACATAAACATGGCAGCGAGAATCAGCTCAAACCCACTATAAAAAGGAATTTCAAAAACCAAACAAAAAAACTGGGAAATTCTTTACAATTCCTTCAGGGTCTCTGATGAACCCTGGAATGACCCTATCTACAACGACAGCTGGATGTGGCATAAGGCTGGACAGTTGGGACTGAGACGATTGATGAGATTTGGTGAGCAAATGCAGACACTTTAAAGTAATAATGCATGGCACCCATTCCATGGGTCCCAACTATCCAGGTTGAAGGGAATATTACTACAGTTATAACATGTACGAGAAACCTAGAGAACGGACACACTGTGAATATGAAAGGTTTCTAAAACTCAACGAATAGTCCCTATCCTGGTGTTCCGGTTTGACTTTCCATCTGCTTTACTATCAACCTCCCAACTTGGAGAGACAGCCCCTTCAACCTCCTGGATCACACAGGTTTCCAATTTGGCAGAGGATGAAAGGGAAGAGGGAGAACCAATGAGAGAGTAGCTGTTAGGTATTTGGTCGGGCACATATCACTCTAACTTCCCAGCAGGAAGAAGAATTAACCAAAGTCTCAGCCCCCCACCAGGAACCAGTATAGGTCCTGAACCAAAATTTTGGACTTGCGGTCAGCTCAACAAAAACGAGTTGAAAAATGGAGCTCAGGGGCACAGCAATTCACAAACTGGCCGAGTAATAAAGGACAACTATCGTCCAAAAATCTGTTGAGGGAAGGCAACGAGGCGGACTTGAAAGCGAGGCAGAATAGCAGGAAACAGATTTCAAGAGGTACGTTGGAATCGCCATTAAAGCACAGGAAGAGGGGCACAACATCGACAATGATGCACTTGGCCAAAAAGGGCGTATGCGTTTTCTCCTGAATATATTCAGGAGAAAACGCATACGCCCTTTTTGGCCAAGCAAGCAAGCGGGCAATGCAAATCTGCAATAAAAGAAGTATCACTTCCCACCGGTCAAAAGGGATATCCACAAAATGTGTAAAAACCAGAAAGGCAAGACAGGCCCTGGAGAACAGGGAGCCTTGTTATGCTGATGGGCGGGATGTAAATTGCCAACTGCCTCTCTGGAGGAGTACATTGTGTTCCCTAAAACAAGTAAAGAACAGAGCTACAGAGCCAAGGGCACTTCCAGTCTAGGGAATATACCTTGGGAAAACTGATAATCAATAAGACAGAGCCACCCCAAAATTTAGGGCTGCACTGCTTACAAGGACCTCACTTGGGTGCACCTTAAATATCCCAGGAAATATAAAAATGGTTCAAAAAATTGTGGTACTTACGTACGATGGAATATCCCTCAGCCATGAAATCAATGTCATAAGACCAGTAGCAGCAAAATAGGTAGATTCAGGTATGATGATTCTAAGTGAAATAAGTCACAGAGAAAGAAACTTATCATAAGATATCACTTATGAAGGTCCTGTAAACATGGCTACACTTGAACTGAGTTAGGAAAGAGAAGAATGTCTCACATTTAGAAAACACTCTTATGCCTGCTTAAGGGGGAAGGAGAGGTGGGGTGATGCATAAACCCAGAGTTTGATATAACCACAGGTACCGTTCCAAAAACCAACTATGGAATAGACAAGATCTACACCTTCCTCAGTGAAAGGGATTCAAAACCCCATATTTCCCGCAGAGGAATATATCTGACTAGTAAGAATCTTAAAACCCATGTATTGATATGTGTCCGTAAGGGAATCAAGTGTGTCTAGACTGGCATAAACATGGCAGCGAGAATCAGCTCAAACCCACTATAAAAAGGAATTTCAAAAACAAAACAAAAAAACTGGGAAATTCTTTACAATTCCTTCAGGGTCTCTGATGAAACATGGAATGACCCTATCTACAACGGCAGCTGGATGTGGCATAAGGCTGGACACTTGGGACTGAGACGATTGGTGAGATTTGGTGAGCAAATGCAGACCCTTTAAAGCAATAATGCATGGCACCCATTCCATGGGTCCCAACTCTCCAGGTTGAAGGGAATATTCCTACAGTTATAACATGTACCGGAATACTTGAGAACGGACACACTGTGAATACGAAAGGTTTCTAAAACTCAACGAATAGTCCCTCTCCTGGTGCTCCGGTTTGTCTTTCCATCTGCTTTACTATCAACCTCCCAACTTGGAGAGACAGCCCCTTTAACCTCCTGGTTCGCACAGGTTGCCAATTTGGCAGAGGATGAAAGGGAAGAGGGAGAACCAATGAGAGAGTAGCTGTTAGGCATTTGGACGGGCACATATCACTGTAATTTACCGGTAGGAAGAAGAATTAACCAAAGTCTCAGCCACCCACCGGGAAACAGTATAGGTCCTGAACCAAAATTTTGGACTTGCGGTCAGCTCACCAAAAACGAGTTGAAAAATGGAGCTCAGGGGCACAGCAATTCACAAACTGGCCGAGTAATAAAGGACAACTATCGTCCAAAAATCTGTTGAGGTAAGGCAACGAGGCGGACTTGAAAGCGAGGCAGAATAGCAGGAAACAGATTTCAAGAGGTACGTTGGAATCGCCTTTAAAGCACAGGAAGAGGGGCACAACTTCGACAATGATGCACTTGGCCAAAAAGGGCGTATGCGTTTTCTCCTGAATATATTCAGGAGAAAACGCATACGCCCTTTTTGGCCAAGCAAGCAAGCGGGCAATGCAAATCTGCACTACAAAGAAGTATCAATTCCCACCGGTCAAAAGGGACATCCACAAAATGTGTAAAAACCAGAAAGGCAAGACAGGCCCTGGAGATGAGGGAGCCTTGTTATGCTGATGGGCGGGATGTAAATTGCCAACTGCCTCTCTGGAGGAGTGCATTGTGTTCCCTAAAACAAGTAAAGAACAGAGCTACAGAGCCAAGGGCACTTCCAGTCTAGGGAATATACCTTGGGAAACTGAAAATCAATAAGACAGAGCCACCCCAAAATTTAGGGCTGCACTGCTTACAAGGACCTCAACTTGGGTACACCTTAAATATCCCAGGAAATATAAAAATGGTTCAAAAAATTGTGGTACTTACGTACGATGGAATATCCCTCAGCCATGAAATCAATGTCATAAGACCAGTAGCAGCAAAATGGGTAGATTCAGGTACGATGATTCTAAGTGAAATAAGTCACAGAGAAAGAAACTTACCATAAGATATCACTTATGAAGATCCTGTAAACATGGCTACACTTGAACTGAGTTAGGAAAGAGAACAGTGTCTCACATTTAGAAAACACTCTTAAGCCTGCTTAAGGGGGAAGGAGAGGTGGGGTGATGCATAAAACCAGAGTTTGATATAAGCACAGGTACCGTTCCAAAAACCAACTATGGAATAGACAAGACCTACACCTTCCTCAGTGAAAGGGACTCAAAACCCCATATTTCCCGCAGAGGAATATATCTGACTAGTAAGAATCTTAAAACCTATGGATTGATATGTCTCTGTAAGGGTATCAAGTGTGTCTAGACTGGCATAAACATGGCAGCGAGAATCAGCTCAAACCCACTATAAGAAGGAATTTCAAATACAAAACAAATAAAACTGGGAAATTCTTTACAATTCCTTCAGGGTCTCTGATGAACCCTGGAATGACCCTATCTACAATGACAGCTGGATGTGGCATAAGGCTGGACACTTGGGACTGAGAAAATTGGTGAGATTTGGTGAGCAAATGCAGACCCTTTAAAGTAATAATGCCTGGCACCCATTCCATGGGTCCCAACTCTCCAGGTTGAAGGGAATATTACTACAGTAATAACATGTACCGGAAACCTAGAGAACGGACACACTGTGAATACAAAAGGTTCCTAAACCTCAACGAATAGTCCCTATCCTGGTGCTCCGGTTTGACTTTCCATCTGCTTTACTATCAACCTCCCAACTTGGAGAGACAGCCCCTTTAACCTCCTGGTTCTCACAGGTTGCCAATTTGGCAGAGGATGAAAGGGAAGAGGGAGAACCAATGAGAGAGTAGCTGTTAGGCATTTGGACGGGCACATATCACTGTAATTTCCCGGCAGGAAGAAGAATTAACCAAAGTCTCAGCCACCCACCGGGAACCATTGTAGGTCCTGAAGCAAAATTTTGGACTTGCGGTCAGCTCACCAAACACGAGTTGAAAAATGGAACTCAGGGGCACAGCAATTCACAAACTGGCCGAGTAATAAAGGTCAACTCTCGTCCAAAAATCTGTTGAGGGAAGGCAACGAGGCGGACTTGAAAACGAGACAGAATAGCAGGAAACAGATTTCAAGAGGTACATTGGATTCGCCTTTAAAGCACGGGAAGAATGGCACAACTTCGACAATGATGCACTTGGCCAAAAAGGGCGTATACATTTTCTCCTGAATATATTCAGGATAAAACGCATACGCCCTTTTTGGCCAAGCAAGCAAGCGGGCCATGCAAATCTGCACTACAAAGAAGTATCACTTCCCACCGGTCAAAAGGGACATCCACAAAATGTGTAAAAACCAGAAATGCAAGACAGGCCCTGGAGAACAGGGAGCCTTGTTATGCTGATGGGCGGGATGTAAATTGCCAACTGCCTCTCTGGAGGAGTGCATTGTGTTCCCTAAAACAAGTACAGAACAGAGCTACAGAGCCAAGGACACTTCCAGTCTATGGAATATACATTGGGAAAACTGAAAATCAATAAGACAGAGCCACCCCAAAATTTAGGGCTGCACTGCTTACAAGGACCTCAAATTGGGTACACCTTAAATATCCCCAAAAAATAAAAATGGTTCAAAAAATTGTGGTACTTACGTACGATGGAATAGCCCTCAGCCATGAAATCAATGTCATAAGACCAGTAGCAGCAAAATGGGTGGATTCAGGTACGATGATTCTAAGTGAAATAAGTCACACAGAAAAAGAAACTTATCATAAGATATCACTTATGAAGATCCTGTAAACATGGCTACACTTGAACTGAGTTAGGAAAGAGAACAGTGTCTCACATTTAGAAAACAATCTTATGCCTGCTTAAGGGGGAAGGAGAGGTGGGGTGATGCATAAAACCTGAGTTTGATATAAGCACAGGTACCGTTCCAAAAACCAACTATGGAATAGACAAGACCTACACCTTCCTCAGTGAAAGGGACTCAAAACCCCATATTTCTCGCAGAGGAATATATCTGACTAGTAAGAATCTAAAAACCTATGTATTGATATGTCTCCATAAGGGAATCAAGTGTGTCTAGACTGGCATAAACATGGCAGCGAGAATCAGCTCAAACCCACTATAAAAAGGAATTTCAAAAACAAAACAAAAAAACTGGGAAATTCTTTACAATTCCTTCAGGGTCTCTGATGAAACCTGGAATGACCCTATCTACAACGACAGCTGGATGTGGCATAAGGCTGGACACTTGGGAATGAGAGGATTGGTGAGATAGGGTGAGCAAATGCAGGCCCTTTAAAGCAATAATGCATGGCACCCATTCCATGGGTCCCAACTCTCCAGGTTGAAGGGAATATTACTTCAGTTATAACATGTACCGGAAACCTAGAGAACGGACACACTGTGAATACGAAAGGTTTCTAAAACTCAACGAATAGTCCCTCTCCTGGTGCTCCGGTTTGACTTTCCATATGCTTTACTATCAACCTCCCAACTTGGAGAGACAGCCCCTTTAACCTCCTGGTTCCCACAGGTTGCCAATTTGGCAGAGGATGAAAGGGAAGAGGGAGAACCAATGAGAGAGTAGCTGTTAGGCATTTGGACGGGCACATATCACTGTAATTTCCCGGCAGGAAGAAGAATTAACGAAAGTCTCAGCCACCCACCGGGAACCAGTATAGGTCCTGAACCAAAATTTTGGACTTGCGGTCAGCTCACCAAAAACGAGTTGAAAAATGGAGCTCAGGGGCACAGCAATTCACAAACTGGCCGAGTAATAAAGGACAACTATCGTCCAAAAATCTGTTGAGGGAAGGCAACGAGGCGGACTTGAAAGCGAGGCAGAATAGCAGGAAACAGATTTCAAGAGGTACGTTGGAATCGCCTTTAAAGCACAGGAAGAGGGGCACAACTTCGACAATGATGCACGTGGCCAAAAAGGGCGTATGCGTTTTCTCCTGAATATATTCAGGAGAAAACGCATACGCCCTTTTTGGCCAAGCAAGCAAGCGGGCAATGCAAATCTGCACTACAAAGAAGTATCACTTCCCACCGGTCAAAAGGGACATCCACAAAATGTGTAAAAACCAGAAAGGCAAGACAGGCCCTGGAGAACAGGGAGCCTTGTTATGTTGATGGGCGGCATGTAAATTGCCAACTGCCTCTCTGGAGGAGTGCATTGTGTTCCCTAAAACAAGTAAACAACAGAGCTACAGAGCCAATGGCACTTCCAGTCTAGGGAATATTCCTTGGGAAAACTGAAAATCAATAAGACAGAGCCACCCCAAAATTTAGGGGTGCACTGCTTACAAGGACCTCAACTTGGGTACAGCTTAAATATCCCAGGAAATATAAAAATGGTTCAAAAAATTGTGGTACTTACGTACGATGGAATATCCCTCAGCCATGAAATCAGTGTCATAAGACCAGTAGCAGCAAAATGGGTGGATTGAGGTACGATGATTCTAAGTGAAATAAGTCACACAGAAAAAGAAACTTATCATAAGATATCACTTATGAAGATCCTGTAAACATGGCTACACTTGAACTGAGTTAGGAAAGAGAACAGTGTCTCACAATTAGAAAACACTCTTATGCCTGCTTAAGGGGGAAGGAGAGGTGGGGTGATGCATAAACCCAGAGTTTGATATAAGCACAGGTACCGTTCCAAAAACCAACTATGGAATAGACAAGACCTACACCTTCCTCAGTGAAAGGGACTCAAAACCCCATATTTCCCACAGAGGAATATATCTGACTAGTAAGAATCTTAAAACCTATGGATTGATATGTCTCCGTAAGGGAATCAAGTGTGTCTAGACTGGCATAAACATGGCAGCGAGAATCAGCTCAAACCCACTATAAAAAGGAATTTCAAGAACAAAACAAAAAAACTGGGAAATTCTTTACAATTCCTTCAGGGTCTCTGATGAAACCTGGAATGACCCTATTTACAACGACAGCTTGATGTGGCAAAAGGCTGGAAACTTGGGACTGAGAGGAATGGTGAGATTGGGTGAGCAAATGCAGACCCTTTAAAGCAATAATGCATGGCACCCATTCCATGGGTCCCAACTCTCCAGTTTGAAGGGAATATTACTACAGTTTTAACATGTACCGGAAACCTAGAGAACGGACACACTGTGAATACGAAAGGTTTCTAAAACTCAACGAATAGTCCCTCTCCTGGTGCTCCGGTTTGACTTTCCATCTGCTTTACTATCAACCTCCCAACTGGGAGAGACAGCCCCTTTAACATCCTGGTTCGCACAGGTTGCCAATTTGGCAGAGGATGAAAGGGAAGAGGGAGAACCAATGAGAGAGTAGCTGTTAGGCATTTGGACGGGCATATATCACTGTAATTTCCCGGCTGGAAGAAGAATTAACCAAAGTCTCAGCCACCCCCCGGGAACCAGTATAGGTCCTGAACTAAAATTTTGGACTTGCGGTCAGCTCACCAAAAACGAGTTGAAAAATGGAGCTCAGGGGCACAGCAATTCACAAACTGGCCGAGTAATAAAGGAGAACTATCGTCCAAAAATCTGTTGAGGGAAGGCAATGAGGCGGACTTGAAAGCGAGGCAGGATAGCAGGAAACAGATTTCAAGAGGTACGTTGGAATCGCCTTTAAAGCACGGGAAGAGGGGCACAACTTCGACAATGATGCACTTGGCCAAAAAGGGTGTATGCGTTTTCCCCTGAATATATTCAGGGGAAAACGCATACGACCTTTTTGGCCAAGCAAGCAAGCAGGCAATGCAAATCTGCACTACAAAGAAGTATCACTTCCCACCGGTCAAAAGGGACATCCACAAAATGTGTAAAAACCAGAAAGGCAAGACAGGCCCTGGAGAACAGGGAGCCTTGTTATGCTGATGGGCGGTATGTAAATTGCCAACTGCCTCTCTGGAGGAGTGCATTGTGTTCTCTAAAACAAGTAAACAACAGAGCTACAGAGCCAAGGGCACTTCCAGTCTAGGGAATATACCTTGGGAAAACTGAAAATCAATAAGACAGAGCCACCCCAAAATAGAGGGCTGCCCTGCTTACAAGGACCTCAACTTGGGTACACCTTAAATATCCCAGGAAATATAAAAATGGTTCAAAAAATTGTGGTACTTACGTACGATGGAATAGCCCTCAGCCATGAAATCAATGTCATAAGACCAGTAGCAGCAAAATGGGTAGATTCAGGTACGATGATTCTAAGTGAAATAAGTCACAGAGAAAGAAACTTATCATAAGATATCACTTATGAAGATCCTGTAAACATGGCTACACTTGAACTGAGTTAGGAAAGAGAACAGTGTCTCACATTTAGAAAACACTCTTATGCCTGCTTAAGGGGGAAGGAGAGGTGGGGTGATGCATAAACCCAGAGTTTGATATAAGCACAGGTACCGTTCCAAAAACCAACTATGGAATAGACAAGACCTACACGATCCTCAGTGAAAGGGACTCAAAACCCCATATTTCCCGCAGAAGAATATATCTGACTAGTAAGAATCTTAAAACCTATGTATTGATATGTCTCTGTAATGGAATCAAGTGTGTCTAGACTGGCATAAACATGGCAGCGAGAATCAGCTCAAACCCACTATAAAAAGGAATTTCAAAAACAAAACAAAAAAAATGGGAAATTCTTTACAATTCCTTCAGGGTCTCTGATGAACCCTGGAATGACCCTATCTACAACGACAGCTGGATGTGGCATAAGGCTGGACACTTGGGACTGAGACGATTGGTGAGATTTGGTGAGCAAATGCAGACCCTTTAAAGTAATAATGCATGGCACCCATTCCATGGGTCCCAACTCTCCAGGTTGAAGGGAATATTACTACAGTTATAACATGTACTGGAAACCTAGAGACCGGACACACTGTGAATACAAAAGGTTTCTAAACCTCAACGAATAGTCCCTATCCTGGTGCTCCGGTTTGACTTTCCATCTGCTTTTCTATCAACCTCCCAACTTGGAGAGCCAGCCCCTTTAACCTCCTGGTTCTCACAGGTTGCCAATTTGGCAGAGGATGAAAAGGAAGAGGGAGAACCATGAGAAATTAGCTGTTAGGCATTTGGACGGGCACATTTCACTGTAATTTCCCGGCAGGAAGAAGAATTAACCAAAGTCTCAGCCACCCACCGGGAACCACCATAGGTCCTGAACCTAAATTTTACACTTGCGGTCAGCTCAACAAAAACGAGTTGAAAAATAGAGCTCAGGGGCACAGCAATTCACAAACTGGCCGAGTAATAAAGGACAACTATCGTCCAAAAATCTGTTGAGGGAAGGCAACGAGGCGGACTTGAAAGCGAGGCAGAATAGCAGGAAACAAATTTCAAGAGATACGTTGGAATCACCTTTAAAGCACAGGAAGAGTGGCACAACTTCGACAATGATGCACTTGGCCAAAAAGGGCGTATGCGTTTTCTCCTAAATATATTCAGGCAAAAACGCATACGACCTTTTTGGCCAAGCAAGCAAGCGGGCAAGGCAAATCTGCACTACAAAGAAGTATCACTTCCCACCGGTCAAAACGGACATCCACAAAATGTGTAAAAACCAGAAAGGCAAGACAGGCCCTGGAGAACAGGGAGCCCTGTTATGCTGATGGGCGGGATGTAAATTGCCAACTGCCTCTCTGGAGGAGTACATTGTGTTCCCTAAAACAAGTAAAGAACAGAGCTACAGAGCCAAGGGCACTTCCAGTCTAGGGAATATACCTTGGGAAAACTGAAAATCAATAAGACAGAGCCACCCCAAAATTTAGGGCTGCACTGCTTACAAGGACCTCAACTTGGGTACACCTTAAATATCACAGGAAATATAAAAATGGTTCAAAAAATTGTGGTACTTACGTACGATGGAATATCCCTCAGCCATGAAATCAATGTCATAAGACCAGTAGCAGCAAAATGGGTGGATTCAGGTACGATGATTCTAAGTGAAATAAGTCACACAGAAAAAGAAACTTATCATAAGATATCACTTATGAAGATCCTGTAAACATGGCTACACTTGAACTGAGTTAGAAAGAGAAGAATGTCTCACATTCAGAAAACAGTCTTATGCATGCTTAAGGGGGAAGGAGAGGTGGGGTGATGCATAAAACCAGAGTTTCATATAAGCACAGGTACCGTTCCAAACACCAACTATGGAATAGACAAGACCTACACCTTCCTCAGTGAAAGGGACTCAAAACCCCATATTTCCCGCAGAGGAATATATCTGACTAGTAAGAATCTTAAAACCTATGTATTGATATGTCTCCGTAAGGGAATCAAGTGTGTCTAGACTGGCATAAACATGGCAGGGAGAATCAGCTCAAACCCACTATAAAAAGGAATTTCAAAAGCAAAACAAAAAACCTGGGAAATTCTTTACAATTCCTTCAGGGTCTCTGATGAAACCTGGAATGACCCTATCTACAATGACAGCTGGATGTGGCATAAGGCTGGACACTTCGGACTGAGAGGATTGGTGAGATTGGGTGAGCAAATGCAGACCCTTTAAAGCAATAATGCATGGCACCCATTCCATGGGTCCCAACTCTCCAGGTTGAAGGGAATATTACTACAGTTATAACATGTACGAGAAACCTAGAGAATGGACACACTGTGAATACGAAAGGTTTCTAAAACTCAACGAATAGTCCCTCTCCTGGTGCTCCGGTTTGACTTTCCATCTGCTTTACTATCAACCTCCCAACTTGGAGAGACAGCCCCTTTAACCTCCTGGTTCACACAGGTTGCCAATATGGCAGAGGATGAAAGGGAAGAGGGAGAACCAATGAGAGAGTAGCTGTTAGGCATTTGGACGGGCACATATCACTGTAATTTCCCGGCAGGAAGAAGAATTAAGCAAAGTCTCAGCCACCCACCGGGAACCAGTATAGGTCCTGAACCAAAATTTTGGACTTGCGGTCAGCTCACCAAAAACGAGTTGAAAAATGGAGCTCAGGGGCACAGCAATTCACAAACTGGCCGAGGAATAAAGGACAACTACCGTCCAAAAATCTGTTGAGGGAAGGCAACGAGGCGGACTTGAAAGCGAGGCAGAATAGCAGGAAACAGATTTCAAGAGGTACGTTGGAATCGCCTTTAAAGCACAGGAAGAGGGGCACAACTTCGACAATGATGCACTTGGCCAAAAAGGGCGTATGCGTTTTCTCCTGAATATATTCAGGAGAAAACGCATACGCCCTTTTTGGCCAAGTAAGCAAGCGGGCAATGCAAATCTGCGCTACAAAGAAGTATCACTTCCCACCGGTCAAAAGGGACATCCACAAAATGTGTAAAAACCAGAAAGGCAAGACAGGCCCTGGAGAACAGGGAGCCTTGTTATGCTGATGGGCGGGATGTAAATTGCCAACTGCCTCTCTGGAGGAGTGCATTGTGTTCCCTAAAACAAGTAAACAACAGAGCTACAGAGCCAAGGGCACTTCCAGTCTAGGGAATATTCCTTGGGAAAACTGAAAATCAATAAGACAGAGCCACCCCAAAATTTAGGGCTGCACTACTTACAAGGACCTCAACTTGGGTACACCTTAAATATCCCAGGAAATATAAAAATGGTTCAAAAAATTGTGGTACTTACGTACGATGGAATATCCCTCAGCCATGAAATCAATGTCATAAGACCAGTAGCAGCAAAATGGGTGGATTCAGGTACGATGATTCTAAGTGAAATAAGTCACACAGAAAAAGAAACTTATCATAAGATATCACTTATGAAGATCCTGTAAACATGGCTACACTTGAACTGAGTTAGGAAAGAGAACAGTGTCTCACATTTAGAAAACACTCTTATGCCTGCTTAAGGGGGAAGGAGAGGTGGGGTGATGCATAAACCCAGAGTTTGATATAAGCACAGGTACCGTTCCAAAAACCAACTATGGAATAGACAAGACCTACACCTTCCTCAGTGAAAGGGACTCAAAACCCCATATTTCCTGCAGAGGAATATATCTGACTAGTAAGAATCTTAAAACCTATGTATTGATATGTCTCTGTAAGGGAATCAAGTGTTTCTAGACTAGCATAAACATGGCAGCGAGAATCAGCTCAAACCCACTATAAAAATGAATTTCAAAAACAAAACAAAAAAACTGGGAAATTCTTTACAATTCCTTCAGGGTCTCTGATGAACCCTGGAATGACACTATCTACAACGACAGCTGGATGTGGCATAAGGCTGGACACTTGGGACTGAGACGATTGGTGAGATTTGGTGAGCAAATGCAGACCCTTTAAAGCAATAATGCATGGCACCCATTCCATGGGTCCCAACTCTCCAGGTTGAATGGAATATTACTACATTTATTACATGTACTGGATACCTAGAGAACGGACACAATGTGAATACGAAAGGTTTCTAAAACTCAACGAATAGTCCCTCTCCTGGTGCTCCGGTTTGACTTTCCATCTGCTTTACTATCAACCTCCCAACTTGGAGAGACAGCCCCTTTAACTAACTGGTTCGCACAGGTTGCCAAATTGGCAAAGGATGAAAGGGAACAGGGAGAACCAATGAGAGAGTAGCTGTTAGGCATTTGGACGGGCACATATCACTGTAATTTCCCGGCAGGAAGAAGAATTAACCAAAGTCTCAGCCACCCACCGGGAACCAGTATAGGTCCTGAACCAAAATGTTGGACTTGCGGTCAGCTCACCAAAAACGAGTTGAAAAATGGAGCTCAGGGGCACAGCAATTCCAAACTGGCCGAGTAATAAAGGACAACTATCATCCAAAAATCTGTTGAGGGAAGGCAACGAGGCAGACTTGAAAGCGAGGCAGAATAGCAGGAAACAGATTTCAAGAGGTACGTTGGAATCGCCTTTAAAGCACAGGTAGAGGGGCACAAATTCGAAAATGATGCACTTGGCCAAATAGGGCGTATGCGTTTTCTCCTGAATATATTCAGGAGAAAACGCATACGCCCTTTTTGGCCAAGCAAGCAAGCGGGCAATGCAAATCTGCACTACAAAGAAGTATCACTTCCCACCGGTCAAAAGGGACATCCACAAAATGTGTAAAAACCAGAAAGGCAAGACAGGCCCTGGAGAACAGGGAGCATTGTTATGCTGATGGGCGGGATGTAAATTGCCAACTGCCTCTCTGGAGGAGTGCATTGTGTTCCCTAAAACAAGTAAAGAACAGAGCTACAGAGCCAAGGGCACTTCCAGTCTAGGGAATATACCTTGGGAAAACTGAAAATCAATAAGACAGAGCCACCCCATAATATAGGGCAGCACTGCTTACAAGAACCTCAACTTGGGTACACTTTAAATATCCCAGGAAATATAAAAATGGTGCAAAAAATTGGGGTACTTACGTACGATGGAATATCCCTCAGCCATGAAATCAATGTCATAAGACCAGTAGCAGCAAAATGGGTGGATTCAGGTATGATGATTCTAAGTGAAATAAGTCACAGAGAAAAAGAAACTTATGATAAGATATCACTTATGAAGATCCTGTAAACATGGCTACACTTGAACTGAGTTAGGAAAGAGAACAGTGTCTCACATTTAGAAAACACTCTTATGCCTGCTTAAGGGTGAAGGAGAGGTGGGGTGATGTATAAAACCAGAGTTTGATATAAGCACAGGTACCGTTCCAAAAACCAACTATGGAATAGACAAGACCTACACCTTCCTCAGTGAAAGGGAATCAATACCCCATATTTCCCACAGAGGAATATATCTGACTAGTAAGAATCTTAAAACCTATGTATTGATATGTCTCCGTAAGGGAATCAAGTGTGTCTAGACTGGCATAAACATGGCAGCGAGAATCAGCTCAAACCCACTATAAAAAGGAATTTCAAAAACAAAACAAAAAAACTGGGAAATTCTTTACAATTCCTTCAGGGTCTCTGATGAAACCTGGAATGACCCTATCTACAAGGACAGCTGGATGTGGCATAAGGCTGGACACTTGGGACTGAGAGGATTGGTGAGATTGGGTGAGCAAATGCAGACCCTTTAAAGCAATAATGCATGGCACACATTTCATGGGTCCCAACTCTCCAGGTTGAAGGGAATATTACTACAGTTATAACATGTACCGGAAACCTAGAGAACGGACACACTGTGAATACGAAAGGTTTCTAAAACTCAACGAATAGTCCCTCTCCTGGTGCTCCGGTTTGACTTTCCATCTGCTTTACTATCAAACTCCCAACTTGGAGAGACAGCCCCTTTAACCTCCTGGTTCGCACAGGTTGCCAATTTGGCAGAGGATGAAAGGGAAGAGGGAGAACCAATGAGAGAGTAGCTGTTAGGCATTTGGACAGGCACATATCACTGTAATTTCCCGGCAGGAAGAAGAATTAACCAAAGTCTCAGCCACCCACCGGGAACCAGTATAGGTCCTGAACCAAAATTTTGGACTTGCGGTCAGCTCACCAAAAACGAGTTGAAAAATGGAGCTCAGGGGCACAGCAATTCACAAACTGGCCGAGTAATAAAGGACAACTATCGTCCAAAAATCTGTTGAGGGAAGGCAACGAGGCGGACTTGAAAGCGAGGCAGAATAGCAGGAAACAGATTTCAAGAGGTACGTTGGAATCGCCTTTAAAGCACAGGAAGAGGGGCACAACTTCGACAATGATGCACTTGGCCAAAAAGGGCGTATGCGTTTTCACCTGAATATATTCAGGAGAAAACGCATACGCCCTTTTTGGCCAAGCAAACAAGCGGGCAATGCAAATCTGCACTACAAAGAAGTATCACTTCCCACCGGTTAAAAGGGACATCCACAAAATGTGTAAAAACCAGAAAGGCAAGACAGGCCCTGGAGAACAGGGAGCCTTGTTATGCTGATGGGCGGGATGTAAATTGCCAACTGCCTCTGTGGAGGAGTGCATTGTGTTCCCTAAAACAAGTAAACAACAGAGCTACAGAGCCAAGGGCACTTCCAGTGTAGGTAATATTCCTTGGGAAAATTAAAATCAATAAGACAGAGCCACCCCAAAATTTAGGGCTGCACTGCTTACAAGGACCTCAACTTGGGTACACCTTAAATATCCCAGGAAATATAAAAATGGTTCAAAAAATTGTTGTACTTACGTACGAT
Organism: Hyperoodon ampullatus; assembly: GCF_949752795.1. Taxonomy (NCBI): domain Eukaryota; kingdom Metazoa; phylum Chordata; class Mammalia; order Artiodactyla; family Ziphiidae; genus Hyperoodon; species Hyperoodon ampullatus. Next base: position 93,001 of record NW_027640875.1, read on the forward strand.
GGAATATCCCTCAGCCATGAAATCAATGTCATAAGACCAGTAGCAGCAAAATGGGTAGATTCAGGTATGATGATTCTAAGTGAAATAAGTCACAGAGAAAAAGAAACTTACCATAAGATATCACTTATGAAGATCCTGTAAACATGGCTACACTTGAACTGAGTTAGGAAAGAGAACAGTGTCTCACATTTAGAAAACACTCTTATGCCTGCTTAAGGGGGAAGGACAGGTGGGGTGATGCATAAAACCAGAGTTTGATATAAGCACAGGTACCGTTCCAAAAACCAACTATGGAATAGACAAGACCTACACCTTCCTCAGTGAAAGGGACTCAAAACCCCATATTTCCCGCAGAGGAATATATCTGACTAGTAAGAATCTTAAAACCTATGTATTGATATGTCTCCGTAAGGGAATCAAATGTGTCTAGACTGGCATAAACATGGCAGCGAGAATCAGCTCAAACCCACTATAAAAAGGAATTTCAAAAACAAAACAAATAAACTGGGAAATTCTTTACAATTCCTTCAGGGTCTCTGATGAAACCTGGAATGACCCTATTTACAACGACAGCTGGATGTGGCATAAGGCTGGACACTTGGGACTGAGAGGATTGGTGAGATTGGGTGAGCAAATGCAGAGCCTTTAAAGCAATAATGCATGGCACCCTTTCCATGGGTCCCAACTCTCCAGGTTGAAGGGAATATTACTACAGTTATAACATGTACCGGAATCCTAGAGAACGGACACACTGTGAATACGAAAGGTTTCTAAAACTCAACGAATAGTCCCTCTCCTGGTGCTCCGGTTTGACTTTCCATCTGCTTTACTATCAACCTCCCAACTTGGAGAGACAGCCCCTTTCACCTCCTGGTTCGCACAGGTTTCCAATTTGGCAGAGGATGAAAGGGAAGAGGGAGAACCAATGAGAAGGTAGCTGTTAGGCATTAGGACGGGCACATATCACTCTAACTTCCCGGCAGGAAGAAGAATTAACTAAAGTCTCAGCCCCCCAACGGGAACCAGCATAGGTCCTGAACCAAATTGTTGGACTTTTGGTCAGCTCACAAAAAACGAGATGAAAAATGGAGCTCAGGGGCACAGCAATTCACAAACTGGCCGAGTAATAAAGGACAACTATCGTCCAAAAATCTGTTGAGGGAAGGCAACGAGGCGGACTTGAAAGCGAGGCAGAATAGCAGGAAACAGATTTCAAGAGGTACGTTGGAATCGCCTTTAAAGCACAGGAAGAGGGGCACAACTTCGACAATGATGAACTTGGCCAAAAAGGACGTATGCGTTTTCTCCTGAATATACTCAGGAGAAAACGCATACACCATTTTAGGCCAAGCAAGCAAGCGGGAAATGCAAATCTGCACTACAAAGAACTATCACTTCCCACCAGTCAAAAGGGACATCCACAAAATGTGTAAAAACCAGAAAGGCAAGACAGGCCCTGGAGAACAGGGAGCCTTGTTATGCTGATGGGCGGGATGTAAATTGCCAACTGCCTCTCTGGAGGAGTGCATTGTGTTCCCTAAAACAAGTAAACAACAGAGCTACAGAGCCAAGGGCACTTCCAGTCTAGGGAATATTCCTTGGGAAAACTGAAAATCAATAAGACAGAGCCACCCCAAAATTTAGGGCAGCACTGCTTACAAGGACCTCAACTTGGGTACACCTTAAATATCCCAGGAAATATAAAAATGGTTCAAAAAATTGTGGTACTTATGTACGATGGAATATCCCTTAGCCATGAAATCAATGTCATAAGACCAGTAGCAGCAAAATGGGTGGATTCAGGTACGATGATTCTAAGTGAAATAAGTCACACAGAAAAATAAACTTATCATAAGATATCACTTATGAAGATCCTGTAAACATGGCTACACTTGAACTGAGTTAGGAAAGAGAACAGTGTCTCACATTTAGAAAAAACACTTATGCCTGCTTAAGGGGGAAGGAGAGGTGGGGTGATGCATAAAACCAGAGTTTGATATAAGCACAGGTACCGTTCCAAAAACCAACTATGGAATAGACAAGACCTACACCTTCCTCAGTGAAAGGGACTCAAAACCCCATATTTCCCGCAGAGGAATATATCTGACTAGTAAGAATCTTAAAACCTATGGATTGATATGTCTCCGTAAGGGAATCAAGTGTGTCTAGACTGGCATAAACATGGCAGCGAGAATCAGCTCAAACCCACTAGAAAAAGGAATTTCAAAAACAAACAAAAAAAAAAAACTGGGAAATTCTTTACAATTCCTTCAGGGAATCTGATGAAACCTGGAATGACCCTATCTACAACGATAGCTGGATGTGGCAAAAGGCTGGACACTTGGGACTGAGAGGATTGGTGAGATTGGGTGAGCAAATGCAGACCCTTTAAAGCAATAATGCATGGCACCCATTCCATGGGTCCAACTCTCCAGGTTGAAGGGAATATTACTACAGTTATAACATGTACCGGAAACCTAGAGAACGGAGACACTGTGAATACAAAAGGTTTCAAAACCTCAATGAATAGTCCCTCTCCTGGTGCTCCGGTTTGACTTTCCATCTGCTTTACTATCAACCTCCCCACTTGGAGAGACAGCCCCTTTTACCTCCTGGTTCGCACAGGTTTCCAATTTGGCAGAAGATGAAAGGGAAGAGGGAGAACCAATGAGAGAGTAGCTGTTAGGCATTTGGACGGGCACATATCACTGTAATTTCCCGGCAGGATGAAGAATTAACCAAAGTCTCAGCCACCCACCAGGAACCAGTATAGGTCCTGAACCAAAATTTTGGACTTGCGGTCAGCTCACCAAAAACGAGTTGAAAAATGGAGCTCAGGGGCACAGCAATTCACAAACTGGCCGAGTAATAAAGGACAACTATCATCCAAAAATCTGTTGAGGGAAGGCAACGAGGCGGACTTGAAAGCGAGGCAGAATAGCAGGAAACAGATTTCAAGAGGTACGTTGGAATCGCCTTTAAAGCACAGGAAGAGGGGCACAACTTCGACAATGATGCACTTGGCCAAAAAGGGCGTATGTGTTTTCTCCTGAATATATTCAGGAGAAAACGCATACGCCCTTTTTGGCCAAGCAAGCAAGCGGGCAATGCAAATCTGCACTACAAAGAAGTATCACTTCCCACCGGTCAAAAGGGACATCCACAAAATGTGTAAAAACCAGAAAGGCAAGACAGGCCCTGGAGAACAGGGAGCCTTGTTATGCTGATGGGCGGGATGTAAATTGCCAACTGCCTCTCTGGAGGAGTGCATTGTGTTCCCTAAAACAAGTAAACAACAGAGCTACAGAGCCAAGGGCACTTCCAGTCTAGGGAATATACCTTGGGAAAACTGAAAATCAATAAGACAGAGCCACCCCAAAATTTAGGGCTGCACTGCTTACAAGGACCTCAACTTTTGTACACCTTAAATATCCCAGTAAATATAAAAATGGTTCAAAAAATTGTGGTACTTACATACGATGGAATATCCCTCAGCCATGAAATCAATGTCATAAGACCAGTAGCAGCAAAATGGGTGGATTCAGGAACGATGATTCTAAGTGAAATAAGTCACAGAGAAAAAGAAACTTATCATAAGATATCACTTATGAAGATCCTGTAAACATGGCTACACTTGAACTGAGTTAGGAAAGAGAAGAATGTCTCACATTTAGAAAACACTCTTATGCCTGATTTAGGGGGAAGGAGAGGTGGGGTGATGCATAAAACCAGAGTTTGATATAAGCAGAGGTACCGTTCCAAAAACCAACTATGGAATAGACAAGACCTACACCTTCCTCAGTGAAAGGGACTCAAAACCCCATATTTCCCACAGAGGAATATATCTGACTAGTAAGAATCTTAAAACCTATGTATTGATATGTCTCCGTAAGGGAATCAAGTGTGTCTAGACTGGCATAAACATGGCAGCGAGAATCAGCTCAAACCCACTATAAAAAGGAATTTCAAAAACAAAACAAAAAAACTGGGAAATTCTTTACAATTCCTTCAGGGTCTCTGATGAAACCTGGAATGACCCTATCTACAACGACAGCTGGATGTGGCATAAGGCTGGACACTTGGGACTGAGAGGATTGGTGAGATTGGGTGAGCAAATGCAGACCCTTTAAAGCAATAATGCATGGCACCCATTCCATGGGTCCCAACTCTCCAGGTTGAAGGGAATATTACTACAGTTATAACGTGTACCGGAATCCTAGAGAACGGACACAATGTGAATACGAAAGGTTTCTAAAACTCAACGAATAGTCCCTCTCCTGGTGCTCCGGTTTGACTCTCCATCTGCTTTACTATCAACCTCCCAACTTGGAGAGACAGCCCCTTTAACCTCCTGGTTCACACAGGTTGCCAATTTGGCAGAGGATGAAAGGGAAGAGGGAGAACCAATGAGAGAGTAGCTGTTAGGCATTTGGACGGGCACATATCACTGTAATTTCCTAGCAGGAAGAAGAATTAACCAAAGTCTCAGCCACCCACCGGGAACCAATATAGGTCCTGAACCAAAATTTTGGACTTGCGGTCAGCTCACCAAAAACGAGTTGAAACATGGAGCTCAGGGGCACAGCAATTCACAAACTGGCCGAGTAATAAACGACAACTATCGTCCAAAAATCTGTTGAGGGAAGGCAACAAGGTGGACTTGAAAGCGAGGCAGAATAGCAGGAAACAGATTTCAAGAGGTACATTGGAATCGCCTTTAAAGCACAGGAAGAGGGGCACAACTTCGACAATGATGCACTTGGCCAAAAAGGGCGTATGCGTTTTCTCCTGAATATATTCAGGAGAAAACGCATACGCCCTTTTTGGCCAAGCAAGCAAGCGGGCAATGCAAATCTGCACTACAAAGAAGTATCACTTCCCACCGGTCAAAAGGGACATCCACAAAATGTGTAAAAACCAGAAAGGCAAGACAGGCCCTGGAGAACAGGGAGCCTTGTTATGCTGATGGGCGGGATGTAAATTGCCAACTGCCTCTCTGGAGGAGTGCATTGTGTTCCCTAAAACAAGTAAACAACAGAGCTACAGAGCCAAGGGCACTTCGAGTCTAGGGAATATACCTTGGGAAAACTGAAATTCAATAAGACAGAGCCACCCCAAAATTTAGGGCTGCACTGCTTACAAGGACCTCAACTTGGGTACACCTTAAATATCCCAGGAAATATAAAAATGGTTCAAAAAATTGTGGTACTTACGTACGATGGAATATCCCTCAGCCAAGAAATCAATGTCATAAGACCAGTAGCAGCAAAATGGGTGGATTCAGGTACGATGATTCTAAGTGAAATAAGTCACACAGAAAAAGAAACTTATCATAAGATATCACTTATGAAGATCCTGTAAACATGGCTACACTTGAAATGAGTTAGGAAAGAGAAGAATGTCTCACATTTAGAAAACACTCTTATGCCTGCTTTAAGGGGAAGGAGAGGTGGGGTGATGCATAAAACCAGAGTTTGATATAAGCACAGGTACCGTTCCAAGAACCAACTATGGAATAGACAAGACCTACACCTTCCTGAGTGAAAGGGACTCAAAACACCATATTTCCCGCAGAGGAATATATCTGACTAGTAAGAATCTTAAAACCTATGTATTGATATGTCTCCGTAAGGGAATCAAGTGTGTCTAGACTGGCATAAACATGGCAGCGAGAATCAGCTCAAACCAACTATAAAAAGGAATTTCAAAAACAAAACAAAAAAACTGGGAAATTCTTTACAATTCCTTCAGGGTCTCTGATGAAACATGGAATGACCCTATCTACAACGACAGCTGGATGTGGCATAAGGCTGGACACTTGGGACTGAGAGGATTGGTGAGATTGGGTGAGCAAATGCAGACCCTTTAAAGCAATAATGCATGGCACCCATTCCATGGGTCCCAACTCTCCAGGTTGAAGGGAATATTACTACAGCTATAACATGTACGGGAAACCTAGAGAACGGAAACACTGTGAATACGGAAGCTTTCTAAAACTCAAGAAATAGTCCCTCTCCTGGTGCTCCGGTTTGACTTTCCATCTGCTTTACTATCAATCTCCCAACTTGGAGAGACAGCCCCTTCAACCTCCTGGTTCACACATGTTTCCAATATGGCAGAGGATGAAACGGATGAGGGAGAAACAATGAGAGAGTAGCTGTTAGGTATTTGGTAGGGCACATATAAATCTAACTTCCCGGCAGGAAGAAGAATTAACCAAAGTCTCAGCCCCCCACCGGGAACCAGTATAGGTCCTGAACCAAAATTTTGGACTTGCAGACAGCTCACCAAAAACGAGTTGAAACATGGAGCTCAGGGGCACAGCAATTCACAAACTGGCCGAGTAATAAAGGACAACTATCGTCCAAAAATCTGTTGAGGGAAGGCAACGAGGCGGACTTGAAAGCGAGGCAGAATAGCAGGAAACAGATTTCAAGAGGTACGTTGGAATCGCCTTTAAAGCACAGGAAGAGGGGCACAACTTCGACAATGATGCACTTGGCCAAAAAGGGCGTATGCGTTTTCTCCTGAATATATTCAGGAGAAAACGCATACGCCCTTTTTGCCCAAGCAAGGAAGCGGGCAATGCAAATCTGCACTACAAAGAAGTATCACTTCCCACCGGTCAAAAGGGACATCCACAAAATGTGTAAAAACCAGAAAGGCAAGACAGGCCCTGGAGAACAGGGAGCCTTGTTATGCTGATGGGCGGGATGTAAACTGCAAACCACCTCTCTGGAGGAGTGCATTGTGTTCCCTAAAACAAGTAAACAACAGAGCTACAGAGCCAACGGCACTTCCACTCTAGGGAATATTCCTTGGGAAAACTGAAAATCAATAATACAGAGCCACCCCAAAATTTAGGGCTGCACTGCTTACAAGGACCTCAACTTGGGTACACCTTAAATATCCCAGGAAATATAAAAATGGTTCAAAAAAATGTGGTACTTACGTACGATGGAATATCCCTCAGCCATGAAATCAATGTCATAAGACCAGTAGCAGCAAAATGGGTGGATTCAGGTACGATGATGCTAAGTGAAATAAGTCACACAGAAAAAGAAATTTATCATAAGATATCACTTATGAAGATCCTGTAAACATGGCTACACTTGAACTGAGTTAGGAAAGAGAACAGTGTCTCACAATTAGAAAACACTCTTATGCCTGCTTAAGGGGGAAGGAGAGGTGGGGTGATGCATAAAACCAGAGTTTGATATAAGCACAGGTACGGTTCCAAAAACCAACTATGGAATAGACAAGTCCTACACCTTCCTCAGTGAAAGGGACTCAAAACCCCATATTTCCCGCAGAGGAATATATCTGACAAGTAAGAATCTTAAAACCTATGGATTGTTATGTCTCCGTAGGGAATCAAGTGTGTCTAGACTGGCATAAACATGACAGCAAGAATCAGCTCAAACCCACTATAAAAAGGAATTTCAAAAACAAAACAAAAGAACTGGGAAATTCTTTACAATTCCTTCAGGGTCTCTGATGAAAACTGGAATGACCCTATCTACAAGGACAGCTGGATGTGGCATAAGGCTGGACACTTGGGACTGAGAGGATTGGTGAGATTGGGTGAGCAAATGCAGACCCTTTAAAGCAATAATGCATGGCACCCATTCCATGGGTCCCAACTCTCCAGGTTGAAGGGAATATTACTACAGTTATAACATGTACCGGAATCCTAGAGAACGGACACACTGTGAATACGAAAGTTTTCTAAAACTCAACGAATAGTCCCTCTCCTGGTGCTCCGGTTTGACTTTCCATCTGCTTTACTATCAACCTCCCAACTTGGAGAGACAGCCCCTTTAACCTCCTGGTTCATACAGGTTGCCAAATTGGCAGAGGATGAAAGAGAAGAGGGAGAACCAATGAGAGAGTAGCTGTTAGGCATTTGGACGGGCACATATCACTGTAATTTCCCAGCAGGAAGAAGAATTAACCAAAGTCTCAGCCATCCACCGGAAACCAGTATAGGTCCTTAACCAAAATTTTGGACTTGCGGTCAGCTCACCAAAAACGAGTTGAAACATGGAGCTCAGGGGCAGAGCAATTCACAAACTGGCCGAGTAATAAAGGACAACTATCGTCCAATAATCTGTTGAGGGAAGGCAACGAGGGGGACTTGAAAGCGAGGCAGAATAGCAGGAAACAGATTTCAAGAGGTACGTTGGAATCGCCTTTAAAGCACAGGAAGAGGGGCACAACTTCGACAATGATGAACTTGGCCAAAAAGGGCGTATGCGTTTTCTCCTGAATATATTCAGGAGAAAACGCATACGCCCTTTTTGGCCAAGCAAGCAAGCGGGAAATGCAAATCTGCACTACAAAGAAGTATCACTTCCCACCGGTCAAAAGGGACATCCACAAAATGTGTAAAAACCAGAAAGGCAAGACAGGCCCTGGAGAACAGGGAGCCTTGTTATGCTGATGGGCGGGATGTAAATTGCCAACTGCCTCTCTGGAGGAGTGCATTGTGTTCCCTAAAACAAGTAAACAACAGAGCTACAGAGCCAAGGGCACTTCGAGTCTAGGGAATATACCTTGGGAAAACTGAAAATCAATAAGACAGAGCCACCCCAAAATTTAGGGCTGCATTGCTTACAAGGACCTCAACTTGGGTACACCTTAAATATCCCAGGAAATATAAAAATGGTTCAAAAAATTGTGGTACTTACGTACGATGGAATATCCCTCAGCCATGAAATCAATGTCATAAGACCAGTAGCAGCAAAATGGGTGGATTCAGGTACGATGATTCTAAGTGAAATAAGTCACACAGAAAAAGAAACTTATCATAAGATATCACTTATGAAGATCCTGTAAACATGGCTACACTTGAACTGAGTTAGGAAAGAGAAGAATGTCTCACATTTAGAAAACACTCTTATGCCTGCTTAAGGGGGAAGGAGAGGTGGGGTGATGCATAAAACCAGAGTTTGATATAAGCACAGGTACCGTTCCAAAAACCAACTATGGAATAGACAAGACCTACACCTTGCTCAGTGAAAGGGACTCAAAACCCCATATTTCCCGCAGAGGAATATATCTGACTAGTAAGAATCTTAAAACATATGTATTGATATGTCTCCGTATGGGAATCAAGTGTGTCTAGACTGGCATAAACATGGCAGCGAGAATCAGATCAAACCCACTATAAAAAGGAATTTCAAAAACAAAACAAAAAAACTGGGAAATTCTTTACAATTCCTTCAGGGTCTCTGATGAAACCTGGAATGACCCTATCTACAAGGACAGCTGGATGTGGCATAAGGCTGGACACTTGGGACTAAGAGGATTGGTGAGATTGGGTGAGCAAATGAAGACCCTTTAAAGCAATAATGCATGGCACCCATTCCATGGGTCCCAACTCTCCAGGTTGAAGGGAATATTACTACAGTTACAACATGTACCGGAATCCTAGAGAACGGACACACTGTGAATACGAAATGTTTCTAAAACTCAACGAATAGTGCCTCTCCTGGTGCTCCAGTTTGACTTTCCATCTGCTTTACTATCAACCTCCCAACTTGGAGAGACAGCCCCTTTATCCTCCTGGTTCACACAGGTTGCCAATTTGGCAGAGGATGAAAGGGAAGAGGGAGAACCAATGAGAGAGTAGCTGTTAGGCATTTGGACGGGCATATATCACTGTAATTTCCTAGCAGGAAGAAGAATTAACCAAAGTCTCAGCCACCCACCGGGAACCAGTATAGGTCCTGAACCAAAATTTTCTACTTGCGGTCAGCTCACCAAAAACGAGTTGAAACATGGAGCTCAGGGGCACAGCAATTCACAAACTGGCCGAGTAATAAAGGACAACTATCGTCCAAAAATCTGTTGAGGGAAGGCAACGAGGCGGACTTGAAAGCGAGGCAGAATAGCAGGAAACAGATTTCAAGAGGTACGTTGGAATCGCCTTTAAAGCACAGGAAGAGGGGCACAACTTTGACAATGATGCACTTGGCCAAAAAGGGCGTATGCGTTTTCTCCTGAATATATTCAGGAGAAAACGCATACGCCCTTTTTGGCCAAGCAAGCAAGCGGGAAATGCAAATCTGCACTACAAAGAAGTATCACTTCCCACCGGTCAAAAGGGACATCCACTAAATATGTAAAAACCAGAAAGTCAAGACAGGCCCTGGAGAACAGGGAGCCTTGTTATGCTCATGGGCGGGATGTAAATTGCCAACTGCCTCTCTGGAGGAGTGCATTGTGTTCCCTAAAACAAGAAAACAACAGAGCTACAGAGCCAAGGGCACTTCCAGTCAAGGGAATATTCCTTGCGAAAACTGAAAATCAATAAGACAGAGCCACCCCAAAATTTAAGGCTGCACTGCTTACAAGGACCTCAACTTTTGTACACCTTAAATATCCCAGGAAATATAAAAATGGTTCAAAAAATTGTGGTACTTACGTACAATGGAATATCCCTCAGCCATGAAATCAATGTCATAAGACCAGTAGCAGCAAAATTGGTGGATTCAGGTACGATGATTCTAAGTGAAATAAGACACACAGAAAAAGAAACTTATCATAAGATATCACTTATGAAGATCCTGTAAACATGGCTACACTTGAACTGAGTTAGGAAAGAGAACAGTGTCTCACATTTAGAAAACATTCTTATGCCTGCTTAAGGGGGAAGGAGAGGTGGGGTGATGCATTAAACCAGAGTTTGATATAAGCACAGGTACCGTTCCAAAAACCAACTATGGAATAGACAAGACCTACACCTTCCTCAGTGAAAGGGACTCAAAACCCCATATTTCCCACAGAGGAATATATCTGACTAGTAAGAATCTTAAAACCTATGTATTGATATGTCTCCGTGAGGGAATCAAGTGTGTCTAGACTGGCATAAACATGGCAGCGAGAATCAGCTCCAACCCACTATAAAAAGGAATTTCAAGAACAAAACAAAAAAACTGGGAAATTCTTTACAATTCCTTCAGGGTCTCTGATGAAACCTGGAATGACCCTATCTACAACGACAGCTGGATGTGGCATAAGGCTGGACACTTGGGACTGAGAGGATTGGTGAGATTGGGTGAGCAAATGAAGACCCTTTAAAGCAATAATGCATGGCACCCATTCCATGGGTCCCAACTCTCCAGGTTGAAGGGAATATTACTACAGTTATAACGTGTACTGGTATCCTAGAGAACGGACACACTGTGAATACGAAAGGTTTCTAAAACTCAACGAATAGTCCCTCTCCTGGTGCTCCGGTTTGACTTTCCATCTGCTTTACTATCAACCTCCCAACTTGGAGAGACAGCCCCTTTAACCTCCTGGTTCACACAGGTTGCCAATTTGGCAGAGGATGAAAGGGAAGAGGGAGAACCAATGAGAGAGTAGCTGTTAGGCATTTGGACGGACACATATCACTGTAATTTCCTAGCAGGAAGAAGAATTAACCAAAGTCTCAGCCACCCACCGGGAACCAATATAGGTCCTGAACCAAAATTTTGGACTTGCGGTCAGCTCACCAAAAACGAGTTGAAACATGGAGCTCAGGGGCACAGCAATTCACAAACTGGCCGAGTAATAAACGACAACTATCGTCCAAAAATCTGTTGAGGGAAGGCAACGAGGTGGACTTGAAAGCGAGGCAGAATAGCAGGAAACAGATTTCAAGAGGTACTTTGGAATCGCCTTTAAAGCACAGGAAGAGGGGCACAACTTCGACAATGATTCACTTGGCCAAAAAGGGCGTATGCGTTTTCTCCTGAATATACTCAGGAGAAAACGCATACACCATTTTTGGCCAAGCAAGCAAGCGGGAAATGCAAATCTGCACTACAAAGAAGTATCACTTCCCACCGGTCAAAAGGGACATCCACAAAATGTGTAAAAACCAGAAAGGCAAGACAGGCCCTGGAGTACAGGGAGCCTTGTTATGCTGATGGGCGGGATGTAAATTGCCAACTGCCTCTCTGGAGGAGTGCATTGTGTTCCCTAAAACAAGTAAACAACAGAGCTACAGAGCCAAGGGCACTTCGCGTCTAGGGAATATACCTTGGGAAAACTGAAATTCAATAAGACAGAGCCACCCCAAAATTTAGGGCTGCACTGCTTACAAGGACCTCAACTTGGGTACACCTTAAATATCCCAGGAAATATAAAAATGGTTCAAAAAATTGTGGTACTTACGTACGATGGAATATCCCTCAGCCATGAAATCAATGTCATAAGACCAGTAGCAGCAAAATGGGTGGATTCAGGTACGATGATTCTAAGTGAAATAAGTCACACAGAAAAAGAAACTTATCATAAGATATCACTTATGAAGATCCTGTAAACATGGCTACACTTGAACTGAGTTAGGAAAGAGAAGAATGTCTCACATTTAGAAAACACTCTTATGCCTGCTTTAAGGGGAAGGAGAGGTGGGGTGATGCATAAAACCAGAGTTTGATATAAGCACAGGTACCGTTCCAAGAACCAACTATGGAATAGACAAGACCTACACCTTCCTGAGTGAAAGGGACTCAAAACACCCTATTTCCCGCAGAGGAATATATCTGACTAGTAAGAATCTTAAAACCTATGTATTGATATGTCTCCGTAAGGGAATCAAGTGTGTCTAGACTGGCATAAACATGGCAGCGAGAATCAGCTCAAACCAACTATAAAAAGGAATTTCAAAAACAAAACAAAAAAACTGGGAAATTCTTTACAATTCCTTCAGGGTCTCTGATGAAACATGGAATGACCCTATCTACAACGACAGCTGGATGTGGCATAAGGCTGGACACTTGGGACTGAGAGGATTGGTGAGATTGGGTGAGCAAATGCAGACCCTTTAAAGCAATAATGCATGGCACCCATTCCATGGGTCCCAACTCTCCAGGTTGAAGGGAATATTACTACAGCTATAACATGTACGGGAAACCTAGAGAACGGAAACACTGTGAATACGGAAGCTTTCTAAAACTCAAGAAATAGTCCCTCTCCTGGTGCTCCGGTTTGACTTTCCATCTGCTTTACTATCAATCTCCCAAATTGGAGAGACAGCCCCTTCAACCTCCTGGTTCACACAGGTTTCCAATATGGCAGAGGATGAAAGTGAAGAGGGAGAACCAATGAGAGAGTAGCTGTTAGGTATTTGGTCGGGCACATATCAATCTAACTTCCCGGCAGGAAGAAGAATTAACCAAAGTCTCAGCCCCCCACCGGGAACCAGTATAGGTCCTGAACCAAAATTTTTGACTTGCAGACAGCTCACCAAAAACGAGTTGAAACATGGAGCTCAGGGGCACAGCAATTCACAAACTGGCCGAGTAATAAACGACAACTATCGTCCAAAAATCTGTTGAGGGAAGGCAACGAGGCGGACTTGAAAGCGAGGCAGAATAGCAGGAAACAGATTTCAAGAGGTACGTTGGAATCGCCTTTAAAGCACAGGAAGAGGGGTACAACTTCGACAATGATGCACTTGGCCAAAAAGGGCGTATGCGTTTTCTCCTGAATATATTCAGGAGAAAACGCATACGCCCTTTTTGCCCAAGCAAGGAAGCGGGCAATGCAAATCTGCACTACAAAGAAGTATCACTTCCCACCGGTCAAAAGGGACATCCACAAAATGTGTAAAAACCAGAAAGGCAAGACAGGCCCTGGAGAACAGGGAGCCTTGTTATGCTGATGGGCGGGATGTAAACTGCAAACCACCTCTCTGGAGGAGTGCATTGTGTTCCCTAAAACAAGTAAACAACAGAGCTACAGAGCCAACAGCACTTCCACTCTAGGCAATATTCCTTGGGAAAACTGAAAATCCATAATACAGAGCCACCCCAAAATTTAGGGCTGCACTGCTTACAAGGACCTCAACTTGGGTACACCTTAAATATCCCAGGAAATATAAAAATGGTTCAAAAAAATGTAGTACTTACGTACGATGGAATATCCCTCAGCCATGAAATCAATGTCATAAGACCAGTAGCAGCAAAATGGGTGGATTCAGGTACGATGATGCTAAGTGAAATAAGTCACACAGAAAAAGAAATTTATCATAAGATATCACTTATGAAGATCCTGTAAACATGGCTACACTTGAACTGAGTTAGGAAAGAGAACAGTGTCTCACAATTAGAAAACACTCTTATGCCTGCTTAAGGGGGAAGGAGAGGTGGGGTGATGCATAAAACCAGAGTTTGATATAAGCACAGGTACAGTTCCAAAAACCAACTATGGAATAGACAAGTCCTACACCTTCCTCAGTGAAAGGGACTCAAAACCCCATATTTCCCGCAGAGGAATATATCTGACTAGTAAGAATCTTAAAACCTATGGATTGTTATGTCTCCGTAGGGAATCAAGTGTGTCTAGACTGGCATAAACATGACAGCGAGAATCAGCTCAAACCCACTATAAAAAGGAATTTCAAAAACAAAACAAAAAAACTGGGAAATTCTTTACAATTCCTTCAGGGTCTCTGATGAAAACTGGAATGACCCTATCTACAAGGACAGCTGGATGTGGCATAAGGCTGGACACTTGGGACTGAGAGGATTGGTGAGATTGGGTGAGCAAATGCAGACCCTTTAAAGCAATAATGCATGGCACCCATTCCATGGGTCCCAACTCTCCAGGTTGAAGGGAATATTACTACAGTTATAACATGTACTGGAATCCTAGAGAACGGACACACTGTGAATACGAAAGGTTTCTAAAACTCAACGAATAGTCCCTCTCCTGGTGCTCCGGTTTGACTTTCCATCTGCTTTACTATCAACCTCCCAACTTGGAGAGACAGCCCCTTTAACCTCCTGGTTCATACAGGTTGCCAATTTGGCAGAGGATGAAAGAGAAGAGGGAGAACCAATGAGAGAGTAGCTGTTAGGCATTTGGACGGGCACATATCACTGTAATTTCCCAGCAGGAAGAAGAGTTAACCAAAGTCTCAGCCACCCACCGGGAACCAGTATAGGTCCTGAACCAAAATTTTGGACTTGCGGTCAGCTCACCAAAAACGAGTTGAAACATGGAGCTCAGGGGCAGAGCAATTCACAAACTGGCCGAGTAATAAAGGACAACTATCGTCCAATAATCTGTTGAGGGAAGGCAACGAGGGGGACTTGAAAGCGAGGCAGAATAGCAGGAAACAGATTTCAAGAGGTACGTTGGAATCGCCTTTAAAGCACAGGAAGAGGGGCACAACTTCGACAATGATGAACTTGGCCAAAAAGGGCGTATGCGTTTTCTCCTGAATATATTCAGGAGAAAACGCATACACCCTTTTTGGCCAAGCAAGCAAGCGGGAAATGCAAATCTGCACTACAAAGAAGTATCACTTCCCACCGGTCAAAAGGGACATCCACAAAATGTGTAAAAACCAGAAAGGCAAGACAGGCCCTGGAGAACAGGGAGCCTTGTTATGCTGATGGGCGGGATGTAAATTGCCAACTGCCTCTCTGGAGGAGTGCATTGTGTTCCCTAAAACAAGTAAACAACAGAGCTACAGAGCCAAGGGCACTTCGAGTCTAGGGAATATACCTTGGGAAAACTGAAAATCAATAAGACAGAGCCACCCCAAAATTTAGGGCTTCATTGCTTACAAGGACCTCAACTTGGGTACACCTTAAATATCCCAGGAAATATAAAAATGGTTCAAAAAATTGTGGTACTTACGTACGATGGAATATCCCTCAGCCATGAAATCAATGTCATAAGACCAGTAGCAGCAAAATGGGTGGATTCAGGTACGATGATTCTAAGTGAAATAAGTCACACAGAAAAAGAAACTTATCATAAGATATCACTTATGAAGATCCTGTAAACATGGCTACACTTGAACTGAGTTAGGAAAGAGAAGAATGTCTCACATTTAGAAAACACTCTTATGCCTGCTTAAGGGGGAAGGAGAGGTGGGGTGATGCATAAAACCAGAGTTTGATATAAGCACAGGTACCGTTCCAAAAACCAACTATGGAATAGACAAGACCTACACCTTCCTCAGTGAAAGGGACTCAAAACCCCATATTTCCCGCAGAGGAATATATCTGACTAGTAAGAATCTTAAAACATATGTATTGATATGTCTCTGTAAGGGATTCAAGTGTGTCTACACTGGCATAAACATGGCAGCGAGAATCAGATCAAACCCACTATAAAAAGGAATTTCAAAAACAAAGCAAAAAAACTGGGAAATTCTTTACAATTCCTTCAGGGTCTCTGATGAAACCTGGAATGACCCTATCTACAATGACAGCTGGATGTGGCATAAGGCTGGACACTTGGGACTAAGAGGATTGGTGAGATTGGGTGAGCAAATGAAGACCCTTTAAAGCAATAATGCATGGCACCCATTCCATGGGTCCCAACTCTCCAGGTTGAAGGGAATATTACTACAGTTACAACATGTACCGGAATCCTAGAGAACGGACACACTGTGAATACGAAAGGTTTCTAAAACTCAACGAATAGTCCCTCTCCTGGTGC
This sequence comes from Hyperoodon ampullatus, assembly GCF_949752795.1. NCBI lineage: Eukaryota > Metazoa > Chordata > Mammalia > Artiodactyla > Ziphiidae > Hyperoodon > Hyperoodon ampullatus. The sequence continues at coordinate 109,456 of NW_027640875.1, forward strand.
TCCAGTTTGACTTTCCATCTGCTTTACTATCAACCTCCCAACTTGGAGAGACAGCCCCTTTATCCTCCTGGTTCACACAGGTTGCCAATTTGGCAGAGGATGAAAGGGAAGAGGGAGAACCAATGAGAGAGTAGCTGTTAGGCATTTGGACGGGCACATATCACTGTAATTTCCTAGCAGGAAGAAGAATTAACCAAAGTCTCAGCCACCCACCGGGAACCAGTATAGGTCCTGAACCAGAATTTTCTACTTGCGGTCAGCTCACCAAAAACGAGTTGAAACATGGAGCTCAGGGGCACAGCAATTCACAAACTGGCCGAGTAATAAAGGACAACTATCGTCCAAAAATCTGTTGAGGGAAGGCAACGAGGCGGACTTGAAAGCGAGGCAGAATAGCAGGAAACAGATTTCAAGAGGTACGTTGGAATCGCCTTTAAAGCACAGGAAGAGGGGCACAACTTTGACAATGATGCACTTGGCCAAAAAGGGCGTATGCGTTTTCTCCTGAATATATTCAGGAGAAAACGCATACACCCTTTTTGGCCAAGCAAGCAAGCGGGTAATGCAAATCTGCACTACAAAGAAGTATCACTTCCCACCGGTCAAAAGGGACATCCACAAAATATGTAAAAACCAGAAAGGCAAGACAGGCCCTGGAGAACAGGGAGCCTTGTTATGCTCATGGGCGGGATGTAAATTGACAACTGCCTCTCTGGAGGAGTGCATTGTGTTCCCTAAAACAAGAAAACAACAGAGCTACAGAGCCAAGGGCACTTCCAGTCAAGGGAATATTCCTTGGGAAAACTGAAAATCAATAAGACAGAGCCACCCCAAAATTTAAGGCTGCACTGCTTACAAGGACCTCAACTTGGGTACACCTTAAATATCCCAGGAAATATAAAAATGGTTCAAAAAATTGTGGTACTTACGTACAATGGAATATCCCTCAGCCATGAAATCAATGTCATAAGACCAGTAGCAGCAAAATTGGTGGATTCAGGTACGATGATTCTAAGTGAAATAAGACACACAGAAAAAGAAACTTATCATAAGATATCACTTATGAAGATCCTGTAAACATGGCTACACTTGAACTGAGTTAGGAAAGAGAACAGTGTCTCACATTTAGAAAACATTCTTATGCCTGCTTAAGGGGGAAGGAGAGGTGGGGTGATGCATTAAACCAGAGTTTGATATAAGCACAGGTACCGTTCCAAAAACCAACTATGGAATAGACAAGACCTACACCTTCCTCAGTGAAAGGGACTCAAAACCCCATATTTCCCGCAGAGGAATATATCTGACTAGTAAGAATCTTAAAACCTATGTATTGATATGTCTCCGTGAGGGAATCAAGTGTGTCTAGACTGGCATAAACATGGCAGCGAGAATCAGTTCCAACCCACTATAAAAAGGAATTTCAAGAACAAAACAAAAAAACTGGGAAATTCTTTACAATTCTTTCAGGGTCTCTGATGAAACCTGGAATGACCCTATCTACAACGACAGCTGGATGTGGCATAAGGCTGGAGACTTGGTACTGAGAGGATTGGTGAGATTGGGTGAGCAAATGCAGACCCTTTAAAGCAATAATGCATGGCACCCATTCCATGGGTCCCAACTCTCCAGGTTGAAGGGAATATTACTACAGTTATAACGTGTACCGGAATCCTAGAGAACGGACACACTGTGAATACGAAAGGTTTCTAAAACTCAACGAATAGTCCCTCTCCTGGTGCTCCGGTTTGACTTTCCATCTGCTTTACTATCAACCTCCCAACTTGGAGAGACAGCCCCTTTAACCTCCTGGTTCACACAGGTTGCCAATTTGGCAGAGGATGAAAGGGAAGAGGGAGAACCAATGAGAGAGTAGCTGTTAGGCATTTGGACGGGCACATATCACTGTAATTTCCTAGCAGGAAGAAGAATTAACCAAAGTCTCAGCCACCCACTGGGAACCAATATAGGTCCTGAACCAAAATTTTGGACTTGCGGTCAGCTCACCAAAAACGAGTTGAAACATGGAGCTCAGGGGCACAGCAATTCACAAACTGGCCGAGTAATAAACGACAACTATCGTCCAAAAATCTGTTGAGGGAAGGCAACGAGGTGGACTTGAAAGCGAGGCAGAATAGCAGGAAACAGATTTCAAGAGGTACATTGTAATCGCCTTTAAAGCACAGGAAGAGGGGCACAACTTCCACAATGATGTACTTGGCCAAAAGGGGCGTATGCGTTTTCTCCTGAATATATTCAGGATAAAACGCATACATCCTTTTTGGCCAAGCAAGCAAGCGGGAAATGCAAATCTGCACTACAAAGAAGTATCACTTCCCACCGGTCAAAAGGGACATCCACAAAATGTGTAAAAACCAGAAAGGCAAGACAGGCCCTGGAGAACAGGGAGCCTTGTTATGCTGATGGGCGGGATGTAAATTGCCAACTGCCTCTCTGGAGGAGTGCATTGTGTTCCCTAAAACAAGTAAACAACAGAGCTACAGAGCCAAGGGCACTTCGAGTCTAGGGAATATACCTTGGGAAAACTGAAATTCAATAAGACAGAGCCACCCCAAAATTTAGGGCTGCACTGCTTACAAGGACCTCAACTTGGGTACACCTTAAATATCCCAGGAAATATAAAAATGGTTCAAAAAATTGTGGTAGTTACGTACGATGGAATATCCCTCAGCCATGAAATCAATGTCATAAGACCAGTAGCAGCAAAATGGGTGGATTCAGGTACGATGATTCTAAGTGAAATAAGTCACACAGAAAAAGAAACTTATCATAAGATATCACTTATGAAGATCCTGTAAACATGGCTACACTTGAAATGAGTTAGGAAAGAGAACAGTGTCTCACATTTAGAAAACACTCTTATGCCTGCTTAAGGGGGAAGGAGAGGTGGGGTGAGGCATAAAACCAGAGTTTGATATAAGCACAGGTACCATTCCAAAAACCAACTCTGGAATAGACAAGACCTACACCTTCCTGAGTGAAAGGGACTCCAAACACCATATTTCCCGCAGAGGAATATATCTGACTAGTAAGAATCTTAAAACCTATGTATTGATATGTCTCCGTAAGGGAATCAAGTGTGTCTAGACTGGCATAAACATGGCAGCGAGAATCAGCTCAAACCAACTATAAAAAGGAATTTCAAAAACAAAACAAAAAAACTGGGAAATTCTTTACAATTCCTTCAGGGTCTCTGATGAAACATGGAATGACCCTATCTACAACGACAGCTGGATGTGGCATAAGGCTGGACACTTGGGACTGAGAGGATTGGTGAGATTGGGTGAGCAAATGCAGACCCTTTAAAGCAATAATGCATGGCACCCATTCCATGGGTCCCATCTCTCCAGGTTGAAGGGAATATTACTACAGTTACAACATGTACCGGAATCCTAGAGAACGGACACACTGTGAATACGAAAGGTTTCTAAAACTCAACGAATAGTCCCTCTCCTGGTGCTCCAGTTTGACTTTCCATCTGCTTTACTATCAACCTCCCAACTTGGAGAGACAGCCCCTTTATCCTCCTGGTTCACACAGGTTGCCAATTTGGCAGAGGATGAAAGGGAAGAGGGAGAACCAATGAGAGAGTAGCTGTTAGGCATTTGGACGGGCACATATCACTGTAATTTCCTAGCAGGAAGAAGAATTAACCAAAGTCTCAGCCACCCACCGGGAACCAGTATAGGTCCTGAACCAGAATTTTCTACTTGCGGTCAGCTCACCAAAAACGAGTTGAAACATGGAGCTCAGGGGCACAGCAATTCACAAACTGGCCGAGTAATAAAGGACAACTATCGTCCAAAAATCTGTTGAGGGAAGGCAACGAGGCGGACTTGAAAGCGAGGCAGAATAGCAGGAAACAGATTTCAAGAGGTACGTTGGAATCGCCTTTAAAGCACAGGAAGAGGGGCACAACTTTGACAATGATGCACTTGGCCAAAAAGGGCGTATGCGTTTTCTCCTGAATATATTCAGGAGAAAACGCATACACCCTTTTTGGCCAAGCAAGCAAGCGGGAAATGCAAATCTGCACTACAAAGAAGTATCACTTCCCACCGGTCAAAAGGGACATCCACAAAATATGTAAAAACCAGAAAGGCAAGACAGGCCCTGGAGAACAGGGAGCCTTGTTATGCTCATGGGCGGGATGTAAATTGACAACTGCCTCTCTGGAGGAGTGCATTGTGTTCCCTAAAACAAGAAAACAACAGAGCTACAGAGCCAAGGGCACTTCCAGTCAAGGGAATATTCCTTGGGAAAACTGAAAATCAATAAGACAGAGCCACCCCAAAATTTAAGGCTGCACTGCTTACAAGGACCTCAACTTGGGTACACCTTAAATATCCCAGGAAATATAAAAATGGTTCAAAAAATTGTGGTACTTACGTACAATGGAATATCCCTCAGCCATGAAATCAATGTCATAAGACCAGTAGCAGCAAAATTGGTGGATTCAGGTACGATGATTCTAAGTGAAATAAGACACACAGAAAAAGAAACTTATCATAAGATATCACTTATGAAGATCCTGTAAACATGGCTACACTTGAACTGAGTTAGGAAAGAGAACAGTGTCTCACATTTAGAAAACATTCTTATGCCTGCTTAAGGGGGAAGGAGAGGTGGGGTGATGCATTAAACCAGAGTTTGATATAAGCACAGGTACCGTTCCAAAAACCAACTATGGAATAGACAAGACCTACACCTTCCTCAGTGAAAGGGACTCAAAACCCCATATTTCCCGCAGAGGAATATATCTGACTAGTAAGAATCTTAAAACCTATGTATTGATATGTCTCCGTGAGGGAATCAAGTGTGTCTAGACTGGCATAAACATGGCAGCGAGAATCAGTTCCAACCCACTATAAAAAGGAATTTCAAGAACAAAACAAAAAAACTGGGAAATTCTTTACAATTCTTTCAGGGTCTCTGATGAAACCTGGAATGACCCTATCTACAACGACAGCTGGATGTGGCATAAGGCTGGAGACTTGGTACTGAGAGGATTGGTGAGATTGGGTGAGCAAATGCAGACCCTTTAAAGCAATAATGCATGGCACCCATTCCATGGGTCCCAACTCTCCAGGTTGAAGGGAATATTACTACAGTTATAACGTGTACCGGAATCCTAGAGAACGGACACACTGTGAATACGAAAGGTTTCTAAAACTCAACGAATAGTCCCTCTCCTGGTGCTCCGGTTTGACTTTCCATCTGCTTTACTATCAACCTCCCAACTTGGAGAGACAGCCCCTTTAACCTCCTGGTTCACACAGGTTGCCAATTTGGCAGAGGATGAAAGGGAAGAGGGAGAACCAATGAGAGAGTAGCTGTTAGGCATTTGGACGGGCACATATCACTGTAATTTCCTAGCAGGAAGAAGAATTAACCAAAGTCTCAGCCACCCACCGGGAACCAATATAGGTCCTGAACCAAAATTTTGGACTTGCGGTCAGCTCACCAAAAACGAGTTGAAACATGGAGCTCAGGGGCACAGCAATTCACAAACTGGCCGAGTAATAAACGACAACTATCGTCCAAAAATCTGTTGAGGGAAGGCAACGAGGTGGACTTGAAAGCGAGGCAGAATAGCAGGAAACAGATTTCAAGAGGTACATTGTAATCGCCTTTAAAGCACAGGAAGAGGGGCACAACTTCCACAATGATGTACTTGGCCAAAAAGGGCGTATGCGTTTTCTCCTGAATATATTCAGGATAAAACGCATACATCCTTTTTGGCCAAGCAAGCAAGCGGGAAATGCAAATCTGCACTACAAAGAAGTATCACTTCCCACCGGTCAAAAGGGACATCCACAAAATGTGTAAAAACCAGAAAGGCAAGACAGGCCCTGGAGAACAGGGAGCCTTGTTATGCTGATGGGCGGGATGTAAATTGCCAACTGCCTCTCTGGAGGAGTGCATTGTGTTCCCTAAAACAAGTAAACAACAGAGCTACAGAGCCAAGGGCACTTCGAGTCTAGGGAATATACCTTGGGAAAACTGAAATTCAATAAGACAGAGCCACCCCAAAATTTAGGGCTGCACTGCTTACAAGGACCTCAACTTGGGTACACCTTAAATATCCCAGGAAATATAAAAATGGTTCAAAAAATTGTGGTAGTTACGTACGATGGAATATCCCTCAGCCATGAAATCAATGTCATAAGACCAGTAGCAGCAAAATGGGTGGATTCAGGTACGATGATTCTAAGTGAAATAAGTCACACAGAAAAAGAAACTTATCATAAGATATCACTTATGAAGATCCTGTAAACATGGCTACACTTGAAATGAGTTAGGAAAGAGAACAGTGTCTCACATTTAGAAAACACTCTTATGCCTGCTTAAGGGGGAAGGAGAGGTGGGGTGAGGCATAAAACCAGAGTTTGATATAAGCACAGGTACCATTCCAAAAACCAACTCTGGAATAGACAAGACCTACACCTTCCTGAGTGAAAGGGACTCAAAACACCATATTTCCCGCAGAGGAATATATCTGACTAGTAAGAATCTTAAAACCTATGTATTGATATGTCTCCGTAAGGGAATCAAGTGTGTCTAGACTGGCATAAACATGGCAGCGAGAATCAGCTCAAACCAACTATAAAAAGGAATTTCAAAAACAAAACAAAAAAACTGGGAAATTCTTTACAATTCCTTCAGGGTCTCTGATGAAACATGGAATGACCCTATCTACAACGACAGCTGGATGTGGCATAAGGCTGGACACTTGGGACTGAGAGGATTGGTGAGATTGGGTGAGCAAATGCAGACCCTTTAAAGCAATAATGCATGGCACCCATTCCATGGGTCCCAACTCTCCAGGTTGAAGGGAATATTACTACAGTTATAACATGTACCGGAATCCTAGAGAACGGACACACTGTGAATACGAAAGGTTTCTAAAACTCAACGAATAGTCCCTCTCCTGGTGCTCCGGTTTGACTTTCCATCTGCTTTACTATCAACCTCCCAACTTGGAGAGACAGCCCCTTTAACCTCCTGGTTCATACAGGTTGCCAATTTGGCAGAGGATGAAAGAGAAGAGGGAGAACCAATGAGAGAGTAGCTGTTAGGCATTTGGACGGGCACATATCACTGTAATTTCCCAGCAGGAAGAAGAATTAACCAAAGTCTCAGCCACCCACCGGGAACCAGTATAGGTCCTGAACCAAAATTTTCTACTTGCGGTCAGCTCACCAAAAACGAGTTGAAACATGGAGCTCAGGGGCAGAGCAATTCACAAACTGGCCGAGTAATAAAGGACAACTATCGTCCAATAATCTGTTGAGGGAAGGCAACGAGGGGGACTTGAAAGCGAGGCAGAATAGCAGGAAACAGATTTCAAGAGGTACGTTGGAATCGCCTTTAAAGCACAGGAAGAGGGGCACAACTTCGACAATGATGCACTTGGCCAAAAAGGGCGTATGCGTTTTCTCCTGAATATATTCAGGAGAAAACGCATACACCCTTTTTGGCCAAGCAAGCAAGCGGGAAATGCAAATCTGCACTACAAAGAAGTATCACTTCCCACCGGTCAAAAGGGACATCCACAAAATGTGTAAAAACCAGAAAGGCAAGACAGGCCCTGGAGAACAGGGAGCCTTGTTATGCTGATGGGCGGGATGTAAATTGCCAACTGCCTCTCTGGAGGAGTGCATTGTGTTCCCTAAAACAAGGAAACAACAGAGCTACAGAGCCAAGGGCACTTCCAGTCTAGGGAATATTCCTTGGGAAAACTGAAAATCAATAAGACAGAGCCACCCCAAAATTTAGGGCTGCTTTGCTTACAAGGACCTCAACTTGGGTACACCTTAAATATCCCAGGAAATATAAAAATGGTTCAAAAAATTGTGGTACTTACGTACGATGGAATATCCCTCAGCCATGAAATCAATGTCATAAGACCAGTAGCAGCGAAATGGGTGGATTCAGGTACGATGATTCTAAGTGAAATAAGTCACACAGAAAAAGAAACTTATCATAAGATATCACTTATGAAGATCCTGTAAACATGGCTACACTTGAACTGAGTTAGGAAAGAGAAGAATGTCTCACATTTAGAAAACACTCTTATGCCTGCTTAAGGGGGAAGGAGAGGTGGGGTGATGCATAAAACCAGAGTTTGATATAAGCACAGGTACCGTTCCAAAAACCAACTATGGAATAGACAAGACCTACACCTTCCTCAGTGAAAGGGACTCAAAACCCCATATTTCCCGCAGAGGAATATATCTGACTAGTAAGAATCTTAAAACATATGTATTGATATGTCTCCGTATGGGAATCAAGTGTGTCTAGACTGGCATAAACATGGCAGCGAGAATCAGATCAAACCCACTATAAAAAGGAATTTCAAAAACAAAACAAAAAAACTGGGAAATTCTTTACAATTCCTTCAGGGTCTCTGATGAAACCTGGAATGACCCTATCTACAACGACAGCTGGATGTGGCATAAGGCTGGACACTTGGGACTAAGAGGATTGGTGAGATTGGGTGAGCAAATGAAGACCCTTTAAAGCAATAATGCATGGCACCCATTCCATGGGTCCCAACTCTCCAGGTTGAAGGGAATATTACTACAGTTACAACATGTACCGGAATCCTAGAGAACGGACACACTGTGAATACGAAAGGTTTCTAAAACTCAACGAATAGTCCCTCTCCTGGTGCTCCGGTTTGTCTTTCCATCTGCTTTACTATCAACCTCCCAACTTGGAGAGACAGCCCCTTTATCCTCCTGGTTCACACAGGTTGCCAATTTGGCAGAGGATGAAAGGGAAGAGGGAGAACCAATGAGAGAGTAGCTGTTAGGCATTTGGACGGGCACATATCACTGTAATTTCCTAGCAGGAAGAAGAATTAACCAAAGTCTCAGCCACCCACCGGGAACCAGTATAGGTCCTGAACCAAAATTTTCTACTTGCGGTCAGCTCACCAAAAACGAGTTGAAACATGGAGCTCAGGGGCACAGCAATTCACAAACTGGCCGAGTAATAAAGGACAACTATCGTCCAAAAATCTGTTGAGGGAAGGCAACGAGGCGGACTTGAAAGCGAGGCAGAATAGCAGGAAACAGATTTCAAGAGGTACGTTGGAATCGCCTTTAAAGCACAGGAAGAGGGGCACAACTTTGACAATGATGCACTTGGCCAAAAAGGGCGTATGCGTTTTCTCCTGAATATATTCAGGAGAAAACGCATACACCCTTTTTGGCCAAGCAAGCAAGCGGGAAATGCAAATCTGCACTACAAAGAAGTATCACTTCCCACCGGTCAAAAGGGACATCCACAAAATATGTAAAAACCAGAAAGGCATGACAGGCCCTGGAGAACAGGGAGCCTTGTTATGCTGATGGGCGGGATGTAAATTGCCAACTGCCTCTCTGGAGGAGTGCATTGTGTTCCCTAAAACAAGAAAACAACAGAGCTACAGAGCCAAGGGCACTTCCAGTCAAGGGAATATTCCTTGGGAAAACTGAAAATCAATAAGACAGAGCCACCCCAAAATTTAAGGCTGCACTGCTTACAAGGACCTCAACTTGGGTACACCTTAAATATCCCAGGAAATATAAAAATGGTTCAAAAAATTGTGGTACTTACGTACAATGGAATATCCCTCAGCCATGAAATCAATGTCATAAGACCAGTAGCAGCAAAATTGGTGGATTCAGGTACGATGATTCTAAGTGAAATAAGACACACAGAAAAAGAAACTTATCATAAGATATCACTTATGAAGATCCTGTAAACATGGCTACACTTGAACTGAGTTAGGAAAGAGAACAGTGTCTCACATTTAGAAAACATTCTTATGCCTGCTTAAGGGGGAAGGAGAGGTGGGGTGATGCATTAAACCAGAGTTTGATATAAGCACAGGTACCGTTCCAAAAACCAACTATGGAATAGACAAGACCTACACCTTCCTCAGTGAAAGGGACTCAAAACACCATATTTCCCGCAGAGGAATATATCTGACTAGTAAGAATCTTAAAACCTATGTATTGATATGTCTCCGTGAGGGAATCAAGTGTGTCTAGACTGGCATAAACATGGCAGCGAGAATCAGCTCCAACCCACTATAAAAAGGAATTTCAAGAACAAAACAAAAAAACTGGGAAATTCTTTACAATTCCTTCAGGGTCTCTGATGAAACCTGGAATGACCCTATCTACAACGACAGCTGGATGTGGCATAAGGCTGGACACTTGGGACTGAGAGGATTGGTGAGATTGGGTGAGCAAATGCAGACCCTTTAAAGCAATAATGCATGGCACCCATTCCATGGGTCCCAACTCTCCAGGTTGAAGGGAATATTACTACAGTTATAACGTGTACCGGAATCCTAGAGAACGGACACACTGTGAATACAAAAGGTTTCTAAAACTCAACGAATAGTCCCTCTCCTGGTGCTCCGGTTTGACTTTCCATCTGCTTTACTATCAACCTCCCAACTTGGAGAGACAGCCCCTTTAACCTCCTGGTTCACACAGGTTGCCAATTTGGCAGAGGATGAAAGGGAAGAGGGAGAACCAATGAGAGAGTAGCTGTTAGGCATTTGGACGGGCACATATCACTGTAATTTCCTAGCAGGAAGAAGAATTAACCAAAGTCTCAGCCACCCACCGGGAACCAATATAGGTCCTGAACCAAAATTTTGGACTTGCGGTCAGCTCACCAAAAACGAGTTGAAACATGGAGCTCAGGGGCACAGCAATTCACAAACTGGCCGAGTAATAAACGACAACTATCGTCCAAAAATCTGTTGAGGGAAGGCAAAGAGGTGGACTTGAAAGCGAGGCAGAATAGCAGGAAACAGATTTCAAGAGGTACATTGGAATCGCCTTTAAAGCACAGGAAGAGGGGCACAACTTCGACAATGATGCACTTGGCCAAAAAGGGCGTATGCGTTTTCTCCTGAATATACTCAGGAGAAAACGCATACACCCTTTTTGGCCAAGCAAGCAAGCGGGCAATGCAAATCTGCACTACAAAGAAGTATCACTTCCCACCGGTCAAAAGGGACATCCACAAAATGTGTAAAAACCAGAAAGGCAAGACAGGCCCTGGAGAACAGGGAGCCTTGTTATGCTGATGGGCGGGATGTAAATTGCCAACTGCCTCTCTGGAGGAGTGCATTGTGTTCCCTAAAACAAGTAAACAACAGAGCTACAGAGCCAAGGGCACTTCGAGTCTAGGGAATATACCTTGGGAAAACTGAAATTCAATAAGACAGAGCCACCCCAAAATTTAGGGCTGCACTGCTTACAAGGACCTCAACTTGGGTACACCTTAAATATCCCAGGAAATATAAAAATGGTTCAAAAAATTGTGGTACTTACGTACGATGGAATATCCCTCAGCCATGAAATCAATGTCATAAGACCAGTAGCAGCAAAATGGGTGGATTCAGGTACGATGATTCTAAGTGAAATAAGTCACACAGAAAAAGAAACTTATCATAAGATATCACTTATGAAGATCCTGTAAACATGGCTACACTTGAACTGAGTTAGGAAAGAGAAGAATGTCTCACATTTAGAAAACACTCTTATGCCTGCTTTAAGGGGAAGGAGAGGTGGGGTGATGCATAAAACCAGAGTTTGATATAAGCACAGGTACCGTTCCAAGAACCAACTATGGAATAGACAAGACCTACACCTTCCTGAGTGAAAGGGACTCAAAACACCATATTTCCCGCAGAGGAATATATCTGACTAGTAAGAATCTTAAAACCTATGTATTGATATGTCTCCGTAAGGGAATCAAGTGTGTCTAGACTGGCATAAACATGGCAGCGAGAATCAGCTCAAACCAACTATAAAAAGGAATTTCAAAAACAAAACAAAAAAACTGGGAAATTCTTTACAATTCCTTCAGGGTCTCTGATGAAACATGGAATGACCCTATCTACAACGACAGCTGGATGTGGCATAAGGCTGGACACTTGGGACTGAGAGGATTGGTGAGATTGGGTGAGCAAATGCAGACCCTTTAAAGCAATAATGCATGGCACCCATTCCATGGGTCCCAACTCTCCAGGTTGAAGGGAATATTACTACAGCTATAACATGTACGGGAAACCTAGAGAACGGAAACACTGTGAATACGGAAGCTTTCTAAAACTCAAGAAATAGTCGCTCTCCTGGTGGTCCGGTTTGACTTTCCATCTGCTTTACTATCAATCTCCCAACTTGGAGAGACAGCCCCTTCAACCTCCTGGTTCACACAGGTTTCCAATATGGCAGAGGATGAAAGGGAAGAGGGAGAACCAATGAGAGAGTAGCTGTTAGGTATTTGGTCGGGCACATATCAATCTAAATTCCCGGCAGGAAGAAGAATTAACCAAAGTCTCAGCCCCCCACCGGGAACCAGTATAGGTCCTGAACCAAAATTTTGGACTTGCAGACAGCTCACCAAAAACGAGTTGATACATGGAGCTCAGGGGCACAGCAATTCACAAACTGGCCGAGTAATAAAGGACAACTATCGTCCAAAAATCTGTTGAAGGAAGGCAACGAGGTGGACTTGAAAGCGAGGCATAACAGCAGGAAACAGATTTCAAGAGGTACGTTGGAATCGCCTTTAAAGCACAGGAAGAGGGGCACAACTTCGATAATGATGCACTTGGCCAAAAAGGGCGTATGCGTTTTCTCCTGAATATATTCAGGAGAAAACGCATACGCCCGTTTTGCCCAAGCAAGGAAGCGGGCAATGCAAATCTGCACTACAAAGAAGTATCACTTCCCACCGGTCAAAAGGGACATCCACAAAATGTGTAAAAACCAGAAAGGCAAGACAGGCCCTGGAGAACAGGGAGCCTTGTTATGCTGATGGGCGGGATGTAAACTGCAAACCACCTCTCTGGAGGAGTGCATTGTGTTCCCTAAAACAAGTAAACAACAGAGCTACAGAGCCAACGGCACTTCCACTCTAGGGAATATTCCTTGGGAAAACTGAAAATCAATAATACAGAGCCACCCCAAAATTTAGGGCTGCACTGCTTACAAGGACCTCAACTTGGGTACACCTTAAATATCCCAGGAAATATAAAAATGGTTCAAAAAAATGTGGTACTTACGTACGATGGAATATCCCTCAGCCATGAAATCAATGTCATAAGACCAGTAGCAGCAAAATGGGTGGATTCAGGTACGATGATGCTAAGTGAAATAAGTCACACAGAAAAAGAAATTTATCATAAGATATCACTTATGAAGATCCTGTAAACATGGCTACACTTGAACTGAGTTAGGAAAGAGAACAGTGTCTCACAATTAGAAAACACTCTTATGCCTGCTTAAGGGGGAAGGAGAGGTGGGGTGATGCATAAAACCAGAGTTTGATATAAGCACAGGTACGGTTCCAAAAACCAACTATGGAATAGACAAGTCCTACACCTTCCTCAGTGAAAGGGACTCAAAACCCCATATTTCCCGCAGAGGAATATATCTGACTAGTAAGAATCTTAAAACCTATGGATTGTTATGTCTCAGTAGGGAATCAAGTGTGTCTAGACTGGCATAAACATGACAGCGAGAATCAGCTCAAACCCACTATAAAAAGGAATTTCAAAAACAAAACAAAAAAACTGGGAAATTCTTTACAATTCCTTCAGGGTCTCTGATGAAAACTGGAATGACCCTATCTACAAGGACAGCTGGATGTGGCATAAGGCTGGACACTTGGGACTGAGAGGATTGGTGAGATTGGGTGAGCAAATGCAGACCCTTTAAAGCAATAATGCATGGCAACAATTCAATGGGTCCCAACTCTCCAGGTTGAAGGGAATATTACTACAGTTATAACATGTACCGGAATCCTAGAGAACGGACACACTGTGAATACGAAAGGTTTCTAAAACTCAACGAATAGTCCCTCTCCTGGTGCTCCGGTTTGACTTTCCATCTGCTTTACTATCAACCTCCCAACTTGGAGAGACAGCCCCTTTAACCTCCTGGTTCATACAGGTTGCCAATTTGGCAGAGGATGAAAGAGAAGAGGGAGAACCAATGAGAGAGTAGCTGTTAGGCATTTGGACGGGCACATATCACTGTAATTTCCCAGCAGGAAGAAGAATTAACCAAAGTCTCAGCCACCCACCGGGAACCAGTATAGGTCCTGAACCAAAATTTTGGACTTGCGGTCAGCTCACCAAAAACGAGTTGAAACATGGAGCTCAGGGGCAGAGCAATTCACAAACTGGCCGAGTAATAAAGGACAACTATCGTCCAATAATCTGTTGAGGGAAGGCAATGAGGGGGACTTGAAAGCGAGGCAGAATAGCAGGAAACAGATTTCAAGAGGTACGTTGGAATCGCCTTTAAAGCACAGGACGAGGGGCACAACTTCGACAATGATGAACTTGGCCAAAAAGGGCGTATGCGTTTTCTCCTGAATATATTCAGGAGAAAACGCATACACCCTTTTTGGCCAAGCAAGCAAGCGGGAAATGCAAATCTGCACTACAAAGAAGTATCACTTCCCACCGGTCAAAAGGGACATCCACAAAATGTGTAAAAACCAGAAAGGCAAGACAGGCCCTGGAGAACAGGGAGCCTTGTTATGCTGATGGGCGGGATGTAAATTGCCAACTGCCTCTCTGGAGGAGTGCATTGTGTTCCCTAAAACAAGGAAACAACAGAGCTACAGAGCCAAGGGCACTTCGAGTCTAGGGAATATACCTTGGGAAAACTGAAAATCAATAAGACAGAGCCACCCCAAAATTTAGGGCTGCTTTGCTTACAAGGACCTCAACTTGGGTACACCTTAAATATCCCAGGAAATATAAAAATGGTTCAAAAAATTGTGGTACTTACGCACGATGGAATATCCCTCAGCCGTGAAATCAATGTCATAAGACCAGTAGCAGCAAAATGGGTGGATTCAGGTACGATGATTCTAAGTGAAATAAGTCACACAGAAAAAGAAACTTATCATAAGATATCACTTATGAAGATCCTGTAAACATGGCTACACTTGAACTGAGTTAGGAAAGAGAAGAATGTCTCACATTTAGAAAACACTCTTATGCCTGCTTAAGGGGGAAGGAGAGGTGGGGTGATGCATAAAACCAGAGTTTGATATAAGCACAGGTACCGTTCCAAAAACCAACTATGGAATAGACAAGACCTACACCTTCCTCAGTGAAAGGGACTCAAAACCCCATATTTCCCGCAGAGGAATATATCTGACTAGTAAGAATCTTAAAACATATGTATTGATATGTCTCCGTAAGGGAATCAAGTGTGTCTAGACTGGCATAAACATGGCAGCGAGAATCAGATCAAACCCACTATAAAAAGGAATTTCAAAAACAAAACAAAAAAACTGGGAAATTCTTTACAATTCCTTCAGGGTCTCTGATGAAACCTGGAATGACCCTATCTACAACGACAGCTGGATGTGGCATAAGGCTGGACACTTGGGACTAAGAGGATTGGTGAGATTGGGTGAGCAAATGAAGACCCTTTAAAGCAATAATGCATGGCACCCATTCCATGGGTCCCAACTCTCCAGGTTGAAGGGAATATTACTACAGTTACAACATGTACCGGAATCCTAGAGAACGGACACACTGTGAATACGAAAGGTTTCTAAAACTCAACGAATAGTCCCTCTCCTGGTGCTCCGGTTTGTCTTTCCATCTGCTTTACTATCAACCTCCCAACTTGGAGAGACAGCCCCTTTATCCTCCTGGTTCACACAGGTTGCCAATTTGGCAGAGGATGAAAGGGAAGAAGGAGAACCAATGAGAGAGTAGCTGTTAGGCATTTGGACGGGCACATATCACTGTAATTTCCTAGCAGGAAGAAGAATTAACCACAGTCTCAGCCACCCACCGGGAACCAGTATAGGTCCTGAACCAAAATTTTCTACTTGCGGTCAGCTCACCAAAAACGAGTTGAAACATGGAGCTCAGGGGCACAGCAATTCACAAACTGGCCGAGTAATAAAGGACAACTATCGTCCAAAAATCTGTTGAAGGAAGGCAACGAGGCGGACTTGAAAGCGAGGCATAACAGCAGGAAACAGATTTCAAGAGGTACGTTGGAATCGCCTTTAAAGCACAGGAAGAGGGGCACAACTTCGATAATGATGCACTTGGCCAAAAAGGGCGTATGCGTTTTCTCCTGAATATATTCAGGAGAAAACGCATACGCCCTTTTTGCCCAAGCAAGGAAGCGGTCAATGCAAATCTGCACTACAAAGAAGTATCACTTCCCACCGGTCAAAAGGGACATCCACAAAATGTGTAAAAACCAGAAAGGCAAGACAGGCCCTGGAGAACAGGGAGCCTTGTTATGCTGATGGGCGGGATATAAACTGCAAACCACCTCTCTGGAGGAGTGCATTGTGTTCCCTAAAACAAGTAAACAACAGAGCTACAGAGCCAACGGCACTTCCACTCTAGGGAATATTCCTTGGGAAAACTGAAAATCAATAAGACAGAGCCACCCCAAAATTTAGGGCTGCACTGCTTACAAGGACCTCAACTTGGGTACACCTTAAATATCCCAGGAAATATAAAAATGGTTCAAAAAAATGTGGTACTTACGTACGATGGAATATCCCTCAGCCATGAAATCAATGTCATAAGACCAGTAGCAGCAAAATGGGTGGATTCAGGTACGATGATGCTAAGTGAAATAAGTCACACAGAAAAAGAAATTTATCATAAGATATCACTTATGAAGATCCTGTAAACATGGCTACACTTGAACTGAGTTAGGAAAGAGAACAGTGTCTCACAATTAGAAAACACTCTTATGCCTGCTTAAGGGGGAAGGAGAGGTGGGGTGATGCATAAAACCAGAGTTTGATATAAGCACAGGTACGGTTCCAAAAACCAACTATGGAATAGACAAGTCCTACACCTTCCTCAGTGAAAGGGACTCAAAACCCCATATTTCCCGCAGAGGAATATATCTGACTAGTAAGAATCTTAAAACCTATGGATTGTTATGTCTCAGTAGGGAATCAAGTGTGTCTAGACTGGCATAAACATGACAGCGAGAATCAGCTCAAACCCACTATAAAAAGGAATTTCAAAAACAAAACAAAAAAACTGGGAAATTCTTTACAATTCCTTCAGGGTCTCTGATGAAAACTGGAATGACCCTATCTACAAGGACAGCTGGATGTGGCATAAGGCTGGACACTTGGGACTGAGAGGATTGGTGAGATTGGGTGAGCAAATGCAGACCCTTTAAAGCAATAATGCATGGCACCCATTCCATGGGTCCCAACTCTCCAGGTTGAAGGGAATATTACTACAGTTATAACATGTACCGGAATCCTAGAGAACGGACACACTGTGAATACGAAAGGTTTCTAAAACTCAACGAATAGTCCCTCTCCTGGTTCTCCGGTTTGACTTTCCATCTGCTTTACTATCAATCTCCCAACTTGGAGAGACAGCCCCTTCCACCTCCTGGTTCACACAGGTTTCCAATTTGGCAGAGGATGAAAGGGAAGAGGGAGAACCAATGAGAGAGTAGCTGTTAGGTATTTGGTCGGGCACATATCACTCTAACTTCACGGCAGGAAGAAGAATTAACCAAAGTCTCAGCCCCCCAGCAGGAACCAGTATAGGTCCTGAACCAAAATTTTGGACTTGCGGTCAGCTCACCAAAAACGAGTTGAAAAATGGAGCTCAGGGGCACAGCAATTCACAAACTGGCCGAGTAATAAAGGACAACTATCGTCCAAAAATCTGTTAAGGGAAGGCAACGAGGCGGACTTGAAAGCGAGGCAGAATAGCAGGAAACAGATTTCAAAGGTACGTTGGAATCGCCTTTAAAGCACAGGAAGAGGGGCACAACTTCGACAATGATGCACTTGGCCAAAAAGGGCGTATGCGTTTTCTCCTGAATATATTCAGGAGAAAACGCATACGCCCTTTTTGGCCAAGCAAGCAAGCGGGAAATGCAAATCTGCACTACAAAGAAGTATCACTTCCCACCGGTCAAAAGGGACATCCACAAAATGTGTAAAAACCAGAAAGGCAAGACAGGCCCTGGAGAACAGGGAGCCTTGTTATGCTGATGGGCGGGATGTAAATTGCCAACTGCCTCTCTGGAGGAGTGCATTGTGTTCCCTAAAAGAAGTAAACAACAGAGCTACAGAGCCAAGGGCACTTCCAGTCTAGGGAATATTCCTTGGGAAAACTGAAAATCAATAAGACAGAGCCACCCCAAAATTTAAGGCAGCACTGCTTACAAGGACCTCAACTTGGGTACACCTTAAATATCCCAGGAAATATAAAAATGGTTCAAAAAATTGTGGTACTTACGTTCAATGGAATATCCCTCAGCCATGAAATCAATGTCATAAGACCAGTAGCAGCAAAATGGGTGGATTCAAGTACGATGATTCTAAGTGAAATAAGTCACACAGAAAAAGAAACTTATCATAAGATATCACTTATGAAGATCCTGTAAACATGGCTACACTTGAACTGAGTTAGGAAAGAGAAGAATGTCTCACATTTAGAAAACACTCTTATGCCTGCTTTAGGGGGAAGGAGAGGTGGGGTGATGCATAAAACCAGAGTTTGATATAAGCACAGGTACCGTTCCAAAAACCAACTATGGAATAGACAAGACTTACACCTTCCTCAGTGAAAGGGACTCAAAACCCCATATTTCCCGCCGAGGAATATATCTGACTAGTAAGAATCTTAAAACCTATGCATTGATATGTCTCCGTAAGGGAATCAAGTGTGTCTAGACTGGCATAAACATGGCAGCGAGAATCAGCTCAAACCCACTGTAAAAAGGAATTTCAAGAACAAAACAAAAAAACTGGGAAATTCTTTACAATTCCTTCAGGGTCTCTGATGAACCCTGGAATGAACATATCTACAACGACAGCTGCATGTGGCAAAAGGCTGGAAACTTGGGACTGAGACGATTGGTGAGATTTGGTGAGCAAATGCAGACCCTTTAAAGCAATAATGCATGGCACCCATTCCATGGGTCCCAACTCTCCAGGTTGAAGGGAATATTACTACAGTTATAACATTTACCGGAAACCTAGAGAACGGACACACTGTGAATACGAAAGGTTTCTAAACCTCAACGAATAGTCCCTCTCCTGGTGCTCCTCTTTGACATTCCATCTGCTTTACTATCAACCTCCCAACTTGGAGAGTCAGCCCATTTAACCTCCTGGTTCGCACAGGTTTCCTATTTGGCAGAGGATGAAAGGGAAGAGGGAGAATCAATGAGAGAGTAGCTGTTAGGCATTTGGACGGGCACATATCACTGTAATTTCCCGGCAGGAAGAAGAATTAACCAAAGTCTCAGCCACCCACCGGGAACCAATATAGGTCCTGAACCAAAATTTTGGACTTGCGGTCAGCTCATCAAAAACGAGTTGAAAAATGGAGCTCAGGGGCACAGCAATTCACAAACTGGCCGAGTAATAAAGGACAACTATCGTCCAAATATCTGTTGAGGGAAGGCAACGAGGCGGACTTGAAAGCGAGGCAGAATAGCAGGAAACAGATTTCAAGAGGTACGTTGGATTCGCCTTTAAAGCACAGGAAGAAAGGCACAACTTCGACAATGATGCACTTGGCCAAAAAGGGCGTATGCGTTTTCTCCTGAATATATTCAGGAGAAAACGCATACGCCGTTTTTGGCCAAGCAAGCAAGCGGGCAATGCAAATCTGCACTACAAAGGAGTATCACTTCCCACCGGTCAAAAGGGACATCCACAAAATGTGTAAAAACCAGAAAGGCAAGACAGGCCCTGGAGAACAGGGAGCCTTGTTATGCTGATGAGTGGGATGTAAATTGCCAACTGCCTCTCTGGAGGAGTGCATTGTGTTCCCTAAAACAAGTAAACAACAGAGCTACAGAGCCAAGGGCACTTCCAGTCTAGGGAATATACCTTGGGAAAACTGAAAATCAATAAGACAGAGCCACCCCAAAATTTAGGGCTGCACTGCTTACAAGGACCTCAACTTGGGTACACCTTAAATATCCCAGGAAATATAAAAATGGTTCAAAAAATTGTGGTCCTTACGTACGATGGAATATCCCTCAGCCATGAAATCAATGTCATAAGACCAGTAGCAGCAAAATGGGTGGATTCAGGTACGATGATTCTAAGTGAAATAAGTCACACAGAAAAAGAAACTTATCATAAGATATCACTTATGAAGATCCTGTAAACATGGCTACACTTGAACTGAGTTAGGAAAGAGAAGAATGTCTCACATTTAGAAAACACTCTTATGCCTGCTTAAGGGGGAAGGAGAGGTGGGGTGATGCATAAAACCAGAGTTTGATATAAGCAGAGGTAACGTTCCAAAAACCAACTATGGAATAGACAAGACCTACACCTTCCTTAGTGAAAGGGACTCAAAATCCCATATTTCCTGCAGAGGAATATATCTGACTAGTAAGAATCTTAAAACCTATGTATTGATATGTCTCCGTAAGGGAATCAAGTGTGTCTAGACTGGCATACACATGGCAGCGAGAATCAGCTCAAACCCACTATAAAAAGGAATTTCAAAAACAAAACAAAAAAACTGGGAAATTCTTTACAATTCCTTCAGGGTCTCTGATGAACCCTGGAATGACCCTATCAACAACGACAGCTGGATGTCGCAAAAGGCTGGAAACTTGGGACTGAGACGATTGGTGAGATTGGGTGAGCAAATGCAGACCCTTTAAAGCAATAATGCATGGCACCCATTCCATGGGTCCCAACTCTCCAGGTTGAAGGGAATATTACTACAGTTATAACATGTACCGGAAACCTAGAGAACGGACACACTGTGAATACGAAAGGTTTCTAAAACTCAACGAATAGTCCCTCTCCTGGTGCTCCAGTTTGACTTTCCATCTGCTTTACTATCAACCTCCCAACTTGGAGAGACAGCCCCTTTAACCTCTTGGTTCGCACAGGTTTCCAATTTGGCAGAGGATGAAAGGGAAGAGGGAGAACCAATGAGAGAGTAGCTGTTAGGCATTTGGACGGGCACATATCACTGTAATTTCCCGGCAGAAAGAAGAATTAACCAAAGTCTCAGCCACCCACCGGGAACCAATATAGGTCCTGAACCAAAATTTTGGACTTGCGGTCAGCTCACCAAAAACGAGTTGAAAAATGGATTTCATGGGCACAGCAATTCACAAACTGGCCGAGTAATAAAGTACAACTATCGTCCAAAAATCTGTTGAGGGAAGGCAACGAGGCAGACTTGAAAGCGAGGCAGAATAGCAGGAAACAGATTTCAAGAGGTACGTTGGAATCGCCTTTAAAGCACAGGAAGAGAGGCACAAATTCGACAATGATGCACTTGGCCAAAAAGGGCGTATGTGTTTCTCCTGAATATATTCAGGAGAAAACGCATACGCCCTTTTTGGCCAAGCAAACAAGCGGGCAAGGCAAATCTGCACTACAAAGTGATACAAAGAAGTATCACTTCCCACCGGTCAAAAGGGACATCCACAAAATGTGTAAAAACCAAAAGGCAAGACAGGCCCTGGAGAACAGGGAGCCTTGTTATGCTGATGTGTGGGATGTAAATTGCCAACTGCCTCTCTGGAGGAGTGCATTGTGTTCCCTAAAACAAGTAAACAACAGAGCTACAGAGCCAAGGGCACTTCCAGTCTAGGGAATATACCTTGGGAAAACTGAAAATCAATAAGACAGAGCCACCCCAATATTTAGCGCTGCACTGCTTACAAGGAACTCAACTTGGGTACACCTTAAATATCCCAGGAAATATAAAAATGGTTCAAAAAATTGTGGTACTTACGTACGATGGAATATCCCTCAGCCATGAAATCAATGTCATAAGACCAGTAGCAGCAAAATGGGTGGATTCAGGTACGATGATTCTAAGTGAAATATGTCACACAGAAAATGAAACTTATCACAAGATATCACTTATGAAGATCCTGTAAACATGGCTACACTTGAACTGAGTTAGGAAAGAGAAGAATGTCTCACATTTAGAAAACACTCTTATGCCTGCTTTAGGGGGAAGGAGAGGTGGGGTGATGCATAAAACCAGAGTTTGATATAAGCACAGGTACCGTTCCAAAAACCAACTATGGAATAGACAAGACCTACACCTTCCTCAGTGATAGGGACTCAAAACCCCATAGTTCCCGCAGAGGAATATATCTGACTAGTAAGAATCTTAAAACCTATGTATTGATATGTCTCCGTAAGGGAATCAAGTGTGTCTAGACTGGCATAAACATGGCAGCGAGAATCAGCTCAAAACCACTATAAAAAGGAATTTCATAAACAAAACAAAAAAACTGGGAAATTCTTTACAATTCCTTCAGGGTCTCTGATGAACCCTGGAATGACACTATCTACAACGACAGCTGGATGTGGCATAAGGCTGGACACTTGGGACTGAGACGATTGGTGAGATTTGGTGAGCAAATGCAGACCCTTTAAAGCAATAATGCATGGCACCCATTCCATGGGTCCCAACTCTCCAGGTTGAAGGGAATATTACTACAGTTATAACATGTACGGGAAACCTAGAGAACGGACACACTGTGAATACGAAAGGTTTCTAAAACTCAACGAATAGTCCCTCTCCTGGTGCTTCAGTTTGACTTTCCATCTGCTTTACTATCAATCTCCCAACTTGGAGAGACAGCCCCTTTAACCTCCTGGTTCGCACAGGTTTCCAAATTGGCAGAGGATGAAAGGGAAGAGGGAGAACCAATGAGAGAGTAGCTGTTAGGCATTTGGACGGGCACATATCACACTAAGTTCCCGGCAGGAAGAAGAATTAACCAAAGTCTCAGTCACCCACCGGGAACCAGTATAGGTCCTGAACCAAAATTTTGGACTTGCGGTCAGCTCACCAAAAACGAGTTGAAAAATGGAGCTCAGGGGCACAGCAATTCACAAACTGGCCGAGTAATAAAGGACAACTATCGTCCAAAAATCTGTTGAGGGAAGGCAACGAGGCGGACTTGAAAGCGAGGCAGAATAGCAGGAAACAGATTTCAAGAGGTACGTTGGAATCGCCTTTAAAGCACAGGAAGAGGGGCACAACTTCGACAATGATGCACTTGGCCAAAAAGGGCGTATGCGTTTTCTCCTGAATATATTCAGGAGAAAACGCATACGCCCTTTTTGGCCAAGCAAGCAAGCGGGCAATGCAAATCTGCACTATAAAGAAGTATCACTTCCCACCGGTCAAAAGGGACATCCACAAAATGTGTAAAAACCAGAAATGCAAGACGGGCCCTGGAGAACAGGGAGCCTTGTTATACTGATGGGCGGGATGTAAATTGCCAACTGCCGCTCTAGAGGAGTACATTGTGTTCCCTAAAACTAGTAAAGAACAGAGCTACAGAGCCAAGGGCACTTCCAGTCTAGGGAATATTCCTTGGGAAAACTGAAAATCAATAAGACAGAGCCACCCCAAAATTTAGGGCTGCACTGCTTACAAGGACCTCAACTTGGGTACACCTTAAATATCCCAGGAAATATAAAAATGGTTCAAAAAATTGTGGTACTTACGTACAATGGAATATCCCTCAGCCATGAAATCAATGTCATAAGACCAGTAGCAGCAAAATGGGTGGATTCAGGTACGATGATTCTATGTGAAATAAGTCACACAGAAAAAGAAACTTATCATAAGATATCACTTATGAAGATCCTGTAAACATGGCTACACTTGAACTGAGTTAGGAAAGAGAACAGAGTCTCACATTTAGAAAACACTCTTATGCCTGCTTAATGGGGAAGGAGAGGTGGGGTGATTCATAAAACCAGAGTTTGATATAAGCACAGGTACCGTTCCAAAAACCAACTATGGAATATACAAGACCTACACCTTCCTCAGTGAAAGGGACTCAAAACCCCATATTTCCCGCAGAGGAATATATCTGACTAGTAAGAATCTTAAAACCTATGTATTGATATGTCTCCGTAAGGGAATCAAGTGTGTCTAGACTGGCATAAACATGGCAGCGGGAATCAGCTCAAACCCACTATAAAAAGGAATTTCAAAAACAAAACAAAAAAAATGGGAAATTCCTTACAATTCCTTCAGGGTCTCTGATGAAACCTGGAATGACCCTAACTACAATGACAGCTGGATGTGGCATAAGGAGGGACACTTGGGACTGAGACTATTGGTGAGATTGGGTGAGCAAATGCAGACCCTTTAAAGAACAAATGCCTGGCACCAATTCCATGGGTCACTATGAGTCACTATGGAGAACAGTATGGAGTTTCCTTAAAAAAAGCTAGAAATAGAATTACCATATGATCCAGCAATCCCACTTCTGGGCATAGACCCAGAGAAAACCATAAATCAAAAAGGCACTTTCACCACAATGCTCATTTCAGCACTATTTACGATAGCCAGGTAATGGAAGCAACTTAAATACCCACAGACAGACGAATGGATAAAGATGTGGTACATATATAAAATGGAATATTACTCAGCCATAGGAAGGAATGAAACTGGTTCATTTGTAGAGACGTCGATGGATCTAGAGACTGTCATACAGAATGAAGTAAGTCAGAAAGAGAAAAACAAATATTGTATATTAATGCATATATGTGGAACCTAGAAATATGGTACAGATGAACTGGTTTGCAGGGAAGAAATAGAGACACAGAGGTAGAGAACACACGTATGGACACCAAGTGTGGGAAGCCATGGGGAGGTGGTGTTGGGATGAGTTGGGAGACTGGGATTGACCTGTATACATGTATATGCATAAAATACATAACTAATAATAACCTGCTGTATAAAAAATAAATAAAATTAAATTTCACAATTTTTAAAAATACAATTTAAAAATAAAAGAAAAAAGTTCTTCCCTTCACACATATGTATTTATATGAATGAATTATTTCCATGCTTATATCTATAAATACATAAAAGAGGAATAAAATCTAACTTGAACCAAAAACGAAAAAAAAAAAAACCTGAACCCACTAGTTAGACAGAGGAAAACCCTATCAGGGCACTTGCTCCAGCGGTAAACAATTCTGAAATTGGTCAGAGGTGGGGAATCATCTCCCATAGAGCCAGCAGCGCACTCCTACGCAAGGAGCGTCCTCATTGCAAAGTGGGGGGCCATGCCGAGGCATCTGTGAGTAACCGTGAGCTGAGCCCCAGGCCAGCTGCTGTTGAACTTTTCCCACCCTTCCCAGGTAAAACACCTGAATATGTGCAAGGGCTTGAAAGCCTAGAGGAAGGGCCGTGGAGCCACACCAGCGACAGCACTCAGGCCAACTTGGTGCCTGCAGGCCAGCCAGGATGGTCCTGGCCCTGGGATCTCTCCTGGAAGCTTTCCATTGCCCTGCCTGAGATACCCCTCCTGTCCCGGCCCCCACTGCTTTTTTCCTTCCTCACCTATTTCCGGAGAGAAATTCCAGCGGAATGTATGGGTGACACATCCTCTTCTTTACAGGTGGAAGCCTGGCAACTCCTGCAGAAAGTCCAGCAGAGACCCACTCACACCGGGCCACCCACAAAGCCATGGCCCCTCACTCCCTCCCACCAGCACAGCCCCGACACTGCTGACGGGGCAGAGAATATGGAGTCAGGCACAGCTTCAGGGGCTATTGCTGCCTGCAGCGCTGTTTATATTGACCTCAACCCAGGCACACCTGGGGAGGGCCGGCCGGCAGGGTCAGGCTACCCAGGTCAGCTAATCCTCAGCCCTCAGGGAATCACATTGTTGAAAATGGACCTCACTAAGGCAGAATAGAAGCCAAGGAATAAAAGGACACAATGCCATTTGCAGCACCATAGGTGTGTCTAGAGGTAATCACGTGACTTGTAGTAAGTCAGAAAGTGAAAGACACATATCATATCATATCTCTTATAGGTGTGACCGAAAAATGGATACCAGGGCAGATATTTCCACGCAGAAGGGCAATCACAGATTCATTCAACAAACTTATGGTTCACCAATGGAAAGGTGTGAGGATTGGTTTCATTATGATATTGGGGTTAACAGACATATACAAACACAGGTGACATATATAATCACCAAAGACCTACAGAATACCAAGAGAAGACTACTCAACATTCTGTCATAAGGTACATGGGAAAATGATCCCAGGAAGAACAGACATATGTATATGTGTAAAAGAACCACATCTTCCACACCTACAACAAGCCAAACATTGTAATCAAATTTGCTGTTATAAAAAATAAAAAAATTAAATTAAAAACACGAACAAGAAGTAGTGAGACAAACTTGAGGGGCTTTCTCCTGGCACATTCCATTCTAAATTCCAGTCTAGAACACGACTTCCTTTGAGGCTCTGTTGCACCAGTAACCAGATTTGGTAAGGGAGAACTGCTGCCACCTTGTGGCCGTTTCACACAACAGCAGCTTAATCCCAGCGCTAATGGTCAGTTGATATTCAAAATCATTGCAGGCCTGCAAATGACACCTGCCCTGGAAACAAATCCTGGGTTCATATATCGACCAAAAATTTCAAAGGACATCCATATTTCAAAACGACAGTTTCAAAAGGCATATTTTACACACATTAGTGTTCTGCTTCTTTTTCTTTCTTTCTTTTTTTGTTAAAAAAACGGGAATGGCATAAAGCATCCCTCAGAATGGTCGAAAATATTTGCAAACGAATCAATGGACAAAGGTTTAATCTCCAATATATATAAAGAGCTCATGCAGCTTAATATTAAAAAAACAAACAACCCAATACAAAAATGGGCAGAAGATCTAAAGAGACGTTTCTTCAAAGAAGACACAGAGATGGCCAAGATGCACATGAAAACTGCTCAACATCACTAATTATTAGAGAAATGCAAATCAAAACTACAGTGAGGTATCAACTCACACATGTTAGAATCGGCATTATCAGAAAATCTACAAACAACGAATTCTGGGGAGGGTGTGGACAAAAGGATCCCTCTTCCACTAGTGGTGGAAATGTAAATTGATAGAGTCACTATGGAGAACAGTATGGAGTTTCCTTAAAAAAAGCTAGAAATAGAATTACCATATGATCCAGCAATCCCACTTCTGGGCATATATCCAGAGAAAACCATAAATCAAAAAGGCACATTCACCACAATGCTCATTTCAGCACTATTTACAATAGCCAGGTAATGGAAGCAACCTAAATACCCACAGACAGACGAATGATTAAAGATGTGGTACATATATAAAATGGAATATTACTCAGCCATAAGAAGGAATGAAACTGGGTCATTTGTAGCGACGTCGATGGATCTAGAGACTGTCATACAGAATGAAGTAAGTCAGAAAGAGAAAAACAAATATTGTATATTAATGCATATATGTGGAACCTAGAGAAATGGTACAGATGAACTGGTTTGCAGGGAAGAAATAGCGACACAGAGGTAGAGAACACACGTATGGACACCAAGTGTGGGAAGCCATGGGGAGGTGGTGTTGGGATGAGTTGGGAGATTGGGATTGACCTGTATACATGTATATGCATAAAATACATAACTAGTAATAACCTGCTGCATAAAAAAATAAATAAAATTAAATTTCAAAATTTAAAAAAAAAAATTTAAAAATAAAACAGAAAAAAGTTCTTCCCTTCACACAGATGTATTTATATGAATGAATTATTTCCATGCTTATATCTATAAATACATAAAAGAGGAATAAAATCTAACTTGAACCAAAAACGAAAAAAAAAAAACCTGAACCCACTAGTTAGACAGAGGAAAACCCTATCAGGGCACTTGCTCCAGCGGTAAACAATTCTGAAATTGGTCAGAGGTGGGGAATCATCTCCCATAGAGCCAGCAGCCCACTCCTACGCAAGGAGTGTCATCATTGCAAAGCGGTGGGCCATGCCGAGGCATCTGTGAGTAACCGTGAGCTGAGCCCCAGGCCAGCTGCTGTTGAACTTTTCCCACCCTTCCCAGGTAAAACACCTGAATATGTACAAGGGCTTGAAAGCCTAGAAGAAGGGCCGTGGAGCCACACCAGCGACAGCAAGCAGGCCAACTTGGTGCCTGCAGGCCAGCCAGCAAGGTCCTGGCCCTGGGCGCTCTTCTGGAAGCTTTCCATTGCCCTGCCTGAGATACCCCTCCTGTCCCGGCCCCCACTGCTTTTTTCCTTCCTCACCTCTGTCCGGAGAGAAATTCCAGCGGAAGGTATGGGTGACACATCCTCTTCTTTACAGGTGGAAGCCTGGCAACTCCTGCAGAAAGTGCAGCAGAGACCCACTCACACCGGGCCACCCACAAAGCCGTGGCCCCTCACTCGCTCCCACCAGCACAGCCCCGACACTGCTGACTGGTCAGAGAATATGGAGTCAGGCACAGCTTCAGGGGCTATTGCTGCCTGCAGCGCTGTTTATATTGACCTCAACCCAGGCACACCTGGGGAGGGCCCGCCGGCAGGGTCAGGCTACACAGGTCAGCTAATCCTCAGCCCTCAGGGAATCACATTGTTGAAAATGGACCTCGCTAAGGCAGAATAGAAGCCAAGGAATAAAAGGACACAATGCCATTTTCAGCACCGTAGGTGTGTCTAGAGGTAATCACGTGACTTGTAGTAAGTCAGAAAGTGAAAGACACATATCATATCATATCTCTTATAGGTGTGACCGAAAAATGGATACCAGGGCAGATATTTCCACGGAGAAGGGCAACCACAGATTCATTCAACAAACTTATGGTTCACCAATGGAATGGTGTGAGGATTGGTTCCATTATGATATTGGGGTTAACAGACATATACAAACACAGGTGACATATATAATCACCAAAGACATACAGAATACCAAGAGAAGACTACTCAACATTCTGTCATAAAGTACATTGGAAAAGGATCTCAGGAAGAACAGACATATGTGTATGTGTAAAAGAACCACATCTTCCACACCTACAACAAGCCAAACATTGTAATCAAATTTGCTGTAATAAAAAATAAAAAATTAAATTAAAAACACGAACAAGAAGTAGTGAGACAAACTTGAGGGGCTTTCTCCTGGCACATTCCATTCTAAATTCCACTCTAGAGCACGACTTCCATTGAGGCTCTGTTGCCCCAGTAACCAGATTTGGTAAGGGAAAACTGCTGCCACCTTGTGGCCGTTTCACACAACAGCAGATTTAATCCCAGCGCTAATGGTCAGTTGATATTCAAAATCATTGCAGACCTGTAAATGACATGTGCCCTGAAAACAAATCCTGGGTTCATATATCGACCAAAAAATTCAAAGGGCGTCCATATTTCAAAACGACAGTTTCAAAAGGCATATTTTACATACATTAGTGTTCTGCTTCTTTTTCTTTCTTTCTTTCTTTGTTAAAAAAACGGGAATGGCAAAAAATCATCCCTGAGAATAGGCGAAAATATTTGCAAACGAATCAATGGACAAAGGTTTAATCTCCAATATATATAAAGAGCTCATGCAGCTTAATATTTAAAAAACAAACAACCCAATACAAAAATGGGCAGAAGATCTAAAGAGACGTTTCTTCAAAGAAGACACAGAGATAGCCAAGATGCACATGAAAAGCTGCTCAACATCACTAATTATTAGAGAAATGCAAATCAAAACTACAATGAGGTATCACCTCACACCTGTTAGAATCGGCATCATCAGAAAATCTACAAACAACGAATTCTGGGGAGGGTGTGGACAAAAGGATCCCTCTTCCACTATTGGTGGAAATGTAAATTGATACAGTCACTATGGAGAACAGTATGGAGTTTTCTTAAAAAAAGCTAGAAATAGAATTACCATATGATCCAGCAATCCCACTTCTGGGCATATATCCAGAGAAAACCATAAATCAAAAAGGCACATTCACCACAATGCTCATTTCAGCACTATTTACAATAGCCAGGTAATGGAAGCAACCTAAATACCCACAGACAGACGAATGGATAAAGATGTGGTACATATATAAAATGGAATATTACTCAGCCATAAGAAGGAATGAAACTGGGTCATTTGTAGCGACGTCGATGGATCTAGAGACTGTCATACAGAATGAAGTAAGTCAGAAAGAGAAAAACAAATATTGTATATTAATGCATATATGTGGAACCTAGAGAAATGGTAGAGATGAACTGGTTTGCAGGGAAGAAATAGAGACACAGAGGTAGATAACACACGTATGGACACCAAGTGTGGGAAGCCATGGGGTGGTGGTGTTGGGATGAGTTGGGAGATTGGGATTGACCTGTATACATGTATATGCGTAAAATGCATAACTAATAGTAACCTGCTGTATAAAAAAATAAATAAAATTAAATTTCAAATTTTAAAAAATAAAACTTAAAAATAAAACAGAAGAAATTTCTTCCCTTCACACAGATGTATTTATATGAATGAATTATTTCCATGCTTATATCTATAAATACATAAAAGAGGAATAAAATCTAACTTGAACCAAAAAAGAAAAAAAAAACCTGAACCCACCAGTTAGAAAGATGAAAAACCTATCAGGGCACTTGCTCCAGCAGTAAACAATTCTGAAATTGGTCAGAGGTGGGGAATCATCTCCCATACAGCCAGCAGCCCACCCCCCAAGCAAGGAGGGTCCTCATTGCAAAGCTGGGGGACCGAGCCAAGGCATCTGTGAGTAAACGTGAGCTGAGCCCCAGTCCTGCTGCAGCTGAACTCTTCCCACCCTTTCCAGTTAAAACACCTGAATATGTACAAGAACTTGCAAGCCTAGAGGAAGGGCTGTGGAGCCACACCAGCGACAGCACACAGGCCGACTTGGTGCCTGCAAGCCAGTCAGGATGGTCCTGGCCACAGATGCTCTTCTGGAAGCTTTCCATTTCCCTGCCTGAGATACCCCTCCTGCCACGGCCCCCACTGCTTTTTTACTTCCTCACCTCTGCCTGGGGAGAAATTCCAGTGGCAGGTATCGGTGACACATCCTCTTCTTTAGCAGGTGGCAGCCTGGCAACTCCTGCAGAAAGACCAGCAGAGCCCCACTCACACTGGGCCACCCACTAAGCCACGGCCCCTCAATCCCTCCCACCAGCACAGCCCCGGCACTGCCTACGGGGCAGAGAATATGGCGTCAGTCACAGCTACAAGGGCTGTCGCTCACTGGAGAGCTGTTTATATTGCCCTCAACCCAGGCACACCTGTGGAGGGCTGGCAGGCAGTTTCAGGCTGCCAAAATCAGCCAATTCTCACCCCTCAGGGGCTCACAGTTGCAGAAAATGAAACTTGCTAAATGGGCCAGGCCCTAGGAACAGGTGTGGGCTCTTGAGAGTCAGGATAGACAAGGGGCTGCAGCTGCGGCTTGTTTTCTTATCATTTTATCTGGTCCATGAGTGGAAAACAACTTCAAGAAGACCCTATCCTAATGAGAGGAACCCAGGAGTCAGGGAGAGGAATGATGGTGGGTGGAGACAGAGGCCTGGTGCCCTGGCTGCAGTGGAAGTGTCTGGAAGACCAGGCAGAAAGAGCCTGCAGAGAGTGATAGCCATGGTCACAGACCTGTCAGAGCTGCTGTTTGTTAGTTCAAGTCCTGCTCTGAGGTATTCTGTGTCAGCTGTGAGCGACAGGTGATCTGGGGGTTCTCTGCAAGGTGGGCTATGTGCACAGTTCCTGTGTGTCCAGCCCTGCTGGGGTACCTGCCCAGGGGAGCTCCGTATCCTGGGAAGGACCTGAGTAGGAGAGCCCCATGGGCTGCTGGGTAGCTGCAGAGGTGAGCTCCATACCCTGGGAGGGACTTGACCACGAGAGCCCCGTGGGCTGTGGGGTAGGGGTGAAGCCCAGGTGAGCTCCATATCCTGGGATTGGCCTGACCACGAGAGCCCCATGGGCTGCTGGAGACCTGGTAAAGGATATCAGGACAGTCAGTGAAGCCACCGAGGATATACATCCAGTAGCTCCTATTTCCTACTCCCTGCTGGTCATTCTACCTTCCACCAGGCCATGGCATTCTGTATCAGACTTCAATGATGCCTTCTTCTATATTCCATTCATCTCAGAGTCACAAGAATTTTTGGCTTGTGAGTGGCAGGACACAACATGCAACAAAAGCAATAATGCTGGGCCGTCCTGCCCCAATGGTTCAAAAATCCCCACACCATCATTGGGGAAATGTCCTCTAAAGACCTTAAAGTTCAACCTCTGTAAAAGGGAACCCTCCTTCAATATGCAGATGACATTCTGATCGCCAGGCCTACTAAAGACGCCTCTGAACTACCTAGCCAAGAAAGGATAGAAGGTGTCCAAGAAAAACGCTCAAATATCCCAGGCTAAGGTGACATGCCTGGGCTTCATTCTCACAGATATTCGGAGAAACGCATCCCAGGATAGGGAAGAAGCCATTTGCAGCCTTACCTCTTCTACAACTAGAAGACAGCTTAGGGGTTCCTGGGGAGGCCAAGGTTTTCTGCATCTGGATCCCTAACTACAGTCTAATAGCTGGGCCTCTACATGAAACACTGACACGAAAAGATGATGATCCTTTTGAATAGAATCCAGAAGCAGCCTTTCAAGAATGGAAAGAGCAGTCAATACAGACCCTTGCCCAGGAACTCCCTAATTTAGCTAAACCCTTTGACCTTTACATACCCGGTCAAAGCATAATCGCCCTCGGAGCCTTAGTGCAAAAACTGGGACCACTTGAAATGGAGCAACACAAGAATGCTCTTCAGGTATGATAAACTATGGTCACCAAGGTCTTTGCCCACCGACTCATCAGGCCAGGATACTGGGGTATCTAAAAAGCTGGAAATCAGCAGCCCGCAAGGCCAGCTCCCTCCTAAGGGAAAAGGACCCCACGTGGTGATCCTAACCACCCATCATTCCCTGAAGTTGCAGGGGTCGCTCTGTGGACACACTGACCTCGAGTGAGGAGGCCCTCCAACTCCAACCTCCAGAGAGATAAACGGGGGCAACGGGCCCCCAAGATGACTCGTGTGACCATCACTTGACCTGGAGTTTCTCTCAGAAAACGACAAGACTGTGCCCCAAAAGAGCAGACTACTGCTTGCAGGACTTACTGCACCCAGAGGGGAGCTAATAAGCTTGGTGGGGGAAACGTATATCACGCTTTCACCATAGAAAACCCTACAGACACCGCGGTGATGGTGGCCAATATGACCGGCTGGACTGCTGGCTACTTCTAAAGGCCGTTGACTCAGTGGACGTCATGGTCCTGGATCACCACTGACCCTGGACTGTCTGGGAGTTGCGCGGGCAGGGCTCTGACACATGGTGCTGTTTGTACATTAATTCAGGGACCTAATTAAAGAAAGCACAGACTACTCGTCAGAGCATCTAGTCTGACAAAAACTGTCAGCCTAAGGTCGCCGAACATATGTGGGGTGGGGTGAAACCTGCCACCGCAGCATCTCTGCGCCTCTCTTTCCTGGACCCTTAAAGGTCATTAGAATCTGTAACACTTCCAATGCTGGTGCTCAGGCGGACGAGAAGTGAGGCAGGAGGCCTTGGGACAATCAACCTCACCAGGAGGCTGGTGTGGAGACGTTTTGCCCCTCCCCACATGTATCAGGGCTCCCACCACAGCATGAAGCAGTTACAAAAGAGGGGTCTGCACCCTCAACACCCCAAGAATAAGGAACGGAACAAAAAGCAGAGGAGGTGTTCGTCTCCGGCAACGTTCATTAAAAATTCCTGGGAGATAAAAAGAGAATCTGGGCAATAAAATAAAGTCTAACCTGTTTTTCCTTTGTGCTTTGTCTAATTTCACGTGCTCCTAGGGTTCCGCATGCAGAGGTCCCACACCCGGCACTTCAGACCCGATTTCCTAG
Source organism: Hyperoodon ampullatus (assembly GCF_949752795.1). Taxonomy (NCBI): domain Eukaryota; kingdom Metazoa; phylum Chordata; class Mammalia; order Artiodactyla; family Ziphiidae; genus Hyperoodon; species Hyperoodon ampullatus. The sequence continues at coordinate 143,220 of NW_027640875.1, forward strand.
TGCAGAATGGCTGGGTCGACACCTCAGCTAGAGGGGTCCCATGCAGACTCCGCGGCATAGAGCCTGAGCTGCAGCCAACGCAGTCCTCGAGAGCTACATCCCCTCCCTCCCACTGACGCTGCCGGGGACCCTACACAGCAGCCCAGCCCACAGCCCATGGGGGAGTGCACGCTCTCACCTCTCCATTCTGTTTTCAAAATAATGTTTCCTTTGCTTCTGAACCAAACTCAGTCTTGATCTGTTGGCTCCAATGACACTGGGCACGGGGACTCCTGTTGGGGTCCACTCTGGAGGATCAGTAACAGAAATTCAGAACATTGTAACTTCAATGAACAGATGTGTGAGCCAAACTGTAGTTAACATAGAGCAGTGTATAATGCTCGGGTAAAATAAGATGTTTCTAAGACTTACATTTGATATTTCCATCACTTTCCTATAAGCAAGTTCAGTGAAGACGTCTGTCTTATTTGTCAGGTCAACATTAGAGAAATGAAGTGATTTATTTCCATGGATGTACATCGAATACTCTTGGCTGAAGCTTCAATCTTGTTTTGAATGCTTTTCCATTGAAAATGATACCTCTCTTTCAGCTCCCCCATTTCTGAGAAGTATAAAATCTTATAATTTATTATTACCAAAGGGGAAAGGTAGGAGAAGGGATAAATTAACAGTTTGGGATTAACACATACACACTGCTATGTATAAAATAGATCATCGGGCTTCCCTGGTGGCGCAGTGGTTGAAAGTCCGCCTGCCGATGCTGGGGACGTGGGTTCGTGCCCCGGTCCAGGAAGATCCCACATGCCGCGGAGCGGCTGGACCTGTGAGCCAGGGCCGCTGAGCCTCCGCATCTGGAGCCTGTGCTCCGCAACGGGAGAGGCCACAACAATGAGAGGCCCGCATACCACAAAAAAAAAAATAAAATAAAAATAGATCATCAACAAGGAACTACTGTATAGCACAGGGAACTACACTGAATATTTTGCAATAACCTATAAGGGGAAATAATCTGAAAAAGAATAGATATTTTTTATTGACATCATCTATCAATGACAGATAAAATGTAACCTAAGCAAGGCCGATGGTGAGCGCTTCTGACCCTGAAGATTTCAGTCATCTAAAGTTTGGGCTCTGCCTATTTCCCAAGGCCCTTAAAGGACATACGTGTAGCCGTAGCTTAAAAATTCCCCAGTTTGGGGTTCGGGGAGGCACTGATTTGGAAAAATCCCTGGTGTTCTCCTTACATGCACGGGACCCTTCCTACAGCTAAAACATGCCTGTCACACCTAGAGGATGGTACACCGTTTGATCAGAAAGAGTTTGGAAAAGGCACCTCATCTCCTCATCGCCTGGTGCTCGGGTTCAACCCTCCAGCATCTTTCCTAACAATCTCCTCACTTGGGGATATCAGCACCGTCAACATCCTGTTGCACACAGTTTGGAATTTGTCCAGAGGATGAAGCGGAAGGATGAGAAAAATTTAGAGACAAGTCTTAGGTGTTCGGACAGGCACATGCCACTCTAATTTCCAATCCAGAAGACAAATTCATCAAAGGCTAGAATTGCCCATGGAAACAGAATAGGGCTAGAGGAAATCCCGCTGTTTTGTGTCCAGTTTCCAAAAACACAAGTTGAAAAATGGAACTCAGGGGCACTAAAATTCATGAAACTGCAGAGTTGAAAATATCTATCGTCGAAAAATGTCTTGAGGTAAGTCACAGAAAAGGACTTGTAAGCAAGGGAGAGTGGCAGGAAACAGAATTGAAGAGGTAGAAAGGACTCCCCATTAAAGCACAAGAAAAGGGGCTGAACATCGCCAATGATGCAGTTGGCCAAAAAGGGTGTATGCATTTTTTCTGAATATATTCAAGTAAAGGCCATACACACTTTTTATCCAACCAAACAGGTGGGCACTGGAAATCAATATCACAAAATGTATCACTTCACATCAGTCAGAAGGGCCATCCACATAAAGTGTAAACACCAGAAATGCAGGACAGGGCGAGGAGAAAAGGGAGCCCTGTGAGGCTGATAGTGGAAATGTAATTTGCCAACGGCCACTCTGGAGAAGTGTATTGTGTTTGCTAAAACATCTAAAAAATGAGCTACAGAGCATAGGGCACTTGCACTCATGGGCGTGTACCTTGGGAAAAACAAAAATCGACAGAAAACAGGCACCCGAACGTTTACCACCTCTCTGTTAAAAAGGGCCTCAACTTGGATATAACCTAAATGTCCCTGGAAGGATAAAATGGATAAAAGAGATGGGGTACTTATGTAGAGTGGAATATTACTCATCCAGAAATCAATGAAATAAGGCCAGTTGTAACAACTCTGGAGGAGTTACATACGATCATTCTGAGTGACATATGTCAGAAAGAAAAAGACACATATCATAAGATGTCACTTAAAGGTGGAATCAAAAATGGCTACACATGAAATAAATTACAAAACAGAAACATAGTCAAATATGTAGAAAATAGACATAAGGCTGCTAAATGGGAAAGGTGGGGAATGGTGACGTATTATCCAGGAGGTTGAAATTAGCAAAGATACCATTCCAAGTACCAAATTGAATAACTGACAAGGCCTACACGGTACCTCAAAGAACTGCACTCAGCCCACTCAAGTCACTGGAAAATAATACATATGACTGGTAAGCATCTGAAAAAGAAGTTATTGTTGTCTCACAGTACATGAATCAAGTGGATGTACAGCAGCAAAAAACAGAGCTTTGAAAATCAGCTGTAACCAATATAAAAATAAATTTAAAACTATTTATAAAAACAGTGAGACAGACAAAAATTCTTACAACTTTTGTTGAAGGGCTACGATGTAACATGGATTGAACACATGTAGACCCACAGCAGGATGATTATATAAGGCTGGAAGCTATGCACGCTAAGAGATGTTAGAGAGGCTGGGTGAGGAAATGCAGACCTTTTAAAGTAATACTGCCTGGTACCCATTCCATGGGTCCCAAATCTGCAGGTTCAAGGGAATCTTCTGACAGCGAAAACATGCCTGGGAAACCCAGATGAATGTACACCGTGTGCTCAGGAAAGGTGTCTAAAATGCACCTCAGTTTTGATCTCCTGGTGCTGGGGTTCGCCATTCCAGCCACATTACTAACAATCTCCCCACTTGGAGAATCAGCACCTTTAACCTCCTGTTTCACACAGTTTGCAATTTGTGCAGAGGATAAATGGGAAGAGGGGGAACCAATGAGAGATTAGCTGTAGGACTTTTGACAGGCACATGTCACTCTAATTTCCCATTAGGAAGAAGAATTAACCAAAGGCTCAGCCTGCCTCCCCAGAACCAGAATAGGGCCAGAAGTAATCCAATGGTTTGGCGGCCAGCTCACAAAAAAAGTGAGTTGCAAAATGGAGCTCAGGAGCAGACAATTCAAAGACCTGCAAAGATATAAATGATAACCAACGTCCAAAAATATATTCAGGTTAGGCAACGAAGAGGATCTGAATGAGAGGCAGAATTGCAGGAAACAGATTTCAAAAGGTAGATTGTACTCACATTTAAAGCATATGAAAAGCAGCTGAATTTCTAAAATGATGCGGTTGGGCAAAAGGGTGTACGCGTTTTTTTCGTGAATATCTTCAGGAAAAAAACACATGCAGAGTTTTTGGCCAACCAAGCAAGAGGGAAATGCAAATCCGCACAACAAAGAAGTCTCAATTTCCACTGCTCAGAAAGGCCATCCAAAAAATGTGTACAAACCAGAAATGCAGGAGAGGCCATGGAAAACAGGGAGCCTAGTCACACTGATGGGTGGGGTATAAATATCCAAGAGCCACTCTGAAGAAGTGTATGCTGCTTTTAAAACATCTAAAATACAAAGCCCCGGAGCAAGGGTACTTCAACTCATGGACATATAACTTGGGAAGACTAAATGTCAATAAGACACAGGCACCCCAAAGTTTAGGGCTGCTCTGCATACAAGAACCTCAACTTTGGTACACCTAAAATATCCCAGGAAAAAGAGAAATGCATAAAGAACTTGTGGTAATTTTGTACAACGGAATATCACTCAGACATGAAATCAATGTATATAAGGCCAGTAGCAGCATAATGAGTGGATTTACGTATGATGATTTTAAGGGAAATTAGTCACGCAGAAAAAGAATCTTATCATAAGATATGACTTATAGAGGGAATGTCAATATCACAACACATGAACTGAATTAGGAAAGAGAACAGAGTCTCACATTTAGCAAAAATCTCTTATGCCTGCTTCAGGGCAAAGGATAGGTGGGGTGATGCATAAAACCAGAGTTTGATATTAGCACAGGTACCATTCCATAAACCAAATACAGAATAGACAAGACCTACACCTTCCTCAGTGAACGGGACTCAACACCCCTATGCCCCACAGAGGAATATATCTGAGTACTAAGAATCTTAAAACCTATGTATTGATATGTCTCCGTAAGGGAATTAATTGTGTCTAGACTGGCATAAACACGTCAGTGAAAATCAGCTCAACCCCATTATAAAAATGAATTTCAAAAAAAACCCCCAAAACAGCGAAATTCTTACACAATTCCTTCAGGGGTTCTGATGAAACCTGGAATGACCCTATCTGCAAAGACAGCTGGATGAGACATAAGGCTGGACACTTGGGACTGAGAGGACTGGTGAGATTGGGAGAGAAAATGCAGACCTTTTAAAGTAGTAATGCATGCCACCATTCCATGTGTCCCAAATCTCCAGGTAGAAGGGAATATCACTACAATTATAACATGTATGGGAAACCTAGAAAATGGACACCCTGTGATGGTGAAAGGTTTCTAAAACTCTCCTAATTTTTCCTCTCCTTGTGCTCCACTTTGGCATTCCAACTGCTTTACTATCAATCTCCCAACTTAGGAGAGTCAGCCCCTATAACCTCCTGGTTCGCACAGTTTGCTAATTGTGCAGAGGATGAAAGGGAAGAGGGAGAACCAATCAGAGAGTAGATGTAGGCATTTGGACGGGCACATGTCACTCTAATTTCCCGGCAGGAAGAAGAATTAACCAAAGCCTCAGCCACCCACAGGGAACCAATATAGCCACCCCTGGAACCAGTATAGGTCCTGAAGCAAAATTGTGGATTTGCGGCCAGCTCACAAAGATGGGATTTGAAAATTGGAGCTCAGGGGCACAGCAATTCACAAACCTGCAGACTTATAAAGGACTACTCACTTCCAAAAATCTGTTGAGGGAAGGAAATGAAGCGGCCTTGGAAATGACGCAGAATTGCACAAAACATATTTCAAGAGGTAAATTGGAATCGCCTTTAAAGCACAGGAAAAGCATCCCAACTTGGACAGAGATGCACTTGGCCAAAAAGGGCGTATGCCTTTTCTCCTGAATATATTCAGAAGAAAACGCATACACCCTTTTTGGCCAATCAAGCAAGCGCGCAATACAAATCCACACTACAAAGAATTGTCACTTACCACCGGTCAAAAGGGACATCCGAATATCTGTAAAAACCAGAAAGGCAAGAGAGAGATGGCAAGGGCATGAAGCAATGTGATCCCAATGGTCATGGAGGATTGTGATGACAAGCGCATGGAGAATTGTGATGACAAGATTATGTACCATTTTGTTGACAAAGGCAAGGAGCATTATGATGACAAGGTTCATGGAGCACTGTGATGACAAGCATCACGGAGCATAGTGATTACACGGGTCATGGAGCATTGGGATGACAAGCGCATGGATCATTGTGATGACAATGGTCATGGAGCATTTTAATGACAAGAGTCCCGGATCATTGTGTTGTCAGGGTTCATGGAGCGTTGTGATGACAGTGGTCATGGAGCATTGTGATGACAGGGGTCATGGCGCATTGTGATGAGAAGGTCATGGAGCATTGGGCTGAAAATGTCCATGGAGTACTGTGATGACAGGGGTCATGGAGCATTGTGATGACAAGGTACTGGAGCACTGTGATGAGAAGACCATGGAGCCTTGTGATGACAAGTCTCATGGAGCATTCTGATGAAAAGTGCCATGGAGCATTGTGATTACAGGGGTCTTGGAGCATTGTGATGACAAGGGCATGGAGCATTGGGATGAGAAGGCCATGGAGCGTTCTGATGACATGCATCATGGAGCTTTGTGATGACAAGGGCATGGAGCATTGTGATTACAGCGGTCTTGGAGCAGTGTGATGAAAAGGGCATGGAATATTGTGATGAAAAAGACATGGAGCCTTGTCATGACAGGGTTCAAGGAGAAAACTGACAACAAGTGTCAGGGAGCATTGTGATGACAAGGGTATTGAGTATTGTGATGACAAAGGTCATGGAGCATTGTGATGAGAAGACCATGGATAATTGTGATGACGAGCGTCATGGGGCGTTGTGATGATAAGTGTTATGGAACATATTGATCACAAGGATTTGGAGCATTGTGATGACAGAGGTCATGGAGCATTTTGGTTTCATTGTGATGACAATAGCCTGAAGCATTATGATGATGGGCATGGTGCATTGTGATGACAGGGTTCATGGAGCATTGAGATGAAAAGGGGCATGGAGCATTGCGATTACAGGAGTCTTGGAGCATTGTGATGACAAAGGCATGGAACATCGTGAATGAGAAGGCCATGGAGCATTCTGTTGACATGCGTCATGGAGCTTTGTGATGACAAGGGCATGGAGCATTGTGATTACAGGGGTCTTGGAGCATTGTGATGACAAGGGTCATGGAGCCTTGTGATGACAAGGCTGTGGAGCATTGTGATGGCAGGGGTCATGGAGCATTGTTATGACAGGGCTAATGGAGCATTGTGATGACAAGGGCATGGAGAATTGGTCTGAAAAGTTTCATGGATTATTGTGATGAGAGGGGGCAAGGAGCATTGTGATGACAAGTGCATGGAACACTGTGATACATGGGTCATGGAGGATTGTAATGACAAGCGCATGGAGCATTGTGATAAGAATGGCATCGAGCATTGTGATGAAAAGCATCATGGAGCCTGTGATGACAAGGGCATGGAACAATGTGATGAGAGGGTTCATGGAGCATTGTGATGACAATGGCATGCAGCATTGTGATGACAAGGGTCATTGAGCTTTGTGATGACAAAGGTCATGGAGCATTTTGATGACAAGGGTGTGGTGCATTCTGTTGTGAAGGGCAGGGAACATTGTGATGACAGGGGTTATGGAACATTGTGATTTCAGGGGAATGGAGCATTGTGATGATAAAGGCATGTAGCATTGTTGTGACAAGGGTCATGGAATATTGTGATGACAGGGGTGAGGGAGTATTGTGTTGACTAGTGATGGAACATTGTGATATCAGTGGTGAGAGAGAATTTTGATGAGAAGTGCATGGAGAAGTGTGATGACAAGGTTTATGGAGCATTGTGATGACAAAGATGTGGAGCATTGTGATGACAAGCGCATGGCACATTGTGATGCCATGGGTCATGGAGTATTGTGCTAACAAAGGCATTGAGCATTGGGAGGACAAGGGTCACCGAGCATTGTGATGAAATGTTCATGGAGCGCTGTGGTGACAAAGGTCACAGAGCCTTGTGATGACGAGGGCATGGACCATTGTGATGACAAAGGTCATGAAGCATTGTGATGACTGGAGTCACGGAGCATTGTGATGAAAGGGGTCATAGAGCATTGTGATGAAAGGGCATGGAACATTGTGATGGCAGGGGCATGTTGCATTGGTTTGACAAGTTTCAGGGATTATTTTGATGACAGTGGGCATGGCGCAATGTGATGACAAGGGCGTGGAGCATTGTGATGAGAAGGTCATGGAGTATTGTGAAGAAGGGTGTCAGGGAGCATTGTGATGACATATGTCATGGTCCATTGCGATGACAATGGAATGGAGCATTGTGATGCCAAGTGTCATGGAGGATTGTGATGACAAACGTAATGGAGCATTTTGATGACTAGCGCTTGGGGCATTGTGATGACAAGGGTCATGGAGCATTGTGATAACAAGGGCCATTGAGAATTTTGATGACATGTTCATGAAGCATTGTGATGACAATCACATGGAGCTTGCTGTGACAGGGATCATGGAGCATTGCGATGACAAGTGCATAGAGAATTGTGATGACAAAGCATGTAACACTGTGATGAAAAGCATCATGGAGCACAGTGATGCCAAGAACGTGGAGAATTGTGATGACAGGGGACATGGAGCATTGTGATGACCAGGTCATGGAGTATTGTGATGGCAAGACCGTGGAGCATTGTGATGAGAAGACCATGGATAATTGTGATGATGAGCGTCATGGAGCACTGTAATGACAAGGTGTATGGAGCATTGTGATAACAGGGGTCATGGAGCATTGTGATGACAAGGTTCATGGAGCATTCTGATGACAAGCTTGTGGAGTATTTTGATGACAATGACATGGAGCATTTTGATGAAAATGGCATGGGGCATTGTGATGAAAAAGACATGGAGCCTTTTCATGACAATTTTCAGGGAGCATTCTGACGACAAGTGTCAGGGAGCATTGTGATGACAAAGGTCATGGAGAATTTGGACGACAAGGGCATGGAGTATTGTGATGACAAGCACATGGAGCTTGCTATGACGGGGTCATGGAGCATTGCGATGACAAGTGCATAGAGAATTGTGATGACAAAGCATGTAACACTGTGATGAGAAGTGTCATGGAGCATAGTGATGCCAAGATCGTGGAGAATTGTGATGACAGAGGACATGGAGCATTGTGATGACCAGGTCATGGAGCATTGCGATGGCAAGATCGTGGAGCATTGTGATGAGAAGACCATGGATAATTGTGATGACGAGGGTCATGGAGTACTGTAATGACAAGGGGTATAGAGCACTGTGATGACAGTGGTCATGGAGCATTGTGATGACCGGGGACATGGAGCATTGTGATGGCCAAGGCATGGAGCACTGTGATGGCAAGACCGTGGAGCATTGTGATGAGAAGACCATGGATAATTGTGATGAGGAGCGTCATGGAGCACTTTAATGACAAGTGGTATGGAGCATTTTGATGACAAGGGCATGGAGCATTGTGATGAGAAGACCATGGACAATTGTGATTACGAGTGTCATGGAGCACTGTAATGACAAGCAGTATGGAGCATTGTGATGACAGGGGTCATGGAGCATGGTGATGACTGGGGACATGGAGCATTGTGATGACCAGGGCATGGAGCATTGTGATGGCAAGACCGTGGAGCACTGTGATGAGAAGACCATGGATAATTGTGATGACGAGTGTCATGGAGCACTGTAATGACAGGGGGTATGGAGCATTGTGATGACAGTGGTCATGGAGCATTGTGATGACCGGGGACATGGAGCATTGTGATGCCCAAGGCATGGAGCACTGTGATGGCAAGACCGTGGAGCATTGTGATGAGAAGACCATGGATAATTGTGATGAGGAGCGTCATGGAGCACTGTAATGACAAGTGGTATGGAGCCTTGTGATGACAGGGGTCATGGAGCATTGTTATGACAGTGGTCATGGAGCATTGTGATGACAAGTGTCATGGAGCATTTTGATGACAAGGGCGTGGAGCATTGTGATGAGAAGACCATGGACAATTGTGATTACGAGTGTCATGGAGCACTGTAATGACAAGCGGTATGGAGCATTGTGATGACAGGGTCAAGGAGCATTGTGATGACTGGGGACATGGATCATTGTGATGACCAGGGCATGGAGCATTGTGATGGCAAGACCGTGGAGCACTGTGATGAGAAGACCATGGATAATTGTGATGACGAACATCATGGAGCACTGTAAGGACAAGGGGCATGGAGCATTGTGTTGACAGGTGTCATGGAGCATTGTGATGACAGGGGTCATGGATCATTGAGATGACAAGGGTCACGGAGCATTCTGATGACAAGCTTGTGGAGTATTGTGATGACAATGGCATGAAGCATTGTGATGAAAAGGGCATGCATCATTGTGATGAAAAAGGCATGGAGCCTTGTCATGACAGGGTTCAATGAGCATACTGATGACAAGTGTCAGGGAGCATTGTGATGACAAGTGTATTGAGAATTGTGATGACAAAGGTCATGGAGCATTGTGATGAGAAGTCCATGGATAATTGTGATGACCAACGTCATGGGGCGTTGTGATGACAAGTGTTATGGAACATTGTGATCACAAGGGTTTGGAGCATTGTGATGAGAGAGGTCATGGAGAATTTTGATTTCATTGTGATGACAATAGCCTGAAGCATTATGATGATGGGCATGGTGCATTGTGATGACAGGGTTCATGGAGCATTGAGATGAAAAGAGGCATGGATCATTGTAATAACAAGGGTCTTGGAGCATTGTGATGACAAGGGCATGGAGTATTGTGATGAGAAGGCCATGGAGCATTCTGATGACATGCGTCAGGGAGCTTTGTGATGACATGGGCATGGAGCATTGTGATTACAGGGGTCTTGGAGCATTGTGATGACAAGGGCCATGGAGTCTTGTGATGACAAGGCCGTAGAACATTGTGATGGCAGGGGTCATGGAGCATTGTTATGACAGGTGTAATGGAGCATTGTGATGACAAGGGCATGGAGCATTGGTCTGAAAAGTTTCATGGATTATTGTGATGAGAGTGAGCATGGAGCATTGTGATGGCAAGGGCACGGAACACAGTGATACATGTGTCATGGAGGATTGCAATGACAAGGGCATGGAGCATTGTGATGACAAGCGTCATGGAGCTTTGTGATGACAACGGCATGGAGCAATGTGATGAGAGGTTTCATGGAGGTTTGTGATGACAATGGCATGGAGCATTGTGATTCCAAGGGTCATGGAGCTTTGTGATGACATAGGCCATGGAGCATTTTGATGACAAGGGCGTGGTGCATTGTGATGAGAAGGGCAGGGAGCATTGTGATGACAGGGTCATGGAGCAATTGGATGAAAAGGGTCATGGAACATTTTGATGACAGTGTTTATGGAACATTGTGATGTTAGGGGTCATGGAGCATTGTGATGAAAAGGGTCATGGAGCATTGTGATGACAGGGGTTATGGAACATTGTGATGTCAGGGGTCATGGAGCATTGTGATGATAAGAGCATGTAGCATTGTTGTGACAAGGGTCATGGAACATTGGGATGACAGGGTGGAGGGAGTATTGTGTTGACTAGTGATGGAACATTGTGATATCAGTGGTGAGAGAGCATTTTGATGAGAGGTGCATGGAGCATTGTGATGACAAGGCTGTGGAGCATTGTGATGAGAAACGCAGGGCACATTGTGATGACATGGGTCATGGAACATTGTGCTGACAAACGCATGGAGCATTGTGATGACAAGGTTTATGGAGCATTGTGATGACAACGATGTGGAGCATTGTGATGACAAGTGCATGGCACATTTGATGCCATGTGTCATGGAGTAATGTGCTGACAAAGGCATGGAGCATTGTGATGACAAGGGTCACCGAGCATTGTGATGAAATGTTCATGGAGTGTTGTGGTCACAAAGGTCACAGAGCCTTGTGATGACGAGGGCATAGACCATTGTGATGACAAAGGTCATGAAGCATTGTGATGACTGTAGTCACGGAGCATTTTGATGACAGGGGTCATAGAGCATTGTGATGAAAGGGCATGGAGCATTGTGATGACAGGGTCATGGAGCATTTTTCTGACAAGTTTCATGGATTATTGTGATGACAGTGGGCATGGCGCATTGTGATGACATGGGCATGGAGCATCGTGATGAGAAGGTCATGGAGTATTGTGAAGAAGGGTGTCAGGGAGCATTGTGATGACATATGTCATGGTCTATTGCAATGACAATGGAATGTAGCATTGTGATGCCATGTGTCATGGAGGATTGTGATGACAAAGGTAATGCAGCATTTTGATGACAAGGGCTTGGAGCATTGTGATGACAAGGGTCATGGCGCATTGTGATAACAAGGGCCATTGAGAATTTTGATGACATGTTCATGAAGCATTGTGATGACAATCACAAGGAGCTTGCTATGACAGGGGTCATGGAGCATTACGATGACAAGTGCATAGAGAATTGTAATGACAAAACATGTAACACTGTGATGAGAAGTATCATGGAGCATAGTGATGCCAAGAACGTGGAGAATTGTGATGACAGGGGACATGGAGCATTGTGATGACCAGGGCATAGAGCATTGTGATGGCAAGGCCGTGGAGCATTGTGATGAGAAGACCATGGATAATTGTGATGACGAGCGTCATGGAGCACTGTAATTACAAGGGGTATGGAGCATTGTGATGACAGGGGTCATGGAACATTGTGATGACTGAGGACATGGAGCATCGTGATGACCAAGGCATGGAGCATTGTGATGGCAAGACCGTGGAGCATTGTGATGAGAAGACCATGGATAATTGTGATGACGAGCGTCATGGAACACTGTAATGACAAGGGGTATGGAGCATTTTGATGACAGGGGTCATGGAGCATTCTGAAGACAATGATCAGGGAGCATTCTGATGACAAGCTTGTGGAGTATTGTGATGACAATGACATGGAGCGTTGTGATGAAAAAGGCATGGAGCATTCTTATGAAAAAGGCATGGAGCATTTTCATGACAGTGTTCAAGGAGTATTCTGACGACAAGTGTCAGGGAGCATTGTGATTACAAGTGTATTGAGAATTGTGATGACAAAGGTCATGGAGCATTGTGACGACAAGTGCATGGAGTATTGTCATGACAGTCATCATGGAGTGTTGTGATGACAAGTGTTATGGAACATTGTGATCACAAGGGGTTGGAGCATTGTGATGACAGAGGTCATGGACCATTTTGATTTCAAGGAGCATGGAGCATTGTGATGACAAGGGCATGGAGCAATGTGATCCCAAGGTTCATGGAGGATTGTGATGAAAATGGTAATGGAGTATTGTGATGACAAGCTCATGGAGCATTGTGATGACAAGGTCATGTAGGATTTTGATGACACAGGCATGGAGAATTGTGATGATAAGGGTCATGGAGCACTGTGATGATAAGCGTCATGGAGCATTGTGATTACAGGGGTCATGGAGCATTGGGATGACAAGGGCATGGATTATTGTGATGACAAGTGTCATGGAGCATTGGGCTGAAAATGTTCATGGAGCATTGTGATGACAAGGGAATGGAGCATTGTGATGACAAGAGTCCCGGATCATTGTGTTGTCAGGGGTCATGGAGTGTTGTGATGACAGTGGTCATGGAGGATTGTGATGATATGGGTCATGGAGCATTGTGATGAGAAGGTCATGAAGCATTGGGCTGAAAATGTTCATGGAGTATTGTGATGACAGGGGTCATGGAGCATTGTAATGAGAAGGGAATTGAGCACTGTGATGACAAGGTCCTGGAGCATTGTGATGGGAAGTCCATGGAGCCTTGTGATGACAATTCTCATGGAACATTCTGATGAAAAGTGGCATGGAGCATTGTGATTACAGGGGTCTTGGAGCATTGTGATGACAAGGGCATGGAGTATTGTGATGAGAAGGCCATGGAGCATTCTGATGACATGCGTCATGGAGATTTGTGCTGACAAGGGCATGGAGTATTGTGATGAAAATGGCATGGATCATTGTTATGAAATAGGCATGAAGCCTTGTCATGACAGGGTTCTAGGAGCATACTGACGACAAGTGTCATGGAGCATTGTGATGACAAGTGTATTGAGCATTGTGATGACAAAGTTCATGGAGCATTGTGATGAGAAGACCATGGATAATTTTGATGATGAGCGTCATGGGGTGTTGTGATGATAAGTTTTATGGAACATTGTGATCACAAGGGTTTGGAGCATTGTGATGACAGAGGTCATGGAGCATTTTGATTTCATTGTGATGACAATAGCCTGAAACATTATGGTGATGGGCATGGTGCATTGTGATGACAGCGTTCATGGAGCATTGAGATGAAAAGAGGCATGGAGCATTGTGATTACAGGGGTCTTGGAGCATTGTGATGACAAGGGCAAGGAGCATTGTGATGAGAAGGCCATGGAGCATTCTGATGACATGCGTCATTGAGCTTTGTGATGACAAGGGCATGGAGCATTGTGATTACAGGGGTCTTGGAGCATTGTGATGACAAGGGTCATGGAGCCTTGTGATGACAGTGGTGTGGAACATTGTGATGGAAGGGGTCATGGAGCATTGTTATGACAGGGGTAATGGAGCATTGTGATGAGAAGGGCATGGAGCACTGGTCTGAAAAGTTTCATGGATTATTGTGATGAGAGTGGGCATGGAGCATTGTGATGACAAGGTCACAGAACACTGTGATCCATGGGTCATGGAGGATTGTAATGACAAGGGCATGGAGCATTGTGATGAGAAAGGCATCGTACATTGTTTTGACAAGCGTCATGGAGCTTTGTGATGACAAGGGCATGGAACAATGTGATGAGAGGGTTCATGGAACATTGTGATTCCAAGGGTTATGGAGCTTTGTGATGACAAAAGTCATGGAGCATTTTGATGTCAAGGGCGTGGTGCATTGTGATGAGAAGGGCAGGGAGCATTTTGATGACAGGGTCATGCAGCAATTTGATGAAAAGTGTAATGGAACATTTTGATGACAGGGGTTATAGAACATTGTGATGTCAGGGGTCATGGAGCTTTGGGATGAAAAAGGTCATGGAGCATTTTGATGACAGGGTTTATGGAACATTGTGATGTCAGGGGTCATGGAGCTTTGGGATGAAAAGGGTCATGGAGCATTTTGATGACAGGGGTTATGGAACATTATGATGTCAGGGGTCATGGAACATTGTGATGATAAGGGGATGTAGCATTGTGATGACAGGGGTCATGGAACATTGTGATTACAGGGGTGCGGGTGTATTGTGATGACTAGTGATGGAACATTGTGATATCTCTGTTGAGAGAGCATTTTGATGAGAAGTGCATGGAGCATTGTGATTACAAGGTTTATGGAGCATTACGATGACAAGGTTGTGGACCGTTGTGATGAAAATCACGTGGCACATTGTGATGACAAGGGTCATGGAGCATTGTTCTGACAAAGGCATGGAGCATTGTGATGACAAGGGTCATGGAGCATTGTGGTGAAAAGTTCATGGAGTATTGTGGTTACAAAGGTCACAGAGCCTTGTGATGATGTGGGCATGGACCACTGTGATGACAAATGTTATGAAGCATTGTGATGACTGGAGTCACAGAGCATTGTGATGACAGGGGTCATGGAGCATTGTGATGACAAGGGCATGGAGCATTGTGATGACAGGGGCATGGAGCATTGGTCTGACAAGTTTAATAGATTATTGTGATGACAGTGGGCATGGGGCATTGTGATGACAAGGGCATGGGGCATTGTGATGAGAAGGTCATGGAGTATTGTGAAGACAGGTGTCAGGGAGCATTGTGATGACATATGTCATGGTCCCTTGCGATGACAATGGCATGGAGCATTGTGATGCCAAATGTAATGGAGGATTATGATGATAAATATAATGGAGCATTGTGATGACTAGGGCTTGGAGCATTATGATGACAAGGGCCATTGAAAATTTTCATGACAAGGTCGTGAAGCATTGTGATGACATGGTGCTGGAGCATTGTGATGAGAAAACAATGGAGCCTTGTGAGACAAGTCTCATGGAGCATACTGATGAAAAGGGGCATGGAGCATTGTGATTAGAGTGTCTTGGAAAATTGTGATGACAAGGGCATGGAGCATTGTGATGAGAAGGCCAAGGAGCAGTCTGATGACATGCGTCATTGAGCTTTGTGATGACAAGGGCATGGAGCATTGTAATTACAGGCGTTTTGGATCATTGTGATGAAAAAGGCATGGAGCATTGTCATGACAGGGTTCAAGGAGCATACAGAGAGCAAGTGTCAGGGAGCATTTTGATGACAGGTGTATTGAGCATTGTGATGACAAAGGTCATGGAGCATTGTGAAGAGAAGACCATAGATAATTGTGATGACGAGCGTCATGGGGCATTGTGAACACAAGTGTTATGGAATATTGTGATCACAAGGGTTTGGAGCAGTGTTATGACAGAGGTCATGGAGCATTTTGATTTCATTGTGATGACAATAGCCTGAAGCATTATGATGATGGGCATGGTGCATTGTGATGACAGGGTTCATGGATCATTGAGATAAAAAGGGACATGGAGCATTGTGATTACAGGGGTCTTGGAGCATTGTGATGAGAAGGGTCATGGAGCCTTGTGATGACAAGTCCATGGATCATCGTGATGGCAGGGGTCATGGAGCATTGTTATCACAGGGGTAATGGAGCATTGTGATGGCAAGGGCATGGAGCATTCTGATGACATGCATCATGGAGCTTTGTGATGACAAGGGCATGTAGCACTGTGATTACAGGGGTCTTGGAGCATTGTGATGACAAGGGTCATGGAGCCTTGTGATGACAAGGCCGTGGAACATTGTGATGGCAGGGCTCATGGAGCATTGTTATGACAGGGGTAATGGAGCATTGTGATGACAAGGGCATGAAACATTTGTCTGAAAAGTTTCATGGATTATTGTGATGAGAGTGGGCATGGAGCATTGTGATGACAAGGACACGGAACACAGTGATACATGGGTCATGGAGGTTTGTAATGACAAGGGCATGGAGCATTGTGATGAGAAGGGCATCGAGCAGTGTGATGACAAGCACCATGGAGCTTTTTGATGACAATTGCATGGAACAATGTGATGAGAGGTTTCATGGAGTATTGTGATGACAATGGCATGGAGCATTGTGATGCCAAGGGTCATGGAGCTTTGTGATGACAAAGGTCATGGAGCATTTTGATGACAAGGGCGTGGTGCATTGTGATGAGAAGGGCAGGGAGCATTGTGATGACATTGTCATGAACCAATTTGATGAAAAGGGTCATGGAATATTTTGATGAGAGGCGTTATGTAACATTGTGATGTTATGGGTCATGGAGCATTTTGATGAAAAGGCTCATGGAGCATTTTGATGACAGGGGTTATGGAACATTGTGATGTCAGGGATCATCAAACATTGTGATGATAAGTGCATGTAGCATTGTGATGACAGGAGTCATGGAACATTGTGATGACAGGGGTGAGGGAGTATTGTGATGAATAGTGATGTAACATTGTGATATCAGTGGTGAGAGAGCATTTTGATTTGAAGTGCATGGAGCATTGTGATGACAAGTTTTATGGAGCATTGTGATGACAAGATTGTGGAGCACTGTGACGACAAGCGCATGGTGCATTGTGATGACATGGGTCATGGAGCATTGTGCTGACAAGCGCATGGAGCATTGTGATGACAAGGGTCATGGAGCATTGTGCTGAGAAAGGCATAGAGCATTGTGATGACAAGGGTAAAAGAGCATTGTGATGAAATGTTCATGAAGCATTGTGGTTAAAAAGGTCACAGAGACTGTTGATGACAAGGGCATGGACCATTGTGATGACAAAGGTCATGAAGCCTTCTGATGACTGGAGTCACGGAGCATTGTGATGACAGGGGTCATGGAGCATTGTGATAACAAGGGCATGGGGCATTGTGATGACAAGGGCATGGAGCATTGGTCTAATAAGTTTCATGGCTTATTGCGATGACAGGTGGAATGGCGCATTGTGATGACAAGGGCATGGAGCATTGTGATGACCAGGTCATTCATTATTGTGAAGACAGGTGTCAGGGAGCATTGTGATGACATATGTAATGGCCCATTGTGATGACAATGCCATGGAGCATTGTGATGCCAAGTGTCATGGAGGATTCTGATGACAAAGGTAATGGAGCATTGTGATGACAATGGCTTGGAGCATTGTGATGACAAGGGTCAGGGAGCATTGTGCTGACAAGTGCATGGAAAATTGTGATGACAAGGGACATGGAGCATTCTGATGACAAGCTTGTGGAGTATTTTGATGACAATGGCATGGAGCATTGTGATGAAAACGGCATGGTACATTTTGATGAAAAAGGCATGGAGCCTTTTTGTGACAGGGTTCAAGGAGCATTCTGACGACAAGTGTCAGGGAGCATTGTGATGACAAGTGTATCGAGAATTGTGATGAGAAAGGTCATGGAGCATTGTGATGAAAAGGGCATGGAGTATTGTGATGACAGGCATCATGGAGCATTGTGATGACAAGTGTTATGGAACATTGTGATCACAAGGGTTTGGAGCATTGTGATGACAGAGGTCATGGATCATTTTGATTTCAAGGAGCATGGAGCATTGTGATGACAAGGGCATGGAGCAATGTGATCCCAAGGTTCATGGAGGATTGTGATGGCAATGGTAATGGAGTATTGTGATGACAAGTGCATAGAACATTGTAATGACAAGGTCATGTAGCATTTTGCTGACAAAGGCATGGAGCATTGTGATGACAGGTGTCATGGAGCACTGTGATGACAAGCGTCACGGAGCATTGTGATTACAGGGGTCATGGAGCATTGGGATAACAAGGGCATGCATCATTGTGATGACAAGTGTCATGGAGCATTGGGCTGAAAATGTTCATGGAGTATTGTGATGACAGGGGTCATGGAGCATTGTGATGACTAGGGAATGGAGCATTGTGATGACAAGAGTCCCGGATCATTGTGTTGTCAGGTGATATTGAGCATTGTGATGACTCTGGTCATGGAGCATTGTGATGATATTGGTCATGGAGCATTGTGATGAGAAGGTCATGGAGCATTGGGCTGAAAATGTTCATGGAGTATTGTGATGACAGGGGTCATGGAGCATTGTGATGATAAGGGAATGGGGCATTTTGATGACAATGTCCTGGAGCATTGTGATGAGAAGACCATGGAGCCTTGTGATGACAAGTCTCATGGAGCATTCTGATGAAAAGGGGCATGGACCATTGTGATTACAGGGGTCTTGGAGCATTGTGATCACAAGGGCATGGAGCATTGTGATGAGAAGGCCATGGAGCATTCTGATGACATGCATCATGGAGCTTTGTAATGACAAGGGCATGGAGCATTGTGATTACAGGGGTCTTAGAGCATTGTGATGAAAATGGCATGGATCATTGTGATGAAAAAGGCATGGAGCCTTGTCATGAAAGGGTTCAGGGAGCATACTGATGGCAAGAGTCAGGGAGCATTGTGATGACATGTGTATTGCGCATTGTGATGACAAATGTCATGGGGCATTGTGATGAGAAGTCCATGGATAATTGTGATGAGTAGCATCATGGGGTATTGTGATGACAAGTGTTATGGAACATTGTGATCACAAGGGTTTGGAGCATTGTGATGACAGAGGTCATGGAGCATTTTGATTTCATTGTGATGACAAGAGCATGAAGCATTATGATGATGGGCATGGTGCATTGAGATGACAGGGTTCATGGAGCATTGTGATGAAAGGTGGCATGGAGCTTTGGTCTGACAAGTTTCATGGATTATTTTGATGACAGTGGGCATGGCACTTTGTGATGACAAGGGCATGGAGCATTGTGATGACAAGGTCATGGAGTATTGTGAAGACAGGTGTCAGGGAGCATTGTGATGACATATGTCATGTTCCACTGTGATGACAATAGCACGGAGCATTGTGATGCCAAGTGTCATGGAGGATTGTTGTGACAAAGGTAAAGGAGCATTGTGATGATAAGCGCATGGAGCATTGAGATGACAAGGGCCATTGATAATTTTAATGTCCATGTCGTGAAACATTTTGATGACAAGCGCATGGAGCTTCCTATGACAGGGGTCATGGAGCATTGCGATGACAAGTGCATGGAGTATTGTTATGACAAGAGCATATAACATTGTGATGAGAAGTGCCATGGAGCATTGTGATGACAAGGACGTGGAGAATTGTGAGGACAAGGGACATTGAGCTTTGAGATGACCAGGGCATGGAGCATTGTGATGGCAAAGCCGTGGAGCATTGTGATGAGAAGACCTTGGGTAATTGTGATGACGAGCATCATGGAGCACTGTAATGACAAGGGGCATGAAGCATTGTGATGACAGGGGTCATGGAGCATTGTGATGACAAGGGCAAGGAGCATTGTGATGACAAGGGTACGGAAATTGTGATGAAAAGTGCCATTGAGAATTTTGATGATAAAGTCGTGAAGCATTGTGATGACAAACACTTGGAGCTTCCTATGACAGGGGTCATGGAACATTGCAATGACAAGTGCATGGAGAATTGTGATGAAACGAGCATGTAACTTTGTGATGAGAAGTGTCATGTAGCATTGTGATGACAAGTACGTGGAGAATTGTTATGACAAGGGACATGGAGCATTGTGATAACCAGGGAATGGAGCATTGTGATGACAGGGGTCATGGAGCATTATTATGACAAGGGCCATGGTGCATTCTGATATAAGATATCACTTATGAAGGGAATGTAAACCTGGCTACATATGAACTGAATTAGGAAAGAGAACAGAGTCTCAGATTTAGAAAACACTCTTATGCTTGCTTAAGGGGGAAGGAGAGGTGGGGAGACACACAAAACCAGAGTTTGATATTAACACAGGTACCGTTCCATAATCCAAATACAGAAGAGACAAGCCCAACTCCTTCCTCAGTGAATGGGACTCAACACCCCTATTCCCCACAGAGAAATATATCTGACTAGTAAGGATCTTAAAACCTATGTATTGATATGTCTCCATAAGGGAACCAAGTGTGTCTAGAATGACATAAACATGGCAGTGAGAATCAGCTCAAACCCACTATAAAAAGGAATTTCAAAACAAAACAAAGAAACAGTGAAATTCTTACACAATACCTTCAGGGGTTCTGATGAAACTTGGAATGACCCTATCTACAACGACAGCTGGATGTGGCATAAGGCTGTTCACTTGGGACTGAGAGGATTGGTGAGATTGGGTGAGAAAATGCAGACCGATTAAAGCAATAATACCTGGCACCCATTCCATGGTTCCCAACTCTCCAGGTAGAAGGGAATATCACTACAGTTATAAGATGTATGGGAAACCTAGAGAATGGACACCCTCTGATGGTGAAAGGTTTCTAAAACTCTACTAATTTTTTCTCTCCATGTGCTCCAGCTTGACATTCCAACTGCTTTAATATCAATCTCCCGACTTGGAGAGTCAGCCCCTATAACCTCCTGGGTCGCAAAGTTGGCACATTGTGCAGAGGATATAAGGGAAGAGGGAGAACCAATGAGAGAGTAGCTGTAGGCATTTGGACGGCCACATGTCACTCTAATTTCCCGTCACGAAGAAGAATTAACCAAACTCTCAGCCTGCCCCACCCGCATAACTAGTATAGGTCCTGAAGCAAAATTGTGGGTTTAAGGTCAGCTCACAAAAACACAAGATGAAAAATGGAGCTCAGGGGCACAGCAATTCACGAACTTGCAGAGTTATACAGGACTACTCTCTTCCAAAAATCTGTTGAGGAAAAGCCATGAGGCGGACTTGAAAATGAGGGAGATTTGCACGAAACAGATTTCCAGAAGTACATTGGAATCGCCTTTAAACACAGGAAAAGCATCACAACTTCGACAATTATGGAATTGTCCATAAAGTGCGCATGCGTTTTCTCCTGAATATATTCAGGAGAAAACACATACACCCATTTTGGCCCACCAAGCAACCGCACAATGCAAATCTGCACTACAAAGAAGTATCACTTCCCACCAGTCAAAAGGGATATCCGTAAAATGTGTAAAAACCAGAAAGGCAAGAGGGTCTCTGGAGAACAGGGAGCCTTGTTATGCTGATGGGTGGGATGTAGATTGCCAACAGCCACTCTGGAGGAGTGCACTGTGTTCCCTAAAAGAATTAAACAACAGAGCTTCACAACCTAAGGCACTTCCAGTCATGGGAATATACCTTGGGAAAATTGAAAATCAATAAGACACAGCCAACCCAAAATATAGGGCAGCACTGCTTACAAGAACATCGACTTCGGGACACCTTAAATATCCCAGGAAAGACAAAAATAGTAAAGAAATTGTGGTACATACGTACGATGGAATATCCCTCAGCCATGAAATCAATGTGATAAGGCCAGTAGCAGCATAATGAGTGGATTCATGTACGATGATTCTAACTGAAATAAGTCACACAGAAAAATAAACTTATCATAAGATATCACTTTTGAAGGTCTTGTAAACATGGCTACACATGAACTGAATTAGGAAAGAGAAGAGTCTCACATTTAGAAAACACTCTTATGCCTGCTCAAGAGGAAAGGAGAGGTGGGGTGATGCATAAAACCAGAGTTTGATATTAGCACAGGTACGGTTGCATAATCCAAATACAGAATAGACAAGACCTACTCTTTCCTCAGGGAATGGGGCTCAACACCCCTATTCCCCGCAGAGTAGTATATCTGACTAGTAAGAATCTTAAAACCTATGTATTGATATGTCTCCATAAGGTAACCAAGTGTGTCTAGAACGACATAAACACGGCAGTGAGAATCAGCTCAAACCCACTATAAAAATGAATTTCAAAACAAAACAAATAAACAGTGAAATTCTTACACAATACCTTCAGGGGTTCTGATGAAACTTAGAATGACCCTATCTACAACGACAGCTGGATGTGGCATAAGGCTGGTCACTTGGGACTGAGAGGATTGGTGAGATTGGGTGAGAAAATGCAGACCATTTAAAGCAATAATACCTGGCACCCATTCCATGGGTCCCAACTCTCCAGGTAGAAGGGAATATCACTACAGTTATAACATGTATGGGAAACCTAGAGAATGGACACCATCTGATGGTGAAAGGTTTCGAAAACTCTACTAATTTTTTTCTCTCCTTGTGCACCAGTTTGACATTCCAACTGCTTTAGTATCAATCTCCCAAATTGGAGAGTCAGCACCTTTAACCTCCTGGTTCAGACAGTTGGCACGTTGTGCAGAGGATATAAGGGAAGAGGGAGAAACAATTAGAGAGTAGCTGTAGACATTTGGATGGCCACATGTCACTCTAAATTCCCGTCACGAAGAAGAATTAACAAACTCTGAGCCAGCCCCCCCAATGGAACCAGTATAGGTCCTGAAGCAAAATTGTGGATTGGCAGTCAGCTCACAAAAACGCGAGTTGAAAAATGGAACTCAGGGGCACAGAAATTCACTAACTTGCAGAGTTATAAAGGACTACTCTCTTCCAAAAATCTGTTGAGATAAAGCCATGAGGCGGACTTGAAAATGAGGCAGAAGTGCACGAAACAGATTTCCAGAAGTACATTGGAATCGCCTTTAAACAGAGGAAAAGCATCACAACTTCGACAATTATGGAATTGTCCATAAAGGGCGCATGCGTTTTCTCCTGAATATATTCAGGAGAAAACGCATACGCCCATTTTGGCCAACCAAGCAACCGCACAATGCAAATCTGCACTACAAAGAAGTGTCACTTCCAACCGGTCAAAAGGGACATCCGTAAAATGTGTAAAAACAAGAAAGGCAAGACAGGATCTGGAGAACAGGGAGCCTTGTTATGCGGATGGGTGGGATGTAAATTGCCAACAGCCACTCTGGAGGAGTGCATTGTGTTCCCAAAAAGAAGAAAACAACAGTGCTTCACAACCTAAGGCACTTCCAGTCACGGGAATATACCTTGGGAAAATTGAAAATCAATAAGACACAGCCACCCGAAAATTTATGGCAGCACTGCTTACAAGAACCTCGACTTCGGGACACCTTATATATCCCAGGAAAGACAAAAATGGTAAAGAAATTGTGGTACATACGTATGATGGAATATCCCTCAGCCATGAAGTCAATGTCATAAGGCCAGTAGCAGCATAATGACGGGATTCATGTACGATGATTCTAACTGAAAAAATCACACAGAAAAAGAAACTTATCATAAGATATCACTTATGAAGGGTATATAAACATGGCTACACATGGAATGAATTAGGAAAGGGAACAGAATCTCATATTTAGAAAACACTCTTATGCATGCTTAAGGGGAAAGCAGAGGTGGGGTGATGAATAAAACCAGAGTTTGATATTAGCACAGGTACAGTTCCATAATCCAAATACAGAATAGACAGGACCTACTACTTCCTCTGTGAACGGGACTCAAAACCCCATATTTCCCGCAGAGGAATATATCTTACTAGTAAGAATCTTAAAACCTATGTATTGATATGTCTCCGTAAGGGAATCAAGTGTGTGTAGACTGGCATAAACATGGCAGCGAGAATCAGCTCAAACACACTAGAAAAGGAAATTCAAAAACAAAACAAAAGACAGGGAAATTCTTTAGAATTCCTTCAGGGTCTCTGATGAAACCTGGAATGACCCTATAAACAACGACAGCTGGATGTGGCATAAGGCTGGACACTTGGGACTGAGAGGATTGGTGAAATTGGGTGAGCAAATGCAGACAATTTAAAACAATAATATGTGGCACCCATTCCATGGGTCCCAACTCTCCAGGTTGAAGGAACTATTACTACAGCTATAACATGTACGGGAAAACTAGAGAACGGACACACTGTGTATACAAAAGGTTTCTAAAACTCAAAGAATAGTCCCTCTCCTTGTGCTCAAGTTTGATTTTCCATCTGCTTTACTATCAATCTCCCAACTTGGAGAGACAGCCCCTTTAACCTCCTGGTTCGCACAGCTTTCCAATTTGGCAGAGGATGAAAGGGAAGAAGGAGAACCAATGAGAGCGTAGCTGTTAGGCATTTGGACGGGCACATTTCACTCTAATTTCCTGGCAGGAAGAAGAATTTACCAAATTCTCAGCCACACTCCGGGAACCAGTATAGGTTCTGAACGAAAATTTTGGACTTGCGGTCAGCTCACCACAAACGAGTTGAAAAATGGAGCTCAGGGGCACAGCAATTCACAAACTGGCTGAGTAATAAAGGACAACTATCGTCCAAAAATCTGTTGAGGGAAGGCAACGAGGCGGACTTGAAAGCGAGGCAGAATAGCAGGAAACAGATTTCAAGAGGTACGTTGGAATCGCCTTTAAAGCACAGGAAGAGGGGCACAACTTCGACAATGATGCACTTGGCCAAAAAGGGCGTATGCGTTTTCTCCTGAATATATTCAGGAGAAAACGCATACGCGCATTTTGGCCAAGCAAGCAAGCGGGCAATGCAAATCTGCTCTACAGAGAAGTATCACTTCACACCGGTCAAAAGCAACATCCACAAAATGTGTAAAAACCAGAAAGGCAAGACAGGTCCTGAAGAACAGGGAGCCTTGTTATGCTGATGGGCGGGATATTAATTGCCAACTTACTCTCTGGAGGAGTGCATTGTGTTCCCTAAAACAAGTAAACAACAGATCTACAGAGCCAAGGGCACTTCCAGTCTAGAGAATATACCTTGGGAAAACTGAAAATCAATAAGACAGAGCCAGCCCAAAATTTAGGGCTTCACTGATTAAAAGAACCTCAACTTGGGTACACCTTAAATATCCCAGGAAATATAAAAATTGTTCAAAAAATTGTGGTCCTTTTGTACGATGGAATATCCTTCAGCCATTAAATAAATGTCATAAGACCAGTAGCAGCAAAATGAGTGGATTCAGGTACGATGATTCTAAGTGAAATAAGTCACACAGAAAAAGAAACTTATCATAAGATATCACTCATGAAGATCCTGTAAACATGGCTACACTTGAACTGATTTAGGAAAAAGAAAAGAGCCTCACATTTAGAAAACACTCTTATGCCCGCTTAAGGGGGAAGGAGAGGTGGGGTGATGCATAAAACCAGAGTTTGATATAAGCACAGGTACCGTTCCAAAAACCAACTATGGAATAGACAAGACTTACACCTTCCTCAGTGAAATGGACTCAAAACCCCATATTTCCAGAAGAGGAATATATCTGAATAGTAAGAATCTTAAAACCTATGGATTGATATATCTCCATAAGGGAAACAAGTGTGTCTAGACTGGCATAAACATGGCAGCGAGAATCAGCTCAAACCCACTATAAAAAGGAATTTCAAAAACAAAACAAAAAAACTGGGAAATTCTTTACAATTCCTTCAGGGTCTCTGATGAAACCTGGAATGACCTTATCTACAATGACAGCTGGATGTGGCATAAGGAGGGACACTTGGGACTGAGACGATTGGTGAGATTGGGTGAGCAAATGCAGACCCTTTAAAGCAATAATGCATGGCACCCATTCCATGGGTCCCAACTCTCCCGGTTGAAGGGAATATTACTACAGTTATAACATGTACGGGAAACCCAGAGAACGGACACACTGTGAATACGAAAGGTTTCTAAAACTCAATGAATAGTCCCTCTCCTGTTGCTCCGGTTTGACTGTCCATCTGCTTTACTATCAATCTCCAAACTAGGAGAGACAGCCCCTTTAACCTCCTGGTTCACACAGGTTGCCAATTTGGCAGAGGATGAAAGGGAAGAGTGAGAACCAATGAGAGAGTAGCTGTTAGGCATTTGGACGGGCACATATCACTCTAAATTCCCGGCAGGAAGAGGAATTAACCAAAGTCTCAGCCACCCACCGGGAACCAGTATAGGCCCTGAATCAAAATTTTGGACGTGCGGTCAGCTCACCAAAAACGAGTTGAAAAATGGAGCACAGGGGCAGAGCAATTCACAAACTGGCTGAGTAATAAAGGACAACTATCGTCCAAAAATCTGTTGAGGGAAGGCAACGAGGCGGACTTGAAAGCGAGGCAGAATAGCAGGAAACAGATTTAAAGAGGTACATTGGAATCGCCTTTAAAGCACAGGGAGAGGGGCACAACTTCGACAATGATGCACATGGCCAAAAAGGGCGTATGCGTTTTCTCCTGAATATATTCAGGAGAAAACGCAAACGCCCTTTTTGTCAAAGAAAGCAAGCGGGCAATGCAAATCTGCACTACAAAGAAGTATCACTTCCCACCGGTCAAAAGGGACATCCACAAAATGTGTAAAAACCAGAAAGGCAAGACAGGCCCTGGAGAACAGGGAGCCTTGTTATGCTGATGGGCCGGATGTAAATTGCCAACTGCCTCTCTGGAGGAGTACATTGTGTTCCCTAAAACAAGTAAAGAACAGAGCTACAGAGCCAAGGGCACTTCCAGTCTAGGGTATATACCTTGGGTAAACCGAAAATCAAAAAGACAGAGCCACCCCAATATTTAGGGCTGCACTGCTTACAAGGACGTCAACTTGGGTACACCTTAAATATCCCAGGAAATATAAAAATTGTTCAAAAAATTGTGGTACTTACGTACGATTGAATATCCCTCAGGCATGAAATCAATGTCATGAGACCAGTAGCAGCAAAATGGGTGGATTCAGGTACGATGATTCTAAGTGAAGTAAGTCACACAGAAAAAGAAACTTATCATAAGATACCACTTATGAAGATCCTGTAAACATGGTTACACTTGAACTGAGTTAGGAAAGAGAACAGTGTCTCACATTTAGAAAACAGTCTTATGCCTGCTTAATGGGGAAGGTGAGGTGGGATGATGCATTAAACCAGAGTTTGATATAAGCACAGGTACCGTTCCAAAAACCAACTATGGAATAGACAATACCTACACCTTCCTCAGTGAAAGGGACTCAAAACCCCATATTTCCCGCAGAGGAATATATCTGACTAGTAAGAATCTTAAAACCTATGTACTGATATGTCTCCGTAAGGGTATCAAGTGTGTCTAGACTGGCATAAACATGGCAGCGAGAATCAGCTCAAACCCACTATAAAAAGGAATTTAAAAACAAAACAAAAAAACTGGGAAATTCTTTGCAATTCCTTCAGGGTCTCTGATGATACTTGGAATGACCCTATCTACAACGACAGCTGGATATGGCATAAGGCTGGACACTTGGGACTGAGAGGATTGGTGAGATTGGGTGAGCAAATGCAGACCCTTTAAAGCAATAATGCATGGCACCCATTCCATGGGTCCCAAATCTCCAGGTTGAAGGGAATATTACTACAGTTATAACATGTACGGGAAACCTAGAGAACGGACACACTGTGAATACGAAAGGTTTCTAAAACTCAACGAATAATCCCTCACCTGGTGCTCCGGTTTGACTTTCCATCTGCTTTACTATCAATCTCCCAACCTGGAGAGACAGCCCCTTTAACCTCCTGGTTCGCACAGGTTGCCAATTTGGCAGAGGATGAAAGGGAAGAGGGAGAACCAATGAGAGAGTAGCTGTTAGGCATTTGGACGGGCACATATCACTCTAACTTCCCGGCAGGAAGAAGAATTAACCAAAGTCTCAGGCCCCCACCGGGAACCAGCATAGGTGTTTAACCAAAATTTTGGACGTGCGGTCAGCTCACCAAAAACGAGTTGAAAAATGGAGCTCAGGGGCACAGCAATTCACAAACTGGCTGAGAAATAAAGGACAACTATCGTCCAAAAATCTGTTGAGGGAAGGCAACGAGGCGGACTTGAAAGCGAGGCAGAATAGCAGGAAACAGATTTCAAGAGGTAGGTTGGAATCGCCTTTAAAGCACAGGAAGAGGGGCACAACTTCGACAATGATGCACTTGGCCAAAAAGGGCGTATGTGTTTTCTCCTGAATATATTCAGGAGAAAACGCATACACCCTTTTTGGCCAAGCAAGCAAGCGGGCAATGCAAATCCGCACTACAAAGAAGTATCACTTCCCACCGGTCAAAAGGGACATCCACAAAATGTGTAAAAACCAGAAAGGCAAGACAGGCCCTGGAGAACAGGGAGCCTTGTTATGCTGATGGGCGGGATGTAAATTGCCAACTGCCTCTCTGGAGGAGTACATTGTGTTCCCTAAAACAAGTTAAGAACAGAGCTACAGAGCCAAGTGCACTTCCAGTCTAGGGAATATACATTGGGAAAATTGAAAATCAATAAGACAGAGCCACCCCAAAATTTAGGGCTGCACTGCTTACAAGGACCTCAACTTGGGTACACCTTAAATATCCCAGGAAATATAAAAATGGTTCAAAAAATTGTGGTACTTACGTACGATGGAATATCCCTCAGCCATGAAATCAATGTCATAAGACCAGTAGCAGCAAAATGGGTAGATTCAGGTACGATGATTCTAAGTGAAATAAGTCACACACAAAAAGAAATTTATCATAATATATCACTTATGAAGATCCTGTAAACATGGCTACATTCGAACTGAGTTAGGAAAGAGAACAGTGTCGCACATTTAGAAAACACTCTTATGCCTGCTTAAGGGGGAAGGAGAGGTGGGGTGATGCATAAAACCAGAGTTTGATATAAGCACAGGTACCGTTCCAAAAACCAACTATGGAATAGACAAGACCTACACCTTCCTCAGTGAAAGGGACTCAAAACCCCATATTTCCCGCAGAGGAATATATCTGACTAGTAAGAATCTTAAAACCTATGGATTGATATGTCTCCGTGAGGGAATCAAGTGTGTCTAGACTGGCATAAACATGGCAGCGAGAATCAGCTCAATCCCACTATAAAAAGGAATTTCTAAAACAAAACAAAAAAACTGGGAAATTCTTTACAATTCCTTCAGGGTCTCTGATGAAACCTGGAATGACCCTATCTACAATGACAGCTGGATGTGGCATAAGGAGGGACACTTGGGACTGAGAGGATTGGTGAGATTGGGTGAGCAAATGCAGACCCTTTAAAGCAATAATGCCTGGGACCCATTCCATGGATCCCAACTCTCCAGGTTGAAGGGAATATTACTACAGCTATAACATGTACGGGAAACCTAGAGAACGGACACACTGTGAATACGAAAGGTTTCTAAAACTCAACGAATAGTCCCTCTCCTGGTGCTCCGGTTTGACTTTCCATCTGCTTTACTATCAACCTCCCAACTTGGAGAGACAGCCCCTTTAACCTCCTGGTTCGCACAGGTTGCCAATTTGGCAGAGGATGAAAGGGAAGAGGGAGAACCAATGAGAGAGTAGCTGTTAGGCACTTGGACGGCCAAATATCACTGTAATTTCCCGGCAGGAAGAAGAATTATCTAAAGTCTCAGCCCCCCACCGGGAACCAGCATAGGTCCTGAACCTAAATTTTGGACTTGCTGTCAGCTCACCAAAAACGAGTTGAAAAATGGAGCTCAGGGGCACAGCAATTCACAAACTGGCCGAGTAATAAAGGACAACTATCGTCCAAAAATCTGTTGAGGGAAGGCAACGAGGCGGACTTGAAAGCGAGGCAGAATAGCAGGAAACAGATTTCAAGAGGTACGTTGGAATCGCCTTTAAAGCACAGGAAGAGGGGCACAACTTCGACAATGATGCACTTGGCCAAAAAGGGCGTATGCGTTTTCTCCTGAATATATTCAGGAGAAAACGCATACGCCCTTTTTGGCCAAGCAAGCAAGCGGGCAATGCAAATCTGCACTACAAAGAAGTATCACTTCCCACCGGTCAAAAGGGACATCCACAAAATGTGTAAAAACCAGAAAGGCAAGACAGGCCCTGGAGAACAGGGAGCCTTGTTATGCTGATGGGCGGGATGAAAATTGACAACTGCCTCTCTGGAGGAGTGTATTGTGTTCCCTAAAACAAGTAAAGAACAGAGCTACAGATCCAAGGGCACTTCCAGTCTAGGGAATATACCTTGGGAAAACTGAAAATCAATAAGACACAGCCACCCCAAAATTTAGGGCTGCAATGCTTACAAGGACCTCAACTTGGGTACACCTTAAATATCCCAGGAAATATAAAAATGGTTCAAAAAATTGTGGTACTTACGTACGATGGAATATCCCTCAGCCATGAAATCAATGTCATAAGACCAGTAGCAGCAAAATGGGTGGATTCAGGTACGATGATTCTAAGTGAAATAAGTCACACAGAAAAAGAAACTTATCATAAGATATCACTTATGAAGATCCTGTAAACATGGCTACACTTGAACTGAGTTAGGAAAGAGAAGAGTGTCTCACAATTAGAAAACACTCTTATGCCTGCTTAAGGGGGAAGGACAGGTGGGGTGATGCATAAAACCAGAGTTTGATATAAGCACAGGTACCGTTCCAAAAACCAACTATGGAATAGACAAGACCTACACCTTCCTCAGTGAAAGGGACTCAAAACCCCATATTTCCCGCAGAGGAATATATCTGACTAGTAAGAATCTTAAAACCTATGTATTGATATGTCTCCTTAAGGGAATCAAGTGTGTCTAGACTGGCATAAACATGGCAGCGAGAATCAGCTCAAACCCACTATAAAAAGGAATTTCAAAAACAAAACAAAAAAACTGGGAAATTCTTTACAATTCCTTCAGGGTCTCTGATGAAACCTGGAATGACCCTATCTACAATGACAGCTGGATGTGGCTTAAGGAGGGACACTTGGCACTGAGACGATTGGTGAGATTGGGTGAGCAAATGCAGACCCTTAAAAGCACAAATGCCTGGCACCCATTCCATGGGTCCCAACTCTCCAGGTTGAAGGGAATATTACTACAGCTATAATATGTACGGGAATCAAAGAGAACGGACACACTGTGAATACGAAAGGTTTCTAAAACTCAACGAATAGTCCCTCTCCTGGTGCTCCGGTTTGACTTTCCATCTGCTTTACTATCAACCTCCCAACGTGGAGAGACAACCCCTTTAACCTCCTGGTTCGCACAGGTTTCCAATTTGGCAGAGGATGAAAGGGAAGAGGGAGAACCAATGAGAGAGTAGCTGTTAGGCATTTGGACGGGCACATATCACTGTAATTTCCCGGCAGGAAGAAGAATTAACCAAAGTCTCAGTCCCCCACCGGGAACCAGCATAGGTCCTGAACCAAAATGTTGGACTTTCGGTCAGCTCACCAAAAACGAGTTGAAAAATGGAGCTCAGGGGCACAGCAATTCACAAACTGGCCGAGTAATAAAGGACAACTATCTTCCAAAAATCTGTTGAGGGAAGGCAACGAGGCGGACTTGAAAGCGAGGCAGAATAGCAGGAAACAGATTTCAAGAGGTACGTTGGAATCGCCTTTAAAGCACAGGAAGAGGGGCACAACTTCGACAATGATGCCCTTGGCCAAAAAGGGCGTATGCGTTTTCTCCTGAATATATTCAGGAGAAAACGCATACGCCCTTTTGGGCCAAGCAAGCAAGCGGGCAATGCAAATCTGCACTACAAAGAAGTATCACTTCCCACCGGTCACAAGGGACTTCCACAAAATATCTAAAAACCAGAAAGGCAAGACAGGCCCTGGAGAACAGGGTGCCTTGTTATGCTGATGGGAGGGATGTAAATTGCCAACTGCCTCTCTGGACGAGTGCATTGTGTTCCCTAAATCAAGTAAACAACAGAGCTACAGAGCCAAGGGCACTTCCAGTCTAGGGAATATACCTTGGGAAAACTGAAAATCAATAAGACAGAGCCACCCCAAAATTTAGGGCTGCACTGCTTACAAGGACCTCAACTTGGGTACACCTTAAATATCCCAGGAAATATAAAAATGGTTCAAAAAATTGTGGTACTTACGTACGATGGAATATCCCTTAGCCATGAAATCAATGTCATAAGACCAGTAGCAGAAAAATGGGTGGATTCACGTACGATGATTCTAAGTGAATTGAGTCACACAGAAAAAGAAACTAATCATAAGATATCACTTATGAAGATCCTGTAAACATGGCTACACTTGAACTGAGTTAGGAAAGAGAACAGTGTCTCACAATTAGAAAACACTCTTATGCCTGCTTAAGGGGGAAGGAGAGGTGGGGTGATGCATAAAACCAGAGTTTGATATAAGCACAGGTACCGTTCCAAAAACCAACTATGGAATAGACAAGAACTACACCTTCCTCAGTGAAAGGGACTCAAAACCCCATATTTCCCGCAGAGGAATATATCAGACTAGAAAGAATCTTAAAACCTATGTATTGATATGTCTCCGTAAGGGAATCAAGTGTGTCTAGACTGGCATAAACATGGCAGCGAGAATCAGCTCAAACTGACTATAAAAAGGAATATTAAAAACAAAACAAAAAAACTGGGAAATTCTTTACAATTCCTTCAGGGTCTCTCATGAAACCTGGAATGACCCTATCTACAATGACAGCTGGATGTGGCATAAGGAGGGACACTTGGGACTGAGACGATTGGTGAGATTGGGTGAGCAAATGCAGACCCTTTAAAGCACAAATGCCTGGCACCCATTCCATGGGTCCCAACTCTCCAGGTTGAAGGGAATATTACTACAGCTATAACATGTACGGGAAACCTAGAGAACGGACACACTGTGAATACAAAAGGTTTCTAAAACTCAACGAATAGTCCCTCTCCTGGTGCTCCGGTTTGACTTTCCATCTGCTTTACTATCAACCTCCCAACTTGGAGAGACAGCCCCTTTAACCTCCTGGCTCGCACAGGTTTCTAATTTGGCAGAGGATGAAAGGGATGAGGGAGAACCAATGGGAGGGTAGCTGTTAGGTATTTGGACGGGCACATATCACTGTAATTTCCCGGCAGGAAGAAGAATTAACCAAAGTCTCAGCCCACCACCGGGAACCAGCAAAGTTCCTGAACCAAAATGTTGGACTTGCGGTCAGCTCACCAAAAACGAGTTGAAAAATGGAGCTCAGGGGCACAGCAATTCACAAACTGGCCGAGTAATAAAGGACAACTATCGTCCAAAAATCTGTTGAGGGAAGGCAACTAGGCGGACTTGAAAGCGAGGCAGAATAGCAGGAAACAGATTTCAAGAGGTACGTTGGAATCGCCTTTAAAGCACAGGAAGAGGGGCACAACTTCGACAATGATGCACTTGGCCAAAAAGGGCGTATGCGTTTTCTCCTGAATATATTCAGGAGAAAACGCATACGCCCTTTTTGGCCAAGCAAGCAAGTGGGCAATGCAAATCTGCACTACAAAGAAGTTTCACTTCCCACGGGTCGAAAGGGACATCCACAAAATGTGTAAAAACCAGAAAGGAAAGACAGGCCCTGGAGAACTGGGAGCCTTGTTATGCTGATGGGCGGGAGGTAAATTGCCAACTGCCTCTCTGAAGGAGTGCATAGTGTTCCCTAAATCAAGTAAACAACAGAGCTACAGAGCCAAGAGCACTTCCAGTCTAGGGAATATACCTTGGGACAACTGAAAATCAATAAGTGAGAGCCACCACAAAATTTAGGGCTGTACTGCTTACAAGGACCTCAACTTGGGTACAACTTAAATATCCCAAGAAATATTAAAATGGTTCAAAAAATTGTGGTACTTACGTACGATGGAATATCCCTCAGCCATGAAATCAATGTCATAAGACCAGTAGCAGCAAAATGGGTGGATTCAGGTACGATGATTCTAAGTGAAATGAGTCACACAGAAAAAGAAAGTTATCATAAGATATCAATTATGAAGATCCTGTAAACATGGCTACACTTGAACTGAGTTAGGAAAGAGAACAGTGTCTCACATTTCGAAAACACTCTTATGCCTGCTTAAGGGGGAAGGACAGGTGGGGTGATGCATAAAACCAGAGTTTGATATAAGCACAGGTACCGTTCCAAAAACCAACTATGGAATAGACAAGACCTACACCTTCCTCAGTGAAAGGGACTCAAAACCCCATATTTCCCGCAGAGGAATATATCTGACTAGTAAGAATCTTAAAACCTATGTATTGATATGTCTCTTTAAGGGAATCAAGTGTGTCTAGACTGGCATAAACATGGCAGCGAGAATCAGCTCAAACCCACTATAAAAAGGAATTTCAAAAACAAAACAAAAAAACTGGGAAATTCTTTACAATTCCTTCAGGGTCTCTGATGAAACCTGGAATGACCCTATCTACAACGACAACTGGATGTGGCATAAGGCTGGACACTTGGGACTGAGAGGATTGGTGAGATTGGGTGAGCAAATGCAGACCCTTTAAAGCAATAATGCATGGCACCCATTCCATGGGTCCCAACTCTCCAGGTTGAAGGGAATATTACTACAGTTATAACATGTACGGGAAACCTAGAGAACGGACACTCTGTGAATACGAAAGGTTTCTAAAACTCAACGAATAGTCCCTCTCCTGGTGCTCCGGTTTGACTTTCCATCTGCTTTACTATCAATCTCCCAAGTTGGAGAGACAGCCCCTTTAACCTCCTGGTTCGCACAGGTTTCCAATTTGGCAGAGGATGAAAGGGAAGAGGGAGAACCAATGAGAGAGTAGCTGTTAGGCATTTGGACGGGCACCTATCACTCTAACTTCCCGGCAGGAAGAAGAAGTAACCAAAGTCTCAGCCCCCCACCGGGAAACAGCATAGGTCCTGAACCAAAATTTGGACTTGCGGTCAGCTCACGAAAATGAGTTGAAAAATGGAGCTCAGGGGCACAGCAATTCACAAACTGGCCGAGTAATAAAGGACAACTATCGTCTAAAAATCTGTTGAGGGAAGGCAACATGGCGGACCTGAAAGCGAGGCAGAATAGCAGGAAACAGATTTCAAGAGGTACGTTGGAATCACCTTTGAAGCACAGGAAGAGGGGCACAACTTCGACAATGATGCACTTGGCCAAAAAGGGCGTATGCGTTTTCTCCTGAATATATTCAGGAGAAAACGCATACGCCCTTTTGGGCCAAGCAAGCAAGCGGGCAATGCAAATCTGCACTACAAAGAATTATCACTTCCCACCGGTCACAAGGGACTTCCACAAAATATCTAAAAACCAGAAAGGCAAGACAGGCCCTGGAGAACAGGGAGCCTTTTTATGCTGATGGGAGGGATGTAAATTGCCAACTGCCTCTCTGGACGAGTGCATTGTGTTCCCTAAATCAAGTAAACAACAGAGCTACAGAGCCAAGGGCACTTCCAGTCTGGGGAATATACCTTGGGAAAACTGAAAATCAATAAGACAGAGCCACCCCAAAATTTAGGGCTGCACTGCTTACAAGGACCTCAACTTGGGTACACCTTAAATATCCCAGGAAATATAAAAATGGTTCAAAAAATTGTGGTACTTACGTACGATGGAATATCCCTTAGCCATGAAATCAATGTCATAAGACCAGTAGCAGAAAAATGGGTGGATTCACGTACGATGATTCTAAGTGAATTGAGTCACACAGAAAAAGAAACTTATCATAAGATATCACTTATGAAGATCCTGTAAACATGGCTACAGTTGAACTGAGTTAGGAAAGAGAACAGTGTCTCACACTTAGAAAACACTCTTATGCCTGCTTAAGGGGGAAGGAGAGGTGGGGTGATGCATAAAACCAGAGTTTGATATAAGCACAGGTACCGTTCCAAAAACCAACTATGGAATAGACAAGACCTACACCTTCCTCAGTGAAAGGGACTCAAAACCCCATATTTCCCACAGAGGAATATATCAGACTAGTAAGAATCTTAAAACCTATGTATTGATATGTCTCCGTAAGGGAATCAAGTGTGTCTAGACTGGCATAAACATGGCAGCGAGAATCAGCTCAAACCGACTATAAAAAGGAATATTAAAAACAAAACAAAAAAACTGGGAAATTCTTTACAATTCCTTCAGGGTCTCTCATGAAACCTGGAATGACCCTATCTACAATGACAGCTGGATGTGGCATAAGGAGGGACACTTGGGACTGAGACGATTGGTGAGATTGGGTGAGCAAATGCAGACCCTTTAAAGCACAAATGCCTGGCACCCATTCCATGGGTCCCAACTCTCCAGGTTGAAGGGAATATTACTACAGCTATAACATGTACGGGAAACCTAGAGAACGGACACACTGTGAAGACAAAAGGTTTCTAAAACTCAACGAATAGTCCCTCTCCTGGTGCTCCGGTTTGACTTTCCATCTGCTTTACTATCAACCTCCCAACTTGGAGAGACAGCCCCTTTAACCTCCTGGTTCGCACAGGTTTCTAATTTGGCAGAGGATGAAAGGGAAGAGGGAGAATCAATGAGAGAGTACCTGTTAGGCATTTGGACAGGCACATATCACTCTAACTTCCCGGCAGGAAGAAGAATTAACCAAAGTCTCAGCCCCCCAACAGGAGCCAGCATAGGTCATGAAGCAAAATCTTGGACTTGAGGTCAGCTCACCAAAAACGAGTTGAAAAATGGAGCTCAGGGGCAGAGCAATTCACAAACTGGCCGAGTAATAAAGGACAACTATCGTCCAAAAATCTGTTGAGGGAAGGCAACGAGGCGGACTTCAAAGCGAGGCAGAATAGCAGGAAACAGATTTCAAGTGGTACGTTGGAATCGCCTTTAAAGCACAGGAAGAGGGGCACAACTTCGACAATGATGCACTTGGCCAAAAAGGGCGTATGCGTTTTCTCCTGAATATATTCAGGAGAAAACGCATACGCCCTTTTTGGCCAAGCAAGCAAGCGGGCAATGCAAATGTGCACTACAAAGAAGTATCCCTTCCCACCGGTCAAAAGGGACATCCACAAAATGTGTAAAAACCAGAAAGGCAAGACAGGCCCTGGAGAACAGGGAGCCTTGTTATGCTGATGGGCGGGATGTATATTGCCAACTGCCTCTCCGGAGGAGTATATTGTATTCCCTAAACCAAGTAAAGAACAGAGCTACAGAGCCAAGGGCACTTCCAGTCTACGGAATATACCTTGGGAAAACTGAAAATCAATAAGACAGAGCCACCCCAAAATTTAGGGCTGCACTGCTTACAAGGACCTCAACTTGGGTACACCTTAAATATCCCAGGAAATATAAAAATAGTTCAAAAAATTGTGGTACTTACGTACATTGGAATATCCCTCAGCCATGAAATCAATGTCATAAGACCAGTAGCAGCAAAATGGGTGCATTCAGGTACGATGATTCTAAGGGAAATAAGTCACAGAGAAAAAGAAACTTATCATAAGATATCATTTATGAAGATCCTGTAAACATGGCTACACTTGAACTGAGTTAGGAAAGAGAACAATGTCTCACATTTAGAAAACACTCTTATGCCTGCTTAAGGGGGAAGGAGAGGTGGGGTGATGCATAAAACCAGAGTTTGATATAAGCACAGGTACCGTTCCAAAAACCATCTATTGAATAGACAAGACCTACAGCTTCCTCAGTGAAAGGGACTCAAAACCCCATATTTCCCGCAGAGGAATATATCTCACTAGTAAGAATCTTAAAACCTATGTATTGATATGTCTCCATAAGGGAATCAAGTGTGTCTAGACTGGCATAAACATGGCAGCGAGAATCAGCTCAAACCCACTATAAAAAGGAATTTCAAAAACAAAACAAAAAAACTGGGAAATTCTTTACAATTCCTTCAGGGTCTCTGATGAAACCTGGAATGACCCTATCTACAACGACAACTGGATGTGGCATAAGGCTGGACACTTGGGACTGAGAGGATTGGTGAGATTGGGTGAGCAAATGCAGACCCTTTAAAGCAATAATGCATGGCACCCATTCCATGGGTCCCAACTCTCCAGGTTGAAGGGAATATTACTACAGTTATAACATGTACGGGAAACCTAGAGAACGGACACTCTGTGAATACGAAAGGTTTCTAAAACTCAACGAATAGTCCCTCTCCTGGTGCTCCGGTTTGACTTTCCATCTGCTTTACTATCAATCTCCCAAGTTGGAGAGACAGCCCCTTTAACCTCCTGGTTCGCACAGGTTTCCAATTTGGCAGAGGATGAAAGGGAAGAGGGAGAACCAATGAGAGAGTAGCTGTTAGGCATTTGGACGGGCACCTATCACTCTAACTTCCCGGCAGGAAGAAGAAGTAACCAAAGTCTCAGCCACCCACCGGGAAACAGCATAGGTCCTGAACCAAAATTTGGACTTGCGGTCAGCTCACGAAAATGAGTTGAAAAATGGAGCTCAGGGGCACAGCAATTCACAAACTGGCCGAGTAATAAAGGACAACTATCGTCTAAAAATCTGTTGAGGGAAGGCAACATGGCGGACCTGAAAGCGAGGCAGAATAGCAGGAAACAGATTTCAAGAGGTACGTTGGAATCACCTTTGAAGCACAGGAAGAGGGGCACAACTTCGACAATGATGCACTTGGCCAAAAAGGGCGTATGCGTTTTCTCCTGAATATATTCAGGAGAAAACGCATACGCCCTTTTGGGCCAAGCAAGCAAGCGGGCAATGCAAATCTGCACTACAAAGAATTATCACTTCCCACCGGTCACAAGGGACTTCCACAAAATATCTAAAAACCAGAAAGGCAAGACAGGCCCTGGAGAACAGGGAGCCTTTTTATGCTGATGGGAGGGATGTAAATTGCCAACTGCCTCTCTGGACGAGTGCATTGTGTTCCCTAAATCAAGTAAACAACAGAGCTACAGAGCCAAGGGCACTTCCAGTCTGGGGAATATACCTTGGGAAAACTGAAAATCAATAAGACAGAGCCACCCCAAAATTTAGGGCTGCACTGCTTACAAGGACCTCAACTTGGGTACACCTGAAATATCCCAGGAAATATAAAAATGGTTCAAAAAATTGTGGTACTTACGTACGATGGAATATCCCTTAGCCATGAAATCAATGTCATAAGACCAGTAGCAGAAAAATGGGTGGATTCACGTACGATGATTCTAAGTGAATTGAGTCACACAGAAAAAGAAACTTATCATAAGATATCACTTATGAAGATCCTGTAAACATGGCTACACTTGAACTGAGTTAGGAAAGAGAACAGTGTCTCACACTTAGAAAACACTCTTATGCCTGCTTAAGGGGGAAGGAGAGGTGGGGTGATGCATAAAACCAGAGTTTGATATAAGCACAGGTACCGTTCCAAAAACCAACTATGGAATAGACAAGACCTACACCTTCCTCAGTGAAAGGGACTCAAAACCCCATATTTCCCACAGAGGAATATATCAGACTAGTAAGAATCTTAAAACCTATGTATTGATATGTCTCCGTAAGAGAATCAAGTGTGTCTAGACTGGCATAAACATGGCAGCGAGAATCAGCTCAAACCGACTATAAAAAGGAATATTAAAAACAAAACAAAAAAACTGGGAAATTCTTTACAATTCCTTCAGGGTCTCTCATGAAACCTGGAATGACCCTATCTACAATGACAGCTGGATGTGGCATAAGGAGGGACACTTGGGACTGAGACGATTGGTGAGATTGGGTGAGCAAATGCAGACCCTTTAAAGCACAAATGCCTGGCACCCATTCCATGGGTCCCAACTCTCCAGCTTGAAGGGAATATTACTACAGCTATAACATGTACGGGAAACCTAGAGAACGGACACACTGTGAATACAAAAGGTTTCTAAAACTCAACGAATAGTCCCTCTCCTGGTGCTCCGGTTTGACTTTCCATCTGCTTTACTATCAACCTCCCAACTTGGAGAGACAGCCCCTTTAACCTCCTGGTTCGCACAGGTTTCTAATTTGGCAGAGGATGAAAGGGAAGAGGGAGAATCAATGAGAGAGTACCTGTTAGGCATTTGGACAGGCACATATCACTCTAACTTCCCGGCAGGAAGAAGAATTAACCAAAGTCTCAGCCCCCCAACAGGAGCCAGCATAGGTCATGAAGCAAAATCTTGGACTTGAGGTCAGCTCACCAAAAACGAGTTGAAAAATGGAGCTCAGGGGCAGAGCAATTCACAAACTGGCCGAGTAATAAAGGACAACTATCGTCCAAAAATCTGTTGAGGGAAGGCAACGAGGCGGACTTCAAAGCGAGGCAGAATAGCAGGAAACAGATTTCAAGAGGTACGTTGGAATCGCCTTTAAAGCACAGGAAGAGGGGCACAACTTCGACAATGATGCACTTGGCCAAAAAGGGCGTATGCATTTTCTCCTGAATATATTCAGGAGAAAACGCATACGCCCTTTTTGGCCAAGCAAGCAAGCGGGCAATGCAAATGTGCTCTACAAAGAAGTATCCCTTCCCACCGGTCAAAAGGGACATCCACAAAATGTGTAAAAACCAGAAAGGCAAGACAGGCCCTGGAGAACAGGGAGCCTTGTTATGCTGATGGGCGGGATGTATATTGCCAACTGCCTCTCCGGAGGAGTATATTGTATTCCCTAAACCAAGTAAAGAACAGAGCTACAGAGCCAAGGGCACTTCCAGTCTACGGAATATACCTTGGGAAAACTGAAAATCAATAAGACAGAGCCACCCCAAAATTTAGGGCTGCACTGCTTACAAGGACCTCAACTTGGGTACACCTTAAATATCCCAGGAAATATAAAAATAGTTCAAAAAATTGTGGTACTTACGTACATTGGAATATCCCTCAGCCATGAAATCAATGTCATAAGACCAGTAGCAGCAAAATGGGTGCATTCAGGTACGATGATTCTAAGTGAAATAAGTCACACAGAAAAAGAAACTTATCATAAGATATCACTTATGAAGATCCTGTAAACATGGCTACACTTGAACTGAGTTAGGAAAGAGAACAGTGTCTCACATTTAGAAAACACTCTTATGCCTGCTTAAGGGGGAAGGAGAGGTGGGGTGATGCATAAAACCAGAGTTTGATATAAGCACAGGTACCGTTCCAAAAACAAACTATGGAATAGACAAGACCTACACCTTCCTCAGTGAAAGGGACTCAAAACCCCATATTTCCCGCAGAGGAATATATCTGACTAGTAAGAATCTTAAAACCTATGTATTGATATGTCTCCTTAAGGGAATCAAGTGTGTCTAGACTGGCATAAACATGGCAGCGAGAATCAGCTCAAACCCACTATAAAAAGGAATTTCAAAAACAAAACAAAAAAACTGGGAAATTCTTTACAATTCCTTCAGGGTCTCTGATGAAACCTG
The DNA here is from genome assembly GCF_949752795.1 of Hyperoodon ampullatus. Lineage (NCBI taxonomy): Eukaryota > Metazoa > Chordata > Mammalia > Artiodactyla > Ziphiidae > Hyperoodon > Hyperoodon ampullatus. Next base: position 184,858 of record NW_027640875.1, read on the forward strand.
GAATGACCCTATCTACAATGACAGCTGGATGTGGCATAAGGAGGGACACTTGGGACTGAGACGATTGGTGAGATTGGGGGAGCAAATGCAGACCCTTTAAAGCACAAATGCCTGCCACCCATTCCATGGCTCCCAACTGTCCAGGTTGAAGGGAATATTACTACAGCTATAACATGTACGGGAAACCTAGAGAACGGACACACTGTGAATACGAAAGGTTTCTAAAACTCAACGAATAGTCCCTCACCTGGTGCTCCGGTTTGACTTTCCATCTGCTTTACTATCAACCTCCCAACTTGGAGAGACTGCCTCTTTAACCTCCTGGTTCGCACAGGTTTCCAATTTGGCAGAGGATGAAAGGGAATAGGGAGAACCAATGAGAGAGTAGCTGTTAGGCATTTGGACGGGCACATATCACTCTAACTTCCTGGCAGGAAGAAGAATTAACCAAAGTCTCTGCCTCCCTCCGGGAACCAGCATAGGTCCTGAACCAGAATGTTGGACTTGCGGTCAGCTCACCAAAAACGACTTGAAAAATGGAGATCAGGGGCACAGCAATTCACAAACTGGCCGAGTAATAAAGGACAACTATCGTCCAAAAATCTGTTGAGGGAAGGCAACGAGGCGGACTTGAAAGCGAGGCAGAATAGCAGGAAACAGATTTCAAGAGGTACGTTGGAATCGCCTTTAAAGCACAGGAAGAGTCACACAACTTCGACAATGATGCACTTGGCCAAAAAGGGCGTATGCGTTTTCTCCTGAATATATTCAGGAGAAAACGCATACGCCCTTTTTGGCCAAGCAAGCAAGCGGGCAATGCAAATCTGCACTACAAAGAAGTATCAATTCCCACGGGTCAAAAGGGACATCCACAAAGTTTGTAAAAACCTGAAAGGGAAGACAGGCCCCAGAGAACAGGGAGCCTTGTTATGCTGTTGGGCGGGAGGTAAATTGCCAACTGCCTCTCTGGAGGAGTGCATGGTGTTCCCTAAAACAAGTAAACAACAGAGCTACAGAGCCAAGGGCACTTCCAGTCTAGGGAATATACCTTGGGAAAACTGAAAATCAATAAGACAGAGCCACCCCAAATTTAGGGCTGCACTGCTTAGAAGGACCTCAACTTGGGTACACCTTAAATATCCCAGAAAATATAAAAATGGTTCAAAAAATTGTGGTACTTACATACGATGGAATATACCTCAGCCATGAAATCAATGTCATTAGACCAGTAGCAGCAAAATGGGTGGATTCAGGTACGATGATTCTAAGTGAAATAAGTCACACAGAAAAAGAAACTTATCATAAGATATCACTTACGAAGATCCTGTAAACATGGCTACACTTGAACTGAGTTATTAAAGAGAACAGTGTCTCGCATTTAGAAAAAACTCTTATGCCTGCTTAATGGGGAAGGAGAGGTGGGGTGATGAATAAAACCTGAGTTTGATATAAGCACAGGTACCGTTCCAAAAACAAACTATGGAATAGACAAGACCTACACCTTCCTCAGTGAAAGGGACTCAAAACACCATATTTCCCACACAGGAATATATCTGACTAGTAAGAATCTTAAAACCTATGTATTGATATGTCTCCGTAAGGGAATCAAGTGTGTCTAGACTGGCATAAACATGGCAGCGAGAATCAGCTCAAACCCACTATAAAAAGTAATTTCAAAAACAAAACAAAAAAACTGGGAAATTCTTTACAATTCCTTCAGGGTCTCTGATGAAACCTGCAATGACCATATCTACAACGACAGCTGGAATTGGCATAAGGCTGGCCACTTGGGACTGAGACGATTGGTGAGATTGGGTGAGCAAATGCAGACCCTTTAAAGCACAAATGCCAGGCACCAATTCCATGGGTCCCAACTCTCCAGGTTAAAGGGAGTATTACTACAGCTATAACATGTACGGGAAGCCTAGAGAACGGACACACTGTGAATACGAAAGGTTTCTAAAACTCAACGAATAGTCCCTCTCCTGGTGCTCCGGCTTGACTTTCCATCTGCTTTACTATCAACCTCCCAACTTGGAGAGACAGCCCCTTTAACCTCCTGGTTCACACAGGTTTCCAATTTGGCAGAGGATGAAAGGGAAGAGGGAGAACCAATGAGAGAGTAGCTGTTAGGCATTTGGACGGGCACATATCACTCTAAATTGCCGGCAGGAAGAAGAATTAACCAAAGTCTCAGCCACCCACCGGGAACCAGCATAGGTCCTGAACAAAAATTTTGGACTTGCGGTCAGGTCACCACAAACGAGTTGAAAAATGGTGCTCAGGGGCACAGCAATTCACAAACTGGCCGAGTAATAAAGGACAACTACCGTCCAAAAATCTTTTGAGGGAAGGCAACGAGGCGGACTTGAAAGCGAGGCAGAATAGCAGGAAACAGATTTCAAGAGGTACGTTGGAATCGCCTTTAAAGCACAGGAAGAGGGGCACAACTTGGACAATGATGCACTTGGCCAAAAAGGGCGTATGCGTTTTCTCCTGAATATATTCAAGAGAAAACGCATACACCCTTTTTGGCCAAGCAAGGAAGCGGGAAATGCAAATCTGCACTACAAAGAAGTATCACTTCCCACCGGTCAAAAGGGACATCCACAAAATGTGTAAAAACCAGAAAGGCAGACAGGCCCTGGAGAACAGGGAGCCTTGTTATGCTGATGGGCGGGATGTAAATTGCCAACTGCCTCTCTGGAGGAGTGCATTGTGTTCCCTAAAACAAGTAAAGAACAGAGCTACAGAGCCAAGGGCACTTCCAGTCTAGGGAATATTCCTTGGGAAAACTGAAAATCAATAAGACAGAGCCACCCCAAAATTTAGGGCTGCACTGCTTACAAGGACGTCAACTTGGGTACACCTTAAATATCCCAGGAAATATAAAAATGGTTCAAAAAATTGTGGTACTTACGTACGATGGAATATCCCTCAGCCATGAAATCAATGTCATAAGACCAGTAGCAGCAAAATGGGTGGATTCAGGTACGATGATTCTAAGTGAAATAAGTCACACAGAAAAAGAAACTTATCATAAGATATCACTTACGAAGATCCTGTAAACATGGCTACACTTGAACTGAGTTAGGAAAGAGAACAGTGTCTCACAATTAGAAAACACTCTTATGCCTGCTTAAGGGGGAAGGAGAGGTGGGGTGATGCATAAAACCAGAGTTTGATATAAGCACAGGTACCGTTCCAAAAACCAACTATGGAATAGACAAGACCTACACCTTCCTCAGTGAAAGGGACTCAAAACCCCATATTTCCCGCAGAGGAATATATCTGACTAGTAAGAATCTAAAAACCTATGGATTGATATGTGTCCGTAGGGAATCAAGTGTGTCTAGACTGGCATAAACATGGCAGCGAGAATCAGCTCAAACCCACTATAAAAAGGAATTTCAAAAAAAACACAAAAAAGCTGGGAAATTCTTTACAATTCATTCAGGGTCTCTGATGAAACCTGGAATGACCCTATTTACAATGACAGCTGGATGTGGCATAAGGCTGGACACTTGAGACTGAGAGGATTGGTGAGATTGGATGAGTAAATGCAGACCCTTTAAAGCAATAATGCATGGCTCCCATTCCATGGGTCCCAACTCTCCAGGTTGAAGGGAATATTACTACAGTTATAACATGTACCGGAAACCTAGAGAACGGACACACTGTGAATACGAAAGGTTTCTAAAACTCAACGAATAGTCCCTCTCCTGGTGCTCCGGTTTGACTTTCCATCTGCTTTACTATCAACCTCCCAAATTGGAGAGACAGCCCCTTTAACCTCCTGGTTCGCACAGGTTGCCAATTTGGCAGAGGATGAAAGGGAAGAGGGAGAACCAATGAGAGAGTAGCTGTTAGGCATTTGGACGGGCACATATCACTGTAATTTCCCGGCAGGAAGAAGAATTAACCAAAGTCTCAGCCACCCACCGGGAACCAGTATAGGTCCTGAACCAAAATTTTGGACTTGCGGTCAGCTCACCAAAAACGAGTTGAAAAATGGAGCTCAGGGGCACAGCAATTCACAAACTGGCCGAGTAATAAAGGACAACTATCGTCCAAAAATCTTTTGAGGGAAGGCAACGAGGCGGACTTGAAAGCCAGGCAGAGTAGCAGGAAACAGATTTCAAGAGGTACGTTGGAATCACCTTTAAAGCACAGGAAGAGGGGCACAACTTCGACAATGATGCCCTTGGCCAAAAAGGGCGTATGCGTTTTCTCCTGAATATATTCAGGAGAAAACGCATACGCCCTTTTTGGCCAAGCAAGCAAGCGGACAATGCAAATCTGCCCTACAAAGAAGTATCACTTCCCACTGGTCAAAAGGGACATCCACAAAATGTGTAAAAACCAGAAAGGCAAGACAGGCCCTGGAGAACAGGGAGCCTTGTTATGCTGATGGGCGGGATGTAAATTGCCAACTTCCTCTCTGGAGGAGTCCATTGTGTTCCCTAAAACAAGTAAAGAACAGAGCTACAGAGCCAATGGCACTTCCAGTCTAGGGAATATTCCTTGGGAAAACTGAAAATCAATAAGACAGAGCCACCTCAAAATTTAGGGCTGCACTGCTTACAAGGACGTCAACTTGGGTACACCTTAAATATCCCAGGAAATATAAAAATGGTTCAAAAAATTGTGGTACTTACGTACGATGGAATATCCCTCAGCCATGAAATCAATGTCATAAGACCAGTAGCAGCAAAATGGGTGGATTCAGGTACGATGATTCTAAGTGAAATAAGTCACACAGAAAAAGAAACTTATCATAAGATGTCACTTACGAAGATCCTGTAAACATGGCTACACTTGAACTGAGTTAGGAAAGAGAACAGTGTCTCACAATTAGAAAACACTCTTATGCCTGCTTAAGGGGGAAGGAGAGGTGGGGTGATGCATAAAACCAGAGTTTGATATAAGCACAGGTACCGTTCCAAAAACCAACTATGGAATAGACAAGACCTACACCTTCCTCAGTGAAAGGGACTCAAAACACCATATTTCCCGCAGAGGAATATATCTGACTAGTAAGAATCTAAAAACCTATGGATTGATATGTCTCCGTAGGGAATCCAGTGTGTCCAGACTGGCATAAACATGGCAGCGATAATCACCTCAAACACACTATAAAAAGGAATTTCAAAAACAAAACAAAAAAACTGGGAAATTCTTTACAATTCCTTCAGGGTCTCTGATGCTACCTGGAATGAGCCTATCTACAACGACAGCTGGATGTGGCATAAGGCTGGACACTTGGGACTGAGAGGATTGGTGAGATTGGATGAGTAAATGCAGACCCTTTAAAGCAATAATGCATGGCACCCATTCCATGGGTCCCAACTCTCCAGGTTGAAGGGAATATTACTACAGTTATAACATGTACCGGAAACCTAGAGAACGGACACACTGTGAATACGAAAGGTTTCTAAAACTCAACGAATAGTCCCTCTCCTGGTGCTCCGGTTTGACTTTCCATCTGCTTTACTATCAACCTCCCAACTTGGAGAGACAGCCCCTTTAACCTCCTGGTTCACACAGGTTGCCAATATGGCAGAGAATGAAAGGGAAGAGGGAGAACCAATGAGAGAGTAGCTGTTAGGCATTTGGACGGGCACATATCACTGTAATTTCCCAGCAGGAAGAAGAATTAACCAAAGTCTCAGCCACCCACCGGGAACCAGTATAGGTCCTGAACGAAAATTTTGGACTTGCGGTCAGCTCAGCAAAAACGAGTTGAAAAATGGAGCTCAGGGGCACAGCAATTCACAAACTGGCTGAGTAATAAAGGACAAATATCGTCCAAAAATCTGTTGAGGGAAGGCAACGAGGCGGACTTGAAAGCGAGGCAGAATAGCAGGAAACAGATTTAAAGAGGTACGTTGGAATCGTCTTTAAAGCACAGGAAAAGGGGCACAACTTCGACAATGATGCACTTGGCCAAAAAGGGCGTATGCGTTTTCTCCTGAATATATTCAGGAGAAAACGCATACGCCCTTTTTGGCCAAGCAAGCAAGCGGGCAATGCAAATCTGCACTACAAAGAAGTATCACTTCCCACCGGTCAAAAGGGACATCCACAAAATGTGTAAAAACCAGAAAGGCAAGACAGGCCCTGGAGAACAGGGAGCCTTGTTATGCTGATGGGCGGGATGTAAATTGCCAACTGCCTCTCTGGAGGAGTGCATTGTGTTCCCTAAAACAAGTAAACAACAGAGCTACAGAGCCAAGGGCACTTCCCGTCTAGGGAATATACCTTGGGAAAACTGAAAATCAATAAGACAGAGCCACCCCAAAATTTAGGTATGCACTGCTTACAAGGACCTCAACTTGAGTACACCTTAAATATCCCAGGAAATATAAAAATGGTTCAAAAAATTGTGGTACTTACGTACGATGGAATATCCCTCAGCCATGAAATCAATGTCATAAGACCAGTAGCAGCAAAATGGGTGGATTCAGGTACGATGATTCTAAGTGAAATAAGTCACACAGAAAAAGAAACTTATCATAAGATATCACTTATGAAGATCCTGTAAACATGGCTACACTTGTACTGAGTTAGAAAGAGAAGAATGTCTCACATTCAGAAAACACTCTTATGCCTGCTTAAGGGGGAAGGAGAGGTGGGGTGATGCGTAAAACCAGAGTTTGATATAAGCACAGGTACCGTTCCAAAAACCAACTATGGAATAGACAAGACCTACACGTTCCTCAGTGAAAGGGACTAAAAACCCCATATTTCCCGCAGAGGAATATATCTGACTAGTAAGAATCTTAAAACCTATGGATTGATATGTCTCCGTAAGGGAATCAAGTGTGTCTAGACTGGCATAAACATGGCAGGGAGAATCAGCTCAAACCCACTATAAAAAGGAATTTCAAAAGCAAAACAAAAAACCTGGGAAATTCTTTACAATTCCTTCAGGGTCTCTGATGAAACCTGGAATGACCCTATCTACAATGACAGCTGGATGTGGCATAAGGCTGGACACTTCAGACTGAGAGGATTGGTGAGATTGGGTGAGCAAATGCAGACCCTTTAAAGCAATAATGCATGGCACCCATTCCATGGGTCCCAACTCTCCAGGTTGAAGGGAATATTACTACAGTTATAACATGTACGAGAAACCTAGAGAACGGACACACTGTGAATATGAAAGGTTTCTAAAACTCAACGAATAGTCCCTCTCCTGGTGCTCCGGTTTGACTTTCCATCTGCATTACTATCAACCTCCCAACTTGGAGAGTCAGCCCCTTCAACTACCTCGTTCACACAGGTTTCCAATTTGGCAGAGGATGAAAGGGAAGAGGGAGAACCAATGAGAGAGTAGCTGTTATGCATTTGAACGGGCACATATCACTCTAACTTCCCGGCAGGAAGAAGAATTAACCAAAGTCTCAGCCCCTCACCGGGAACCAGTATACGTCCGGAACCAAAATTTTGGACTTGCGGTCAGCTCACCAAAAACTAGTTGAAAAATGGAGCTCAGGGGCACAGCAATTCACAAACTGGCCAAGTAATAAAGGACAACTATCGTCCAAAAATCTGTTGAGGGAAGGCAACGAGGCGGACTTCAAAGCGAGGCAGAATAGCAGGAAACAGATTTCAAGAGGTACGTTGGAATCGCCTTTAAAGCACAGGAAGAGGGGCACAACTTCGACAATGATGCACTTGGCCAAAAAGGGCGTATGCGTTTTCTCCTGAATATATTCAGGAGAAAACGCATACGCCCTTTTTGGCCAAGCAAGCAAGCGGCCAATGCAAATCTGCACTACAAAGAAGTATCACTTCCCACCGGTCAAAAGGGACATCCACAAAATGTGTAAAAACCAGAAAGGCAAGACAGGCCCTGGAGAACAGGGAGCCTTGTTATGCTGATGGGCGGGATGTAAATTGCCTACTGCCTCTCTGGAGGAGTGCATTGTGTTCCCTGAAACAAGTAAACCATAGAGCTACAGAGCCAAGGGCACTTCCAGTCTAGGGAATATTCCTTGAGAAAACAGAAAATCAATAAGACAGAGCCACCCCAAAATTTAGGGCTGCACTGCTTACAAGGACCTCAACTTGGGTACAGCTTAAATATCCCAGGAAATATAAAAATGGTTCAAAAAATTGTGGTACTTATGTACGATGGAATATCCCTCAGCCATGAAATCAATGTCATAAGACCAGTAGCAGCAAAATGGGTGGATTCAGGTACGATGATTCTAAGTGAAATAAGTCACACAGAAAAAGAAACTTATCATAAGATATCACTTATGAAGATCCTGTAAACATGGCTACACTTGAACTGAGTTAGGAAAGAGAACAGTGTCTCACAATTAGAAAACACTCTTATGCCTGCTTAAGGGGGAAGGAGAGGTGGGGTGATGCATAAAACCAGAGTTTGATATAAGCACAGGTACCGTTCCAAAAACCAACTATGGAATAGACAAGACCTACACCTTCCTCAGTGAAAGGGACTCAAAACCCCATATTTCCAGCAGAGGAATATATGTGACTAGTAAGAATCTTAAAACCTATGGATTGATATGTCTCCGTAGGGAATCAAGTGTGTCTAGACTGGCATAAACATGGCAGCGAGAATTAGCTCAAACCCACTATAAAAAGGAATTTCAAAAACAAACCAAAAAACTGGGAAATTCTTTACAAATCCTTCAGGGTCTCTGATGAAACCTGGAATGACCCTATTTACAACAACACCTGGATGTGGCATAAGGCTGGACACTTGGGACTGAGAGGATTGGTGAGATTGGGTGAGCAAATGCAGACCCTTTAAAGCAATAATGCATGGCACCCATTCCATGGGTCCCAACTCTCCAGGTTGAAGGGAATATTACTACAGTTATAACATGTACCGGAATCCTAGAGAACGGACACACTGTGAATACGAAAGGTTTCTAAAACTCAACGAATAGTCCCTCTCCTGGTGCTCCGGTTTGACTTTCCATCTGCTTTACTATCAACCTCCCAACTTGGAGAGACAGCCCCTTTAACCTCCTGTTTCGCACAGGTTGCCAATTTGGCAGAGGATGAAAGGGAAGAGGGAGAACCAATGAGAGAGTAGCTGTTAGGCAATTGGACGGGCATATATCACTGTAATTTCCCGGCAGGAAGAAGAATTAACCAAAGTCTCAGCCACCCACCGGGAACCAGTATAGGTCCTGAACCAAAATTTTGGACTTGCGGTCAGCTCACCAAAAACGAGTTGAGAAATGGAGCTCAGGGGCACAGCAATTCACAAACTGGCCGAGTAATAAAGGACAACTACCTTCCAAAAATCTTTTGAGGGAAGGCAACGAGGCGGACTTGAAAGCGAGGCAGAATAGCAGGAAACAGATTTCAAGAGGTACGTTGGAATCGCCTTTAAAGCACAGGAAGAGGGGCACAACTTCGACAATGATGCACTTGGCCAAAAAGGGCGTATGCGTTTTCTCCTGAATATATTCAGGAGAAAACGCATACGCCCTTTTTGGCCAAGTAAGCAAGCGGGCAATGCAAATCTGCACTACAAAGAAGTATCACTTCCCACCGGTCAAAAGGGACATCCACAAAATGTGTAAAAACCAGAAAGTCAAGACAGGCCCTGGAGAACAGGGAGCCTTGTTATGCTGATCGGCGGGATGTAAATTGCCAACTGCCTCTCTGGAGGAGTGCATTGTGTTCCCTAAAACAAGTAAACAACAGAGCTACAGAGCCAAGGGCACTTCCAGTCTAGGGAATATACCTTGGGAAAACTGAAAATCAATAAGACAGAGCCACCCCAAAATTTAGGGCTGCACTGCTTACAAGGACCTCAACTTGGGTACACCTTAAATATCCCAGGAAATATAAAAATGGTTCAAAAAATTGTGGTACTTATGTACAATGGAATATCCCTCAGCCATGAAATCAATGTCATAAGACCAGTAGCAGCAAAATGGGTAGATTCAGGTACGATGATTCTAAGTGAAATAAGTCACACAGAAAAAGAAACTTATCATAAGATATCACTTATGAAGATCCTGTAAACATGGCTACAGTTGAACTGAGTTAGGAAAGAGAACAGTGTCTCACATTTAGAAAACACTCTTATGCCTGCTTAAGCGGGAAGGAGAGGTGGGGTGATGCATAAAACCAGAGTTTGATATAAGCACAGGTACTGTTCCAAAAACCAACTAGGGAATAGACAAGACCTACACCTTCCTCAGTGAAAGGGACTGAAAACCCCATATTTCCCACAGAAGAATATATCTGACTAGTAAGAATCTTAAAACCTATGTATTGATATGTCTCCGTAAGGGAATCAAGTGTGTCTAGACTGGCATAAACATGGCAGCGAGAATCAGCTCAAACCCACTACAAAAAGGAATTTCAAAAACAAAACAAAAAAACTGGGAAATTCTTTACAATTCCTTCAGGGTCTCTGATGAAACCTCGAATGACCCTATCCACAACGACAGCAGGATTTGGCATAAGGCTGGACACTTGGGACTGAGACGATTGGTGAGATTGGGTGAGCAAATGTAGACCCTTTAAAGCACAAATGCCTGGCACCCATTCCATGGGTCCCAACTCTCCAGGTTGAAGGGAATATTCCTACAGCTATAACATGTACAGGAGACCTAGGGTACGTACACACTGTGAATACGAAAATTTTCTAAATCTCAACGAATAGTCCCTCTCCTGGTACTCCGGTTTGACTTTCCATCTGCTTTACTATCAATCTCCCAACTTGGAGAGACAGCACCTTTAACCTCCTGGTTCGCACATCTTTCCAATTTGGCAGAGGATGAAAGGGAAGAGGGAGAACCAATGAGAGAGTAGGTGTTAGGCATTTGGACGGGCACATATCACTCTAACTTCCCGCAGGAAGAAGAATTAACCAAGTCTCAGCCCCCCACCGGGAACCAGCATAGGTCCTGAACCAAAATTTTGGACTTCCGGTCAGCTCACAAAAAATGAGTTGAAAATTGGAGCTCAGGGGCACAGCAATTCACAAACTGGCCGAGTAATAAAGGACAACTATCGTCCAAAAATCTGTTTAGGGAAGGCAACGAGGCGGACTTGAAAGCGAGGCAGAATAGCAGGAAACAGATTTCAAGAGGTACGTTGGAATCACCTTTAAAGTACAGGAAGAGGGGCACAACTTCGACAATGATGCACTTGGCCAAAAAGGGCGTATGCGTTTTCTCCTGAATATATTCAGGAGAAAACGCATACGCCCTTTTTGGCCAAGCAAGCAAGCGGGCAATGCAAATCTGCACTACAAAGAAGTATCACTTCCCACCGGTCAAAAGGGACATCCACAAAATATGTAAAAACCAGAAAGGCAAGACAGGCCCTGGAGAACAGGGAGCCTTGTTATGCTGATGGGCGGGATGTAAATTGCCAACTGCCTCTCTGGATGAGTACATTGTGTTCCCTAAAACAAGTAAAGAACAGAGCTACAGAGCCAAGGGCACTTCCAGTCTCGGGAATATACCTTGGGAAAACTGAACATCAATAAGACAGAGCCACCCCAAAATTTAGGGCTGCACTGCTTACAAGGACCTCAACTTGGGTAAACCTTAAATATCCCAGGAAATATAAAAATATTTCAAAAAATTGTGGTACTTACGTACGATGGAATATCCCTAAGGCATGAAATCAATGTCATAAGACCAGTAGCAGCAAAATGCGTGAATTCAGGTACGATGATTCTAAGTGAAATAAGTCACAGAGAAAAAGAAATTTATCATAAGATATCACTTATGAAGATCTTGTAAACATGGCTACACTTGAACTGAGTTAGGAAAGAGAGCAGTGTCTCACATTTAGAAAACACTCTTATGCCTGCTTAAGGGGGAAGGAGAGGTGGGGTGATGCATAAAACCAGAGTTTGATATAAGCACAGGTACCGTTCCAAAAACCAACTATGGAATAGACAAGACCTACACCTTTCTCAGTGAAAGGGACTCAAAACCCCATATTTCCAACAGAGGAATATATCTCACTAGTAAGAATCTTAAAACCTATGTATTGATATGTCTTCGTAAGGGAATCAAGTATGTGTAGACTGGCATAAACATGGCAGCGAGAATCAGCTCAAACCCACTATAAAAAGGAATTTCAAAAACAAAACAATAAAACTGGGAAATTCTTTACAATTCCTTCAGGGTCTCTGATGAAACCTGGAATGACCCTATCTACCACGACAGCTGGATGTGGCATAAGGCTGGACACTTGGGACTGAGAAAATTGGTGAGATTGGGTGAGCAAATGCAGTCCCTTTAAAGCACAAATGCCTGGCACCCTTTCCATGGGTCCAAACTCTCCAGGTTGAAGGGAATATTACTACAGCTATAACATTTACGGGAAACCTAGAGAATGGACCCACTGTGAATACGAAATGTTTCTAAAACTCAACGAATAGTCCCTCTCCTGGTGCTCCGGTTTGGCTTTCCATCTGCTTTACTATCAACCTCCCAAATTGGAGAGACAGCCCCTTTAACCTCCTGGTTCGCACAGCTTTCCCATTTAGCAGAGGATGAAAGGGAAGAGGGAGAACCAATGAGAGAGTAGCTGTTAGGCATTTGGACGGGCTCATGTCACTCAAATTTCCCGGCAGGAAGAAGAATTAATCAAAGTCTCAGCCACCCACCGGAAAACACCATAGGTCCTGAACCAAAATTTTGGACTTGCGGTCCGCTCAGAAAAAACGAGTTGAAAAATGGAGCTCAGAGGCACAGCTATTCACAAACTGGCCGAGTAATAAAGGACAACTATCGTCCAAAAATCTGTTGAGGGAAGACAACGAGGCGGACTTGAAAGCGAGGCAGAATAGAAGGAAACAGGTTTCAAGAGGTACGTTGGAATCGCCTTTAAAGCACAGGAAGAGGGACACAACTTCGTCAATGAGGCACTTGGCCAAAAAGGGCGTATGCGTTTTCTCCTGAATATATTCAGGAGAAAACACATACGCCCTTTTTGGCCAAGCAAGCAAGCGGGCAATGCAAATCTGCACTACAAAGAAGTATCACTTCCCACTGGTCAAAAGGGACATCTACAAAATGTGTAAAAACCAGAAAGGCAAGACAGGCCCTGGAGAACAGGGAGCCTTGTTATGCTGATTGGCGGGATGTAAATTGCCAACTGCCTCTCTGGAGGAGTGCATTGTGTTCCCTAAGAAAAGTAAACAACAGAGCTACAGAGCCAAGGGCACTTCCATTCTAGGGAATATACCTTGGGAAAACTGAAAATCAATAAGACAGAGCCACCCCAAAATTTAGGGCTGCACTGCTTACAAGGACCTCAACTTGGGTACACCTTAAATATCCCAGGAAATATAAAAATGGTTCAAAAAATTGTGGTACTTACATACGATGGAATATCCCTCAGCCATGAAATCAATGTCATAAGATCAGTAGCATCAAAATGGGTGGATTCAGGTACGATGATTCTAAGTGAAATAAGTCACACAGAAAAAGAAACTTATCATAAGATATCACTTATGAAGATCCTGTAAACATGGCTACACTTGAACTGAGTTAGGAAAGAGAACAGTGTCTCACATTTAGAAAACACTCTTATGCCTGCTTAAGGGGGAAGGAGAGGTGGGGTGATGCATAAAACCAGAGTTTGATATAAGCACAGGTACCGTTCCAAAAACCAACTATGGAATAGACAAGACCTACACCTTCCTCAGTGAAAGGGACTCAAAACCCCATATTTCCCGCAGAGGAATATATCTGACTAGTAAGAATCTTAAAACCTATGTATTGATATGTCTCCGTAAGGGAATCAAGTGTGTCTAGACTGGCATAAACATGGCAGCGAGAATCAGCTCAAACCCACTATAAAAAGGAATATCAAAAACAAAACAAAAAACTGGAAAATTCTTAACAATTCCTTCAGGGTCTCTGATGAAACCTGGAAAGACCCTATCTACAACGACAGCTGGATGTGGCATAAGTCTGGACACTTGGGACTGAGAGGATTGGTGAGATTGGGTGAGCAAATGCAGACCCTTTAAAGCACAAATGCTTGGCACCCATTCCATGGGTCACAACTCTCCAGGTTGAAGGCAATATTACTACAGCTATAACATGTACGGGAAACCTAGAGAACGGACCCACTGTGAATACGAAAGGATTCTAAAACTCAAAGAATAGTCCCTCTCCTGGTGCTCCGGTTTGAATTTCCATCTGCTTTACTATCAATCCTCCAACTTGGAGAGACAGTCCATTTAACATCCTGGTTCGCACAGATTTCCAATTTGGCAGAGGATGAAAGGGAAGAGGGAGAACCAGTGAGAGAGTAGCTGTTAGGCATTTGGACGGGCACATATCACTCTAACTTCCCAGCAGGAAGAAGAATTAACCAAAGTCTCAGCCCCCCAACGGGAAACAGCATAGGTCCTGAACCAAAATTTTGGACTTGCTGTCAGCTCACAAAAAACGAGTTGAAAAATGGAGCTCAAGGGCACAGCAATTCACAAAATGGCAGAGTAATAAAGGACAACTATCGTCCAAAATTTGTTAAGGGAAGGCAACGAGGCGGACTTTAAAGCGAGGCAGAATAGCAGGAAATAGATTTCAAGAGGTACGTTGGAATCGCCTTTAAAGCACAGGAAGAGGGGCACAACTTCGACAATGATGCACTTGGCCAAAAAGGGCGTATGCGTTTTCTCCTGAATATATTCAGGAGAAAACGCATACGCCGTTTTTGGCCAAGCAAGTAAGCGGGCAATGCAAATCTGCACTCAAAGAAGTATCACTTCCCACCGGTCAAAAGGGACATCCACAAAATGTGTAAAAACCAGAAAGGTAAGACAGGCCCTGGAGAAGAGGGAACCTTGTTATGCTGATGGACGGGATGTAAATTGCCAACTGCCTCTCTGGAGGAGTGCATTGTGATCCCTAAAACAAGTAAACAACAGAGCTACAGAGCCAAGGGCACTTCCAGTCTAGGGAATATACCTTGGGAAAACTGAAAATCAATAAGACAGAGCCACCCCAAAATTTATGGCTGCAGTGCTTACAGGGACCTCAACTTGGGTACACCTTAAATATCCCAGGAAATATAAAAATGGTTCAAAAAAATGTCGTACTTAGGTACGATAGAATAACCTTCAGCCATGAAATCAATGTCATAAGACCAGTAATAGCAAAATGGGTGGATTCAGGTACGATGATTCTAAGTGAAATAAGTCACACAGAAAAATAAACTTATCATAAGATATCACTTATGAAGATCCTGTAAACATGGCTACACTTGAACTGAGTTAGGAAAGAGAACAGTGTCTCACATTTAGAAAACACTCTTATGCCTGCTTAAGGGGGAAGGAGAGGTGGGGTGATGCATAAAACCAGAGTTTGATATAAGCACAGGTACCATTCCAAAAACCAACTATGGAATAGACAAGACCTACACTTTCCTCAGTGAAAGGGACCCGAGGCATCTGTGAGTAACCGTGAGCTGAGCCCCAGGCCAGCTGCTGCTGAACTTTTCCCACCCTTCCCAGGTAAAACACCTGAATATGTACAAGGGCTTGAAAGCCTAGAAGAAGGGCCGTGGAGCCACACCAGCGACAGCACGCAGGCCAACTTGGTGCCTGCAGGCCAGCCAGGATGATCCTGGACCTGGGCGCTCTTCTGAAAACTTTCCATTGCCCTGCCTGAGATACCCCTCCTGTCCCTGCCCCCACTGCTTTTTTCCTTCCTCACCTCTGTCCGGAGAGAAATTCCAGCGGAAGGTATGGGTGACACATCCTCTTCTTTACAGGTGGAAGCCTGGCATCTCCTGCAGAAAGTCCAGCAGAGACCCACTCACACCGGGCCACCCACAAAGCCGTGGCCCCTCACTCCCTCCCACCAGCACAGCCCCGAGACTGCTGACGGGGCAGAGAATATGGAGTCAGGCACAGCTTCAGGGGCTATTGCTGCCTGCAGCGCTGTTTATATTGACCTCAACCCAGGCACACCAGGGGAGGGCCGGACGGCAGGGTCAGGCTACCCAGGTCAGCTAATCCTCAGCCCTCAGGGAATCACATTGTTGAAAATGGACCTCGCTAAGGCAGAATAGAAGCCAAGGAATAAAAGGACACAATGCCATTTGCAGCACCGTAGGTGTGTCTAGAGGTAATCACGTGACTTGTAGTAAGTCAGAAAGTGAAAGACACATATCATATCATATCTCTTATAGGTGTGACCAAAAAATGGATACCAGGGCAGATATTTCCACGGAGAAGGGCAATCACAGATTCATTCAACAAACTTATGGTTCACCAATGGAAAGGTGTGAGGATTGGTTTCATTATGATATTGGGGTTAACAGACATATACAAACACAGGTGACATATAGAATCACCAAAGACCTACAGAATACCAACAGAAGACTACTCAACATTCTGTCATAAGGTACATGGGAAAAGGATCCCAGGAAGAACAGACATATTTATATGGGTAAAAGAACCACATCTTCCACACCTACAACGAGCCAAACATTGTAATCAAATTTGCTGTAATAAAAAATAAAAAATTAAATTAAAAACACGAACAAGAAGTAGTGAGACAAACTTGAGGGGCTTTCTCCTGGCACATTCCATTCTAAATTCCAATCTAGAACATGACTTCCATTGAGGCTCTGTTGCCCCTGACACCAGATTTGGTAAGGGAGAACTGCTGCCACCTTGTGGCCATTTCACACAACAGCAGCTATAATCCCAGCGCTAATGGTCAGTTGATATTCAAAATCATTGCAGGCCTGTAAATGACACCTGCCCTGAAAACAAATCCTGGGTTCATATATCGACCAAAAAATTCAAAGGACGTCCATATTTCAAAACGACAGTTTCCAAAGGCATATTTTACACACATTAGTCTTCTGCTTCTTTTTCTTTCTTTCTTTTTTTGTTAAAAAACGGGAATGGCAAAAAGCATCCCTCAGAATGGGCGAAAATATTTGCAAACGAATCAATGGACAAAGGTTTAATCTCCAATATATATAAAGAGCTCATGCAGCTTAATATTAAAACAACAAACAACCCAATACAAAAATGG
This sequence comes from Hyperoodon ampullatus, assembly GCF_949752795.1. NCBI lineage: Eukaryota > Metazoa > Chordata > Mammalia > Artiodactyla > Ziphiidae > Hyperoodon > Hyperoodon ampullatus. Next base: position 201,888 of record NW_027640875.1, read on the forward strand.
GCAGAAGATCTAAAGAGATGTTTCTTCAAAGAAGACACAGAGATGGCCAAGGCGCACATGAAAAGCTGCTCAACATCACTAATTATTAGAGAAATGCAAATCAAAACTACAATGAGGTATCACCTCACACCTGTTAGAATCGGCATCATCAGAAAATCTACAAACAACGAATTCTGGGGAGGGTGTGGACAAAAGGATCCCTCTTCCACTAGTGGTGGAAATGTAAATTGATACAGTCACGATGGAGAACAGTATGGAGTTTCCTTAAAAAAACTAGAAATAGAATTACCATATGATCCAGCAATCCCACTTCTGGGCATATACCCAGAGAAAACCATAAATCAAAAAGGCACATTCACCACAATGCTCATTTCAGCACTATTTACGATAGCCAGGTAATGGAAGCAACCTAAATACCCACAGACAGACGAATGGATAAAGATGTGGTACATATATAAAATGGAATATTACTCAGCCATAAGAAGGAATGAAACTGGGTCATTTGTAGAGACGTCGATGGATCTAGAGACTGTCATACAGAATGAAGTAAGTCAGAAAGAGAAAAACAAATATTGTATATTAATGCATATACGTGGAAGCTAGAAAAATGGAACAGATGAACTGGTTTGCAGGGAAGAAATAGAGACACAGAGGTAGAGAACACACGTATGGACACCAAGTGTGGGAAGCCATGGGTAGGTGGTGTTGGGATGAGTTTTGAGACTGGGATTGCCCTGTATACATGTATATGCATAAAATACATAACTAATAATAACCTGCTGTATAAAAAAATAAATAAAATTAAATTTCAAAATTTTTAAAAATAAAATTTAAAAATAAAACAGAAAAAAATTCTTCCCTTTACACAGATGTATTTATATGAATGAATTATTTCCATGCTTATATCTATAAATACATAAAAGAGGAATAAAATCTAACTTGAACCAAAAAAGAAAAAAAAAACCTGAACCCACGAGTTAGACAGAGGAAAACCCTATCAGGGCACTTGCTCCAGCGGTAAACAATTCTGAAGTTGGTCAGAGGTGGGGAATCATCTCCCATACAGCCAGCAGCCCACCCCCCAAGCAAGGAGGGTCCTCATTGCAAAGCTGGGGGACCAAGCCAAGGCATCTGTGAGTAAACGTGAGCTGAGCCCCAGTCCTGCGGCAGCTGAACTCTTCCCACCCTTTCCAGGTAAAACACCTGAATATGTACAAGAACTTGCAAGCTTAGAGGAAGGGCTGTGGAGCCACACCAGCGACAGGACACAGGCCGACTTGGTGCCTGCAGGCCAGTCAGGATGGTCCTGGCCCCAGATGCTCTTCTGGAAGCTTTCCATTTCCCTGCCTGAGATACCCCTCCTGCCACGGCCCCCACTGCTTTTTTACTTCCTCACCTCTGCCTGGGGAGAAATTCCAGCGGCAGGTATCGGTGACACATCCTCTTCTTTAGCAGGTGGCAGCCTGACAACTCCTGCAGAAAGTCCAGCAGAGCCCCACTCACACCTGGCCACCCACAAAGCCACGGCCCCTCACTCCCTCCCACCAGCACAGCCCCGGCACTGCCTACGGGGCAGAGAATATGGCGTCAGTCACAGCTACAAGGGCTGTCGCTCACTGGAGAGCTGTTTATATTGCCCTCAACCCAGGCACACCTGTGGAGGGCTGGCAGGCAGTTTCAGGCTACCAAAATCAGCCAATCCTCACCCCTCAGGGGCTCACAGTTGCACAAAATGAAACTTGCTAAACGGGCCAGGCCCTAGGAACAGGTGTGGGCTCTTGAGAGTCAGGATAGACAAGGGGCTGCAGCTGCGGCTTGTTTTCTTATCATTTTATCTGGTCCATGAGTGGAAAACAACTTCAAGAAGGCACTATCCTAATGAGAGGAACCCAGGAGTCAGGGTGAGGAGTGATGGTGTGTGGAGACAGAGGCCTGGTGCCCTGGCTGCAGTGGAAGTGTCTGGAAGACCAGGCAGAAAGAGCCTGCAGAGAGTGATAGCCATGGTCACAGACCTGTCAGAGCTGCTGTTTGTTAGTTCAAGTCCTGCTCTGAGGTATTCTGTGTCAGCTGTGAGCGACAGGTGAGCTGTGGGTTCTCTGCAAGGTGGGCTATGTGCACAGTTCCTGTATGTCCAGCCCTGCTGGGGTACCTGCCCAGGGGAGCTCCGTATCCTGGGAAGGGCCTGAGTAGGAGAGCCCCATGGGCGGCTGGGTAGCTGCAGAGGTGAGCTCCATACCATGGGAGGGACTTGACCACGAGAGCCCCGTGGGCTGTGGGGTAGGGGTGCAGCCCAGGTGAGCTCCATATCCTGGGATTGGCCTGACCATGAGAGCCCCATGGGCTGCTGGAGACCTGGTAAAGTATATCAGGACAGTCAGTGAAGCCACCGAGGATATACATCCAGTAGCTCCTATTTCCTACTCCCTGCTGGTCATTCTACCTTCCACCAGGCCATGGCACTCTGTATTAGACTTCAATGATGCCTTCTTCTGTATTCGATTCATCTCAGAGTCACAAGAATTTTTGGCTTGTGAGTGGCAGGACACAACATGCAACAAAAGCAATAATGCTGGGCCGTCCTGCCCCAATGGTTCAAAAATCCCCACACCATCATTGGGGAAATGTCCTCTAAAGACCTAAAAGTTCAACCTCTGTAAAAGGGAACCCTCCTTCAATATGCAGATGACATTCTGATCGCCAGGCCTACTAAAGACGCCTCTGAACTACCTAGCCAAGAAAGGATAGAAGGTGTCCAAGAAAAACGCTCAAATATCCCAGGCTAAGGTGACATGCCTGGGCTTCATTCTCACAGATATTCGGAGAAACGCATCCCAGGATAGGGAAGAAGCCATTTGCAGCCTTACCTCTTCTAAAACTAGAAGATAGCTTAGGGGTTCCTGGGGAGGCCAAGGTTTTCTGCATCTGGATCCCTAACTACAGTGTAATAGCTGGGCCTCTACATGAAACACTGACACGAAAAGATGATGATCCTTTTGAATAGAATCCAGAAGCAGCCTTTCAAGAATGGAAAGAGCAGTCAATACAGACCCTTGCCCAGGAACTCCCTACTTTAGCTAAACCCTTTGACCTTTACATACCCGGTCAAAGGTTAATCGCCCTTGGAGCCTTAGTGCAAAAACTGGGACCACTTGAAATGGAGCAACACAAGAATGCCCTTCAGGTATGATAAACTATGGTCACCAAGGGCTTTGCCCACCGACTCATCAGGCCAGGATACTGGGGTATCTAAAAAGCTGGAAATCAGCAGCCCGCAAGGCCAGCTCCCTCCTAAGGGAAAAGGGCCCCTCGTGGTGATCCTAACCACCCATCATGCCCTGAAGTTGCAGCGGTCGCTCTGTGGACACACTGACCTCGAGTGAGGAGGCCCTCCAACTCCAACCTCCAGAGAGATAAACGGGGGCAACGGGCCCCCAAGATGACTCGTGTGACCATCACTTGACCTGGAGTTTCTCTCAGAAAACGACAAGACTGTGCCCCGAAAGAGCAGACTACTGCTTGCAGGACTTACTGCACCCAGAGGGGAGCTAATAAGCTTGGCGGGGGAAACGTATATCACGCTTTCACCATAGAAAACCCTACAGACACCGCGGTGATGGTGGCCAATATGACCGGCTGGACTGCTGGCTACTTCTAAAGGCCGTTGACTCAGTGGACGTCATGGTCCTGGATCACCACTGACCCTGGACTGTCTGGGAGTTGCGCGGGCAGGGCTCTGACACATGGTGCTGTTTGTACATTAATTCAGGGACCTAATTAAAGAAAGCACAGACTACTGGTCAGAGCATCTAGTCTGGCAAAAACTGTCAGCCTAAGGTCGCCGAACATATGTGGGGTGGGGTGAAACCTGCCACCGCAGCATCTCTGCGCCTCTCTTTCCTGGACCCTTAAAGGTCATTAGAATCTGTACACTTCCAATGCTGGTGCTCAGGCGGACGAGAAGTGAGGCAGGAGGCCTTGGGACAATCAACCTCACCAGGAGGCTGGTGGGGAGACGTTTTGCCCCTCCCCCCATGTATCAGGGCTCCCACCACAGCATGAAGCAGTTACAAAAGAGGGGTCTGCACCCTCAACACCCCAAGAATAAGGAACGGAACAAAAAGCAGAGGAGGTGTTCGTCTCCGGCAACGTTCATTAAAAATTCCTGGGAGATAAAAAGAGAATCTGGGCAATAAAATAAAGTCTAACCTGTTTTTCCTTTGTGCTTTGTCTAATTTCACGTGCTCCTAGGGTTCCGCATGCAGAGGTCCCACACCCGGCACTTCAGACCCGATTTCCTAGTGCAGAATGGCTGGATCGACACCTCAGCTAGCGGGGTCCCATGCAGACTCCGCGGCATAGAGCCTGAGCTGCAGCCAACGCAGCCCTCGAGAGCTCCATCCCCTCCCTCCCACTGACGCTGCCGGGGACCCTACACAGCAGCCCAGCCCACAGCCCATGGGGGAGTGCACACTCTCACCTCTCCATTCTGTTTTCAAAATAATGTTTCCTTTGCTTCTGAACCAAACTCAGTCTTGATCTGTTGGCTCCAATGACACTGGGCACGGGGACTCCTGTTGGGGTCCACTCTGGAGGATCAGTAACAGAAATTGAGAACATTGTAACTTCAATGAACAGATGTGTGAGCCAAACTGTAGTTAACATAGAGCAGTGTATAATGCTCGGGTAAAATAAGATGTTTCTAAGACTTACATTTGATATTTCCATCACTTTCCTATAAGCAAGTTCAGTGAAGACGTCTGTCTTATTTGTCAGGTCAACATTAGAGAAATGAAGTGATTTATTTCCATGGATGTACATCGAATACTCTTGGCTGAAGCTTCAATCTTGTTTTGAATGCTTTTCCATTGAAAATGATACCTCTCTTTCAGCTCCCCCGTTTCTGAGAAGTATAAAACCTTATAATTTATTATTACCAAAGGGGAAGGGTAGGAGAAGGGATAAATTAACAGTTTGGGATTAACACATACACACTGCTATGTATAAAATAGATCATCAACAAGGAACTACTGTATAGCACAGGGAACTACACTGAATATTTTGCAATAACCTATAAGGGGAAATAATCTGAAAAAGAATAGATATTTTTATTGACATCATCTATCAATGACAGATAAAATGTAACCTAAGCAAGGCCGATGGTGAGCGCTTCTGACCCTGAAGATTTCAGTCATCTAAAGTTTGGGCTCTGCCTATTTCCCAAGGCCCTTAAAGGACATACGTGTAGCCGTAGCTTAAAAATTCCCCAGTTTGGGGTTCGGGGAGGCACTGATTTGGAAAAATCCCTGGTGTTCTCCTTACATGCACGTGACCCTTCCTACAGCTAAAACATGCCTGTCACACCTAGAGGATGGTACACCGTTTGATCGGAAAGAGTTTGGAAAAGGCACCTCATCTCCTCATCGCCTGGTGCTCGGGTTCAACCCTCCAGCATCTTTCCTAACAATCTCCTCACTTGGGGATATCAGCACCGTCAACATCCTGTTGCACACAGTTTGGAATTTGTCCAGAGGATGAAGCGGAAGGATGAGAAAAAATTAGAGACAAGTCTTAGGTGTTCGGACAGGCACATGCCACTCTAATTTCCAATCCAGAAGACAAATTCATCAAAGGCTAGAATTGCCCATGGAAACAGAATAGGGCTAGAGGAAATCCCGCTGTTTTGTGTCCAGTTTCCAAAAACACAAGTTGAAAAATGGAACTCAGGGGCACTAAAATTCATGAAACTGCAGAGTTGAAAATATCTATCGTCGAAAAATGTCTTGAGGTAAGTCACAGAAAAGGACTTGTAAGCAAGGGAGAGTGGCAGGAAACAGATTTGAAGAGGTAGAAAGGACTCCCCATTAAAGCACAAGAAAAGGGGCTGAACATCGCCAATGATGCAGTTGGCCAAAAAGGGTGTATGCATTTTTTCTGAATATATTCAAGTAAAGGCCATACACACTTTTTATCCAACCAAACAGGTGGGCACTGGAAATCAATATCACAAAATGTATCACTTCACATCAGTCAGAAGGGCCATCCACATAAAGTGTAAACACCAGAAATGCAGGACAGGGCGAGGAGAAAAGGGAGCCCTGTGAGGCTGATAGTGGAAATGTAATTTGCCAACGGCCACTCTGGAGAAGTGTATTGTGTTTGCTAAAACATCTAAAAAATGAGCTACAGAGCATAGGGCACTTGCACTCATGGGCGTGTACCTTGGGAAAAACAAAAATCGACAGAAAACAGGCACCCGAACGTTTACCACCTCTCTGTTAAAAAGGGCCTCAACTTGGATATAACCTAAATGTCCCTGGAAGGATAAAATGGATAAAAGAGATGGGGTACTTATGTAGAGTGGAATATTACTCATCCAGAAATCAATGAAATAAGGCCAGTTGTAACAACTCTGGAGGAGTTACATACGATCATTCTAAGTGACATATGTCAGAAAGAAAAAGACACATATCATAAGATGTCACTTAAAGGTGGAATCAAAAATGGCTACACATGAAATAAATTACAAAACAGAAACATAGTCAAATATGTAGAAAATAGACATAAGGCTGCTAAATGGGAAAGGTGGGGAATGGTGAGGTATTATCCAGGAGGTTGAAATTAGCAAAGATACCATTCCAAGTACCAAATTGAATAACTGACAAGGCCTACACGGTACCTCAAAGAACTGCACTCAGCCCACTCAAGTCACTGGAAAATAATACATATGATTGGTAAGCATCTGAAAAAGAAGTTATTGTTGTCTCACAGTACATGAATCAAGTGGATGTACAGCAGCAAAAAACAGAGCTTTGAAAATCAGCTGTAACCAATATAAAAATAAATTTAAAACTATTTATAAAAACAGTGAGACAGACAAAAATTCTTACAACTTTTGTTGAAGGGCTACGATGTAACATGGATTGAACACATGTAGACCCACAGCAGGATGATTATATAAGGCTGGAAGCTATGCACGCTAAGAGATGTTAGAGAGGCTGGGTGAGGAAATGCAGACCTTTTAAAGTAATACTGCCTGGTACCCATTCCATGGGTCCCAAATCTGCAGGTTCAAGGGAATCTTCTGACAGCGAAAACATGCCCGGGAAACCGAGATGAATGTACACCGTGTGCTCAGGAAAGGTGTCTAAAATGCACCTCATTTTTGATCTCCTGGTGCTGGGGTTCGCCATTCCAGCCACATTACTAACAATCTCCCCACTTGGAGAATCAGCACCTTTAACCTCCTGTTTCACACAGTTTGCAATTTGTGCAGAGGATAAATGGGAAGAGGGGGAACCAATGAGAGATTAGCTGTAGGACTTTTGACAGGCACATGTCACTCTAATTTCCCATTAGGAAGAAGAATTAACCAAAGGCTCAGCCTGCCTCCCCAGAACCAGAATAGGGCCAGAAGTAATCCAATGGTTTGGCGGCCAGCTCACAAAAAAAGCGAGTTGCAAAATGGAGCTCAGGAGCAGACAATTCAAAGACCTGCAAAGATATAAATGATAACCAACGTCCAAAAATATATTCAGGTAAGGCAACGAAGAGGATCTGAATGAGAGGCAGAATTGCAGGAAACAGATTTCAAATGGTAGATTGTACTCACATTTAAAGCATATGAAAAGCAGCAGAATTTCTAAAATGATGCGGTTGGGCAAAAGGGTGTATGCGTTTTTTTCGTGAATATCTTCAGGAAAAAAACACATGCAGAGTTCTTGGCCAACCAAGCAAGAGGGAAATGCAAATCCGCACAACAAAGAAGTCTCAATTTCCACTGCTCAGAAAGGCAATCCAAAAAATGTGTACAAACCAGAAATGCAGGAGAGGCCATGGAAAACAGGGAGCCTAGTCACGCTGATGGGTGGGGTATAAATATCCAAGAGCCACTCTGAAGAAGTGTATGCTGCTTTTAAAACATCTAAAATACAAAGCCCCGGAGCAAGGGGACTTCAACTCATGGACATATAACTTGGGAAGACTAAATGTCAATAAGACACAGGCACCCCAAAGTTTAGGGCTGCTCTGCATACAAGAACCTCAACTTTGGTACACCTAAAATATCCCAGGAAAAAGAGAAATGCATAAAGAACTTGTGGTAATTTTGTACAACGGAATATCACTCAGACGTGAAATCAATGTATATAAGGCCAGTAGCAGCATAAAGAGTGGATTTAGGTATGATGATTTTAAGGGAAATTAGTCACACAGAAAAAGAATCTTATCATAAGATATCACTTATAGAGGGAATGTCAATATCACAACACATGAACTGAATTAGGAAAGAGAACAGAGTCTCACATTTAGCAAAAATCTCTTATGCCTGCTTCAGGGGAAAGGAGAGGTGGGGTGATGCATAAAACCAGAGTTTGATATTAGCACAGGTACCATTCCATAAACCAAATACAGAATAGACAAGACCTACACCTTCCTCAGTGAACGGGACTCAACACCCCTATGTCCCACAGAGGAATATATCTGACTACTAAGAATCTTAAAACCTATGTATTGATATGTCTCCATAAGGGAATCAATTGTGTCTAGACTGGCATAAACACGTCAGTGAAACTCAGCTCAACCCCATTATAAAAATGAATTTCAAAAAAAACCCAAAAAACAGCGAAATTCTTACACAATTCCTTCAGGGTTTCTGATGAAACCTGGAATGACCCTATCTGCAAAGACAGCTGGATGAGACATAAGGCTGGACACTTGGGACTGAGAGGACTGGTGAGATTGGGAGAGAAAATGCAGACCTTTTAAAGTAGTAATGCATGCCACCATTCCATGTGTCCCAAATCTCCAGGTAGAAGGGTATATCACAACAATTATAACATGTATGGGAAACCTAGAAAATGGACACCCTGTGATGGCGAAAGGTTTCTAAAACTCTCCTAATTTTTCCTCTCCTTGTGCTCCACTTTGGCATTCCAACTGCTTTACTATCAATCTCCCAACTTAGGAGAGTCAGCCCCTATAACCTCCTGGTTCGCACAGTTTGCTAATTGTGCAGAGGATGAAAGGGAAGAGGGAGAACCAATCAGAGAGTAGATGTAGGCATTTGGACGGGCACATGTCACTCTAATTTCCCGGCAGGAAGAAGAATTAACCAAAGCCTCCACCACCCACAGGGAACCAATATAGCGACCCCTGGAACCAGTATAGGTCCTGAAGCAAAATTGTGGATTTGCGGCCAGCTCACAAAGATGGGATTTGAAAATTGGAGCTCAGGGGCACAGCATTTCACAAACCTGCAGACTTATAAAGGACTACTCTCTTCCAAAAATCTGTTGAGGGAAGGCAATGACGCGGACTTGAAAATGAGGCAGAATTGCACAAAACATATTTCAAGAGGTAAATTGGAATCGCCTTTAAAGCACAGGAAAAGCATCCCAACTTGGACAGAGATGCACTTGGCCAAAAAGGGCGTATGCCTTTTCTCCTGAATATATTCAGAAGAAAACACATACGCCCTTTTTGGCCAATCAAGCAAGCGCGCAATACAAATCCACACTACAAAGAATTGTCACTTACCACCGGTCAAAAGGGACATCCGAATATCTGTAAAAACCAGAAAGGCAAGAGAGAGATGGCAAGGGCATGAAGCAATGTGATCCCAATGGTCATGGAGGATTGTGATGACAAGCGCATGGAGAATTGTGATGACAAGATTATGTACCATTTTGTTGACAAAGGCAAGGAGCATTATGATGACAAGGTTCATGGAGCACTGTGATGAGAAGCATCACGGAGCATTGTGATTACAGGGGTCATGGAGCATTGGGATGACAAGCACATGGATCATTGTGATGACAATGGTCATGGAGCATTTTAATGACAAGAGTCCCGGATCATTGTGTTGTCAGGGTTCATGGAGCATTGTGATGACAGTGGTCATGGAGCATTGTGATGACAGGGGTCATGGCGCATTGTGATGAGAAGGTCATGGAGCATTGGGCTGAAAATGTCCATGGAGTACTGTGATGACAGGGGTCATGGAGCATTGTGATGACAAGGTACTGGAGCACTGTGATGAGAAGACCATGGAGCCTTGTGATGACAAGTCTCATGGAGCATTCTGATGAAAAGTGCCATGGAACATTGTGATTACAGGGGTCTTGGAGCATTGTGATGACAAGGGCATGGAGTATTGGGATGAGAAGGCCATGGAGTGTTCTGATGACATGCATCATGGAGCTTTGTGATGACAAGGGCATGGAGCATTGTGATTACAGCGGTCTTGGAGCACTGTGATGAAAAGGGCATGGATCATTGTGATGAAAAAGGCATGGAGCCTTGTCATGACAGGGTTCAAGGAGCAAACTGACAACAAGTGTCAGGGAGCATTGTGATGACAAGGGTATTGAGTATTGTGATGACAAAGGTCATGGAGCATTGTGATGAGAAGACCATGGATAATTGTGATGACGAGCGTCATGGGGCGTTGTGATGATAAGTGTTATGGAACATATTGATCTCAAGGATTTGGAGCATTGTGATGACAGAGGTCATGGAGCATTTTGGTTTCATTGTGATGACAGTAGCCTGAAGCATTATGATGATGGGCATGGTGCATTGTGATGACAGGGTTCATGGAGCATTGAGATGAAAAGGGGCATGGAGCATTGCGATTACAGGAGTCTTGGAGCATTGTGATGACAAAGGCATGGAACATCGTGAATGAGAAGGCCATGGAGCATTCTGTTGACATGCGTCATTGAGCTTTGTGATGACAAGGGCATGGAGCATTGTGATTACAGGGGTCTTGGAGCATTGTGATGACAAGGGTCATGGAGCCTTGTGATGACAAGGCTGTGGAACATTGTGATGGCAGGGGTCATGGAGCATTGTTATGACAGGGGTAATGGAGCATTGTGATGACAAGGGCATGGAGCATTGGTCTGAAAAGTTTTATGGATTATTGTGATGAGAGGAGGCAAGGAGCATTGTGATGACAAGGGCATGGAACACTGTGATACATGGGTCATGGAGGATTGTAATGAGAAGCGCATGGAGCATTGTGATAAGAATGGCATCGAGCATTGTGATGAAAAGCATCATGGAGCCTGTGATGACAAGGGCATGGAACAATTTGATGATAGGGTTCATGGAGCATTGTGATGAAAATGGCATGCAGCATTGTGATGACAAGGGTCATTGAGCTTTGTGATGACAAAGGTCATGGAGCATTTTGATGACGGGGGGGTGCATTCTGTTGTGAAGGGCAGGGAGCATTGTGATGACAGGGGTTATGGAACATTGTGATGTCAGGGGAATGGAGCATTGTGATGATAAAGCCATGTAGCATTGTTGTGACAAGGGTCATGGAATATTGTGATGACAGGGGTGAGGGAGTATTGTGTTGACCGGGGACATGGAGCATTGTGATGTCCAAGGCATGGAGCACTGTGATGGCAAGACCGTGGAGCATTGTGATGAGAAGACCATGGATAATTGTGATGAAGAGCATCATGGAACACTGTAAAGACAAGTGGTATGTAGCCTTGTGATGACAGGGGTCATGGAGCATTGTTATGACTGTGGTCATGGAGCATTGTGATGACAATGGTCATGGAGCATTTTGATGACAAGGGCATGGAGCATTGTGATGAGAAGACCATGGACAATTGTGATTACGAGTGTCATGGAGCACTGTAATGACAAGCAGTATGGAGCATTGTGATGACAGGGGTCATGGAGCATTGTGATGACTGGGGACATGGAGCATTGTGATGACCAGGGCATGGAGCATTGTGATGGCAAGACCGTGGAGCACTGTGATGAGAAGACCATGGATAATTGTGATAACGAACATCATGGAGCACTGTAATGACAAGGGGCATGGAGCATTGTGATGACAGGGGTCATGGAGCATTGTGATGACAGGGGTCATGGATCATTGAGATGACAAGGGTCACGGAGCATTCTGATGACAAGCTTGTGGAGTATTGTGATGACAATGGCATGAAGCATTGTGATGAAAAGGGCATGGATCATTGTGATGAAAAAGGCATGGAGACTTGTCATGACAGGGTTCAATGAGCATACTGATGACAAGTGTCAGGGAGCATTGTGATGACAAGTGTATTGAGAATTGTGATGACAAAGTTCATGGAGCACTGTGATGAGAAGTCCATGGATAATTGTGATGACCAGCGTCATGGGCGTTGTGATGACAAGTGTTATGGAACATTGTGATCACAAGGGTTTGGAGCATTGTGATGAGAGAGGTCATGGAGAATTTTGATTTCATTGTGATGACAATAGCATGAAGCATTATGATGATGGGCATGGTGCATTGTGATGACAGGGTTCATGGAGCATTGAGATGCAAAGAGGCATGGATCATTGTAATAACAAGGGTCTTGGAGCATTGTGATGACAAGGGCATGGAGTATTGTAATGAGAAGGCCATGGAGCATTCTGATGACATGCGTCAGGGAGCTTTGTGATGACATGGGCATGGAGCATTGTGATTACAGGGGTCTTGGAGCATTGTGATGACAAGGGTCATGGAGTCTTGTGATGACAAGGCCGTAGAACATTGTGATGGCAGGGGTCGTGGAGCATTGTTATGACAGGTGTAATGGAGCATTGTGATGACAAGGGCATGGAGCATTGGTCTGAAAAGTTTCATGGATTATTGTGATGAGAGTGAGCATGGAGCATTGTGATGACAAGGGCACGGAACACAGTGATACATGTGTCATGGAGCACTGTGATGACAAGACCGTGGAGCATTGTGATGAGAAGACCATGGATAATTGTGATGAGGAGCGTCATGGAGCACTGTAATGACAAGTGGTATGGAGCCTTGTGATGACAGGGGTCATGGAGCATTGTTATGACAGTGGTCATGGAGCATTGTGATGACAAGGGTCATGGAGCATTTTGATGACAAGGGCGTGGAGAATTGTGATGAGAAGACCATGGACAATTGTGATTACGAGTGTCATGGAGCACTGTAATGACAAGCGGTATGGAGCATTGTGATGACAGGGGTCATGGAGCATTGTGATGACTGGGGACATGGAGCATTGTGATGACCAGGGCGTGGAGCACTGTGATGGCAAGACCGTGGAGCACTGTGATGAGAAGACCATGGATAATTGTGATAACGAACATCATGGAGCACTGTAATGACAAGGGGCATGGAGCATTGTGATGACAGGGGTCATGGATCATTGAGATGAAAAGTGTCACGGAGCATTCTGATGACAAGCTTGTGGAGTATTGTGATGACAATGGCATGGAGCATTGTGATGAAAAGGGCATGGATCATTGTGATGAAAAAGGCATGGAGACTTGTCATGACAGGGTTCAATGAGCATACTGATGACAAGTATCCGGGAGCATTGTGATGACAAGTGTATTGAGAATTGTGATGACAAAGGTCATGGAGCATTGTGATGAGAAGTCCATGGATAATTGTGATGACCAGCGTCATGGGGCGTTGTGATGACAAGTGTTATGGAACATTGTGATCACAAGGGTTTGGAGCATTGTGATGAGAGAGGTCATGGAGAATTTTGATTTCATTGTGATGACAATAGCATGAAGCATTATGATGATGGGCATGGTGCATTGTGATGACAGGGTTCATGGAGCATTGAGATGCAAAGAGGCATGGATCATTGTAATAACAAGGGTCTTGGAGCATTGTGATGACAAGGGCATGGAGTATTGTGATGAGAAGGCCATGGAGCATTTTGATGACATGGGTCAGGGAGCTTTGTGATGACATGGGCATGGAGCATTGTGATTACAGGAGTCTTGGAGCATTGTGATGACAAGGCCGTAGAACATTGTGATGGCAGGGGTCATGGAGCATTGTTATGACAGGTGTAATGGAGCATTGTGATGACAAGGGCATGGAGCATTGGTCTGAAAAGTTTCATGGATTATTGTGATGAGAGTGAGCATGGAGCATTGTGATGACAAGGGCACGGAACACAGTGATACATGTGTCATGGAGGATTGCAATGACAAGGGCATGGAGCATTGTGATGACAAGCGTCATGGAGCTTTGTGATGACAACGGCATGGAGCAATGTGATGAGAGGTTTCATGGAGCTTTGTGATGACAATGGCATGGAGCATTGTGATTCCAAGGGTCATGGAGCTTTGTGATGACATAGGCCATGGAGCAATTTGATGACAAGAGCGTGGTGCGTTGTGATGAGAAGGGCAGGGAGCACTGTGATGACAGGGTCATGGAGCAATTGGATGAAAAGGGTCATGGAAAATTTTGATGACAGTGTTTATGGAACATTGTGATGTTAGGGGTCATGGAGCATTGTGATGAAAAGGGTCATGGAGCATTGTGATGATAAGAGCATGTAGCATTGTTGTGACAAGGGTCATGGAACATTGGGATGACAGGGTGGAGGGAGTATTGTGTTGACTAGTGATGGAACACTGTGATATCAGTGGTGAGAGAGCATTTTGATGAGAGGTGCATGGAGCATTGTGATGACAAGGCTGTGGAGCATTGTGATGAGAAACGCAGGGCACATTGTGATGACATGGGTCATGGATCATTGTGCTGACAAACGCATGGAGCATTGTGATGACAAGGTTTGTGGAGCATTGTGATGACAGCGATGTGGAGCATTGTGATGACAAGCGCATGGCACATTTGATGCCATGTGTCATGGAGTAATGTGCTGACAAAGGCATGGAGCATTGTGATGACAAGGGTCACCGAGCATTGTGATGAAATGTTCATGGAGTGTTGTGGTCACCAAGGTCACAGAGTCTTGTGATGACGAGGGCATGGACCATTGTGATGACAAAGGTCATGAAGCATTGTGATAACTGGAGTCACAGAGCATTGTGATGACAGGGGTCATAGAGCATTGTGATGAAAGGGCATGGAGCCTTGTGATGACAGGGTCATGGAGCATTTTTCTGACAAGTTTCATGGATTATTGTGATGACAGTGGGCATGGCGCATTGTGATGACAAGGGCATGGAGCATTGTGATGAGAAGGTCATGGAGTATTGTGAAGAAGGGTGTCAGGGAGCATTGTGATGACATATGTCATGGTCTATTGCAATGACAATGGAATGTAGCATTGTGATGCCAAGTGTCATGGAGGATTGTGATGACAAAGGTAATGGAGCATTTTGATGACAAGGGCTTGGAGCATTGTGATGACAAGGGTCATGGCACATTGTGATAACAAGGGCCATTGAGAATTTTGATGACTTGTTCATGAAGCATTGTGATGACAATCACATGGAGCTTGCTATGACAGGGGTCATGGAGCATTACGATGACAAGTGCATTGAGAATTGTTATGACAAAACATGTAACACTGTGATGAGAAGTATCATGGAGCATAGTGATGCCAAGAACGTGGAGAATTGTGATGACAGGGGACATGGAGCATTGTGATGACCAGGGCATGGAGCATTGTGATGGCAAGACCGTGGAGCATTGTGATGAGAAGACCATGGATAATTGTGATGACGAGCGTCATCGAGCACTGTAATGACAAGGGGTATGGAGCATTGTGATGACAGGGGTCATGGAGCATTGTGATGACTGGGGACATGGAGCATCGTGATGACCAAGGCATGGAGCATTGTGATGGCAAGCCTGTGGAGCATTGTGATGAGAAGACCATGGATAATTGTGATGACGAGCGTCATGGAACACTGTAATGACAAGGGGTATGGAGCATTGTGATGACAGGGGTCATGGAGCATTCTGAAGACAATGATCATGGAGCATTCTGATGACAAGCTTGTGGAGTATTGTGATGACAATGACCTGGATCGTTGTGATGAAAAGGGCATGGAGCATTCTGATGAAAAATGCATGGAGCCTTTTCATGACAGTGTTCAAGGAGTATTCTGACGACAAGTGTCAGGGAGCATTGTGATGACAAGTGTATTGAGAATTGTGATGACAAAGGTCATGGAGCATTGTGACGACAAGTGCATGGAGTATTGTCATGACAGTCATCATGGAGTGTTGTGATGACAAGTGTTATGAAACATTGTGATCACAAGGGGTTGGAGCATTGTGATGACAGAGGTCATGGACCATTTTGATTTCAAGGAGCATGGAGCATTGTGATGACAAGGGCATGGAGCAATGTGATCCCAAGGTTCATGGAGGATTGTGATGAAAATGGTAATGGAGTATTGTGATGACAAGCTCATGGAGCATTGTGATGACAAGGTCATGTAGGATTTTGATGACACAGGCATGGAGAATTGTGATGATAAGGGTCATGGAGCACTGTGATGATAAGCGTCATGGAGCATTGTGATTACAGGGGTCATGGAGCATTGGGATGACAAGGGCATGGATTATTGTGATGACAAGTGTCATGGAGCATTGGGCTGAAAATGTTCATGGAGCATTGTGATGACAAGGGAATGGAGCATTGTGATGACAAGAGTCCCGGATCATTGTGTTGTCAGGGGTCATGGAGTGTTGTGATGACAGTGGTCATGGAGGATTGTGATGATATGGGTCATGGAGCATTGTGATGAGAAGGTCATGAAGCATTGGGCTGAAAATGTTCATGGAGTATTGTGATGACAGGGGTCATGGAGCATTGTAATGAGAAGGGAATTGAGCACTGTGATGACAAGGTCCTGGAGCATTGTGATGGGAAGTCCATGGAGCCTTGTGATGACAATTCTCATGGAACATTCTGATGAAAAGGGGCATGGAGCATTGTGATTACAGGGGTCTTGGAGCATTGTGATGAGAAGGCCATGGAGAATTCTGATGACATGCGTCATGGAGCTTTGTGCTGACAAGGGAATGGAGTATTGTGATGAAAATGGCATGGATCATTGTTATGAAAAAGGCATGGAGCCTTGTCATGACAGGGTTCAAGGAGCATACTGACGACAAGTGTCACGGAGCATTGTGATGACAAGTGTATTGAGCATTGTGATGACAAAGTTCATAGAGCATTGTGATGAGAAGACCATGGATAATTGTGATGATGAGCGTCATGGGGTGTTGTGATGATAAGTTTTATGGAACACTGTGATCACAAGGTTTCGGAGCATTGTGATGACAGAGGTCATGGAGCATTTTGATTTCATTGTGATGACAATAGCCTGAAGCATTATGGTGATGGGCATGGTGCATTGTGATGACAGGGTTCATGGAGCATTGAGATGATAAGGGGCATGGAGCATTGTGATTACAGGGGTCTTGGAGCATTGTGATGACAAGGGCAAGGAGCATTGTGATGAGAAGGCCATGGAGCATTCTGATGAAATGCGTCATTGAGCTTTGTGATGACAAGGGCATGGAGCATTGTGATTACAGGGGTCTTGGAGCATTGTGATGACAAGGGTCATGGAGCCTTGTGATGACAATGGTGAGGAACATTGTGATGGCAGTGGTCATGGAGCATTGTTATGACAGGTGTAATGGAGCATTGTGATGAGAAGGGCATGGAGCATTGGTCTGAAAAGTTTCATGGATTATTGTGATGAGAGTGGGCATGGAGCATTGTGAATACAAGGTCACGGAACACTGTGATCCATGGGTCATGGAGGATTGTAATGACAAGGGCATGGAGCATTGTGATGAGAAGGGCATCGAACATTGTTTTGACAAGCGTCATGGAGCTTTGTGATGACAAGGGCATGGAACAATGTGATGAGAGTGTTCATGGAACACTGTGATTCCAAGGGTTATGGAGCTTTGTGATGACAAAAGTCATGGAGCATTTTGATGTCAAGGGCGTGGTGCATTGTGATGAGAAGGGCAGGGAGCATTTTGATGACAGGGTCATGCAGCAATTTGATGAAAAGTGTAATGGAACATTTTGATGACAGGGGTTATAGAACATTGTGATGTCAGGGGTCATGGAGCTTTGGGATGAAAAGGGTCATGGAGCATTTTGATGACAGGGGTTATGGAACATTGTGATGTCAGGGGTCATGGAACATTGTGATGATAAGGGGATGTAGCATTGTGATGACAGGGGTCATGGAACATTGTGATTACAGGGGTGAGGGAGTATTGTGATGACTAGTGATGGAACATTGTGATATCTCTGTTGAGAGAGCATTTTGATGAGAAGTGCATGGATCATTGTGATTACAAGGTTTATGGAGCATTACGATGACAAGGTTGTGGACCGTTGTGATGAAAATCACGTGGCACATTGTGATGACAAGGGTCATGGAGCATTGTTCTGACAAAGGCATGGAGCATTGTGATGACAAGGGTCATGGAGCATTGTGATGAAAAGTTCATGGAGTATTGTGGTTACAAAGGTCACAGAGCCTTGTGATGATGTGGGCATGGACCACTGTGATGACAAATGTTATGAAGCATTGTGATGACTGGAGTCACAGAGCATTGTGATGACAGGGGTCATGGAGCATTGTGATGACAAGGGCATGGAGCATTGTGATGACAGGGGTATGGAGCATTGGTCTGACAAGTTTAATAGATTATTGTGATGACAGTGGGCATGAGGCATTGTGATGACAAGGGCATGGGGCATTGTGATGAGAAGGTCATGGAGTATTGTGAAGACAGGTGTCAGGGAGCATTGTGATGACATATGTCATGGTCCATTGCGATGACAATGGCATGGAGCATTGTGATGCCAAATGTAATGGAGGATTGTGATGACAAATATAATGGAGCATTGTGATGACTAGGGCTTGGAGCATTATGATGACAAGTGCCATTGAAAATTTTCATGACAAGGTCGTGAAGCATTGTGATGACAAGGTGCTGGAGCATTGTGATGAGAAAACCACGGAGCCTTGTGAGACAAGTCTCATGGAGCATACTGATGAAAAGGGGCATGGAGCATTGTGATTAGAGTGTCTTGGAAAATTGTGATGACAAGGGCATGGAGCATTGTGATGAGAAGGCCAAGGAGCAGTCTGATGACATGCGTCATTGAGCTTTGTGATGACAAGGGCATGGAGCATTGTAATTACAGGTGTCTTGGAGCATTGTGATGAAAAAGGCATGGATTATTGTGATGAAAAAGGCATGGAGCCTTGTCATGACAGAGTTCAAGGAGCATACAGAGAACAAGTGTCTGGGAGCATTTTGATGACAAGTGTATTGAGCATTGTGATGACAAAGGTCATGGAGCATTGTGATGAGAAGACCATAGATAATTGTGATGACGAGCATCATGGGGCATTGTGATGACAAGTGTTATGGAATATTGTGATCACAAGGGTTTGGAGCAGTGTTATGACAGAGGTCATGGAGCATTTTGATTTCATTGTGATGACAATAGCCTGAAGCATTATGATGATGGTCATGGTGCATTGTGATGACAGGGTTCATGGATCATTGAGATAAAAAGGGACATGGAGCATTGTGATTACAGGGGTCTTGGAGCATTGTGATGAGAAGGGTCATGGAGCCTTGTGATGACAAGGCCATGGAACATCTTGATGGCAGGGGTCATGGAGCATTGTTATCACAGGGGTAATGGAGCATTGTGATGGCAAGGGCATGGAGCATTCTGATGACATGCATCATGGAGCTTTGTGATGACAAGGGCATGTAGCACTGTGATTACAGGGGTCTTGGAGCATTGTGATGACAAGGGTCATGGAGCCATGTGATGACAAGGCCGTGGAACGTTGTGATGGCAGGGGTCAAGGAGCATTGTTATGACAGGGGTAATGGAGCATTGTGATGACAAGGGCATGGAACATTTGTCTGAAATGTTTCATGGATTATTGTGATGAGAGTGGACATGGAGTATTGTGATGACAAGGGCATGGAACACAGTGATACATGGGTCATGGAGGATTGTAATGACAAGGGCATGGAGCATTGTGATGAGAAGGGCATCGAGCAGTGTGATGACAAGCACCATGGAGCTTTTTGATGACAATTGCCTGGAACAATGTGATTAGAGGTTTCATGGAGTATTGTGATGACAATGGCATGGAGCATTGTGATGCCAAGGGTCATGGAGCTTTGTGATGACAAAGGTCATGGAGCATTTTGATGACAAGGGCGTGGTGCATTGTGATGAGAAGGGCAGGGAGCATTGTGATGACATTGTCATGGACCAATTTGATGAAAAGGGTCATGGAATATTTTGATGAGAGGCATTATGTAACATTGTGATGTCAGGGGTCATGGAGCATTTTGATGAAAAGGGTCATGGAGCATTTTGATGACAGGGGTTATGGAACATTGTGATGTCAGGGATCATCGAACATTGTGATGATAAGTGCATGTAGCATTGTGATGACAGGAGTCATGGAGCATTGTCATGACAGGAGTCATGGAACATTGTGATGACAGGGGTGAGGGAGTATTGTGATGAATAGTGATGTAACATTGTGATATCAGTGGTGAGAGAGCATTTTGATTTGAAGTGCATGGAGCCTTGTGATGACAAGTTTTATGGAGCATTGTGATGACAAGATTGTGGAGCACTGTGACGACAAGCGCATGGTGCATTGTGATGACATGGGTCATGGAGCATTGTGCTGACAAGCGCATGGAGCATTGTGATGACAAGGGTCATGGAGCATTGTGCTGAGAAAGGCATAGAGCATTGTGATGACAAGGGTCAAAGAGCATTGTGATGAAAAGTTCATGAAGCATTGTGGTTAAAAAGGTCACAGAGACTGTTGATGACAAGGGCATGGACCATTGTGATGACAAAGGTCATGAAGCCTTGTGATGACTGGAGTCACGGAGCATTGTCATGACAGGGGTCATGGAGCATTGTGATAACAAGGGCATGGGGCATTGTGATGACAAGGGCATGGAGCATTGGTCTAATAAGTTTCATGGCTTATTGCGATGACAGTTGGAATGGCGCATTGTGATGACAAGGGCATGGAGCATTGTGATGACCAGGTCATTCATTATTGTGAAGACAGGTGTCAGGGAGCATTGTGATGACATATGTAATGGCCCATTGTGATGACAATGCCATGGAGCATTGTGATGCCAAGTGTCATGGAAGATTCTGATGACAAAGGTAATGGAGCATTGTGATGACAATTGCTTGGAGCATTGTGATGACAAGGGTCAGGGAGCATTGTGCTGACAAGTGCATGGAAAATTGTGATGACAAGGGACATGGAGCATTCTGATGACAAGCTTGTGGAGTATTTTGATGACAATGGCATGGAGCATTGGGATGAAAACGGCATGGTGCATTTTGATGAAAAAGGCATGGAGCCTTTTTGTGACAGGGTTCAAGGAGCATTCTGATGACAAGTGTCAGGGAGCATTGTGATGACAAGTGTATCGAGAATTGTGATGACAAAGGTCATGGAGCATTGTGATGAAAAGGGCATGGAGTATTGTGATGACAGGCATCATGGAGCATTGTGATGACAAGTGTTATGGAACATTGTGATCACAAGGGTTTGGAGCATTGTGATGACAGAGGTCATGGATCATTTTGATTTCAAGGAGCATGGAGCATTGTGATGACAAGGGCATGGAGCAATGTGATCCCAAGGTTCATGGAGGATTGTGATGGCAATGGTAATGGAGTATTGTGATGACAAGTGCATAGAACATTGTAATGACAAGGTCATGTAGCATTTTGCTGACAAAGGCATGGAGCATTGTGATGACAGGTGTCATGGAGCACTGTGATGACAAGCGTCACAGAGCATTGTGATTACAGGGGTCATGGAGCATTGGGATGACAAGGGCATGCATCATTGTGATGACAAGTGTCATGGAGCATTGGGCTGAAAATGTTCATGGAGTATTGTGATGACAGGGGTCATGGAGCATTGTGATGACTAGGGAATGGAGCATTGTGATGACAAGAGTCCCGGATCATTGTGTTGTCAGGTGATATTGAGCGTTGTGGTCACTGTGGTCATGGAGCATTGTGATGATATTGGTCATGGAGCATTGTGATGAGAAGGTCATGGAGCATTGGGCTGAAAATGTTCATGGAGTATTGTGATGACAGGGGTCATGGAGCATTGTGATGATAAGGGAATGGAGCATTTTGATGACAATGTCCTGGAGCATTGTGATGAGAAGACCATGGAGCCTTGTGATGACAAGTCTCATGGAGCATTCTGATGAAAAGGGGCATGGACCATTGTGATTACAGGGGTCTTGGAGCATTGTGATGACAAGGGAATGGAGCATTGTGACGAGAAGGCCATGGAGCATTCTGATGACATGCATCATGGAGCTTTGTGATGACAAGGGCATGGAGCATTGTGATTACAGCGGTCTTGGAGCATTGTGATGAAAATGGCATGGATCATTGTGATGAAAAAGGCATGGAGCCTTGTCATGAAAGGGTTCAGGGAGCATACTGATGGCAAGAGTCAGGGAGCATTGTGATGACATGTGTATTGCGAATTGTGATGACAAATGTCATGGGGCATTGTGATGAGAAGTCCATGGATAATTGTGATGAGTAGCGTCATGGGGTATTGTGATGACAAGTGTTATGGAACATTGTGATCACAAGGGTTTGGAGCATTGTGATGACAGAGGTCATAGAGCATTTTGATTTCATTGTGATGACAAGAGCATGAAGCATTATGATGATGGGCATGGTGCATTGTGATGACAGGGTTCATGGAGCATTGTGATGAAAGGTGGCATGGAGCTTTGGTCTGACAAGTTTCATGGATTATTTTGATGACAGTGGGCATGGCACATTGTGATGACAAGGGCATGGAGCATTGTGATGACAAGGTATTGGAGTATTGTGAAGACAGGTGTCAGGGAGCATTGTGATGACATATGTCATGTTCCATTGTGATGACAATAGCACCGAGCATTGTGATGCCAAGTGTCATGGAGGATTGTTGTGACAAAGGTAAAGGAGCATTGTGATGATAAGCGCATGGAGCATTGAGATGACAAGGGCCATTGATAATTTTAATGTCCATGTCCTGAAACACTGTGATGACAAGCGCATGGAGCTTCCTATGACAGGGTTCATGGAGCATTGCGATGACAAGTGCATGGAGTATTGTTATGACAAGAGCATATAACATTGTGATGAGAAGTGCCATGGAGCATTGTGATGACAAGGACGTGGAGAATTGTGAGGACAAGGGACATTGAGCTTTGAGATGACCAGGGCATGGAGCATTGTGATGGCAAAACCGTGGAGCATTGTGATGAGAAGACCATGGGTAATTGTGATGACGAGCATCATGGAGCACTGTAATGACAAGGGGAATGAAGCATTGTGATGACAGGTGTCAGGGAGCATTGTGATGACAAGGGCATGGAGCATTGTGATGACAAGGGTATGGAACATTGTGATGAAAAGTGCCATTGAGAATTTTGATGATAAAGTCGTGAAGCATTGTGATGACAAACACTTGGAGCTTGCTATTACAGGGGTCATGGAACATTGCAATGACAAGTGCATCTAGAATTGTGATGAAACGAGCATGTAACTTTGTGAAGAGAAGTGTCATGTAGCATTGTGATGACAAGTACGTGGAGAATTGTTATGACAAGGGACATGGAGCATTGTGATAACCAGGAAATGGAGCATTGTGATGACAGGGGTCATGGAGCATTATTATGACAAGGGCCAGGGTGCATTCTGATATAAGATATCACTTATGAAGGGACTGTAAACCTGGCTACATATGAACTGAATTAGGAAAGAGAACAGAGTCTCAGATTTAGAAAACACTCTTATGCTTGCTTAAGGGGGAAGGAGAGGTGGGGAGACACACAAAACCAGAGTTTGATATTAACACAGGTACCGTTCCATAATGCAAATACAGAAGAGACAAGCCCAACTCCTTCCTCAGTGAATGGGACTCAACACCCCTATTCCCCACAGAGAAATATATCTGACTAGTAAGGATCTTAAAACCTATGTATTGATATGTCTCCATAAGGGAAACAAGTGTGTCTAGAATGACATAAACACGGCAGTGAGAATCAGCTTAAACCCACTATAAAAACGAATTTCAAAACAAAACAAAGAAACAGTGAAATTCTTACACAACACATTCAGGGGTTCTGATGAAACTTGGAATGACCCTATCTACAACAACAGCTGGATGTGGCATAAGGCTGTTCACCTGGGACTGAGAGGATTGGTGAGATTGGGTGAGAAAATGCAGACACTTTAAAGCAATAATGCCTGCCACTGATTCCATGGTTCCCAACTCTCCAGGTAGAAGGGAATATCACTACAGTTATAACATGTATGGGAAACCTAGAGAATGGACACCCTCTGATGGTGAAAGGTTTCTAAAACTCTACTAATTTTTTTCTCTCCATGTGCTGCAGCTTGACATTCCAACTGCTTTAATATCAATCTCCCAACTTGGAGAGTCAGCCTCTATAACATCCTGGTTCGCACAGTTGGCACATTGTGCAGAGGATATAAGGGAAGAGGGAGAACCAATGAGAGAGTAGCTGTAGGCATTTGGACGGCCACATGTCACTCTAATTTCCCGTCATGAAGAAGAATTAACCAAACTCTCAGCCTGCCCCACCCCCATAACTAGTATAGGTCCTGAAGCAAAATTGTGGGTTTGCGGTCAGCTCACAAAAACACAAGTTGAAAAATGGAGCTCAGGGGCACAGCAATTCACTAACTTGCAGAGTTATACAGGACTACTCTCTTCCAAAAATCTGTTGAGGAAAAGCCATGAGGCGGACTTGAAAATGAGGGAGATTTGCACGAAACAGATTTCCAGAAGTACATTGGAATCGCCTTTAAACACAGGAAAAGCATCACAACTTCGACAATTAGGGAATTGTCCATAAAGGGTGCATGCGTTTTCTCCTGAATATATTCAGGAGAAAACGCATACACCCATTTTAGCCAACCAAGCAACCGCACAATGCAAATCTGCACTACAAAGAAGTATCACTTCCCACCAATCAAAAGGGATAACTGTAAAATGTGTAAAAACCAGAAAGGCAAGAGGGGCTCTAGAGAACAGGGAGCCTTGTTATGCTGATGGGTGGGATGCAGATTGCCAACAGCCACTCTGGAGGAGTGCATTGTGTTCCCTAAAAGAATTAAACAACAGAGCTTCACAACCAAAGGCACTTCCAGTCATGGGAATATACCTTGGGGAAATTGAAAATCAATAAGACACAGCCAACCCAAAATATAGGGCAGCACTGCTTACAAGAACCTCGACTTCGGGACACCTTAAATATCCCAGGAAAGACAAAAATAGTAAAGAAATTGTGGTACATACGTACGATGGAATATCCCTCAGCCATGAAATCAATGTGATAAGGCCAGTAGCAGCATAATGAGTGGATTCATGTACGATGATTCTAACTGAAATAAGTCACACAGAAAAAGAAACTTATCATAAGATATCACTTTTGAAGGTCTTGTAAACATGGCTACACATGAACTGAATTAGGAAAGAGAAGAGTCTCACATTTAGAAAACACTCTTATGCCTGCTCAAGAGGAAAGGAGAGGTGGGGTGATGCATAAAACCAGAGTTTGATATTAGCACAGGTACGGTTGCATAATCCAAATACAAAATAGACAAGACCTATTCTTTCCTCACTGAACGGGGCTCAACACCCCTATTACCCGAAGAGTAGTATATCTGACTAGTAAGAATCTTAAAACCTATGTATTGATATGTCTCCATAAGGTAACCAAGTGTGTCTAGAATGACATAAACACGGCAGAGAGAATCAGCTCAAACCCACTATAAAAATGAATTTCAAAACAAAACAAATAAACAGTGAAATTCTTACACAATACCTTCAGGGGTTCTGATGAAACTTAGAATGACCCTATCTACAACGACAGCTGGATGTGGCATAAGGCTGGTCACTTGGGACTGAGAGGATTGGTGAGATTGGGTGAGAAAATGCAGACCGTTTAAAGCAATAATACCTGGCACCCATTCCATGGGTCCCAACTCTCCAGGTAGAAGGGAATATCACTACAGTTATAACATGTATGGGAAACCTAGAGAATGGACACCATCTGATGGTGAAAGGTTTCTAAAACTCTACTAATTTTTTTATCTCCTTGTGCCCCAGTTTGACATTCCAACTGCTTTAGTATCAATCTCCCAAATTGGAGAGTCAGCACCTATAACCTCCTGGTTCGCACAGTTGGCACATTGTGTAGAGGATATAAGGGAAGAGGGAGAAACAATTAGAGAGTAGCTGTAGACATTTGGATGGCCACATGTCACTCTAAATTCCCGTCACGAAGAAGAATTAACAAACTCTGAGCCAGCCCCCCCAATGGAACCAGTATAGGTCCTGAAGCAAAATTGTGGATTGGCAGTCAGCTCAAACAAACGTGAGTTGAAAAATGGAGCTCAGGGGCACAGCAATTCACTAACTTGCAGAGTTATAAAGGACTACTCTCTTCCAAAAATCTGTTGAGAGAAAGCCATGAGGCGGACTTGAAAATGAGGCAGAAGTGCACGAAACAGATTTCCAGAAGTACATTGGAATCGCCTTTAAACACAGGAAAAGCATCACAACTTCGACAATTAGGGAATTGTCCATAAAGGGCACATGCGTTTTCTCCTGAATATATTTAGGAAAAACGCATACGCCCATTTTGGCCAACCAAGCAACCGCACAATGCAAATCTGCACTACAAAGAAGTGTCACTTCCAACCGGTCAAAAGGGACATCCGTAAAATGTGTAAAATCCAGAAAGGCAAGACAGGCCCTGGAGAACAGGGAGGCTTGTTATGGTGTTGGGCGAGATAAAAACTGTCAACTGCTTCTCTGGAGGAATGCATTGTGTGGCCTAAAACAAGTAAACAACACAGCTACAGAGCCAAGGGCACTTCCAGTCTAGGGAATATACCTTGGGAAAACTGAAAATCAATAGGAAAGAGCCACCTCAAAATTTTGGGCTGCACTGCTTACAAGAACCTCAACTTGGGTACACATTAAATATCCCAGGAAATATAAAAATGGTTCAAAATATTGTGGTACTTACGTACGATGCAATATCCCTCAACCATGAAATAAAAGTCATAAGACCAGTAGCAGCAAAATGAGTGGATTCAGGTACGATGATTCTAAGTGAAATAAGTCACACAGAAAAAGAAACTTATCAAAAGATATCACTTATGAAGATCCTGTAAACATGGCTACACTTGAACTGAGTTAGGAAAGAGAACAGTGTCTCACATTTAGAAAACACTCTTATGCCTGCTTAAGGGGGGAAGAGAGGTGGGGTGATGCATAAAACCAGAGTTTGATATAAGCACAGGTACCGTTCCAAAAACCAACTATGGAATAGACGAGACCTACACCTTCCTCAGTGAAAGGGACTCAAAACCCCATATTTCCCGCAGAGGAATATATCTGACTAGTAAGAATCATAAAACCTATGTATTGATATGTCTCCGTAAGGGGATCAAGTGTGTCTAGAGTGGCATAAACATGGCAGCGAGAATCAGCTCAAACCCACTATAAAAAGGAATTTCAAAAACAAAACAAAAAAACTGGGAAATTCTTTACAATTCCTTCAGGGTCTCTGATGAAACCTGGAATGACCCTATCTACAATGACAGCTGGATGTGGCATAAGGAGGGACACTTGGGACTGAGACGATTGGTGAGGTTGGGTGAGCAAATGCAGACCCTTTAAAGCACAAATGCCTGGCACCCATTCCATGGGTCCCAACTCTCCAGGTTGAAGGGAATATTACTACAGCTATAACATGTACGGGAAACCTAGAGAACGGACACACTGTGAATACGAAAGGTTTCTAAAACTCAACGAATAGTCCCTTCTCCTGGTGCTCCGGTTTGACTTTCCATCTGCTTTACTATCAACCTCCCAACTTGGAGAGACAGCCCCTTTAACCTCCTGGTTCACACAGGTTTCCAATTTGGCAGAGGATGAAAGGGAAGAGGGAGAACCAATGAGAGAGTAGCTGTTAGGCATTTGGACGGGCACATATCACTCTAACTTCCCGGCAGGAAGAAGAATTAACCAAAGTATCAGCCCCCCACCGGGAACCAGCATAGGTCCTGAACCAAAATGTTGGACTTGCGGTCAGCTCACCAAAAACGAGTTGAAAATTGGAGCTCAGGGGCACAGCAATTCACAAACTGGCCGAGTAATAAAGGACAACTATCGTCCAAAAATCTGTTGAGGGAAGGCAACGAGGCACACTTGAAAGCGAGGCAGAATAGCAGGAAACAGATTTCAAGAGGTACGTTGGAATCGCCTTTACAGCACAGGAAGAGGGGCACAACCTCGACAATGATGCACTTGGCTAAAAAGGGCATATGCGTTTTCTCCTGAATATATTCAGGAGAAAACGCATACGCCCTTTTTGGCCAAGCAAGCAAGCGGGCAATGCAAATCTGCACTACAAAGAAGTATCACTTCCCACCGGTCAAAAGGGACATCCACAAAATGTGTAAGAACCAGAAAGGCAAGACAGGCCCTGGAGAACAGGGAGCCTTGTTAGGCTGATGGGCGGGATGTAAATTGCCAACTGCCTCTCTGGAGGAGTACATTGTGTTCCCTAAAACAAGTAAAGAACAGAGCTACAGAGCCAAGGGCACTTCCAGTCTAGGGAATATACCTTGGGAAAACTGAAAATCAATAAGACAGTGCCACCCCGATACTTAGGGCTGCACTGCTTACAAGGACCTCAACTTGGGTACACCTTAATTATCCCAGGAAATATAAAAATGTTTCAAAAAATTGCGGTACTTACGTACGATGGAATATCCCTCAGCCATGAAATCAATGTCATAAGACCAGTAGCAGCAAAATGGGTGGATTCAGGTACGATGATTCTAAGTGAAATAAGTCACACAGAAAATGAAACTTATCATAAGATATCACTTATGAAGATCCTGTAAACATGGCTACACTTGAACTGAGTTAGGAAAGAGAACAGTGTCTCACATTTAGAAAACACTCTTATGCCTGCTTAAGCGGGAAGGAGAGGTGGGGTGATGCATAAAACCAGAGTTTGATATAAGCACAGGTACCGTTCCAAAAACCAACTATGGAATAGACAAGAGCTGCACCTTCCTCAGTGAAAGGAACTCAAAATCCCATATTTCACGCAGAGTAATATATATGACCAGTAAGAATCTTAAAACCTATGTATTGATATGTCTCCATAAGGGAATCAAGTGTGTCTAGACTGGCATAAACATGGCAGCGAGAATCAGCTCAAACACACTATAAAATGGAATTTCAAAAACAAAACAAAAAAACTGGGAAATTCTTTACAATTCCTTCAGGGTCTCTGATGAAACCTGGAACGACCCTATCTACAATGACAGCTGGATGTGGCATAAGGAGGGACACTTGGGACTGAGACGATTGGTGAGATTGGGTGAGCAAATGCAGACCCTTTGAATCACAAATGCCTGGCACCCATTACATGGGTCCCAACTCTCCAGGTTGAAGGAAATATTACTACAGATATAACATGTACGGGAAACCTAGAGAACGGACACACTGTGAATACGAAAGGTTTCTAAAACTCAACGAATAGTCCCTCTCCTGGTGCTCCGGTTTGACTTTCCATCTGCTTTACTATCAACCTCCCAACTTGGAGAGACAGCCCCTTTAACCTCCTGGTTCCCACAGGTTGCCAATTTGGCAGAGGATGAAAGGGAAGAGGGAGAACCAATGAGAGAGTAGCTGTTAGGCATTTGGACGGGCACATATCACTCTAACTTCCCGGCAGGCAGAAGAATTAACCAAAGCCTCAGCCCCCCACCGGGAACCAGCATAGTTCCTGAACCAAAATGTTGCATTTGCGGTCAGCTCACAAAAAACGAGTTGAAAAATGGAGCTCAGGGGCACAGCAATTCACAAACTGGCCGAGTAATAAAGGACAACTATCGTCCAAAAATATGTGGAGGGAAGGCAACGAGGCGGACTTGAACGCGAGGCAGAATTGCAGGAAACAGATTTCAAGAGGTACGTTGGAATCGCCTTTAAAGCACAGGAAGAGGGGCACAACTTCGACAATGATGCACTTGGCCAAAAAGGGCGTATGCGTTTTCTCCTGAATATATTCAGGAGAAAACGCATACGCCCTTTTTGCCCAAGCAAGCAAATGGGCAATACAAATCTGCACTACTAAGAAGTATCACTTCCCTCCGGTCAAAAGGGACATCCACAAAATGTGTAAAAACCAGAAAGGCAAGACAGGCCCTGGAGAACAGGGAGCCTTGTTATGCTGATGGGCGGGATGTAAATTGCCAACTGGCTCTCTGGAGGAGTGCATTGTGTTCCCTAAAACAAATAAAGAACAGAGCTACAGAGCCAAGGGCACTTCCAGTCTAGGGAATATACCTTGGGAAAACTGAAAATCAATAAGACAGAGCCACCCCGAAACTTAGGGCTGCACTGCTTACAAGGAACTCAACTTGGGTACACCTTAAATATCCCAGGAAATATAAAAATGTTTCAAAAAATTGTGGTACTTACGTACGATGGAATATCCCTCAGCCATGAAATCAATGTCATAAGACCAGTAGCAGCAAAATGGGTGGATTCAGGTACGATGATTCTAAGTGAAATAAGTCACAGAGAAAAAGAAACTTATCATAAGATATCACTTATGAAGATCCTGTAAACATGGCTACACTTGAACTGAGTTAGGAAAGAGAACAGTGTCTCACATTTAGAAAACACTCTTATGCCTGCTTAAGGGGGAAGGAGAGGTGGGGTGATGCATAAAACCAGAGTTTGATATAAGCACAGGTACCGTTCCCAAAACCAACTATGGAATAGACAAGACCTACACCTTCCTCAGTGAAAGGGACTCAAAACACCATATTTCCCACAGAGCAATATATCTGACTAGTAAGAATCTTAAAACCTATGTATTGATATGTCTCCGTAAGGGAATCAAGTGTGTCTAGACTGGCATAAACATGGCAGCGAGAATCAGCTCAAACCCACTATAAAAAGTAATTTCAAAAACAAAACAAAAAAACTGGGAAATTCTTTACAATTCCTTCAGGGTCTCTGATGAAACCTGGAATGACCCTATCTACAATGACAGCTGGATGTGGCATAAGGAGGGACACTTGGGACTGAGAGGATTGGTGAGATTGGGTGAGCAAATGCAGACCCTTTAAAGCACAAATGCCTGGCACCCATTCCATGGGTCCCAACTCTCCAGGTTGAAGGGAATATTACTACAGCTATAACATGTACGGGAAACCTAGAGAACGGACACACTGTGAATACGAAAGGTTTCTAAAACTCAACGAATAGTCCCTCTCCTGGTGCTCCGGTTTGACTTTCCATCTGCTTTACTATCAACCTCCTAACTTGGAGAGACAGCCCCTTTAACCTCCTGGTTCTCACAGGTTGCCAATTTGGCAGAGGATGGAATGGAAGAGGGAGAACCAATGAGAGAGTAGCTGTTAGGCATTTGGACGGTCACATATCACTCTAACTTCCTGGCAGGAAGAAGAATTAACCAAAGTCTAAGCCCCCCCCGGGAACCAGCATAGGTCCTGAACCAAAATGTTGGACTTGCGGTCAGCTCACCAAAAAAGAGTTGAAAAATGGAGCTCAGGGGCACAGCAATTCACAAACTGGCCGAGTAATAAAGGACAACTATCGTCCAAAAATCTGTTGAGGGAAGGCAACGAGGCGGACTCGAAAGCGAGGCAGAATAGCAGGAAACAGATTTCAAGAGGTACGTTGGAATCGCCTTTAAAGCACAGGAAGAGGGGCACAACTTCGACAATGATGCACTTGGCCAAAAAGGGCGTATGCGTTTTCTCCTGAATATATTCAGGAAAAAACGCATACGCCCTTTTTGCCCAAGCAAGTAAGCAGGCAATGCAAATCTGCACTACAAAGAAGTATCACTTCCCACCGGTCAAAAGGGACATCCACAAAATGTGTAAAAACCAGAAAGGCAAGACAGGCCCTGGAGAACAGGGAGCCTTGTTATGCTGATGGGAGGGATGTAAATAGCCAGCTGCCTCTCTGGAGGAGTACATTGTGTTCCCTAAAACAAGTAAAGAACAGAGCAACAGAGCCAAGGGCACTTCCAGTCTAGGGAATATACCTTGGGAAAACTGAAAATCAATAAGACAGAGCCACCCCAAAATTTAGGGCTGCACTGCTTACAAGGACCTCAACTTGGGTACACCTTAAATATCCCAGGAAATATAAAAATGGTTCAAAAAATTGTGGTACTTATGTACGATGGAATATCCCTTAGCCATGAAATCAATGTCATAAGACCAGTAGCAGCAAAATGGGTGGATTCAGGTACGAGGATTCTAAGTGAAATAAGTCACACAGAAAAAGAAACTTATCATAAGATATCACTTATGAAGATCCTGTAAACATGGCTACACTTGAACTGAGTTAGGAAAGAGAACAGTGTCTCACATTTAGAAAACACTCTTATGCCTGCTTAAGGGGGAAGGAGAGGTGGGGTGATGCATAAAACCAGAGTTTGATATAAGCACAGGTACCGTTCCAAAAACCAACTATGGAATAGACAAGACCTACAACTTCCTCAGTGAAAGGGACTCAAAACCCCATATTTCCCGCAGAGGAATATATCTGACTAGTAAGAATCTTAAAACCTATGTATTGATATGTCTCCGTAAGGGAATCAAGTGTGTCTAGACTGGCATAAACATGGCAGCGAGAATCAGCTCAAACCCACTATAAAAAGGAATTTCAAAAACAAAACAAAAAAACTGGGAAATTCTTTACAATTCCTTCAGGGTCTCTCATGAAACCTGGAATGACCCTATCTACAATGACAGCTGGATGTGGCATAAGGAGGGACACTTGGGACTGAGACGATTGGTGAGGTTGGGTGAGCAAATGCAGACCCTTTAAAGCACAAATGCCTGGCACCCATTCCATGGGTCCCAACTCTCCAGGTTGAAGGGAATATTACTACAGCTATAACATGTACGGGAAACCTAGAGAACGGACACACTGTGAATACGAAAGGTTTCGAAAACTCAACGAATAGTCCCTCTCCTGGTGCTCCGGTTTGACTTTCCATCTGCTTTACTATCAACCTCCCAACTTGGAGAGACAGCCCCTTTAACCTCCTTGTTCGCACAGGTTGCCAATTTGGCAGAGGATGAAAGGGAAGAGGGAGAACCAATGAGAGGGTAGCTGTTAGGTATTTGGACGGGCACATATCACTGTAATTTCCCGGCAGGAAGAAGAATTAACCAAAGTCTCAGCCCACCATCGGGAACCAGCAAAGGTCCTGAACCAAAATGTTGGACTTGCGGTCAGCTCACCAAAAAAGAGTTGAAAAATGGAGCTCAGGGGCACAGCAATTCACAAACTGGCCGAGTAATAAAGGACAACTATCGTCCAAAAATCTGTTGAGGGAAGGCAACGAGGCGGACTTGAAAGCGAGGCAGAATAGCAGGAAACAGATTTCAAGAGGTACGTTGGAATCGCCTTTAAAGCACAGGAAGAGGGGCACAACTTCGACAATGATGCACTTGGCCAAAAAGGGCGTATGCGTTTTCTCCTGAATATATTCAGGAGAAAACGCATACGCCCTTTTTGGCCAAGCAAGCAAGTGGGCAATGCAAATCTGCACTACAAAGAAGTTTCACTTCCCACGGGTCGAAAGGGACATCCACAAAATGTGTAAAAACCAGAAAGGCAAGACAGGCCCTGGAGAACTGGGAGCCTTGTTATGCTGATGGGCGGGAGGTAAATTGCCAACTGCCTCTCTGGAGGAGTGCATAGTGTTCCCTAAATCAAGTAAACAACAGAGCTACAGAGCCAAGAGCACTTCCAGTCTAGGGAATATACCTTGGGACAACTGAAAATCAATAAGTGAGAGCCACCCCAAAATTTAGGGCTGTACTGCTTACAAGGACCTCAACTTGGGTACACCTTAAATATCCCAAGAAATATTAAAATGGTTCAAAAAATTGTGGTACTTACGTACGATGGAATATCCCTCAGCCATGAAATCAATGACATAAGACCAGTAGCAGCAAAATGGGTGGATTCAGGTACGATGATTCTAAGTGAAATGAGTCACACAGAAAAAGAAAGTTATCATAAGATATCAATTATGAAGATCCTGTAAACATGGCTACACTTGAACTGAGTTAGGAAAGAGAACAGTGTCTCACATTTCGAAAACACTCTTATGCCTGCTTAAGCGGGAAGGAGAGGTGGGGTGATGCATAAAACCAGAGTTTGATATAAGCAGAGGTACCGTTCCAAAAACCAACTATGGAATAGACAAGACCTACACCTTCCTCAGTGAAAGGGACTCAAAACACCATATTTCCCGCAGAGGAATATATCTGACTAGTAAGAATCTTAAGACCTTTGTATAGATATGTCACCGTAAGGGAATCAAGTGTGTCTAGACTGGCATAAACATGGCAGCGAGAATCAGCTCAAACCCACTATAAAAAGGAATTTCAAAAACAAAACAAAAAACTGGGAAATTCTTTACAATTCCTTCAGGGTCTCTGATGAAACCTGGAATGACCCTATCTACAATGACAACTGGATGTGGCATAAGGCTGGACACTTGGGACTGAGAGGATTGGTGAGATTGGGTGAGCAAATGCAGACCCTTTAAAGCAATAATGCATGGCACACATTCCATGGGTCCCAACTCTCCAGGTTGAAGGGAATATTACTACAGTTATAACATGTACGGGAAACCTAGAGAACGGAGACACTGTGAATACGAAAGGTTTCCAAAACTCAACGAATAGTCCCTCTCCTGGTGCTCCGGTTTGACTTTCCATCTGCTTTACTATCAATCTCCCAAGTTGGAGAGACAGCCCCTTTAACCTCCTGGTTCGCACAGGTTTCCAATTTGGCAGAGGATGAAAGGGAAGAGGGAGAACCAATGAGAGAGTAGCTGTTAGGCATTTGGACGGGCACCTATCACTCTAACTTCCAGGCAGGAAGAAGGAGTAACCAAAGTCTCAGCCCCCCACCGGGAAACAGCATAGGTCCTGAACCAAAATTTGGACTTGCGGTCAGCTCACGAAAATGAGTTGAAAAATGGAGCTCAGGGGCACAGCAATTCACAAACTGGCCGAGTAATAAAGGACAACTATCGTCCAAAAATCTGTTGAGGGAAGGCAACGAGGCGGACTTGAAAGCGAGGCAGAATAGCAGGAAACAGATTTCAAGAGGTACGTTGGAATCGCCTTTAAAGCACAGGAAGAGGGGCACAACTTCGACAATGATGCACTTGGCCAAAAAGGGCATATGCGTTTTCTCCTGAATATATACAGGAGAAAACGCATACGCTCTTTTTGCCCAAGAAAGCAAGCGGGCAATGCAAATCTGCACTACAAAGAAGTATCACTTCCCACCGGTCAAAAGGGACATCCACAAAATGTGTAAAAACCAGAAAGGCAAGACAGGCCCTGGAGAACAGGGAGCCTTGTTATGCTGATGGGAGGGATGTAAATTGCCAACTGCCTCTCTGGAGGAGTACATTGTTTTCCCTAAAACAAGTAAAGAACAGAGCTACAGAGCCAAGGGCACTTCCAGTCTAGGGAATATACCTTGGGAAAACTGAAAATCAATAAGACAGAGCCACCCCAAAATTTAGGGCTGCACTGCTTACAAGGACCTCAACTTGGGTACACCTTAAATATCCCAGGAAATATAAAAATGGTTCAAAAAATTGTGGTACTTATGTACGATGGAATATCCCTTGGCCATGAAATCAATGTCATAAGACCAGTAGCAGCAAAATGGGTGGATTCAGGTACGATGATTCTAAGTGAAATAAGTCACAGAGAAAAAGAAACTTATCATAAGATATCACTTATGAAGATCCTGTAAACATGGCTACACTTGAACTGAGTTAGGAAAGAGAACAGTGTCTCACATTTAGAAAACACTCTTATGCCTGCTTAAGCGGGAAGGAGAGGTGGGGTGATGCATAAAACCAGAGTTTGATATAAGCACAGGTACCGTTCCAAAAACCAACTATGGAATAGACAAGACCTACACCTTCCTCAGTGAAAGGGACTCAAAACCCCATATTTCCCGCAGAGGAATATATCTGACTAGTAAGAATCTTAAAACCTATGTATTGATATGTCTCCGTAAGGGAATCAAGTGTGTCTAGACTGGCATAAACATGGCAGCGAGAATCAGCTCAAACCCACTATAAAAAGGAATTTCAAAAACAAAACAAAAAACCTGGGAAATTCTTTACAATTCCTTCAGGGTCTCTGATGAAACCTGGAATGACCCTATCTACAATGACAGCTGGATGTGGCATAAGGAGGGACACTTGGGACTGAGAGGATTGGTGAGATTTGTTGAGCAAATGCAGACCCTTTAAATCACAAATGCCTGGCACCCATTCCATGGGTCCCAACTCTCCAGGTTGAAGGGAATATTACAACAGCTATAACATGTACGGGAAACCTAGAGAAC
Organism: Hyperoodon ampullatus; assembly: GCF_949752795.1. Taxonomy (NCBI): domain Eukaryota; kingdom Metazoa; phylum Chordata; class Mammalia; order Artiodactyla; family Ziphiidae; genus Hyperoodon; species Hyperoodon ampullatus. Next base: position 238,239 of record NW_027640875.1, read on the forward strand.
GGACACTCTGTGAATACGAAAGGTTTCTAAAACTCAACGAATAGTCCCTCTCCTGGTGCTCCGGTTTGACTTTCCATCTGCTTTACTATCAACCTCCCAACTTGGAGAGACAGCCCCTTTAACCTCCTGGTTCTCACAGGTTGCCAATTTGGCAGAGGATGAAATGGAAGAGGGAGAACCAATGAGAGAGTAGCTGTTAGGCATTTGGACGGGCACATATCACTCTAACTTCCCGGCAGGAGGAAGAATTAACGAAAGTCTAAGCCCCCCACCGGGAAACAGCATAGTTCCTGAACCAAAATGTTGGACTTGCGGTCAGCTCACCAAAAAAGAGTTGAAAAATGGAGCTCAGGGGCACAGCAATTCACAAACTGGCCGAGTAATAAAGGACAACTATCGTCCAAAAATCTGTTGAGGGAAGGCAACGAGGCGGACTTGAAAGCGAGGCAGAATAGCAGGAAACAGATTTCAAGAGGTACGTTGGAATCGCCTTTAAAGCACAGGAAGAGGGGCACAACTTCGACAATGATGCACTTGGCCAAAAATTGCGTATACGTTTTCTCCTGAATATATTCAGGAGAAAACGCATACACCCTTTTTGGCCAAGCAAGCAAGTGGGCAATGCAAATCTGCACTACAAAGAAGTTTCACTTCCCACGCGTCGAAAGGGACATCCACAAAATGTGTAAAAACCAGAAAGGCAAGACAGGCCCTGGAGAACTGGGAGCCTTGTTATGCTGATGGGCGGGAGGTAAATTGCCAACTGCCTCTCTGGAGGAGTGCATAGTGTTCCCTAAATCAAGTAAACAACAGAGCTACAGAGCCAAGAGCACTTCCAGTCTAGGGAATATACCTTGGGACAACTGAAAATCAATAAGAGAGAGCCACCCCAAAATTTAGGGCTGTACTGCTTACAAGGACCTCAACTTGGGTACACCTTAAATATCCCAGGAAATATTAAAATGGTTCAAAAAATTGTGGTACTTACGTACGATGGAATATCCCTCAGCCATGAAATCAATGTCATAAGACCAGTAGCAGCAAAATGGGTGGATTCAGGTACGATGATTCTAAGTGAAATGAGTCACACAGAAAAAGAAACTTATCATAAGATATCACTTATGAAGATCCTGTAAACATGGCTACACTTGAACTGAGTTAGGAAAGAGAACAGTGTCTCACATTTAGAAAACACTCTTATGCCTGCTTAAGCGGGAAGGAGAGGTGGGGTGATGCATAAAACCAGAGTTTGATATAAACACAGGTACCGTTCCAAAAACCAACTATGGAATAGACAAGACCTAAACCTTCCTCAGTGAAAGGGACTCAAAACCCCATATTTCCCGCAAAGGAATATATCTGACTAGTAAGAATCTTAAAACCTATGTATTGATATGTCTCCATAAGGGAATCAAGTGTGTCTAGACTGGCATAAACATGGCAGCGGGAATCAGCTCAAACCCACTATAAAAAGGAATTTCAAAAACAAAACAAAAAAACTGGGAAATTCTTTACAATTCCTTCAGGGTCTCTGATGAAACCTGGAATGACCCTATCTACAATGACAGCTGGATGTGGCATAAGGAGGGACACTTGGGACTGAGAGGATTGGTGAGATTGGGTGAGCAAATGCAGACCCTTTAAAGCACAAATGCCTGGCACCCATTCCATGGGTCCCAACTCTCCAGGTTGAAGGGAATATTACTACAGCTATAACATGTACGGGAAACCTAGAGAACGGACACACTGTGAATACGAAAGGTTTCTAAAACTCAACGAATAGTCCCTCTCCTGGTGCTCCGGTTTGACTTTCCATCTGCTTTACTATCAACCTCCTAACTTGGAGAGACAGCCCCTTTAACCTCCTGGTTCTCACAGGTTGCCAATTTGGCAGAGGATGGAATGGAAGAGGGAGAACCAATGAGAGAGTAGCTGTTAGGCATTTGGACGGTCACATATCACTCTAACTTCCTGGCAGGAAGAAGAATTAACCAAAGTCTAAGCCCCCCCCGGGAACCAGCATAGGTCCTGAACCAAAATGTTGGACTTGCGGTCAGCTCACCAAAAAAGAGTTGAAAAATGGAGCTCAGGGGCACAGCAATTCACAAACTGGCCGAGTAATAAAGGACAACTATCGTCCAAAAATCTGTTGAGGGAAGGCAACGAGGCGGACTCGAAAGCGAGGCAGAATAGCAGGAAACAGATTTCAAGAGGTACGTTGGAATCGCCTTTAAAGCACAGGAAGAGGGGCACAACTTCGACAATGATGCACTTGGCCAAAAAGGGCGTATGCGTTTTCTCCTGAATATATTCAGGAAAAAACGCATACGCCCTTTTTGCCCAAGCAAGTAAGCAGGCAATGCAAATCTGCACTACAAAGAAGTATCACTTCCCACCGGTCAAAAGGGACATCCACAAAATGTGTAAAAACCAGAAAGGCAAGACAGGCCCTGGAGAACAGGGAGCCTTGTTATGCTGATGGGAGGGATGTAAATAGCCAGCTGCCTCTCTGGAGGAGTACATTGTGTTCCCTAAAACAAGTAAAGAACAGAGCAACAGAGCCAAGGGCACTTCCAGTCTAGGGAATATACCTTGGGAAAACTGAAAATCAATAAGACAGAGCCACCCCAAAATTTAGGGCTGCACTGCTTACAAGGACCTCAACTTGGGTACACCTTAAATATCCCAGGAAATATAAAAATGGTTCAAAAAATTGTGGTACTTATGTACGATGGAATATCCCTTAGCCATGAAATCAATGTCATAAGACCAGTAGCAGCAAAATGGGTGGATTCAGGTACGAGGATTCTAAGTGAAATAAGTCACACAGAAAAAGAAACTTATCATAAGATATCACTTATGAAGATCCTGTAAACATGGCTACACTTGAACTGAGTTAGGAAAGAGAACAGTGTCTCACATTTAGAAAACACTCTTATGCCTGCTTAAGGGGGAAGGAGAGGTGGGGTGATGCATAAAACCAGAGTTTGATATAAGCACAGGTACCGTTCCAAAAACCAACTATGGAATAGACAAGACCTACAACTTCCTCAGTGAAAGGGACTCAAAACCCCATATTTCCCGCAGAGGAATATATCTGACTAGTAAGAATCTTAAAACCTATGTATTGATATGTCTCCGTAAGGGAATCAAGTGTGTCTAGACTGGCATAAACATGGCAGCGAGAATCAGCTCAAACCCACTATAAAAAGGAATTTCAAAAACAAAACAAAAAAACTGGGAAATTCTTTACAATTCCTTCAGGGTCTCTCATGAAACCTGGAATGACCCTATCTACAATGACAGCTGGATGTGGCATAAGGAGGGACACTTGGGACTGAGACGATTGGTGAGGTTGGGTGAGCAAATGCAGACCCTTTAAAGCACAAATGCCTGGCACCCATTCCATGGGTCCCAACTCTCCAGGTTGAAGGGAATATTACTACAGCTATAACATGTACGGGAAACCTAGAGAACGGACACACTGTGAATACGAAAGGTTTCTAAAACTCAACGAATAGTCCCTCTCCTGGTGCTCCGGTTTGACTTTCCATCTGCTTTACTATCAACCTCCCAACTTGGAGAGACAGCCCCTTTAACCTCCTTGTTCGCACAGGTTGCCAATTTGGCAGAGGATGAAAGGGAAGAGGGAGAACCAATGAGAGGGTAGCTGTTAGGTATTTGGACGGGCACATATCACTGTAATTTCCCGGCAGGAAGAAGAATTAACCAAAGTCTCAGCCCACCATCGGGAACCAGCAAAGGTCCTGAACCAAAATGTTGGACTTGCGGTCAGCTCACCAAAAAAGAGTTGAAAAATGGAGCTCAGGGGCACAGCAATTCACAAACTGGCCGAGTAATAAAGGACAACTATCGTCCAAAAATCTGTTGAGGGAAGGCAACGAGGCGGACTTGAAAGCGAGGCAGAATAGCAGGAAACAGATTTCAAGAGGTACGTTGGAATCGCCTTTAAAGCACAGGAAGAGGGGCACAACTTCGACAATGATGCACTTGGCCAAAAAGGGCGTATGCGTTTTCTCCTGAATATATTCAGGAAAAAACGCATACGCCCTTTTTGCCCAAGCAAGTAAGCAGGCAATGCAAATCTGCACTACAAAGAAGTATCACTTCCCACCGGTCAAAAGGGACATCCACAAAATGTGTAAAAACCAGAAAGGCAAGACAGGCCCTGGAGAACTGGGAGCCTTGTTATGCTGATGGGCGGGAGGTAAATTGCCAACTGCCTCTCTGGAGGAGTGCATAGTGTTCCCTAAATCAAGTAAACAACAGAGCTACAGAGCCAAGAGCACTTCCAGTCTAGGGAATATACCTTGGGACAACTGAAAATCAATAAGTGAGAGCCACCCCAAAATTTAGGGCTGTACTGCTTACAAGGACCTCAACTTGGGTACACCTTAAATATCCCAAGAAATATTAAAATGGTTCAAAAAATTGTGGTACTTACGTACGATGGAATATCCCTCAGCCATGAAATCAATGACATAAGACCAGTAGCAGCAAAATGGGTGGATTCAGGTACGATGATTCTAAGTGAAATGAGTCACACAGAAAAAGAAAGTTATCATAAGATATCAATTATGAAGATCCTGTAAACATGGCTACACTTGAACTGAGTTAGGAAAGAGAACAGTGTCTCACATTTCGAAAACACTCTTATGCCTGCTTAAGCGGGAAGGAGAGGTGGGGTGATGCATAAAACCAGAGTTTGATATAAGCAGAGGTACCGTTCCAAAAACCAACTATGGAATAGACAAGACCTACACCTTCCTCAGTGAAAGGGACTCAAAACACCATATTTCCCGCAGAGGAATATATCTGACTAGTAAGAATCTTAAGACCTTTGTATAGATATGTCACCGTAAGGGAATCAAGTGTGTCTAGACTGGCATAAACATGGCAGCGAGAATCAGCTCAAACCCACTATAAAAAGGAATTTCAAAAACAAAACAAAAAACTGGGAAATTCTTTACAATTCCTTCAGGGTCTCTGATGAAACCTGGAATGACCCTATCTACAATGACAACTGGATGTGGCATAAGGCTGGACACTTGGGACTGAGAGGATTGGTGAGATTGGGTGAGCAAATGCAGACCCTTTAAAGCAATAATGCATGGCACACATTCCATGGGTCCCAACTCTCCAGGTTGAAGGGAATATTACTACAGTTATAACATGTACGGGAAACCTAGAGAACGGAGACACTGTGAATACGAAAGGTTTCCAAAACTCAACGAATAGTCCCTCTCCTGGTGCTCCGGTTTGACTTTCCATCTGCTTTACTATCAATCTCCCAAGTTGGAGAGACAGCCCCTTTAACCTCCTGGTTCGCACAGGTTTCCAATTTGGCAGAGGATGAAAGGGAAGAGGGAGAACCAATGAGAGAGTAGCTGTTAGGCATTTGGACGGGCACCTATCACTCTAACTTCCAGGCAGGAAGAAGGAGTAACCAAAGTCTCAGCCCCCCACCGGGAAACAGCATAGGTCCTGAACCAAAATTTGGACTTGCGGTCAGCTCACGAAAATGAGTTGAAAAATGGAGCTCAGGGGCACAGCAATTCACAAACTGGCCGAGTAATAAAGGACAACTATCGTCCAAAAATCTGTTGAGGGAAGGCAACGAGGCGGACTTGAAAGCGAGGCAGAATAGCAGGAAACAGATTTCAAGAGGTACGTTGGAATCGCCTTTAAAGCACAGGAAGAGGGGCACAACTTCGACAATGATGCACTTGGCCAAAAAGGGCATATGCGTTTTCTCCTGAATATATACAGGAGAAAACGCATACGCTCTTTTTGCCCAAGAAAGCAAGCGGGCAATGCAAATCTGCACTACAAAGAAGTATCACTTCCCACCGGTCAAAAGGGACATCCACAAAATGTGTAAAAACCAGAAAGGCAAGACAGGCCCTGGAGAACAGGGAGCCTTGTTATGCTGATGGGAGGGATGTAAATTGCCAACTGCCTCTCTGGAGGAGTACATTGTTTTCCCTAAACAAGTAAAGAACAGAGCTACAGAGCCAAGGGCACTTCCAGTCTAGGGAATATACCTTGGGAAAACTGAAAATCAATAAGACAGAGCCACCCCAAAATTTAGGGCTGCACTGCTTACAAGGACCTCAACTTGGGTACACCTTAAATATCCCAGGAAATATAAAAATGGTTCAAAAAATTGTGGTACTTATGTACGATGGAATATCCCTTGACCATGAAATCAATGTCATAAGACCAGTAGCAGCAAAATGGGTGGATTCAGGTACGATGATTCTAAGTGAAATAAGTCACAGAGAAAAAGAAACTTATCATAAGATATCACTTATGAAGATCCTGTAAACATGGCTACACTTGAACTGAGTTAGGAAAGAGAACAGTGTCTCACATTTAGAAAACACTCTTATGCCTGCTTAAGGGGGAAGGAGAGGTGGGGTGATGCATAAAACCAGAGTTTGATATAAGCACAGGTACCGTTCCAAAAACCAACTATGGAATAGACAAGACCTACACCTTCCTCAGTGAAAGGGACTCAAAACCCCATATTTCCCGCAGAGGAATATATCTGACTAGTAAGAATCTTAAAACCTATGTATTGATATGTCTCCGTAAGGGAATCAAGTGTGTCTAGACTGGCATAAACATGGCAGCGAGAATCAGCTCAAACCCACTATAAAAAGGAATTTCAAAAACAAAACAAAAAACCTGGGAAATTCTTTACAATTCCTTCAGGGTCTCTGATGAAACCTGGAATGACCCTATCTACAATGACAGCTGGATGTGGCATAAGGAGGGACACTTGGGACTGAGAGGATTGGTGAGATTTGTTGAGCAAATGCAGACCCTTTAAATCACAAATGCCTGGCACCCATTCCATGGGTCCCAACTCTCCAGGTTGAAGGGAATATTACAACAGCTATAACATGTACGGGAAACCTAGAGAACGGACACTCTGTGAATACGAAAGGTTTCTAAAACTCAACGAATAGTCCCTCTCCTGGTGCTCCGGTTTGACTTTTCATCTGCTTTACTATCAACCTCCCAACTTGGAGAGACAGCCCCTTTAACCTCCTGGTTCTCACAGGTTGCCAATTTGGCAGAGGATGAAATGGAAGAGGGAGAACCAATGAGAGAGTAGCTGTTAGGCATTTGGACGGGCACATATCACTCTAACTTCCCGGCAGGAGGAAGAATTAACCAAAGTCTAAGCCCCCCACCGGGAAACAGCATAGTTCCTGAACCAAAATGTTGGACTTGCGGTCAGCTCACCAAAAAAGAGTTGAAAAATGGAGCTCAGGGGCACAGCAATTCACAAACTGGCCGAGTAATAAAGGACAACTATCGTCCAAAAATCTGTTGAGGGAAGGCAACGAGGCGGACTTGAAAGCGAGGCAGAATAGCAGGAAACAGATTTCAAGAGGTACGTTGGAATCGCCTTTAAAGCACAGGAAGAGGGGCACAACTTCGACAATGATGCACTTGGCCAAAAATTGCGTATACGTTTTCTCCTGAATATATTCAGGAGAAAACGCATACACCCTTTTTGGCCAAGCAAGCAAGTGGGCAATGCAAATCTGCACTACAAAGAAGTTTCACTTCCCACGGGTCGAAAGGGACATCCACAAAATGTGTAAAAACCAGAAAGGCAAGACAGGCCCTGGAGAACTGGGAGCCTTGTTATGCTGATGGGCGGGAGGTAAATTGCCAACTGCCTCTCTGGAGGAGTGCATAGTGTTCCCTAAATCAAGTAAACAACAGAGCTACAGAGCCAAGAGCACTTCCAGTCTAGGGAATATACCTTGGGACAACTGAAAATCAATAAGAGAGAGCCACCCCAAAATTTAGGGCTGTACTGCTTACAAGGACCTCAACTTGGGTACATCTTAAATATCCCAGGAAATATTAAAATGGTTCAAAAAATTGTGGTACTTACGTACGATGGAATATCCCTCAGCCATGAAATCAATGTCATAAGACCAGTAGCAGCAAAATGGGTGGATTCAGGTACGATGATTCTAAGTGAAATGAGTCACACAGAAAAAGAAACTTATCATAAGATATCACTTATGAAGATCCTGTAAACATGGCTACACTTGAACTGAGTTAGGAAAGAGAACAGTGTCTCACATTTAGAAAACACTCTTATGCCTGCTTAAGCGGGAAGGAGAGGTAGGGTGATGCATAAAATCAGAGTTTGATATAAACACAGGTACCGTTCCAAAAACCAACTATGGAATAGACAAGACCTAAACCTTCCTCAGTGAAAGGGACTCAAAACCCCATATTTCCCGCAAAGGAATATATCTGACTAGTAAGAATCTTAAAACCTATGTATTGATATGTCTCCATAAGGGAATCAAGTGTGTCTAGACTGGCATAAACATGGCAGCGGGAATCAGCTCAAACCCACTATAAAAAGGAATTTCAAAAACAAAACAAAAAAACTGGGAAATTCTTTACAATTCCTTCAGGGTCTCTGATGAAACCTGGAATGACCCTATCTACAATGACAGCTGGATGTGGCATAAGGAGGGACACTTGGGACTGAGAGGATTGGTGAGATTGGGTGAGCAAATGCAGACCCTTTAAAGCACAAATGCCTGGCACCCATTCCATGGGTCCCAACTCTCCAGGTTGAAGGGAATATTACTACAGCTATAACATGTACGGGAAACCTAGAGAACGGACACACTGTGAATACGAAAGGTTTCTAAAACTCAACGAATAGTCCCTCTCCTGGTGCTCCGGTTTGACTTTCCATCTGCTTTACTATCAACCTCCTAACTTGGAGAGACAGCCCCTTTAACCTCCTGGTTCTCACAGGTTGCCAATTTGGCAGAGGATGGAATGGAAGAGGGAGAACCAATGAGAGAGTAGCTGTTAGGCATTTGGACGGTCACATATCACTCTAACTTCCTGGCAGGAAGAAGAATTAACCAAAGTCTAAGCCCCCCCCGGGAACCAGCATAGGTCCTGAACCAAAATGTTGGACTTGCGGTCAGCTCACCAAAAAAGAGTTGAAAAATGGAGCTCAGGGGCACAGCAATTCACAAACTGGCCGAGTAATAAAGGACAACTATCGTCCAAAAATCTGTTGAGGGAAGGCAACGAGGCGGACTCGAAAGCGAGGCAGAATAGCAGGAAACAGATTTCAAGAGGTACGTTGGAATCGCCTTTAAAGCACAGGAAGAGGGGCACAACTTCGACAATGATGCACTTGGCCAAAAAGGGCGTATGCGTTTTCTCCTGAATATATTCAGGAAAAAACGCATACGCCCTTTTTGCCCAAGCAAGTAAGCAGGCAATGCAAATCTGCACTACAAAGAAGTATCACTTCCCACCGGTCAAAAGGGACATCCACAAAATGTGTAAAAACCAGAAAGGCAAGACAGGCCCTGGAGAACAGGGAGCCTTGTTATGCTGATGGGAGGGATGTAAATAGCCAGCTGCCTCTCTGGAGGAGTACATTGTGTTCCCTAAAACAAGTAAAGAACAGAGCAACAGAGCCAAGGGCACTTCCAGTCTAGGGAATATACCTTGGGAAAACTGAAAATCAATAAGACAGAGCCACCCCAAAATTTAGGGCTGCACTGCTTACAAGGACCTCAACTTGGGTACACCTTAAATATCCCAGGAAATATAAAAATGGTTCAAAAAATTGTGGTACTTATGTACGATGGAATATCCCTTAGCCATGAAATCAATGTCATAAGACCAGTAGCAGCAAAATGGGTGGATTCAGGTACGAGGATTCTAAGTGAAATAAGTCACACAGAAAAAGAAACTTATCATAAGATATCACTTATGAAGATCCTGTAAACATGGCTACACTTGAACTGAGTTAGGAAAGAGAACAGTGTCTCACATTTAGAAAACACTCTTATGCCTGCTTAAGGGGGAAGGAGAGGTGGGGTGATGCATAAATCCAGAGTTTGATATAAGCACAGGTACCGTTCCAAAAACCAACTATGGAATAGACAAGACCTACAACTTCCTCAGTGAAAGGGACTCAAAACCCCATATTTCCCGCAGAGGAATATATCTGACTAGTAAGAATCTTAAAACCTATGTATTGATATGTCTCCGTAAGGGAATCAAGTGTGTCTAGACTGGCATAAACATGGCAGCGAGAATCAGCTCAAACCCACTATAAAAAGGAATTTCAAAAACAAAACAAAAAAACTGGGAAATTCTTTACAATTCCTTCAGGGTCTCTCATGAAACCTGGAATGACCCTATCTACAATGACAGCTGGATGTGGCATAAGGAGGGACACTTGGGACTGAGACGATTGGTGAGGTTGGGTGAGCAAATGCAGACCCTTTAAAGCACAAATGCCTGGCACCCATTCCATGGGTCCCAACTCTCCAGGTTGAAGGGAATATTACTACAGCTATAACATGTACGGGAAACCTAGAGAACGGACACACTGTGAATACGAAAGGTTTCGAAAACTCAACGAATAGTCCCTCTCCTGGTGCTCCGGTTTGACTTTCCATCTGCTTTACTATCAACCTCCCAACTTGGAGAGACAGCCCCTTTAACCTCCTTGTTCGCACAGGTTGCCAATTTGGCAGAGGATGAAAGGGAAGAGGGAGAACCAATGAGAGGGTAGCTGTTAGGTATTTGGACGGGCACATATCACTGTAATTTCCCGGCAGGAAGAAGAATTAACCAAAGTCTCAGCCCACCATCGGGAACCAGCAAAGGTCCTGAACCAAAATGTTGGACTTGCGGTCAGCTCACCAAAAAAGAGTTGAAAAATGGAGCTCAGGGGCACAGCAATTCACAAACTGGCCGAGTAATAAAGGACAACTATCGTCCAAAAATCTGTTGAGGGAAGGCAACGAGGCGAACTCGAAAGCGAGGCAGAATAGCAGGAAACAGATTTCAAGAGGTACGTTGGAATCGCCTTTAAAGCACAGGAAGAGGGGCACAACTTCGACAATGATGCACTTGGCCAAAAAGGGCGTATGCGTTTTCTCCTGAATATATTCAGGAAAAAACGCATACGCCCTTTTTGCCCAAGCAAGTAAGCAGGCAATGCAAATCTGCACTACAAAGAAGTATCACTTCCCACCGGTCAAAAGGGACATCCACAAAATGTGTAAAAACCAGAAAGGCAAGACAGGCCCTGGAGAACTGGGAGCCTTGTTATGCTGATGGGCGGGAGGTAAATTGCCAACTGCCTCTCTGGAGGAGTGCATAGTGTTCCCTAAATCAAGTAAACAACAGAGCTACAGAGCCAAGAGCACTTCCAGTCTAGGGAATATACCTTGGGACAACTGAAAATCAATAAGTGAGAGCCACCCCAAAATTTAGGGCTGTACTGCTTACAAGGACCTCAACTTGGGTACACCTTAAATATCCCAAGAAATATTAAAATGGTTCAAAAAATTGTGGTACTTACGTACGATGGAATATCCCTCAGCCATGAAATCAATGACATAAGACCAGTAGCAGCAAAATGGGTGGATTCAGGTACGATGATTCTAAGTGAAATGAGTCACACAGAAAAAGAAAGTTATCATAAGATATCAATTATGAAGATCCTGTAAACATGGCTACACTTGAACTGAGTTAGGAAAGAGAACAGTGTCTCACATTTCGAAAACACTCTTATGCCTGCTTAAGCGGGAAGGAGAGGTGGGGTGATGCATAAAACCAGAGTTTGATATAAGCAGAGGTACCGTTCCAAAAACCAACTATGGAATAGACAAGACCTACACCTTCCTCAGTGAAAGGGACTCAAAACACCATATTTCCCGCAGAGGAATATATCTGACTAGTAAGAATCTTAAGACCTTTGTATAGATATGTCACCGTAAGGGAATCAAGTGTGTCTAGACTGGCATAAACATGGCAGCGAGAATCAGCTCAAACCCACTATAAAAAGGAATTTCAAAAACAAAACAAAAAACTGGGAAATTCTTTACAATTCCTTCAGGGTCTCTGATGAAACCTGGAATGACCCTATCTACAATGACAACTGGATGTGGCATAAGGCTGGACACTTGGGACTGAGAGGATTGGTGAGATTGGGTGAGCAAATGCAGACCCTTTAAAGCAATAATGCATGGCACACATTCCATGGGTCCCAACTCTCCAGGTTGAAGGGAATATTACTACAGTTATAACATGTACGGGAAACCTAGAGAACGGAGACACTGTGAATACGAAAGGTTTCCAAAACTCAACGAATAGTCCCTCTCCTGGTGCTCCGGTTTGACTTTCCATCTGCTTTACTATCAATCTCCCAAGTTGGAGAGACAGCCCCTTTAACCTCCTGGTTCGCACAGGTTTCCAATTTGGCAGAGGATGAAAGGGAAGAGGGAGAACCAATGAGAGAGTAGCTGTTAGGCATTTGGACGGGCACCTATCACTCTAACTTCCAGGCAGGAAGAAGGAGTAACCAAAGTCTCAGCCCCCCACCGGGAAACAGCATAGGTCCTGAACCAAAATTTGGACTTGCGGTCAGCTCACGAAAATGAGTTGAAAAATGGAGCTCAGGGGCACAGCAATTCACAAACTGGCCGAGTAATAAAGGACAACTATCGTCCAAAAATCTGTTGAGGGAAGGCAACGAGGCGGACTCGAAAGCGAGGCAGAATAGCAGGAAACAGATTTCAAGAGGTACGTTGGAATCGCCTTTAAAGCACAGGAAGAGGGGCACAACTTCGACAATGATGCACTTGGCCAAAAAGGGCGTATGCGTTTTCTCCTGAATATATTCAGGAAAAAACGCATACGCCCTTTTTGCCCAAGCAAGTAAGCAGGCAATGCAAATCTGCACTACAAAGAAGTATCACTTCCCACCGGTCAAAAGGGACATCCACAAAATGTGTAAAAACCAGAAAGGCAAGACAGGCCCTGGAGAACAGGGAGCCTTGTTATGCTGATGGGAGGGATGTAAATAGCCAGCTGCCTCTCTGGAGGAGTACATTGTGTTCCCTAAAACAAGTAAAGAACAGAGCAACAGAGCCAAGGGCACTTCCAGTCTAGGGAATATACCTTGGGAAAACTGAAAATCAATAAGACAGAGCCACCCCAAAATTTAGGGCTGCACTGCTTACAAGGACCTCAACTTGGGTACACCTTAAATATCCCAGGAAATATAAAAATGGTTCAAAAAATTGTGGTACTTATGTACGATGGAATATCCCTTAGCCATGAAATCAATGTCATAAGACCAGTAGCAGCAAAATGGGTGGATTCAGGTACGAGGATTCTAAGTGAAATAAGTCACACAGAAAAAGAAACTTATCATAAGATATCACTTATGAAGATCCTGTAAACATGGCTACACTTGAACTGAGTTAGGAAAGAGAACAGTGTCTCACATTTAGAAAACACTCTTATGCCTGCTTAAGGGGGAAGGAGAGGTGGGGTGATGCATAAATCCAGAGTTTGATATAAGCACAGGTACCGTTCCAAAAACCAACTATGGAATAGACAAGACCTACAACTTCCTCAGTGAAAGGGACTCAAAACCCCATATTTCCCGCAGAGGAATATATCTGACTAGTAAGAATCTTAAAACCTATGTATTGATATGTCTCCGTAAGGGAATCAAGTGTGTCTAGACTGGCATAAACATGGCAGCGAGAATCAGCTCAAACCCACTATAAAAAGGAATTTCAAAAACAAAACAAAAAAACTGGGAAATTCTTTACAATTCCTTCAGGGTCTCTCATGAAACCTGGAATGACCCTATCTACAATGACAGCTGGATGTGGCATAAGGAGGGACACTTGGGACTGAGACGATTGGTGAGGTTGGGTGAGCAAATGCAGACCCTTTAAAGCACAAATGCCTGGCACCCATTCCATGGGTCCCAACTCTCCAGGTTGAAGGGAATATTACTACAGCTATAACATGTACGGGAAACCTAGAGAACGGACACACTGTGAATACGAAAGGTTTCGAAAACTCAACGAATAGTCCCTCTCCTGGTGCTCCGGTTTGACTTTCCATCTGCTTTACTATCAACCTCCCAACTTGGAGAGACAGCCCCTTTAACCTCCTTGTTCGCACAGGTTGCCAATTTGGCAGAGGATGAAAGGGAAGAGGGAGAACCAATGAGAGGGTAGCTGTTAGGTATTTGGACGGGCACATATCACTGTAATTTCCCGGCAGGAAGAAGAATTAACCAAAGTCTCAGCCCACCATCGGGAACCAGCAAAGGTCCTGAACCAAAATGTTGGACTTGCGGTCAGCTCACCAAAAAAGAGTTGAAAAATGGAGCTCAGGGGCACAGCAATTCACAAACTGGCCGAGTAATAAAGGACAACTATCGTCCAAAAATCTGTTGAGGGAAGGCAACGAGGCGAACTCGAAAGCGAGGCAGAATAGCAGGAAACAGATTTCAAGAGGTACGTTGGAATCGCCTTTAAAGCACAGGAAGAGGGGCACAACTTCGACAATGATGCACTTGGCCAAAAAGGGCGTATGCGTTTTCTCCTGAATATATTCAGGAAAAAACGCATACGCCCTTTTTGCCCAAGCAAGTAAGCAGGCAATGCAAATCTGCACTACAAAGAAGTATCACTTCCCACCGGTCAAAAGGGACATCCACAAAATGTGTAAAAACCAGAAAGGCAAGACAGGCCCTGGAGAACTGGGAGCCTTGTTATGCTGATGGGCGGGAGGTAAATTGCCAACTGCCTCTCTGGAGGAGTGCATAGTGTTCCCTAAATCAAGTAAACAACAGAGCTACAGAGCCAAGAGCACTTCCAGTCTAGGGAATATACCTTGGGACAACTGAAAATCAATAAGTGAGAGCCACCCCAAAATTTAGGGCTGTACTGCTTACAAGGACCTCAACTTGGGTACACCTTAAATATCCCAAGAAATATTAAAATGGTTCAAAAAATTGTGGTACTTACGTACGATGGAATATCCCTCAGCCATGAAATCAATGACATAAGACCAGTAGCAGCAAAATGGGTGGATTCAGGTACGATGATTCTAAGTGAAATGAGTCACACAGAAAAAGAAAGTTATCATAAGATATCAATTATGAAGATCCTGTAAACATGGCTACACTTGAACTGAGTTAGGAAAGAGAACAGTGTCTCACATTTCGAAAACACTCTTATGCCTGCTTAAGCGGGAAGGAGAGGTGGGGTGATGCATAAAACCAGAGTTTGATATAAGCAGAGGTACCGTTCCAAAAACCAACTATGGAATAGACAAGACCTACACCTTCCTCAGTGAAAGGGACTCAAAACACCATATTTCCCGCAGAGGAATATATCTGACTAGTAAGAATCTTAAGACCTTTGTATAGATATGTCACCGTAAGGGAATCAAGTGTGTCTAGACTGGCATAAACATGGCAGCGAGAATCAGCTCAAACCCACTATAAAAAGGAATTTCAAAAACAAAACAAAAAACTGGGAAATTCTTTACAATTCCTTCAGGGTCTCTGATGAAACCTGGAATGACCCTATCTACAATGACAACTGGATGTGGCATAAGGCTGGACACTTGGGACTGAGAGGATTGGTGAGATTGGGTGAGCAAATGCAGACCCTTTAAAGCAATAATGCATGGCACACATTCCATGGGTCCCAACTCTCCAGGTTGAAGGGAATATTACTACAGTTATAACATGTACGGGAAACCTAGAGAACGGAGACACTGTGAATACGAAAGGTTTCCAAAACTCAACGAATAGTCCCTCTCCTGGTGCTCCGGTTTGACTTTCCATCTGCTTTACTATCAATCTCCCAAGTTGGAGAGACAGCCCCTTTAACCTCCTGGTTCGCACAGGTTTCCAATTTGGCAGAGGATGAAAGGGAAGAGGGAGAACCAATGAGAGAGTAGCTGTTAGGCATTTGGACGGGCACCTATCACTCTAACTTCCAGGCAGGAAGAAGGAGTAACCAAAGTCTCAGCCCCCCACCGGGAAACAGCATAGGTCCTGAACCAAAATTTGGACTTGCGGTCAGCTCACGAAAATGAGTTGAAAAATGGAGCTCAGGGGCACAGCAATTCACAAACTGGCCGAGTAATAAAGGACAACTATCGTCCAAAAATCTGTTGAGGGAAGGCAACGAGGCGGACTCGAAAGCGAGGCAGAATAGCAGGAAACAGATTTCAAGAGGTACGTTGGAATCGCCTTTAAAGCACAGGAAGAGGGGCACAACTTCGACAATGATGCACTTGGCCAAAAAGGGCGTATGCGTTTTCTCCTGAATATATTCAGGAAAAAACGCATACGCCCTTTTTGCCCAAGCAAGTAAGCAGGCAATGCAAATCTGCACTACAAAGAAGTATCACTTCCCACCGGTCAAAAGGGACATCCACAAAATGTGTAAAAACCAGAAAGGCAAGACAGGCCCTGGAGAACAGGGAGCCTTGTTATGCTGATGGGAGGGATGTAAATAGCCAGCTGCCTCTCTGGAGGAGTACATTGTGTTCCCTAAAACAAGTAAAGAACAGAGCAACAGAGCCAAGGGCACTTCCAGTCTAGGGAATATACCTTGGGAAAACTGAAAATCAATAAGACAGAGCCACCCCAAAATTTAGGGCTGCACTGCTTACAAGGACCTCAACTTGGGTACACCTTAAATATCCCAGGAAATATAAAAATGGTTCAAAAAATTGTGGTACTTATGTACGATGGAATATCCCTTAGCCATGAAATCAATGTCATAAGACCAGTAGCAGCAAAATGGGTGGATTCAGGTACGAGGATTCTAAGTGAAATAAGTCACACAGAAAAAGAAACTTATCATAAGATATCACTTATGAAGATCCTGTAAACATGGCTACACTTGAACTGAGTTAGGAAAGAGAACAGTGTCTCACATTTAGAAAACACTCTTATGCCTGCTTAAGGGGGAAGGAGAGGTGGGGTGATGCATAAAACCAGAGTTTGATATAAGCACAGGTACCGTTCCAAAAACCAACTATGGAATAGACAAGACCTACAACTTCCTCAGTGAAAGGGACTCAAAACCCCATATTTCCCGCAGAGGAATATATCTGACTAGTAAGAATCTTAAAACCTATGTATTGATATGTCTCCGTAAGGGAATCAAGTGTGTCTAGACTGGCATAAACATGGCAGCGAGAATCAGCTCAAACCCACTATAAAAAGGAATTTCAAAAACAAAACAAAAAAACTGGGAAATTCTTTACAATTCCTTCAGGGTCTCTCATGAAACCTGGAATGACCCTATCTACAATGACAGCTGGATGTGGCATAAGGAGGGACACTTGGGACTGAGACGATTGGTGAGGTTGGGTGAGCAAATGCAGACCCTTTAAAGCACAAATGCCTGGCACCCATTCCATGGGTCCCAACTCTCCAGGTTGAAGGGAATATTACTACAGCTATAACATGTACGGGAAACCTAGAGAACGGACACACTGTGAATACGAAAGGTTTCGAAAACTCAACGAATAGTCCCTCTCCTGGTGCTCCGGTTTGACTTTCCATCTGCTTTACTATCAACCTCCCAACTTGGAGAGACAGCCCCTTTAACCTCCTTGTTCGCACAGGTTGCCAATTTGGCAGAGGATGAAAGGGAAGAGGGAGAACCAATGAGAGGGTAGCTGTTAGGTATTTGGACGGGCACATATCACTGTAATTTCCCGGCAGGAAGAAGAATTAACCAAAGTCTCAGCCCACCATCGGGAACCAGCAAAGGTCCTGAACCAAAATGTTGGACTTGCGGTCAGCTCACCAAAAAAGAGTTGAAAAATGGAGCTCAGGGGCACAGCAATTCACAAACTGGCCGAGTAATAAAGGACAACTATCGTCCAAAAATCTGTTGAGGGAAGGCAACGAGGCGGACTCGAAAGCGAGGCAGAATAGCAGGAAACAGATTTCAAGAGGTACGTTGGAATCGCCTTTAAAGCACAGGAAGAGGGGCACAACTTCGACAATGATGCACTTGGCCAAAAAGGGCGTATGCGTTTTCTCCTGAATATATTCAGGAAAAAACGCATACGCCCTTTTTGCCCAAGCAAGTAAGCAGGCAATGCAAATCTGCACTACAAAGAAGTATCACTTCCCACCGGTCAAAAGGGACATCCACAAAATGTGTAAAAACCAGAAAGGCAAGACAGGCCCTGGAGAACTGGGAGCCTTGTTATGCTGATGGGCGGGAGGTAAATTGCCAACTGCCTCTCTGGAGGAGTGCATAGTGTTCCCTAAATCAAGTAAACAACAGAGCTACAGAGCCAAGAGCACTTCCAGTCTAGGGAATATACCTTGGGACAACTGAAAATCAATAAGTGAGAGCCACCCCAAAATTTAGGGCTGTACTGCTTACAAGGACCTCAACTTGGGTACACCTTAAATATCCCAAGAAATATTAAAATGGTTCAAAAAATTGTGGTACTTACGTACGATGGAATATCCCTCAGCCATGAAATCAATGACATAAGACCAGTAGCAGCAAAATGGGTGGATTCAGGTACGATGATTCTAAGTGAAATGAGTCACACAGAAAAAGAAAGTTATCATAAGATATCAATTATGAAGATCCTGTAAACATGGCTACACTTGAACTGAGTTAGGAAAGAGAACAGTGTCTCACATTTCGAAAACACTCTTATGCCTGCTTAAGCGGGAAGGAGAGGTGGGGTGATGCATAAAACCAGAGTTTGATATAAGCAGAGGTACCGTTCCAAAAACCAACTATGGAATAGACAAGACCTACACCTTCCTCAGTGAAAGGGACTCAAAACACCATATTTCCCGCAGAGGAATATATCTGACTAGTAAGAATCTTAAGACCTTTGTATAGATATGTCACCGTAAGGGAATCAAGTGTGTCTAGACTGGCATAAACATGGCAGCGAGAATCAGCTCAAACCCACTATAAAAAGGAATTTCAAAAACAAAACAAAAAACTGGGAAATTCTTTACAATTCCTTCAGGGTCTCTGATGAAACCTGGAATGACCCTATCTACAATGACAACTGGATGTGGCATAAGGCTGGACACTTGGGACTGAGAGGATTGGTGAGATTGGGTGAGCAAATGCAGACCCTTTAAAGCAATAATGCATGGCACACATTCCATGGGTCCCAACTCTCCAGGTTGAAGGGAATATTACTACAGTTATAACATGTACGGGAAACCTAGAGAACGGAGACACTGTGAATACGAAAGGTTTCCAAAACTCAACGAATAGTCCCTCTCCTGGTGCTCCGGTTTGACTTTCCATCTGCTTTACTATCAATCTCCCAAGTTGGAGAGACAGCCCCTTTAACCTCCTGGTTCGCACAGGTTTCCAATTTGGCAGAGGATGAAAGGGAAGAGGGAGAACCAATGAGAGAGTAGCTGTTAGGCATTTGGACGGGCACCTATCACTCTAACTTCCAGGCAGGAAGAAGGAGTAACCAAAGTCTCAGCCCCCCACCGGGAAACAGCATAGGTCCTGAACCAAAATTTGGACTTGCGGTCAGCTCACGAAAATGAGTTGAAAAATGGAGCTCAGGGGCACAGCAATTCACAAACTGGCCGAGTAATAAAGGACAACTATCGTCCAAAAATCTGTTGAGGGAAGGCAACGAGGCGGACTTGAAAGCGAGGCAGAATAGCAGGAAACAGATTTCAAGAGGTACGTTGGAATCGCCTTTAAAGCACAGGAAGAGGGGCACAACTTCGACAATGATGCACTTGGCCAAAAAGGGCATATGCGTTTTCTCCTGAATATATACAGGAGAAAACGCATACGCTCTTTTTGCCCAAGAAAGCAAGCGGGCAATGCAAATCTGCACTACAAAGAAGTATCACTTCCCACCGGTCAAAAGGGACATCCACAAAATGTGTAAAAACCAGAAAGGCAAGACAGGCCCTGGAGAACAGGGAGCCTTGTTATGCTGATGGGAGGGATGTAAATTGCCAACTGCCTCTCTGGAGGAGTACATTGTTTTCCCTAAAACAAGTAAAGAACAGAGCTACAGAGCCAAGGGCACTTCCAGTCTAGGGAATATACCTAGGGAAAACTGAAAATCAATAAGACAGAGCCACCCCAAAATTTAGGGCTGCACTGCTTACAAGGACCTCAACTTGGGTACACCTTAAATATCCCAGGAAATATAAAAATGGTTCAAAAAATTGTGGTACTTATGTACGATGGAATATCCCTTGGCCATGAAATCAATGTCATAAGACCAGTAGCAGCAAAATGGGTGGATTCAGGTACGATGATTCTAAGTGAAATAAGTCACAGAGAAAAAGAAACTTATCATAAGATATCACTTATGAAGATCCTGTAAACATGGCTACACTTGAACTGAGTTAGGAAAGAGAACAGTGTCTCACATTTAGAAAACACTCTTATGCCTGCTTAAGGGGGAAGGAGAGGTGGGGTGATGCATAAAACCAGAGTTTGATATAAGCACAGGTACCGTTCCAAAAACCAACTATGGAATAGACAAGACCTACACCTTCCTCAGTGAAAGGGACTCAAAACCCCATATTTCCCGCAGAGGAATATATCTGACTAGTAAGAATCTTAAAACCTATGTATTGATATGTCTCCGTAAGGGAATCAAGTGTGTCTAGACTGGCATAAACATGGCAGCGAGAATCAGCTCAAACCCACTATAAAAAGGAATTTCAAAAACAAAACAAAAAACCTGGGAAATTCTTTACAATTCCTTCAGGGTCTCTGATGAAACCTGGAATGACCCTATCTACAATGACAGCTGGATGTGGCATAAGGAGGGACACTTGGGACTGAGAGGATTGGTGAGATTTGTTGAGCAAATGCAGACCCTTTAAATCACAAATGCCTGGCACCCATTCCATGGGTCCCAACTCTCCAGGTTGAAGGGAATATTACAACAGCTATAACATGTACGGGAAACCTAGAGAACGGACACTCTGTGAATACGAAAGGTTTCTAAAACTCAACGAATAGTCCCTCTCCTGGTGCTCCGGTTTGACTTTCCATCTGCTTTACTATCAACCTCCCAACTTGGAGAGACAGCCCCTTTAACCTCCTGGTTCTCACAGGTTGCCAATTTGGCAGAGGATGAAATGGAAGAGGGAGAACCAATGAGAGAGTAGCTGTTAGGCATTTGGACGGGCACATATCACTCTAACTTCCCGGCAGGAGGAAGAATTAACCAAAGTCTAAGCCCCCCACCGGGAAACAGCATAGTTCCTGAACCAAAATGTTGGACTTGCGGTCAGCTCACCAAAAAAGAGTTGATAAATGGAGCTCAGGGGCACAGCAATTCACAAACTGGCCGAGTAATAAAGGACAACTATCGTCCAAAAATCTGTTGAGGGAAGGCAACGAGGCGGACTTGAAAGCGAGGCAGAATAGCAGGAAACAGATTTCAAGAGGTACGTTGGAATCGCCTTTAAAGCACAGGAAGAGGGGCACAACTTCGACAATGATGCACTTGGCCAAAAATTGCGTATACGTTTTCTCCTGAATATATTCAGGAGAAAACGCATACACCCTTTTTGGCCAAGCAAGCAAGTGGGCAATGCAAATCTGCACTACAAAGAAGTTTCACTTCCCACGGGTCGAAAGGGACATCCACAAAATGTGTAAAAACCAGAAAGGCAAGACAGGCCCTGGAGAACTGGGAGCCTTGTTATGCTGATGGGCGGGAGGTAAATTGCCAACTGCCTCTCTGGAGGAGTGCATAGTGTTCCCTAAATCAAGTAAACAACAGAGCTACAGAGCCAAGAGCACTTCCAGTCTAGGGAATATACCTTGGGACAACTGAAAATCAATAAGAGAGAGCCACCCCAAAATTTAGGGCTGTACTGCTTACAAGGACCTCAACTTGGGTACACCTTAAATATCCCAGGAAATATTAAAATGGTTCAAAAAATTGTGGTACTTACGTACGATGGAATATCCCTCAGCCATGAAATCAATGTCATAAGACCAGTAGCAGCAAAATGGGTGGATTCAGGTACGATGATTCTAAGTGAAATGAGTCACACAGAAAAAGAAACTTATCATAAGATATCACTTATGAAGATCCTGTAAACATGGCTACACTTGAACTGAGTTAGGAAAGAGAACAGTGTCTCACATTTAGAAAACACTCTTATGCCTGCTTAAGCGGGAAGGAGAGGTGGGGTGATGCATAAAACCAGAGTTTGATATAAACACAGGTACCGTTCCAAAAACCAACTATGGAATAGACAAGACCTAAACCTTCCTCAGTGAAAGGGACTCAAAACCCCATATTTCCCGCAAAGGAATATATCTGACTAGTAAGAATCTTAAAACCTATGTATTGATATGTCTCCATAAGGGAATCAAGTGTGTCTAGACTGGCATAAACATGGCAGCGGGAATCAGCTCAAACCCACTATAAAAAGGAATTTCAAAAACAAAACAAAAAAACTGGGAAATTCTTTACAATTCCTTCAGGGTCTCTGATGAAACCTGGAATGACCCTATCTACAATGACAGCTGGATGTGGCATAAGGAGGGACACTTGGGACTGAGAGGATTGGTGAGATTGGGTGAGCAAATGCAGACCCTTTAAAGCACAAATGCCTGGCACCCATTCCATGGGTCCCAACTCTCCAGGTTGAAGGGAATATTACTACAGCTATAACATGTACGGGAAACCTAGAGAACGGACACACTGTGAATACGAAAGGTTTCTAAAACTCAACGAATAGTCCCTCTCCTGGTGCTCCGGTTTGACTTTCCATCTGCTTTACTATCAACCTCCTAACTTGGAGAGACAGCCCCTTTAACCTCCTGGTTCTCACAGGTTGCCAATTTGGCAGAGGATGGAATGGAAGAGGGAGAACCAATGAGAGAGTAGCTGTTAGGCATTTGGACGGTCACATATCACTCTAACTTCCTGGCAGGAAGAAGAATTAACCAAAGTCTAAGCCCCCCCCGGGAACCAGCATAGGTCCTGAACCAAAATGTTGGACTTGCGGTCAGCTCACCAAAAAAGAGTTGAAAAATGGAGCTCAGGGGCACAGCAATTCACAAACTGGCCGAGTAATAAAGGACAACTATCGTCCAAAAATCTGTTGAGGGAAGGCAACGAGGCGGACTCGAAAGCGAGGCAGAATAGCAGGAAACAGGTTTCAAGAGGTACGTTGGAATCGCCTTTAAAGCACAGGAAGAGGGGCACAACTTCGACAATGATGCACTTGGCCAAAAAGGGCGTATGCGTTTTCTCCTGAATATATTCAGGAAAAAACGCATACGCCCTTTTTGCCCAAGCAAGTAAGCAGGCAATGCAAATCTGCACTACAAAGAAGTATCACTTCCCACCGGTCAAAAGGGACATCCACAAAATGTGTAAAAACCAGAAAGGCAAGACAGGCCCTGGAGAACAGGGAGCCTTGTTATGCTGATGGGAGGGATGTAAATAGCCAGCTGCCTCTCTGGAGGAGTACATTGTGTTCCCTAAAACAAGTAAAGAACAGAGCAACAGAGCCAAGGGCACTTCCAGTCTAGGGAATATACCTTGGGAAAACTGAAAATCAATAAGACAGAGCCACCCCAAAATTTAGGGCTGCACTGCTTACAAGGACCTCAACTTGGGTACACCTTAAATATCCCAGGAAATATAAAAATGGTTCAAAAAATTGTGGTACTTATGTACGATGGAATATCCCTTAGCCATGAAATTAATGTCATAAGACCAGTAGCAGCAAAATGGGTGGATTCAGGTACGAGGATTCTAAGTGAAATAAGTCACACAGAAAAAGAAACTTATCATAAGATATCACTTATGAAGATCCTGTAAACATGGCTACACTTGAACTGAGTTAGGAAAGAGAACAGTGTCTCACATTTAGAAAACACTCTTATGCCTGCTTAAGGGGGAAGGAGAGGTGGGGTGATGCATAAAACCAGAGTTTGATATAAGCACAGGTACCGTTCCAAAAACCAACTATGGAATAGACAAGATCTACAACTCCCTCAGTGAAAGGGACTCAAAACCCCATATTTCCCGCAGAGGAATATATCTGACTAGTAAGAATCTTAAAACCTATGTATTGATATGTCTCCGTAAGGGAATCAAGTGTGTCTAGACTGGCATAAACATGGCAGCGAGAATCAGCTCAAACCCACTATAAAAAGGAATTTCAAACACAAAACAAAAAAACTGGGAAATTCTTTACAATTCCTTCAGGGTCTCTGATGAAACCTGGAATGACCCTATCTACAATGACAGCTGGATGTGGCATAAGGAGGGACACTTGGGACTGAGAGGATTGGTGAGATTGGGTGAGCAAATGCAGACCCTTTAAAGCACAAATGCCTGGCACCCATTCCATGGGTCCCAACTCTCCAGGTTGAAGGGAATATTACTACAGCTATAACATGTACGGGAAACCTAGAGAACGGACACACTGTGAATACGAAAGGTTTCGAAAACTCAACGAATAGTCCCTCTCCTGGTGCTCCGGTTTGACTTTCCATCTGCTTTACTATCAACCTCCCAACTTGGAGAGACAGCCCCTTTAACCTCCTTTTTCGCACAGGTTGCCAATTTGGCAGAGGATGAAAGGGAAGAGGGAGAACCAATGAGAGGGTAGCTGTTAGGTATTTGGACGGGCACATATCACTGTAATTTCCCGGCAGGAAGAAGAATTAACCAAAGTCTCAGCCCACCACCGGGAACCAGCAAAGGTCCTGAACCAAAATGTTGGACTTGCGGTCAGCTCACCAAAAAAGAGTTGAAAAATGGAGCTCAGGGGCACAGCAATTCACAAACTGGCCGAGTAATAAAGGACAACTATCGTCCAAAAATCTGTTGAGGGAAGGCAACGAGGCGGACTTGAAAGCGAGGCAGAATAGCAGGAAACAGATTTCAAGAGGTACGTTGGAATCGCCTTTAAAGCACAGGAAGAGGGGCACAACTTTGACAATGATGCACTTGGCCAAAAAGGGCGTATGCGTTTTCTCCTGAATATATTCAGGAGAAAACGCATACGCCCTTTTTGGCCAAGCAAGCAAGTGGGCAATGCAAATCTGCACTACAAAGAAGTTTCACTTCCCACGGGTCGAAAGGGACATCCACAAAATGTGTAAAAACCAGAAAGGCAAGACAGGCCCTGGAGAACTGGGAGCCTTGTTATGCTGATGGGCGGGAGTTAATTGTCAACTGCCTCTCTGGAGGAGTGCATAGTGTTCCCTAAATCAAGTAAACAACAGAGCTACAGAGCCAAGAGCACTTCCAGTCTAGGGAATATACCTTGGGACAACTGAAAATCAATAAGTGAGAGCCACCCCAAAATTTAGGGCTGTACTGCTTACAAGGACCTCAACTTGGGTACACCTTAAATATCCCAAGAAATATTAAAATGGTTCAAAAAATTGTGGTACTTACGTACGATGGAATATCCCTCAGCCATGAAATCAATGACATAAGACCAGTAGCAGCAAAATGGGTGGATTCAGGTACGATGATTCTAAGTGAAATGAGTCACACAGAAACAGAAAGTTATCATAAGATATCAATTATGAAGATCCTGTAATCATGGCTACACTTGAACTGAGTTAGGAAAGAGAACAGTGTCTCACATTTCGAAAACACTCTTATGCCTGCTTAAGCGGGAAGGAGAGGTGGGGTGATGCATAAAACCAGAGTTTGATATAAGCACAGGTACCGTTCCAAAAACCAACTATGGAATAGACAAGACCTACACCTTCCTCAGTGAAAGGGACTCAAAACCCCATATTTCCCGCAGAGGAATATATCTGACTAGTAAGAATCTTAAAACCTTTGTATAGATATGTCACCGTAAGGGAATCAAGTGTGTCTAGACTGGCATAAATATGGCAGCGAGAATCAGCTCAAACCCATTATAAAAAGGAATTTCAAAAACAAAACAAAAAACTGGGAAATTCTTTACAATTCCTTCAGGGTCTCTGATGAAACCTGGAATGACCCTATCTACAACGACAACTGGATGTGGCATAAGGCTGGACACTTGGGACTGAGAGGATTGGTGAGATTGGGTGAGCAAATGCAGACCCCTTAAAGCAATAATGCATGGCACCCATTCCATGGGTCCCAACTCTCCAGGTTGAAGGGAATATTACTACAGTTATAACATGTACGGGAAACCTAGAGAACGGAGACACTGTGAATACGAAAGGTTTCTAAAACTCAACGAATAGTCCCTCTCCTGGTGCTCCGGTTTGACTTTCCATCTGCTTTACTATCAATCTCCCAAGTTGGAGAGACAGCCCCTTTAACCTCCTGGTTCGCACAGGTTTCCAATTTGGCAGAGGATGAAAGGGAAGAGGGAGAACCAATGAGAGAGTAGCTGTTAGGCATTTGGACGGGCACCTATCACTCTAACTTCCAGGCAGGAAGAAGAAGTAACCAAAGTCTCAGCCACCCACCGGGAAACAGCATAGGTCCTGAACCAAAATTTGGACTTGCGGTCAGCTCACGAAAATGAGTTGAAAAATGGAGCTCAGGGGCACAGCAATTCACAAACTGGCCGAGTAATAAAGGACAACTATCGTCCAAAAATCTGTTGAGGGAAGGCAACATGGCGGACCTGAAAGCGAGGCAGAATAGCAGGAAACAGATTTCAAGAGGTACGTTGGAATCACCTTTGAAGCACAGGAAGAGGGGCACAACTTCGAAAATGATGCACTTGGCCAAAAAGGGCATATGCGTTTTCTCCTGAATATATACAGGAGAAAACGCATACGCTCTTTTTGCCCAACAAAGCAAGCGGGCAATGCAAATCTGCACTACAAAGAAGTATCACTTCCCACCGGTCAAAAGGGACATCCACAAAATGTGTAAAAACCAGAAAGGCAAGACAGGCCCTGGAGAACAGGGAGCCTTGTTATGCTGATGGGAGGGATGTAAATTGCCAACTGCCTCTCTGGAGGAGTACATTGTGTTCCCTAAAACAAGTAAAGAACAGAGCTACAGAGCCAAGGGCACTTCCAGTCTAGGGAATATACCTTGGGAAAACTGAAAATCAATAAGACAGAGCCACCCCAAAATTTAGGGCTGCACTGCTTACAAGGACCTCAACTTGGGTACACCTTAAATATCCCAGGAAATATAAAAATGGTTCAAAAAATTGTGGTACTTATGTACGATGGAATATCCCTTGGCCATGAAATCAATGTCATAAGACCAGTAGCAGCAAAATGGGTGGATTCAGGTACGATGATTCTAAGTGAAATAAGTCACACAGGAAAAGAAACTTATCATAAGATATCACTTATGAAGATCCTGTAAACATGGCTACACTTGAACTGAGTTAGGAAAGAGAACAGTGTCTCACATTTCGAAAACACTCTTATGCCTGCTTAAGGGGGAAGGAGAGGTGGGGTGATGCATAAAACCAGAGTTTGATATAAGCACAGGTACCGTTCCAAAAACCAACTATGGAATAGACAAGACCTACACCTTCCTCAGTGAAAGGGACTCAAAACCCCATATTTCCCGCAGAGGAATATATCTGACTAGTAAGAATCTTAAAACCTATGTATTGATATGTCTCCGTAAGGGAATCAAGTGTGTCTAGACTGGCATAAACATGGCAGCGAGAATCAGCTCAAACCCACTATAAAAAGGAATTTCAAAAACAAAACAAAAAACTGGGAAATTCTTTACAATTCCTTCAGGGTCTCTGATGAAACCTGGAATGACCCTATCTACAACGACAACTGGATGTGGCATAAGGCTGGACACTTGGGACTGAGAGGATTGGTGAGATTGGGTGAGCAAATGCAGACCCTTTAAAGCAATAATGCATGGCACCCATTCCATGGGTCCCAACTCTCCAGGTTGAAGGGAATATTACTACAGTTATAACATGTACGGGAAACCTAGAGAACGGAGACACTGTGAATACGAAAGGTTTCTAAAACTCAACGAATAGTCCCTCTCCTGGTGCTCCGGTTTGACTTTCCATCTGCTTTACTATCAATCTCCCAAGTTGGAGAGACAGCCCCTTTAACCTCCTGGTTCCCACAGGTTTCCAATTTGGCAGAGGATGAAAGGGAAGAGAGAGAACCAATGAGAGAGTAGCTGTTAGGCATTTGGACGGGCACCTATCACTCTAACTTCCAGGCAGAAAGAAGAAGTAACCAAAGTCTCAGCCCCCCACCGGGAAACAGCATAGGTCCTGAACCAAAATTTGGACTTGCGGTCAGCTCACGAAAATGAGTTGAAAAATGGAGCTCAGGGGCACAGCAATTCACAAACTGGCCGAGTAATAAAGGACAACTATCGTCCAAAAATCTGTTGAGGGAAGGCAACATGGCGGACCTGAAAGCGAGGCAGAATAGCAGGAAACAGATTTCAAGAGGTACGTTGGAATCACCTTTGAAGCACTGGAAGAGGGGCACAACTTCGACAATGATGCACTTGGCCAAAAAGGGCATATGCGTTTTCTCCTGAATATATACAGGAGAAAACACATACGCTCTTTTTGCCCAAGAAAGCAAGCGGGCAATGCAAATCTGCACTACAAAGAAGTATCACTTCCCACCGGTCAAAAGGGACATCCACAAAATGTGTAAAAACCAGAAAGGCAAGACAGGCCCTGGAGAACAGGGAGCCTTGTTATGCTGATGGGAGGGATGTAAATTGCCAACTGCCTCTCTGGAGGAGTACATTGTGTTCCCTAAAACAAGTAAAGAACAGAGCTACAGAGCCAAGGGCACTTCCAGTCTAGGGAATATACCTTGGGAAAACTGAAAATCAATAAGACAGAGCCACCCCAAAATTTAGGGCTGCACTGCTTACAAGGACCTCAACTTGGGTACACCTTAAATATCCCAGGAAATATAAAAATGTTTCAAAAAATTGTGGTACTTACGTACGATGGAATATCCCTCAGCCATGAAATCAATGTCATAAGACCAGTAGCAGCAAAATGGGTGGATTCAGGTACGATGATTCTAAGTGAAATAAGTCACAGAGAAAAAGAAACTTATCATAAGATATCACTTATGAAGATCCTGTAAACATTGCTACACTTGAACTGAGTTAGGAAAGAGAACAGTGTCTCACATTTCGAAAACACTCTTATGCCTGCTTAAGGGGGAAGGAGAGGTGGGGTGATGCATAAAACCAGAGTTTGATATAAGCACATGTACCGTTCCAAAAACCAACTATTGAATAGACAAGACCTGCACCTTCCTCAGTGAAAGGGACTCAAAACCCCATATTTCCCGCAGAGGAATATATCTGACTAGTAAGAATCTTAAAACCTATGTATTGATATGTCTCCGTAAGGGGATCAAGTGTGTCTAGACTGGCATAAACATGGCAGCGAGAATCAGCTCAAACCCACTATAAAAAGGAATTTCAAAAACAAAACAAACAGAAATGGGAAATTCTTTACAATTCCTTCAGGGTCTCTGATGAAACTTGGAATGACACTATCTACAATGGCAGCTGGATGTGGCATAAGGAGGGACACTTGGGACTGAGACGATTGGTGAGATTGGGTGAGCAAATGCAGACCCTTTAAAGCAATAATGCCTGGCACCCATTCCATGGGTCCCAACTCTCCAGGTTGAAGGGAATATTACTACAGCTATAACATGTACGGGAAACCTAGAGAACGGACACACTGTGAATACGAAAGGTTTCTAAAACTCAACGAATAGTCCCTCTCCTGGTGCTCCGGTTTGACTTTCCATCTGCTTTACTATCAACCTCCCAACTTGGAGAGACAGCCCCTTTAACCTCCTGGTTCCCACAGGTTTCCAATTTGGCAGAGGATGAAAGGGAAGAGAGAGAACCAATGAGAGAGTAGCTGTTAGGCATTTGGACGGGCACATATCACTCTAACTTCCCGGCAGGAAGAAGTATTAACCAAAGTCTCAGCCCCCCACCGGGAACCAGCATAGGTCCTGAACCAAAATGTTGGACTTGCGGTCAGCTCACCAAAAACGGGTTGAAAAATGGAGCTCAGGGGCACAGCAATTCACAAACTGGCCGAGTAATAAAGGACAACTATCGTCCAAAAATCTGTTGAGGGAAGGCAACGAGGCGGACTTGAAAGCGAGGCAGAATAGCAGGAAACAGATTTCAAGAGGTACGTTGGAATCGCCTTTAAAGCACAGGAAGAGGGGCACAACTTCGACAATGATGCACTTGGCCAAAAAGGGCGTATGCGTTTTCTCCTGAATATATTCAGGAGAAAACGCATACGCCCTTTTTGCCCAAGCAAGCAAGCGGGCAATGCAAATCTGCACTACTAAGAAGTATCACTTCCCTCCGGTCAAAAGGGACATCCACAAAATGTGTAAAAACCAGAAAGGCAAGACAGGCCCTGGAGAACAGGGAGCCTTGTTATGCTGATGGGCGGGATGTAAATTGCCAACTGGCTCTCTGGAGGAGTGCATTGTGTTCCCTAAAACAAATAAAGAACAGAGCTACAGAGCCAAGGGCACTTCCAGTCTAGGGAATATACCTTGGGAAAACTGAAAATCAATAAGACAGAGCCACCCCGAAACTTAGGGCTGCACTGCTTACAAGGAACTCAACTTGGGTACACCTTAAATATCCCAGGAAATATAAAAATGTTTCAAAAAATTGTGGTACTTACGTACGATGGAATATC
Organism: Hyperoodon ampullatus; assembly: GCF_949752795.1. Classification (NCBI taxonomy): domain Eukaryota; kingdom Metazoa; phylum Chordata; class Mammalia; order Artiodactyla; family Ziphiidae; genus Hyperoodon; species Hyperoodon ampullatus. The sequence goes on from NW_027640875.1 coordinate 268,783, forward strand.
CCTCAGCCATGAAATCAATATCATAAGACCAGTAGCAGCAAAATGGGTGGATTCAGGTACGATGATTCTAAGTGAAATAAGTCACAGAGAAAAAGAAACTTATCATAAGATATCACTTATGAAGATCCTGTAAACATGGCTACACTTGAACTGAGTTAGCAAAGAGAACAGTGTCTCACATTTAGAAAACACTCTTATGCCTGCTTAAGGGGGAAGGAGAGGTGGGGTGATGCATAAAACCAGAGTTTGATATAAGCACAGGTACCGTTCCCAAAACCAACTATGGAATAGACAAGACCTACACCTTCCTCAGTGAAAGGGACTCAAAACACCATATTTCCCACAGAGCAATATATCTGACTAGTAAGAATCTTAAAACCTATGTATTGATATGTCTCCGTAAGGGAATCAAGTGTGTCTAGACTGGCATAAACATGGCAGCGAGAATCAGCTCATACCCACTATAAAAAGGAATTTCAAAAACAAAACAAAAAAACTGGGAAATTCTTTACAATTCCTTCAGGGTCTCTGATGAAACCTGGAATGACCCTATCTACAATGACAGCTGGATGTGGCATAAGGAGGGACACTTGGGACTGAGAGGATTGGTGAGATTGGGTGAGCAAATGCAGACCCTTTAAAGCACAAATGCCTGGCATCAATTCCATGGGTCACAACTCTCCAGCTTGAAGGGAATATTACTACAGCTATAACATGTACGGGAAACCTAGAGAACGGACACACTGTGAATACGAAAGGTTTCTAAAACTCAACGAATAGTCCCTCTCCTGGTGCTCCGGTTTGACTTTCCATCTGCTTTACTATCAACCTCCCAACTTGGAGAGACAGCCCATTTAACCTCCTGGTTCGCACAGGTTGCCAATTTGGCAGAGGATGAAAGGGAAGAGGGAGAACCAATGAGAGGGTAGCTGTTAGGCATTAGGACGGGCACATATCACTCTAAATTCCCGGCAGGAAGAAGAATTAACCAAAGTCTCATCCCCCCACCGGGAACCAGCATAGGTCCTGAACCAAATTGTTGGACTTTCGGTGAGCTCACAAAAAACGAGTTGAAAAATGGAGCTCAGGGGCACAGCAATTCACAAACTGGCCGAGTAATAAAGGACAACTATCGTCCAAAAATCTGTTGAGGGAAGGCAACGAGGCGGACTTGAAAGCGAGGCAGAATAGCAGGAAACAGATTTCAAGAGGTACGTTGGAATCGCCTTTAAAGCACAGGAAGAGGGGCACAACTTCGACAATGATGCACTTGGCCAAAAAGGGCATATGCGTTTTCTCCTGAATATATACAGGAGAAAACGCATACGCTCTTTTTGCCCAAGAAAGCAAGCGGGCAATGCAAATCTGCACTACAAAGAAGTATCACTTCCCACCGGTCAAAAGGGACATCCACAAAATGTGTAAAAACCAGAAAGGCAAGACAGGCCCTGGAGAACAGGGAGCCTTGTTATGCTGATGGGAGGGATGTAAATTGCCAACTGCCTCTCTGGAGGAGTACATTGTGTTCCCTAAAAAAAGTAAAGAACAGAGCTACAGAGCCAAGGGCACTTCCAGTCTAGGGAATATACCTTGGGAAAACTGAAAATCAATAAGACAGAGCCACCCCAAAATTTAGGGCTGCACTGCTTACAAGGACCTCAACTTGGGTACACCTTAAATATCCCAGGAAATATAAAAATGGTTCAAAAAATTGTGGTACTTATGTACGATGGAATATCCCTTGGCCATGAAATCAATGTCATAAGACCAGTAGCAGCAAAATGGGTGGATTCAGGTACGATGATTCTAAGTGAAATAAGTCACACAGGAAAAGAAACTTATCATAAGATATCACTTATGAAGATCCTGTAAACATGGCTACACTTGAACTGAGTTAGGAAAGAGAACAGTGTCTCACATTTCGAAAACACTCTTATGCCTGCTTAAGGGGGAAGGAGAGGTGGGGTGATGCATAAAACCAGAGTTTGATATAAGCACAGGTACCGTTCCAAAAACCAACTATGGAATAGACAAGACCTACACCTTCCTCAGTGAAAGGGACTCAAAACCCCATATTTCCCGCAGAGGAATATATCTGACTAGTAAGAATCTTAAAACCTATGTATTGATATGTCTCCGTAAGGGAATCAAGTGTGTCTAGACTGGCATAAACATGGCAGCGAGAATCAGCTCAAACCCACTATAAAAAGGAATTTCGAAAACAAAACAAAAAACCTGGGAAATTCTTTACAATTCCTTCAGGGTCTCTCATGAAACCTGGAATGACCCTATCTACAATGACAGCTGGATGTGGCATAAGGAGGGACACTTGGGACTGAGAGGATTGGTGAGATTGGTTGAGCAAATGCAGACCCTTTAAAGCACAAATGCCTGGCACCCATTCCATGGGTCCCAACTCTCCAGGTTGAAGGGAATATTACTACAGCTATAACATGTACGGGAAACCTAGAGAACGGACACTCTGTGAATACGAAAGGTTTCTAAAACTCAACGAATAGTCCCTCTCCTGGTGCTCCGGTTTGACTTTCCATCTGCTTTACTATCAACCTCCCAACTTGGAGAGACAGCCCCTTTAACCTCCTGGTTCTCACAGGTTGCCAATTTGGCAGAGGATGAAATGGAAGAGGGAGAACCAATGAGAGAGTAGCTGTTAGGCATTTGGACGGGCACATATCACTCTAACTTCCCGGCAGGAAGAAGAATTAACCAAAGTCTAAGCCCCCCACCGGGAACCAGCATAGTTCCTGAACCAAAATGTTGGACTTGCGGTCAGCTCACCAAAAAAGAGTTGAAAAATGGAGCTCAGGGGCACAGCAATTCACAAACTGGCCGAGTAATAAAGGACAACTATCGTCCAAAAATCTGTTGAGGGAAGTCAACGAGGCGGACTTGAAAGCGAGGCAGAATAGCAGGAAACAGATTTCAAGAGGTACGTTGGAATCGCCTTTAAAGCACAGGAAGAGGGGCACAACTTCGACAATGATGCACTTGGCCAAAAATTGCGTATACGTTTTCTCCTGAATATATTCAGGAGAAAACGCATACACCCTTTTTGGCCAAGCAAGCAAGTGGGCAATGCAAATCTGCACTACAAAGAAGTTTCACTTCCCACGGGTCGAAAGGGACATCCACAAAATGTGTAAAAACCAGAAAGGCAAGACAGGCCCTGGAGAACTGGGAGCCTTGTTATGCTGATGGGCGGGATGTAAATTGCCAACTGGCTCTCTGGAGGAGTGCATTGTGTTCCCTAAAACAAATAAAGAACAGAGCTACAGAGCCAAGGGCACTTCCAGTCTAGGGAATATACCTTGGGAAAACTGAAAATCAATAAGACAGAGCCACCCCGAAACTTAGGGCTGCACTGCTTACAAGGAACTCAACTTGGGTACACCTTAAATATCCCAGGAAATATAAAAATGTTTCAAAAAATTGTGGTACTTACGTACGATGGAATATCCCTCAGCCATGAAATCAATGTCATAAGACCAGTAGCAGCAAAATGTGTGGATTCAGGTACGATGATTCTAAGTGAAATAAGTCACAGAGAAAAAGAAACTTATCATAAGATATCACTTATGAAGATCCTGTAAACATGGCTACACTTGAACTGAGTTAGGAAAGAGAACAGTGTCTCACATTTAGAAAACACTCTTATGCCTGCTTAAGGGGGAAGGAGAGGTGGGGTGATGCATAAAACCAGAGTTTGATATAAGCACAGGTACCGTTCCCAAAACCAACTATGGAATAGACAAGACCTACACCTTCCTCAGTGAAAGGGACTCAAAACACCATATTTCCCACAGAGCAATATATCTGACTAGTAAGAATCTTAAAACCTATGTATTGATATGTCTCCGTAAGGGAATCAAGTGTGTCTAGACTGGCATAAACATGGCAGCGAGAATCAGCTCAAACCCACTATAAAAAGGAATTTCAAAAACAAAACAAAAAAACTGGGAAATTCTTTACAATTCCTTCAGGGTCTCTGATGAAACCTGGAATGACCCTATCTACAATGACAGCTGGATGTGGCATAAGGAGGGACACTTGGGACTGAGAGGATTGGTGAGATTGGGTGAGCAAATGCAGACCCTTTAAAGCACAAATGCCTGGCATCAATTCCATGGGTCACAACTCTCCAGCTTGAAGGGAATATTACTACAGCTATAACATGTACGGGAAACCTAGAGAACGGACACACTGTGAATACGAAAGGTTTCTAAAACTCAACGAATAGTCCCTCTCCTGGTGCTCCGGTTTGACTTTCCATCTGCTTTACTATCAACCTCCCAACTTGGAGAGACAGCCCATTTAACCTCCTGGTTCGCACAGGTTGCCAATTTGGCAGAGGATGAAAGGGAAGAGGGAGAACCAATGAGAGGGTAGCTGTTAGGCATTAGGACGGGCACATATCACTCTAAATTCCCGGCAGGAAGAAGAATTAACCAAAGTCTCATCCCCCCACCGGGAACCAGCATAGGTCCTGAACCAAATTGTTGGACTTTCGGTGAGCTCACAAAAAACGAGTTGAAAAATGGAGCTCAGGGGCACAGCAATTCACAAACTGGCCGAGTAATAAAGGACAACTATCGTCCAAAAATCTGTTGAGGGAAGGCAACGAGGCGGACTTGAAAGCGAGGCAGAATAGCAGGAAACAGATTTCAAGAGGTACGTTGGAATCACCTTTAAAGCACAGGAAGAGGGGCACAACTTCGACAATGATGCACTTGGCCAAAAAGGGCATATGCGTTTTCTCCTGAATATATACAGGAGAAAACGCATACGCTCTTTTTGCCCAAGAAAGCAAGCGGGCAATGCAAATCTGCACTACAAAGAAGTATCACTTCCCACCGGTCAAAAGGGACATCCACAAAATGTGTAAAAACCAGAAAGGCAAGACAGGCCCTGGAGAACAGGGAGCCTTGTTATGCTGATGGGAGGGATGTAAATTGCCAACTGCCTCTCTGGAGGAGTACATTGTGTTCCCTAAAAAAAGTAAAGAACAGAGCTACAGAGCCAAGGGCACTTCCAGTCTAGGGAATATACCTTGGGAAAACTGAAAATCAATAAGACAGAGCCACCCCAAAATTTAGGGCTGCACTGCTTACAAGGACCTCAACTTGGGTACACCTTAAATATCCCAGGAAATATAAAAATGGTTCAAAAAATTGTGGTACTTATGTACGATGGAATATCCCTTGGCCATGAAATCAATGTCATAAGACCAGTAGCAGCAAAATGGGTGGATTCAGGTACGATGATTATAAGTGAAATAAGTCACACAGGAAAAGAAACTTATCATAAGATATCACTTATGAAGATCCTGTAAACATGGCTACACTTGAACTGAGTTAGGAAAGAGAACAGTATCTCACATTTAGAAAACACTCTTATGCCTGCTTAAGGGGGAAGGAGAGGTGGGGTGATGCATAAAACCAGAGTTTGATATAAGCACAGGTACCGTTCCAAAAACCAACTATGGAATAGACAAGACCTACACCTTCCTCAGTGAAAGGGACTCAAAACCCCATATTTCCCGCAGAGGAATATATCTGACTAGTAAGAATCTTAAAACCTATGTATTGATATGTCTCCGTAAGGGAATCAAGTGTGTCTAGACTGGCATAAACATGGCAGCGAGAATCAGCTCAAACCCACTATAAAAAGGAATTTCGAAAACAAAACAAAAAACCTGGGAAATTCTTTACAATTCCTTCAGGGTCTCTCATGAAACCTGGAATGACCCTATCTACAATGACAGCTGGATGTGGCATAAGGAGGGACACTTGGGACTGAGAGGATTGGTGAGATTGGTTGAGCAAATGCAGACCCTTTAAAGCACAAATGCCTGGCACCCATTCCATGGGTCCCAACTCTCCAGGTTGAAGGGAATATTACTACAGCTATAACATGTACGGGAAACCTAGAGAACGGACACTCTGTGAATACGAAAGGTTTCTAAAACTCAACGAATAGTCCCTCTCCTGGTGCTCCGGTTTGACTTTCCAACTGCTTTACTATCAACCTCCCAACTTGGAGAGACAGCCCCTTTAACCTCCTGGTTCTCACAGGTTGCCAATTTGGCAGAGGATGAAATGGAAGAGGGAGAACCAATGAGAGAGTAGCTGTTAGGCATTTGGAGGGGCACATATCACTCTAACTTCCCGGCAGGAAGAAGAATTAACCAAAGTCTAAGCCCCCCACCGGGAACCAGCATAGTTCCTGAACCAAAATGTTGGAATTGCGGTCAGCTCACCAAAAAAGAGTTGAAAAATGGAGCTCAGGGGCACAGCAATTCACAAACTGGCCGAGTAATAAAGGACAACTATCGTCCAAAAATCTGTTGAGGGAAGTCAACGAGGCGGACTTGAAAGCGAGGCAGAATAGCAGGAAACAGATTTCAAGAGGTACGTTGGAATCGCCTTTAAAGCACAGGAAGAGGGGCACAACTTTGACAATGATGCACTTGGCCAAAAATTGCGTATACGTTTTCTCCTGAATATATTCAGGAGAAAACGCATACACCCTTTTTGGCCAAGCAAGCAAGTGGGCAATGCAAATCTGCACTACAAAGAAGTTTCACTTCCCACGGGTCGAAAGGGACATCCACAAAATGTGTAAAAACCAGAAAGGCAAGACAGGCCCTGGAGAACTGGGAGCCTTGTTATGCTGATGGGCGGGAGGTAAATTGCCAACTGCCTCTCTGGAGGAGTGCATAGTGTTCCCTAAATCAAGTAAACAACAGAGCTACAGAGCCAAGAGCACTTCCAGTCTAGGGAATATACCTTGGGACAACTGAAAATCAATAAGAGAGAGCCACCCCAAAATTTAGGGCTGTACTGCTTACAAGGACCTCAACTTGGGTACACCTTAAATATCCCAGGAAATATTAAAATGGTTCAAAAAATTGTGGTACTTACGTACGATGGAATATCCCTCAGCCATGAAATCAATGTCATAAGACCAGTAGCAGCAAAATGGGTGGATTCAGGTACGATGATTCTAAGTGAAATGAGTCACACAGAAAAAGAAACTTATCATAAGATATCACTTATGAAGATCCTGTAAACATGGCTACACTTGAACTGAGTTAGGAAAGAGAACAGTGTCTCACATTTAGAAAACACACTTATGCCTGCTTAAGGGGGAAGGAGAGGTGGGGTGATGCATAAAACCAGAGTTTGATATAAGCAGAGGTACCGTTCCAAAAACCAACTATGGAATAGACAAGACCTACAACTCCCTCAGTGAAAGGGACTCAAAACCCCATATTTCCCGCAGAGGAATATATCTGACTAGTAAGAATCTTAAAACCTATGTATTGATATATCTCCGTAAGGGAATCAAGTGTGTCTAGACTGGCATAAACATGGCAGCGAGAATCAGCTCAAACCCACTATAAAAAGGAATTTCGAAAACAAAACAAAAAACCTGGGAAATTCTTTACAATTCCTTCAGGGTCTCTCATGAAACCTGGAATGACCCTATCTACAATGACAGCTGGATGTGGCATAAGGAGGGACACTTGGGACTGAGAGGATTAGTGAGAATGGGTGAGCAAATGCAGACCCTTTAAAGCACAAATGCCTGGCACCCATTCCATGGGTCCCAACTCTCCAGCTTGAAGGGAATATTACTACAGCTATAACATGTACGGGAAACCTAGAGAACGGACACACTGTGAATACGAAAGGTTCGAAAACTCAACGAATAGTCCCTCTCCTGGTGCTCCGGTTTGACTTTCCATCTGCTTTACTATCAACCTCCCAACTTGGAGAGACAGCCCCTTTAACCTCCTTGTTCGCACAGGTTGCCAATTTGGCAGAGGATGAAAGGGAAGAGGGAGAACCAATGAGAGGGTAGCTGTTAGGTATTTGGACGGGCACATATCACTGTAATTTCCCGGCAGGAAGAAGAATTAACCAAAGTCTCAGCCCACCACCGGGAACCAGCAAAGGTCCTGAACCAAAATGTTGGACTTGCGGTCAGCTCACCAAAAAAGAGTTGAAAAATGGAGCTCAGGGGCACAGCAATTCACAAACTGGCCGAGTAATAAAGGACAACTATCGTCCAAAAATCTGTTGAGGGAAGGCAACGAGGCGGACTTGAGAGCGATGCAGAATAGCAGGAAACAGATTTCAAGAGGTACGTTGGAATCGCCTTTAAAGCACAGGAAGAGGGGCACAACTTCGACAATGATGCACTTGGCCAAAAAGGGCGTATGCGTTTTCTCCTGAATATATTCAGGAGAAAACGCATACGCCCTTTTTGGCCAAGCAAGCAAGTGGGCAATGCAAATCTGCACTACAAAGAAGTTTCACTTCCCACGGGTCGAAAGGGACATCCACAAAATGTGTAAAAACCAGAAAGGCAAGACAGGCCCTGGAGAACTGGGAGCCTTGTTATGCTGATGGGCGGGAGGTAAATTGCCAACTGCCTCTCTGGAGGAGTGCATAGTGTTCCCTAAATCAAGTAAACAACAGAGCTACAGAGCCAAGAGCACTTCCAGTCTAGGGAATATACCTTGGGACAACTGAAAATCAATAAGTGAGAGCCACCCCAAAATTTAGGGCTGTACTGCTTACAAGGACCTCAACTTGGGTACACCTTAAATATCCCAAGAAATATTAAAATGGTTCAAAAAATTGTGGTACTTACGTACGATGGAATATCCCTCAGCCATGAAATCAATGACATAAGACCAGTAGCAGCAAAATGGGTATATTCAGGTACGATGATTCTAAGTGAAATGAGTCACACAGAAAAAGAAAGTTATCATAAGATATCAATTATGAAGATCCTGTAAACATGGCTACACTTGAACTGAGTTAGGAAAGAGAACAGTGTCTCACATTTCGAAAACACTCTTATGCCTGCTTAAGCGGGAAGGAGAGGTGGGGTGATGCATAAAACCAGAGTTTGATATAAGCACAGGTACCGTGCCAAAAACCAACTATGGAATAGACAAGACCGACACCTTCCTCAGTGAAAGGGACTCAAAACCCCATATTTCCCGCAGAGGAATATATCTGACTAGTAAGAATCTTAAAACCTTTGTATAGATATGTCTCCGTAAGGGAATCAAGTGTGTCTAGACTGGCATAAACATGGCAGCGAGAATCAGCACAAACCCACTATAAAAAGGAATTTCAAAAACAAAACAAAAAACTGGGAAATTCTTTACAATTCCTTCAGGGTCTCTGATGAAACCTGGAATGACCCTATCTACAATGACAGCTGGATGTGGCATAAGGAGGGACACTTGGGACTGAGAGGATTGGTGAGATTGGGTGAGCAAATGCAGACCCTTTAAAGCACAAATGCCTGGCACCCATTCCATGGGTCCCAACTCTCCAGGTTGAAGGGAGTATTACTACAGCTATAACATGTACGGGAAACCTAGAGAACGGACACACTGTGAATACGAAAGGTTTCGAAAACTCAACGAATAGTCCCTCTCCTGGTGCTCCGGTTTGACTTTCCATCTGCTTTACTATCAATCTCCCAAGTTGGAGAGACAGCCTCTTTAAACTCCTGGTTTGCACAGGTTTCCAATTTGGCAGAGGATGAAAGGGAAGAGGGAGAACCAATGAGAGAGTAGCTGTTAGGCATTTGGACGGGCACCTATCACTCTATCTTCCAGGCAGGAAGAAGAAGTAACCAAAGTCTCAGCCCCCCACCGGGAAACAGCATAGGTCCTGAACCAAAATTTGGACTTGCGGTCAGCTCACGAAAATGAGTTGAAAAATTGAGCTCAGGGGCACAGCAATTCACAAACTGGCCGAGTAATAAAGGACAACTATCGTCCAAAAATCTGTTGAGGGAAGGCAACATGGCGGACCTGAAAGCGAGGCAGAATAGCAGGAAACAGATTTCAAGAGGTACGTTGGAATCACCTTTGAAGCACAGGAAGAGGGGCACAACTTCGACAATGATGCACTTGGCCAAAAAGGGCATATGCGTTTTCTCCTGAATATATACAGGAGAAAACGCATACGCTCTTTTTGCCCAAGAAAGCAAGCGGGCAATGCAAATCTGCACTACAAAGAAGTATCACTTCCCACCGGTCAAAAGGGACATCCACAAAATGTGTAAAAACCAGAAAGGCAAGACAGGCCCTGGAGAACAGGGAGCATTGCTATGCTGATGGGAGGGATGTAAATTGCCAACTGCCTCTCTGGAGGAGTACATTGTGTTCCTTAAAACAAGTAAAGAACAGAGCTACAGAGCCAAGGGCACTTCCTGTCTAGGGAATATACCTTGGGAAAACTGAAAATCAATAAGACAGAGCCACCCCAAAATTTAGGGCTGCACTGCTTACAAGGACCTCAACTTGGGTACACCTTAAATATCCCAGGAAATATAAAAATGGTTCAAAAAATTGTGGTACTTATGTACGATGGAATATCCCTTGGCCATGAAATCAATGTCATAAGACCAGTAGCAGCAAAATGGGTGGATTCAGGTACGATGATTCTAAGTGAAATAAGTCACACAGGAAAAGAAACTTATCATAAGATATCACTTATGAAGATCCTGTAAACATGGCTACACTTGAACTGAGTTTGGAAAGAGAACAGTGTCTCACATTTCGAAAACACTCTTATGCCTGCTTAAGGGGGAAGGAGAGGTGGGGTGATGCATAAAACCAGAGTTTGATATAAGCACAGGTACCGTTCCAAAAACCAACTATGGAATAGACAAGACCTACACCTTCCTCAGTGAAAGGGACTCAAAACCCCATATTTCCCGCAGAGGAATATATCTGACTAGTAAGAATCTTAAAACCTATGTATTGATATGTCTCCGTAAGGGAATCAAGTGTGTCTAGACTGGCATAAACATGGCAGCGAGAATCAGCTCAAACCCACTATAAAAAGGAATTTCAAAAACAAAACAAAAAACTGGGAAATTCTTTACAATTCCTTCAGGGTCTCTGTTGAAACCTGGAATGACCCTATCTACAACGACAACTGGATGTGGCATAAGGCTGGACACTTGGGACTGAGAGGATTGGTGAGATTGGGTGAGCAAATGCAGACCCTTTAAAGCACAAATGCCTGGCACCCATTCCATGGGTCCCAACTCTCCAGGTTGAAGGGAATATTACTACAGCTATAACATGTACGGGAAACCTAGAGAATGGACACACTGTGAATACGAAAGGTTTCTAAAACTCAACGAATAGTCCCTCTCCTGGTGCTCCGGTTTGACTTTCCATCTGCTTTACTATCAACCTCCTAACTTGGAGAGACAGCCCCTTTAACCTCCTGGTTCTCACAGGTTGCCAATTTGGCAGAGGATGGAATGGAAGAGGGAGAACCAATGAGAGAGTAGCTGTTAGGCATTTGGACGGTCACATATCACTCTAACTTCCTGGCAGGAAGAAGAATTAACCAAAGTCTAAGCCCCCCCCGGGAACCAGCATAGGTCCTGAACCAAAATGTTGGACTTGCGGTCAGCTCACCAAAAAAGAGTTGAAAAATGGAGCTCAGGGGCACAGCAATTCACAAACTGGCCGAGTAATAAAGGACAACTATCGTCCAAAAATCTGTTGAGGGAAGGCAATGAGGTGGACATGAAAGCGAGGCAGAATAGCAGGAAACAGATTTCAAGAGGTACGTTGGAATCGCCTTTAAAGCACAGGAAGAGGGGCACAACTTCGACAATGATGCACTTGGCCAAAAAGGGCGTATGCGTTTTCTCCTGAATATATTCAGGAAAAAACGCATGCGCCCTTTTTGCCCAAGCAAGTAAGCAGGCAATGCAAATCTGCACTACAAAGAAGTATCACTTCCCACCGGTCAAAAGGGACATCCACAAAATGTGTAAAAACCAGAAAGGCAAGACAGGCCCTGGAGAACAGGGAGCCTTGTTATGCTGATTGGAGGGATGTAAATAGCCAGCTGCCTCTCTGGAGGAGTACATTGTGTTCCCTAAAACAAGTAAAGAACAGAGCTACAGAGCCAAGGGCACTTCCAGTCTAGGGAATATACCTTGGGAAAACTGAAAATCAATAAGACAGAGCCACCCCAAAATTTAGGGCTGCACTGCTTACAAGGACCTCAACTTGGGTACACCTTAAATATCCCAGGAAATATAAAAATGGTTCAAAAATTGTGGTACTTATGTACGATGGAATATCCCTTAGCCATGAAATCAATGTCATAAGACCAGTAGCAGCAAAATGGGTGGATTCAGGTACGAGGATTCTAAGTGAAATAAGTCACACAGAAAAAGAAACTTATCATAAGATATCACTTATGAAGATCCTGTAAACATGGCTACACTTGAACTGAGTTAGGAAAGAGAACAGTGTCTCACATTTAGAAAACACTCTTATGCCTGCTTAAGGGGGAAGGAGAGGTGGGGTGATGCATAAAACCAGAGTTTGATATAGCACAGGTACCGTTCCAAAAACCAACTATGGAATAGACAAGACCTACAACTCCCTCAGTGAAAGGGACTCAAAACCCCATATTTCCCGCAGAGGAATATATCTGACTAGTAAGAATCTTAAAACCTATGTATTGATATGTCTCCGTAAGGGAATCAAGTGTGTCTAGACTGGCATAAACATGGCAGCGAGAATCAGCTCAAACCCACTATAAAAAGGAATTTCAAAAACAAAACAAAAAAACTGGGAAATTCTTTACAATTCCTTCAGGGTCTCTCATGAAACCTGGAATGACCCTATCTACAATGACAGCTGGATGTGGCATAAGGAGGGACACTTGGGACTGAGAGGATTGGTGAGATTGGGTGAGCAAATGCAGACCCTTTAAAGCACAAATGCCTGGCACCCATTCCATGGGTCCCAACTCTCCAGGTTGAAGGGAATATTACTACAGCTATAACATGTACGGGAAACCTAGAGAACGGACACCCTGTGAATACGAAAGGTTTCGAAAACTCAACGAATAGTCCCTCTCCTGGTGCTCCGGTTTGACTTTCCATCTGCTTTACTATCAACCTCCCAACTTGGAGAGACAGCCCCTTTAACCTCCTTGTTCGCACAGGTTGCCAATTTGGCAGAGGATGAAAGGGAAGAGGGAGAACCAATGAGAGGGTAGCTGTTAGGTATTTGGACGGGCACATATCACTGTAATTTCCCGGCAGGAAGAAGAATTAACCAAAGTCTCAGCCCACCACCGGGAACCAGCAAAGGTCCTGAACCAAAATGTTGGACTTGCGGTCAGCTCACCAAAAAAGAGTTGAAAAATGGAGCTCAGGGGCACAGCAATTCACAAACTGGCCGAGTAATAAAGGACAACTATCGTCCAAAAATCTGTTGAGGGAAGGCAACGAGGCGGACTTGAGAGCGATGCAGAATAGCAGGAAACAGATTTCAAGAGGTACGTTGGAATCGCCTTTAAAGCACAGGAAGAGGGGCACAACTTCGACAATGATGCACTTTGCCAAAAAGGGCGTATGCGTTTTCTCCTGAATATATTCAGGAGAAAACGCATACGCCCTTTTTGGCCAAGCAAGCAAGTGGGCAATGCAAATCTGCACTACAAAGAAGTTTCACTTCCCACGGGTCGAAAGGGACATCCACAAAATGTGTAAAAACCAGAAAGGCAAGACAGGCCCTGGAGAACTGGGAGCCTTGTTATGCTGATGGGCGGGAGGTAAATTGCCAACTGCCTCTCTGGAGGAGTGCATAGTGTTCCCTAAATCAAGTAAACAACAGAGCTTCAGAGCCAAGAGCACTTCCAGTCTAGGGAATATACCTTGGGACAACTGAAAATCAATAAGTGAGAGCCACCCCAAAATTTAGGGCTGTACTGCTTACAAGGACCTCAACTTGGGTACACCTTAAATATCCCAAGAAATATTAAAATGGTTCAAAAAATTGTGGTACTTACGTACGATGGAATATCCCTCAGCCATGAAATCAATGACATAAGACCAGTAGCAGCAAAATGGGTGGATTCAGGTACGATGATTCTAAGTGAAATGAGTCACACAGAAAAAGAAAGTTATCATAAGATATCAATTATGAAGATCCTGTAAACATGGCTACACTTGAACTGAGTTAGGAAAGAGAACAGTATCTCACATTTCGAAAACACTCTTATGCCTGCTTAAGCGGGAAGGAGAGGTGGGGTGATGCATAACACCAGAGTTTGATATAAGCACAGGTACCGTTCCAAAAACCAACTATGGAATAGACAAGACCTACACCTTCCTCAGTGAAAGGGACTCAAAACCCCATATTTCCCGCAGAGGAATATATCTGACTAGTAAGAATCTTAAAACCTTTGTATAGATATGTCACCGTAAGGGAATCAAGTGTGTCTAGACTGGCATAAACATGGCAGCGAGAATCAGCTCAAACCCACTATAAAAAGGAATTTCAAAAACAAAACAAAAAAACTGGGAAATTCTTTACAATTCCTTCAGGGTCTCTGATGAAACCTGGAATGACCCTATCTAAAACGACAACTGGATGTGGCATAAGGCTGGACACTTGGGACTGAGAGGATTGGTGAGATTGGGTGAGCAAATGCAGACCCTTTAAAGCAATAATGCATGGCACCCATTCCATGGGTACCAACTCTCCAGGTTGAAGGGAATATTACTACAGCTATAACATGTACGGGAAACCTAGAGAACGGAGACACTGTGAATACGAAAGGTTTCTAAAACTCAACGAATAGTCCCTCTCCTGGTGCTCCGGTTTGACTTTCCATCTGCTTTACTATCAATCTCCCAAGTTGGAGAGACAGCCCCTTTAACCTCCTGGTTCGCACAGGTTTCCAATTTGGCAGAGGATGAAAGGGAAGAGGGAGAACCAATGAGAGAGTAGCTGTTAGGCATTTGGACGGGCACCTATCACTCTAACTTCCCGGCAGGAAGAAGAAGTAACCAAAGTCTCAGCCCCCCACCGGGAAACAGCATAGGTCCTGAACCAAAATTTGGACTTGCGGTCAGCTCACGAAAATGAGTTGAAAAATGGAGCTCAGGGGCACAGCAATTCACAAACTGGCCGAGTAATAAAGGACAACTATCGTCCAAAAATCTGTTGAGGGAAGGCAACGAGGCGGACTTGAAAGCGAGGCAGAATAGCAGGAAACAGATTTCAAGAGGTACGTTGGAATCACCTTTGAAGCACAGCAAGAGGGGCACAACTTCGACAATGATGCACTTGGCCAAAAAGGGCGTATGCGTTTTCTCCTGAATATATTCAGGAGAAAACGCATACGCCCTTTTTGGCCAAGCAAGGAAGCGGGCAATGCAAATCTGCACTACAAAGAAGTATCACTTCCCCCCGGTCAAAAGGGACATCCACAAAATGTGTAAAAACCAGAAAGGCAAGACAGGCCCTGGAGAACAGGGAGCCTTGTTATGCTGATGGGCGGGATGTAAATTGCCAACTGCCTCTCTGGAGGAGTGCATTGTGTTCCCTAAAACAAGTAAACAACAGAGCTACAGAGCCAAGGGCACATCTAGTCTAGGGAATATACCTTGGGAAAGCTGAAAATCAATAAGACAGAGCCACCCCAAAATTTAGGGCTGCACTGCTTACAAGGACCTCAACGTGGGTACACCTTAAATATCCCAGGAAATATAAAAATGGTTCAAAAAATTGTGGTACTTACGTACGATGGAATATCCCTCAGCCATGAAATCAATGTCATAAGACCAGTAGCAGCAAAATGGGTGGATTCAGGTACGATGATTCTAAGTGAAATAAGTCACACAGAAAAGAAACTTATCATAAGATATCACTTATGAAGATCCTGTAAACATGGCTACACTTGAACTGAGTTAGGAAAGAGAACTGTGTATCACATTTAGAAAACACTCTTATGCCTGCTTAAGGGGGAAGGAGAGGTGGGGTGATGCATAAAACCAGAGTTTGATATAAGCACAGGTACCGTTCCAAAAACCAACTATGGAATAGACAAGACCTACACTTTCCTCAGTGAAAGGGACTCAAAACCCCATATATCCCACAGAGGAATATATCTGACTAGTAAGAATCTTAAAACCTATGTATTGATATGTCTCATTAAGGGAATCAAGTGTGTCTAGACTGGCATAAACATGGCAGCGAGAATCAGCTCAAACCCACTATAAAAAGGAATTTCAAAAACAAAACAAAAAAACTGGGAAATTCTTTACAATTCCTTCAGGGTCTCTGATGAAACCTGGAATGACCCTATCTACAACGACAGCTGGATGTGGCATATGGAGGGACACTTGGGACTAGAAAGATTGGTGAGATTGGGTGAGCAAATGCAGACCCTTTAAAGCACAAATGCTTGGCACACATTCCATGAGTCCCAACTCTCCAGGTTGAAGGGAATATTACTACAGCTATAACATGTACGGGAAACCTAGAGAACGGACACACTGTGAATACGAAAGGTTTCTAAAACTCAACGAATAGTCCCTCTCCTGGTGCTCCGGTTTGACTTTCCATCTGCTTTACTATCAACCTCCCAACTTGGAGAGACAGCCCCTTTAACCTCCTGGTTCGCACACGTTTCCAATTTCGCAGAGGATGAAAGGGAAGAGGGAGAACCAATGAGAGAGTAGCTGTTAGACATTTGGACGGGCACATATCACTGTAATTTCCCGGCAGGAAGAAGAATTAACCAAAGTCTCAGCCACCCACCGGGAACCAGTATAGGTCCTGAACCAAAATTTTGGACTTGCGGTCAGCTCACCAAAAACGAGTTGAAAAATGGAGCTCAGGGGCACAGCAATTCACAAACTGCCCGAGTAATAAAGGACAACTATCGTCCAAAAATCTGTTGAGGAAAGGCAACGAGGCGGACTTGAATGCGAAGCCGAATAGCAGGAAACAGATTTCAAGAGGTACATTGGAATCGCCTTTAAAGCACAGGAAGAGGGGCACAACTTCGACAATGATGCACTTGTCCAAAAAGGGCGTATGCATTTTCTCCTGAATATATTCAGGAGAAAACGCATACGCCCTTTTTGGCCAAGCAAGCAAGCGGGCAATGCAAACCTGTACTACAAAGAAGTATCACTTCCCACCGGTCAAAAGGGACATGCACAAAATGTGTAAAAACCAGAAAGGCAAGACAGGCCCTGGAGAACAGGGAGCATTGTTATGCTGATGGGCGGGATGTAAATTGCCAAATGCCTCTCTGGAGGAGTGCAATGTGTTCCCTAAAACAAGTAAAAAACAGAGCTACAGAGCCAAGGGCACTTCCAGTCTAGGGAATATACCTTCGGAAAACTGAAAATCAATGACAGAGCCACCCCAAAATTTAGGGCTGCACTGCTTACAAGGACCTCAATTTGGGTACACATTAAGTATCCCAGGAAATATAAAAATGGTTCAAAAAATTGTGGTACTTACGTACGATGGAATATCCCTCAGCCATGACATCAATGTCATAAGACCACTAGCAGCAAAATGGGTGGATTCAGGTACGATGACTCTAAGTGAAATAAGTCACACAGAAACAGAAACTTATCATAAGATATCACTTACGAAGATCCTGTAAACATGGCTAAACTTGAACTGAGTTAGGAAAGAGAACAGTGTCTCACATTTAGAAAACACTCTTATGCCTGCTTAGGGGGAAGGAGAGCTGGGGTGATGCATAAAACCAGAGTTTGATATAAGCACTGGTACCGTTCCAAAAACCAACTATGGAATAGACAAGACCTACACCTTCCTCAGTGAAAGGGACTCAAAACCAAATATTTCCCGCAGAGGAATATATCTAACTAGTAAGAATCTTAAAACCTATGTATTGATATGTCTCCGTAAGCGAATCAAGTGTGTCTAGACTGACATAAACATGGCTGCGAGAATCAGCTCAAACCCACTATAAAAAGGAATTTCAAAAACAAAACAAAAAAACTGGGAAATTTTTTTACAATTCCTTCAGGGTCTCTGATGAAACCTGGAATGACCCTATTTACGACAGCTGGATGTGGCATAAGGCTGGACACATGGGACTGAGAGGATTGGTGAGATTGGGTGAGCAAATGCAGACCCTTTAAAGCAATAATGCATGGCACCCATTCAATGGGTCCCAACTCTCCAGGTTGAAGGGAATATTACTTCAGTTATAACATGTACGGGAAACCTAGAGAACGGACACACTGTGAATACGAAAGGTTTCTAAAACTCAAGGAATAGTCCCTCTCCTGGTGCTCCGGTTTGACTTTCCATCTGCTTTACTATCAATCTCCCAACTTGCAGAGACAGCCCCTTGAACCTCCTGGTTCCCACAGGTCTCCAATTTGGCAGAGGATGAAAGGGAAGAGGGAAAACTAATGAGAGAGTAGCTGTTAGGCATTTGGCCGGGAACATATCACTCTAACTTCCCGGCAGGAAGAAGAATTAACCAAACTCTCAGCCCCCACCGGGAACCAGCATAGGTCCTGAACCAAAATTTTGGACTTGCGTTCAGCTCACAAAAAACGAGTTGACAAAAGGTGCTCAGGGGCACAGCAATTAACAAACTGGCCGAGTAATAAAGGAAAACTATCGTACAAAAATCTGTTGAGGGAGGGCAACGAAGCGGACTAGAAAGCGAGGCAGAAAAGCAGGAAACAGATTTCAAGAGGTACATTGGAATTGCCTTTAAAGCACAGGAAGAGGGGCACAACTTCGACAATGATGCACTTGGCCAAAAAGGGCGTATGCATTTTCTCCTGAATATATTCAGGAGAAAACGCATACGCCCTTTTTGGCCAAGCAAGCCAGCGGGCAATGGAAATCTGCACTACAAAGAAGTATCACTTCCCACCCGTCAAAAGGGACATCCACAAAATGTGTAAAAACCAGAAAGGCAAGACAGGCCCTGGAGAACAGGGAGCCTTGTTATGCTGATGGGTGGGATGTAATATGCCAACTGCCTCTCTGGAGGAGTGCATTGTGTTCCCTAAAACAAGTAAAGAACAGAGCTACAGAGCCAAGGGCACTTCCAGTCTAGGGAATATACCTTGGGAAAACTGAAATTCAATAAGACAGAGCCACCCCAAAATTTAGGGCTGCACTTCTTACAAGGACCTCAACTTGGGTACACCTTAAATATCCCAGGAAATATAAAAATGGTTCAAAAAATTGTGGTACTTACGTACGATGGAATATCCCTCAGCCATGAAATCAATGTCATAAGACCAGTAGCAGCAAAATGGGTGGATTCAGGTACGATGATTGTAAGTGAAATAAGTCACACAGAAAAAGAAACTTATCATAAGATATCACTTATGAAGATCCTGTAAACATGGCTACACTTGAACTGAGTTAGGAAAGAGAACAGTGTCTCACATTTAGAAAACACTCTTATGCCTGCTTAAGGGGGAAGGAGAGGTGGGGTGATGCATAAAACCAGAGTTTGATATAAGCAGAGGTACCGTTCCAAAAACCAACTATGGAATAGACAAGACCTACACCTTCCTCACTGAAAGGGACTCAAAACCCCATATTTCCCGCAGAGGAATATATCTGACAAGTAAGAATCTTAAAACCTATGTATTGATATGTCTCCGTAAGGGAATCAAGTGTGTCTACACTGGCATAAATATGGCAACGAGAATCAGCTCAAACCCACTATAAAAACGAATATCAAAAACAAAACAAAAAAACTGGGAAATTCTTTACAATTCCTTAAGGGTCTCTGATGAAACCTGGAATTACCCTATGTACAACGACAGCTGGACGTGGAATAAGGCTGGACACTTGGGACTGAGAGGATTGGTGAGATTGGGTGAGCAAATGCAGACCCTTTAAAGCACAAATGCCTGGCACCCATTCCATGGGTCCCAACTCTGCAGGTTAACGGGAATATTCCTACAGCTATAACATGTACGGGAAACCTAGAGAACGGACACACTGTGAATATGAAAGGTTTCTAAAACTCAACGAATAGTCCCTCTCCTGGTGCTCGGGTTTGACTTTTCATCTGCTTTACTATCAACCTCCCAACTTGGAGAGACAGCCCCTTTAACCTCCTGGTTCGCAGAGGTTGCCAATTTGGCAGAGGATGAAAGGGAAAAGGGAGAACCAATGAGAGAGTAGCTGTTAGGCATTTGGACAGGCACATATCACTCTAATTTCCCGGCAGGAAGAAGAATTAAGCAAAGTCTCAGCCACTCACTGGGAATCAGTATAGCTCCTGAACCAAAATTTTGGAATGCGGTCAGCTCACAAAAAACGAGTTGAAAAATGGAGCTCAGGGGCACAGCAATTCACAAACTGGCCGAGTAATAAAGGACAACTATCGTCCAAAAATCTGTTGAGGGAAGGCAACGACGCGGACTTGAAAACGAGGCAGAATAGCAGGAAACAGATTTCAAGAGGTACGTAGGAACCACCTTTAAAGCACAGGAAGAGGGGCACAACTTCGACAATGATGCACTTGGCCAAAAAGGGCGTATGCGTTTTCTCCTGAATATATTCAGGAGAAAACGCATACGCCCTTTTTGACCGAGCAAGCAAGCGGGCAATGCAAATCTGCACTACAAAGAAGTATCACTTCCCACCGGTCAAAAGGGACATCCACAAGACGTGTAAAAACCAGAAAGGCAAGACAGGCCCTGGAGAACAGGGAGCCTTGTTATGCTGATGGGGGGGATGTAACTTGCCAACTGCCTCTCTGGAACAGTGCATTGTGTTCCCTAAAACAAGTAAAGAACAGAGCTACAGAGCCAAGGGCACTTCCAGTCTAGGGAATATACCTTGGGAAAACTGAAAATCTATAAGCCAGAGCCACCCCAAAATTTAGGGCTGCACTGCTTACAAGGACCTCAACTTGGGTACACCTTAAATATCCCAGGAAATATAAAAATGGTTCAAAAAATTGTGGTACTTACGTTCGAAGGAATATCCCTCAGCCATGAAATCAATGTCATAAGACCAGTAGCAGCAAAATGGGTGGATTTAGGTACGATGATTCTAAGTGAAATAAGTCACACAGAAAAAGAAACTTATCATAAGATATCACTTATGAAGATACTGTAAACATGGCTACACTTGAACTGAGTTAAGAAAGAGAACAGTGTCTCACATTTAGAAAACATTTTTATGCCTGCTTAAGGGGGAAGGAGAGGTGGGGTGATGCATAAAACCAGAGTTTGATATAAGCACAGGTACCGTTCCAAAAACCAACTATTGAATAGACAAGACCTACACCTTCCTCAGTGAAAGGGACTCAAAACCCCATATTTCCCGCAGAGGAATATATCTGACTAGTAAGAATCTTAAAACCTATGTATTGATATGTCTCCATAAGGGAATCAAGTGTGTCTAGACTGGCATAAACATGGCAGCGAGAATCAGCTCAAACCCACTATAAAAAGGAATATCAAAAACAAAAAAAAAATTGCGAAATTCTTTACAATTCCTTCAGGGTCTCTGATGAAACCTGGAATGACCCTATGTACAACGACAGCTGGATGTGGCATAAGGCTGGAGACTTGGGACTGAGAGGATTGGTGAGATTGGGTGAGCAAATGCAGACCCTTTAAAGCACAAATGCATGGCACCCATTCCATGGGTCCCAACTCTGCAGGTTAAAGGGAATATTCCTACAGCTATAACATGTACGGGAAACCTAGAGAACGGACACACTGTGAATACGAAAGGTTTCTAAAACTCAACGAATAGTCCCTCTCCTGGTGCTCCGGTTTCACTTTCCATCTGCTTTACTATCAACCTCCCAACATGGAGAGACAGCCCCTTTAACCTCCTGGTTCGCACAGGTTGCCAATTTGGCAGAGGATGAAAGGGAAGAGGGAGAACGAATGAGAGAGTAGCTGTTAGGCATTTGAACGGGCACATATCACGTTAATTTCCGGCAGGAAGAAGAATTAACCAAAGTCTCAGCCCCCCACCGGGAACCAGCATAGGTCCTGAACCAAAATTTTGAACTTGCGGTCAGCTCACCAAAAACGAGTTGAATAATGGTGCTCAGGGGCACAGCAATTCACAAACTGGCCGAGTAATAAAGGACAACTATCGTCCAAAAATCTGTTGAGGGAAGGCAACGAAGCAGACTTGAAAGCGAGGCAGAATAGCAGGAAACAGATTTCAAGTGGTACGTTGGAATCGCCTTTAAAGCACAGGAAGAGGGGCACAACTTCGACAATGATGCACTTGGCCAAAAAGGGCGTATGCGTTTTCTCCTGAATATATTCAGGAGAAAACGTATACGCCCTTTTTGGCCAAGCAAGCAAGCGGGCAATGCAAATCTGCACTACAAAGAAGTATCACTTCCCACCGGTCAAAGGGACATCCACAAAATGTGTAAAAACCAGAAAGACAAGACAGGCCCTGGAGAACAGGGAGCCTTGTTATGCTGATGGGCGGGATGTAAATTGCCAACTGCCTCTCTGGAGGAGTGCATTGTGTTCCCTAAAACAAGTAAAGAACAGAGCTACAGAGCCAAGGGCACTTCCAGTCTAGGGAATATTCCTTGGGAAAACTGAAAATCAATAAGACAGAGCCACCCCAAACTTTAGGGCTGCACTGCTTACAAGGACCTCAACTTGGGTACACCTTAAATATCCCAGGAAATATAAAAATGGTTCAAAAAATTGTGGTACTTACGTACGATGGAATATCCCTCAGCCATGAAATCAATGTCATAAGACCAGTAGTAGCAAAATGGGTGGATTCAGGTACGATGAATCTAAGTGAAATAAGTCACACAGAAAAAGAAACTTATCATAAGATATCACTTATGAAGATTCTGTAAACATGGCTACACTTGAACTGAGTTAGGAAAGAGAACTGTGTCTCACATTAGAAAACACTCTTATGCCTGCTTAAGGGGGAAGGAGAGGTGGGGTGATGCATAAAACCAGAGTTTGATATAAGCACAGGTACCGTTTCAAAAACCAACTATGGAATAGACAAGACCTACACCTTCCTCAGTGAAAGGGACTCAAAACCCCATATTTCCCACAGAGGAATATATCTGACTAGTAAGAATCTTAAAACCTATGTATTAATATGTCTCCGTAAGGGAATCAAGTGTGTCTAGACTGGCATAAACATGGCAGCGAGAATCAGCTCAAACCCACTATAAAAAGGAATTTCAAAAACAAAACAAAAAAACTGGGAAATTCTTTACAATTCCTTCAGGGTCTCTGATGAAACCTGAAATGACCTTATCTACAATGACAGCTGGATGTGGCATAAGGAGGGACACTTGGGACTGAGACGATTGGTGAGATTTGGTGAGCAAATGCAGACCCTTTAAATCACAAATGCCAGGCACCCATTCCATGGGTTCCAACTCTCCAGGTTGAAGGGAATATTACTACAGCTATAACATGTACGGGAAACCTAGAGAACGGACACACTGTGAATACGAAAGGTTTCTAAAACTCAATGAACAATCCCTCTCCTGGTGCTCCGGTTTCACTTTCCATCTGCTTTACTATCAACATCCCAACTTGGAGAGACAGCCCCTTTAACCTCCTGGTTCGCACAGGTTGCCAATTTGGCAGAGGATGAAAGGGAAGAGGGAGAACCAATGAGAGATTAGCTGTTAGGCATTTGGACGGGCACATATCACTGTAATTTCCCGGCAGGAAGAAGAATTAACCAAAGTCTCTGCCACCCACCGGGAACCAGTATAGGTCCTGAACCAAAGTTTTGGACTTGCGGTCACCTCACCAAAAAAGAGTTGAAAAATGGAGCTCAGGGGCACAGCAATTCACAAACTGGCCGAGTAATAAAAGACAACTATCGTCCAAAAATCTGTTGAGGGAAGGCAACGAGGAGGACTTGAATGCGAGGCAGAATAGCAGGAAACAGATTTCAAGAGGTACGTTGGAATCGCCTTTAAAGCACAGGAAGAGGGGCACAACTTCGACAATGATGCACTTGGCCAAAAAGGGCGTATGCGTTTTCTCCTGAATATATTCAGGAGAAAACGCATACGCCCTTTTTGGCCAAGCAAGCAAGCTTGCAATGCAAATATGGACTACAAAGAAGTATCACTTCCCACCGGTCAAAAGGGACATCCACAAAATGTGTAAAAACCAGAAAGGCAAGACAGGCCGTGGAGAACAGGGAGCCTTGTTATTTTGATGGGCGGGATGTAAATTGCCAACTGCCTCTCTGGAGGAGTGCATTGTGTTACCTAAAACAAGTAAACAACAGAGCTACAGAGCCAAGGGCACTTCCAGTCTAGGGAATATACCTGGGGAAAACTGAAAATCAATAAGACAGAGCCACCCCAAAATTTAGGGCTGCACTGCTTACAAGGACCTCTACTTGGGTACACCTTAAATATCCCAGGAAATATAAAAATGGTTTCGACAATTGTGGTACTTACGTACGATGGAATATCCCTCAGCCATGAAATCAATGTCATAAGACCAGTAGCAGCAAAATGGGTGGATTCCGGTACGATGATCCTAAGTGAAATAAGTCACACAGAAAAAGAAACTTATCATAAGATATCACTTATGAAGATCCTGTAAACATGGCTACACTTGAACTGAGTTAGGAAAGAGAACAGTGTCTCACATTTAGAAAACACTCTTATGCCTGCTTAAGGGGGAAGGAGAGGTGGGGTGCTGCATAAAACCAGAGTTTAATATAAGCACAGGTACTGTTCCAAAAACCAACTATGGAATAGACAAGACCAACACCTTCCTCAGTGAAAGGGACTCAAAACCCCATATTTCCCGCAGAGGAATATATCTGACTAGTAAGAATCTTAAAACCTATGTATTGATATGTCTCTGTAAGGGAATCAAGTGTGTCTAGACTGGCATAAACATGGCAGCGAGAATCAGCTCAAACCCACTATAAAACGGAATTTCAAAACAAAACAAAAACACTGGGAAATTCTTTACAATTCCTTCAGGGTCTCTGATGAAACCTGGAATTACCCTATCTACAACGACAGCTGGATGTGGCATAAGGCTGGACACTTGTGACTGAGAGAATTGGTGAGATTGGGTGAGCAAATGCAGACCCTTTAAACCAATAATGCATGGCACCCATTCCATGGGTCCCAACTCTCCAGGTTGAAGGGAATATTACTACAGTTATAACATGTACGGGAAACCTAGAGAACGGACACACTGTGAATACGAAAGGTTTCTAAAACTCAATGAATAGTCCCTCTCCTGGTGCTCCGGTTTCACTTTCCATCTGCTTTACTATCAACCTCCCAACTTGGAGAGACAGCCCCTTTAGCCTCCTGGTTCGCACAGGTTGCCAATTTGGCAGAGGATGAAAGGGAAGAGGGAGAACCAATGAGAGAGTAGCTATTAAGCATTTGGACGGGCACATATCACTGTAATTTCCCGGCAGGAAGAAGAATTAACCAAAGTTTCAGCCACCCACCGGGAACCAGTATAGGTCCTGAACCAAAGTTTTGGACTTGCGGTCAGCTCACCAAAAAAAGAGTTGAAAAATGGAGGTCAGGGGCACAGCAATTCACAAACTGGCCGAGTAATAAAGGACAACTATCGTCCAAAAATCTGTTGAGGGAAGGCAACGAGGCGGACTTGAATGCGAGGCAGAATAGCAGGAAACAGATTTCAAGAGGTACGTTGGATTCGCCTTTAAAGCACAGGAAGAGGGGCCCAACTTCGACAATGATGCACTTGGCCAAAAAGGGCATATGCGTTTTCTCCTGAATATACTCAGGAGAAAACGCATACGCCCTTTTTGGAGAAGCAAGCAAGCGGGCAATGCAAATCTGCACTACAAAGAAGTATCACTTCCCACTGGTCAAAAGGGACATCCACAAATTGTGTAAAAGCCAGAAAGGCAAGACAGACCCTGGAGAACAAGGAGCCTTGTTATGCTGATGGGCGGGATGTAAATTGCCAACTGCCTCTCTGGAGGAGTGCATTGTGTTCCCTAAAACAAGTAAAGAACAGAGCTACAGAGCCAAGGGCACTTCCAGTCTAGGGAATATACCTTGGGAAAACTGAAAATCAATAAGACAGAGTCACCCCAAAATTTAGGGCTTCACTGCTTACAAGGACCTAAACTTGGGTACACCTTAAATATCCCAGGAAATATAAAAATGGTTCAAAAAATTGTGGTACTTACGTACGATGGAATATCCCTCAGTCATGAAGTCAATGTCATAAGACCAGTAGCAGCAAAATGGGTGGATTCAGGTACGATGATTGTAAGTGAAATAAGTCACACAGAAAAAGAAACTTATCATAAGATATCACTTATGAAGATCCTGTAAACATGGCTACACTTGAACTGAGTTAGGAAAGAGAACAGTGTCTCACATTTAGAAAACACTCTTATGCCTGCTTAAGGGGGAAGGAGAGGTGGGGTGATGCATAAAACCAGAGTTTGATATAAGCACAGGTACCGTTCCAAAAACCAACTATTGGATAGACAAGACCTACACCTTCCTCAGGGAAAGGGACTCAAAACCCCATATTTCCCGCAGAGGAATATATCTGACTAGTAAGAATCTTAAAACCTATGTATTGATATGTCTCCGTAAGGGAATCAAGTGTGTCTAGACTGGCATAAACATGGCAGCGAGAATCAGCTCAAACCCACTATAAAAAGGAATTTCAAAAACAAAACAAAAAAACTGGGAAATTCTTTACAATTCCTTCAGGGTCTCTGATGAAACCTGGAATTACCCTATCTACAACGACAGCTGGATGTGGCATAAGGCTGGACACTTGTGACTGAGAGAATTGGTGAGATTGGGTGAGCAAATGCAGACCCTTTAAAGCAATAATGCATGGCACCCATTCCATGGGTCCCAACTCTCCAGGTTGAAGGGAATATTACTACAGTTATAACATGTACGGGAAACCTAGAGAACGGACACACTGTGAATACGAAAGGTTTCTAAAACTCAATGAATATTCCCTGTCCTGGTGCTCCGGTTTGACTTTCCATCTGCTTTACTATCAACCTCCCAACTTGGAGAGACAGCCCCTTTAACCTCCTGGTTCGCACAGGTTGCCAATTTGGCAGAGGATGAAAGGGAATAGGGAGAACCAATGAGAGAGTAGCTGTTAGGCATTTGGACGGGCACATATCACTGGAATTTCCCGGCAGGAAGAAGAATTAACCAAAGTCTCAGCCACCCACCGGGAACCAGTATAGGTCCTGAACCAAAATTTTGGACTTGCGGTCCGCTCACCAAAAACGAGTTGAAAAATGGAGCTCAGGGGCACAGCAATTCACAAACTGGCCGAGTAATAAAGGACAACTATCGTCCAAAAATCTGTTGAGGGAAGGCAACGAGGTGGACTTGAAAGCGAGGCAGAATAGCAGGAAACAGATTTCAAGAGGTACGTTGGAATCACCTTTAAAGCACAGGAAGAGGGGCACAACTTCGACAATGATGCACTTGGCCAAAAAGGGCGTATGCGTTTTCTCCTGAATATATTCAGGAGAAAACGCATACGCCCTTGTTGGCCAAGCAAGAAAGCGGGCAATGCAAATCTGTACTACAAAGACGTATCACTTCCCACCAGTCAAAAGGGACATCCACAAAATGTGTAAAAACCAGAAAGGCAAGACAGGCCCTGGAGAACAGGGAGCCTTGTTATGCTGATGGGCGGGATGTAATTGCCAACTGCCTCTCTGGAGGAGTGCATTGTGTTCCCTAAAACAAGTAAACAACAGAGCTACAGAGCCAAGGGCACTTCCAGTCTAGGGAATATACCTGGGGAAAAATGAAAATCAATAAGACAGAGCCACCCCAAAATGTAGGGCTGCACTGCTTACAAGGACCTCAACTTGGGTACACCTTAAATATCCCAGGAAATATAAAAATGGTTCAAAAAATTGTGGTACTTACGTACGATGGAATATCCCTCAGCCATGAAGTCAATGTCATAATACCAGTAGGAGCAAAATGCGTGGATTCAGGTACGATGATTCTAAGTGAAATAAGTCACACAGAAAAAGAAACTTATCATAAGATATCACTTATGAAGATCCTGTAAACATGGCTACACTTGAACTGAGTTAGGAAAGAGAACAGTGTCTCACATTTAGAAAACACTTTTATGCCTGCTTAAGGGGGAAGGAGAGGTGGGGTGATGCATAAAACCAGAGCTTGATATAAGCACAGGTACCGCTCCAAAAACCAACTATTGGATAGAAAAGTCCTACACCTTCCTCAGGGAAAGGGACTCAAAACCCCATATTTCCCGCAGAGGAATATATCTGACTAGTAAGAATCTTAAAACCTATGTATTGATATGTCTCTGTAAGGGAATCAAGTGTGTCTAGACTGGCATAAACATGGCAGCGAGAATCAGCTCAAACCCACTATAAAACGGAATTTCAAAACAAAACAAAAACACTGGGAAATTCTTTACAATTCCTTCAGGGTCTCTGATGAAACCTGGAATTACCCTATCTACAACGACAGCTGGATGTGGCATAAGGCTGGACACTTGTGACTGAGAGAATTGGTGAGATTGGGTGAGCAAATGCAGACCCTTTAAACCAATAATGCATGGCACCCATTCCATGGGTCCCAACTCTCCAGGTTGAAGGGAATATTACTACAGTTATAACATGTACGGGAAACCTAGAGAACGGACACACTGTGAATACGAAAGGTTTCTAAAACTCAATGAATAGTCCCTCTCCTGGTGCTCCGGTTTCACTTTCCATCTGCTTTACTATCAACCTCCCAACTTGGAGAGACAGCCCCTTTAGCCTCCTGGTTCGCACAGGTTGCCAATTTGGCAGAGGATGAAAGGGAAGAGGGAGAACCAATGAGAGAGTAGCTATTAAGCATTTGGACGGGCACATATCACTGTAATTTCCCGGCAGGAAGAAGAATTAACCAAAGTTTCAGCCACCCACCGGGAACCAGTATAGGTCCTGAACCAAAGTTTTGGACTTGCGGTCAGCTCACCAAAAAAAGAGTTGAAAAATGGAGGTCAGGGGCACAGCAATTCACAAACTGGCCGAGTAATAAAGGACAACTATCGTCCAAAAATCTGTTGAGGGAAGGCAACGAGGCGGACTTGAATGCGAGGCAGAATAGCAGGAAACAGATTTCAAGAGGTACGTTGGATTCGCCTTTAAAGCACAGGAAGAGGGGCCCAACTTCGACAATGATGCACTTGGCCAAAAAGGGCATATGCGTTTTCTCCTGAATATACTCAGGAGAAAACGCATACGCCCTTTTTGGAGAAGCAAGCAAGCGGGCAATGCAAATCTGCACTACAAAGAAGTATCACTTCCCACTGGTCAAAAGGGACATCCACAAATTGTGTAAAAGCCAGAAAGGCAAGACAGACCCTGGAGAACAAGGAGCCTTGTTATGCTGATGGGCGGGATGTAAATTGCCAACTGCCTCTCTGGAGGAGTGCATTGTGTTCCCTAAAACAAGTAAAGAACAGAGCTACAGAGCCAAGGGCACTTCCAGTCTAGGGAATATACCTTGGGAAAACTGAAAATCAATAAGACAGAGTCACCCCAAAATTTAGGGCTTCACTGCTTACAAGGACCTAAACTTGGGTACACCTTAAATATCCCAGGAAATATAAAAATGGTTCAAAAAATTGTGGTACTTACGTACGATGGAATATCCCTCAGTCATGAAGTCAATGTCATAAGACCAGTAGCAGCAAAATGGGTGGATTCAGGTACGATGATTGTAAGTGAAATAAGTCACACAGAAAAAGAAACTTATCATAAGATATCACTTATGAAGATCCTGTAAACATGGCTACACTTGAACTGAGTTAGGAAAGAGAACAGTGTCTCACATTTAGAAAACACTCTTATGCCTGCTTAAGGGGGAAGGAGAGGTGGGGTGATGCATAAAACCAGAGTTTGATATAAGCACAGGTACCGTTCCAAAAACCAACTATTGGATAGACAAGACCTACACCTTCCTCAGGGAAAGGGACTCAAAACCCCATATTTCCCGCAGAGGAATATATCTGACTAGTAAGAATCTTAAAACCTATGTATTGATATGTCTCCGTAAGGGAATCAAGTGTGTCTAGACTGGCATAAACATGGCAGCGAGAATCAGCTCAAACCCACTATAAAAAGGAATTTCAAAAACAAAACAAAAAAACTGGGAAATTCTTTACAATTCCTTCAGGGTCTCTGATGAAACCTGGAATTACCCTATCTACAACGACAGCTGGATGTGGCATAAGGCTGGACACTTGTGACTGAGAGAATTGGTGAGATTGGGTGAGCAAATGCAGACCCTTTAAAGCAATAATGCATGGCACCCATTCCATGGGTCCCAACTCTCCAGGTTGAAGGGAATATTACTACAGTTATAACATGTACGGGAAACCTAGAGAACGGACACACTGTGAATACGAAAGGTTTCTAAAACTCAATGAATATTCCCTGTCCTGGTGCTCCGGTTTGACTTTCCATCTGCTTTACTATCAACCTCCCAACTTGGAGAGACAGCCCCTTTAACCTCCTGGTTCGCACAGGTTGCCAATTTGGCAGAGGATGAAAGGGAATAGGGAGAACCAATGAGAGAGTAGCTGTTAGGCATTTGGACGGGCACATATCACTGGAATTTCCCGGCAGGAAGAAGAATTAACCAAAGTCTCAGCCACCCACCGGGAACCAGTATAGGTCCTGAACCAAAATTTTGGACTTGCGGTCCGCTCACCAAAAACGAGTTGAAAAATGGAGCTCAGGGGCACAGCAATTCACAAACTGGCCGAGTAATAAAGGACAACTATCGTCCAAAAATCTGTTGAGGGAAGGCAACGAGGTGGACTTGAAAGCGAGGCAGAATAGCAGGAAACAGATTTCAAGAGGTACGTTGGAATCACCTTTAAAGCACAGGAAGAGGGGCACAACTTCGACAATGATGCACTTGGCCAAAAAGGGCGTATGCGTTTTCTCCTGAATATATTCAGGAGAAAACGCATACGCCCTTGTTGGCCAAGCAAGAAAGCGGGCAATGCAAATCTGTACTACAAAGACGTATCACTTCCCACCAGTCAAAAGGGACATCCACAAAATGTGTAAAAACCAGAAAGGCAAGACAGGCCCTGGAGAACAGGGAGCCTTGTTATGCTGATGGGCGGGATGTAATTGCCAACTGCCTCTCTGGAGGAGTGCATTGTGTTCCCTAAAACAAGTAAACAACAGAGCTACAGAGCCAAGGGCACTTCCAGTCTAGGGAATATACCTGGGGAAAACTGAAAATCAATAAGACAGAGCCACCCCAAAATTTAGGGCTGCACTGCTTACAAGGACCTCAACTTGGGTACACCTTAAATATCCCAGGAAATATAAAAATGGTTCAAAAAATTGTGGTACTTACGTACGATGGAATATCCCTCAGCCATGAAGTCAATGTCATAATACCAGTAGGAGCAAAATGCGTGGATTCAGGTACGATGATTCTAAGTGAAATAAGTCACACAGAAAAAGAAACTTATCATAAGATATCACTTATGAAGATCCTATAAACATGGCTACACTTGAACTGAGTTAGGAAAGAGAACAGTGTCTCATATTTAGAAAACACACTTATGCCTGCTTAAGGGGGAAGGAGAGGTGGGGTGATGCATAAAACCAGAGTTTGATATAAGCACAGGTACCGTTCCAAAAACCAACTATGGAATAGACAAGACCTACACCTTCCTCAGTGAAAGGGACTCAAAACAGCATATTTCCCGCAGAGGAATATATATGACTAGTAAGAATCTTAAAACCTATGTATTGATATGTGTCCGTAAGGGAATCAAGTGTGTCTAGACTGGCATAAACATGGCAGCAAGAATCAGCTCAAGCCCACTATAAAAAGGAATTTCAAAAACAAAACAAAAGAACTGGGAAATTCTTTACAATTCCTTCAGGGTCTCTGATGAAATCTTGAATGACACTATCTACAGCGACAGCTGGATGTGGCATAAGGCTGGACACTTGGGACTGAGAGAATTGGTGAGATTGGGTGAGCAAATGCAGACCCTTCAAAGCAATAATGCATGGCACCCATTCCATGGGTCCCAACTCTCCAGGTTGAAGGGAATATTACTACAGCTATAACATGTACGGGAAACCTAGAGAACGGACACACTGTGAATACGAAAGGTTTCTAAAACTCAACGAATAGTCCCTCTCCTGGTGCTCCGGTTTGACTTTCCATCTGCTTTACTATCAACCTCCCAACTCGGAGAGACAGCCCCTTTAACATCCTGCTTCACACACGTTGCCAATTTGGCAGAGGATGAAAGGGAAGAGGGAGAACCAATGAGAGAGTAGCTGTTAGGCATTTGGACTGGCACATATCACTGTAATTTCCCGGCAGGAAGAAGAATTAACCAAAGTCTCAGCCACCCACCGGGAACCAGTATAGGTCCTGAACCAAAGTTTTGGACTTGCGGTCAGCTCACCAAAAACGAGTTGAAAAATGGAGCTCAGGGGCACAGCAATTCACAAACTGGCCGAGTAATAAAGGACAACTATCGTCCAAAAATCTGTTGAGGGAAGGCAACGAGGCGGACTTGAAAGCGAGGCAGAATAGCAGGAAACAGATTTCAAGAGGTACGTTGGAATCGCCTTTAAAGCACAGGAAGAGGGGCACAACTTCGACAATGATGCACTTGGCCAAAAAGGGCGTATGCGTTTTCTCCTGAATATATTCAGGAGAAAACGCATACGCCCTTTTTGGCCAAGCAAACAAGCGGGCAATGCAAATCTGCACTACAAAGAAGTAGCACTTCCCACCGGTCAAAAGGGACATCCACAAAATGTGTAAAAACCAGAAAGGCAAGACAGGCCCTGGAGAACAGGGAGCCTTGTTATGCTGATGGGCGGGATGTAAATTGCCAACTGCCTCTCTGGAGGAGTGCATTGTGTTCCCTAAAACAAGTAAAGAACAGAGCTACAGAGCCAAGGGCACTTCCAGTCTAGGGAATATACCTTGGGAAAACTGAATATCAATAATACAGTGCCACCCCAAAATAAGGGCTGCACTGCTTACAAAGACCTCAACTTGGATACACCTTAAGTATTCCAGGAAATATAAACATGGTTCAAAAAATTGTGGTACTTTCGTACGATGGAATATCCCTCAGCCATGAAATCAATGTCATAAGACCAGTAGCAGCAAAATGGGTGGATTCAGGTACGATGATTCTAAGTGAAATAAGTCACACAGAAAAAGAAACTTATCATAAGATATCACTTATGAAGATCCTGTAAACATGGCTACAATTGAACTGAGTAAGGAAATAGAACAGTGTCTCTCATTTACAAAACACTCTTATGCCTGCTTATGGGGGAAGGAGAGGTGGGGTGATGCATACAACCAGAGTTTGATATAAGCACACGTACCGTTCCAAAAACCAACTATGGAATAGACAAGACCTACACCTTCCTCAGTAAAAGGGACTCAAAACCCCATATTTCCCGCAGAGGAATATATCTGACTAGTAAGAATCTTAAAACCTATGTATTGATATGTCTCCGTAAGGGAATCAAGTGTGTCTAGACTGGCATAAACATGGCAGCGAGAATCAGCTCAAACCCACTATAAAAAGGAATTTCAAAAACAAAACAAAAAAACTGGGAAATTCTTTAAAATTCCTGCAGGGTCTCTGATGAAAACTGGAATGACCCTATCTACAACGACAGCTGGATGTGGCATAAGGAGGGTCAGTTGGGACTGAGAGGATTGGTGAGATTGGGTGAGCAAATGCAGACCCTTTAAAGCACAAATGCTTGGCACCCATTCCATGATTCCCAACTCTCCAGGTTGAAGGGAATATTACTACAGCTATAACATGTACGGGAAACCTAGAGAACGGACACACTGTGAATACGAAAGGTTTCTAAAACTCAACGAATAGTCCCTCTCCTGGTGCTCCGGTTTGACTTTCCATCTGCTTTACTATCAACCTCCCAACTTGGAGAGACAGCCCCTTTAACCTCCTGGTTCGCACAGGTTTCCAATTTGGCAGAGGATGAAAGGGAAGAGGGAGAACGAATGAGAGAGTAGCTGTTAGGCATTTGAACGGGCACATATCACATTAATTTCCGGCAGGAAGAAGAATTAACCAAAGTCTCAGCCCCCCACCGGGAACCAGCATAGGTCCTGAACCAAAATTTTGAACTTGCGGTCAGCTCACCAAAAACGAGTTGAATAATGGTGCTCAGGGGCACAGCAATTCACAAACTGGCCGAGTAATAAAGGACAACTATCGTCCAAAAATCTGTTGAGGGAAGGCAACGAAGCAGACTTGAAAGCGAGGCAGAATAGCAGGAAACAGATTTCAAGTGGTACGTTGGAATCGCATTTAAAGCACAGGAAGAGGGGCACAACTTCGACAATGATGCACTTGGCCAAAAAGGGCGTATGCGTTTTCTCCTGAATATATTCAGGAGAAAACGCATACGCCCTTTTTGGCCAAGCAAGCAAGCGGGCAATGCAAATCTGCACTACAAAGAAGTATCACTTCCCACCGGTCAAAAGGGACATCCACAAAATGTGTAAAAACCAGAAAGACAAGACAGGCCCTGGAGAACAGGGAGCCTTGTTATGCTGATGGGCGGGATGTAAATTGCCAACTGCCTCTCTGGAGGAGTGCATTGTGTTCCCTAAAACAAGTAAAGAACAGAGCTACAGAGCCAAGGGCACTTCCAGTCTAGGGAATATTCCTTGGGAAAACTGAAAATCAATAAGACAGAGCCACCCCAAACTTTAGGGCTGCACTGCTTACAAGGACCTCAACTTGGGTACACCTTAAATATCCCAGGAAATATAAAAATGGTTCAAAAAATTGTGGTAATTACGTACGATGGAATATCCCTCAGCCATGAAATCAATGTCATAAGACCAGTAGTAGCAAAATGGGTGGATTCAGGTACGATGAATCTAAGTGAAATAAGTCACACAGAAAAAGAAACTTATCATAAGATATCACTTATGAAGATTCTGTAAACATGGCTACACTTGAACTGAGTTAGGAAAGAGAACTGTGTCTCACATTAGAAAACACTCTTATGCCTGCTTAAGGGGGAAGGAGAGGTGGGGTGATGCATAAAATCAGAGTTTGATATAAGCACAGGTACCGTTTCAAA
Organism: Hyperoodon ampullatus; assembly: GCF_949752795.1. Taxonomy (NCBI): domain Eukaryota; kingdom Metazoa; phylum Chordata; class Mammalia; order Artiodactyla; family Ziphiidae; genus Hyperoodon; species Hyperoodon ampullatus. The sequence continues at coordinate 303,809 of NW_027640875.1, forward strand.
AACCAACTATGGAATAGACAAGACCTACACCTTCCTCAGTGAAAGGGACTCAAAACCCCATATTTCCCACAGAGGAATATATCTGACTAGTAAGAATCTTAAAACCTATGTATTAATATGTCTCCGTAAGGGAATCAAGTGTGTCTAGACTGGCATAAACATGGCAGCGAGAATCAGCTCAAACCCACTATAAAAAGGAATTTCAAAAACAAAACAAAAAAACTGGGAAATTCTTTACAATTCCTTCAGGGTCTCTGATGAAACCTGAAATGACCTTATCTACAATGACAGCTGGATGTGGCATAAGGAGGTACACTTGGGACTGAGACGATTGGTGAGATTTGGTGAGCAAATGCAGACCCTTTAAATCACAAATGCCAGGCACCCATTCCATGGGTTCCAACTCTCCAGGTTGAAGGGAATATTACTACAGCTATAACATGTACGGAAAACCTAGAGAACGGACACACTGTGAATACGAAAGGTTTCTAAAACTCAATGAACAATCCCTCTCCTGGTGCTCCGGTTTCACTTTCCATCTGCTTTACTATCAACATCCCAACTTGGAGAGACAGCCCCTTTAACCTCCTGGTTCGCACAGGTTGCCAATTTGGCAGAGGATGAAAGGGAAGAGGGAGAACCAATGAGAGATTAGCTGTTAGGCATTTGGACGGGCACATATCACTGTAATTTCCCGGCAGGAAGAAGAATTAACAAAAGTCTCTGCCACCCACCGGGAACCAGTATAGGTCCTGAACCAAAGTTTTGGACTTGCGGTCACCTCACCAAAAAAGAGTTGAAAAATGGAGCTCAGGGGCACAGCAATTCACAAACTGGCCGAGTAATAAAAGACAACTATCGTCCAAAAATCTGTTGAGGGAAGGCAACGAGGAGGACTTGAATGCGAGGCAGAATAGCAGGAAACAGATTTCAAGAGGTACGTTGGAATCGCCTTTAAAGCACAGGAAGAGGGGCACAACTTCGACAATGATGCACTTGGCCAAAAAGGGCGTATGCGTTTTCTCCTGAATATATTCAGGAGAAAACGCATACGCCCTTTTTGGCCAAGCAAGCAAGCGGGCAATGCAAATATGGACTACAAAGAAGTATCACTTCCCACCGGTCAAAAGGGACATCCACAAAATGTGTAAAAACCAGAAAGGCAAGACAGGCCCTGGAGAACAGGGAGCCTTGTTATTTTGATGGGCGGGATGTAAATTGCCAACTGCCTCTCTGGAGGAGTGCATTGTGTTACCTAAAACAAGTAAACAACAGAGCTACAGAGCCAAGGGCACTTCCAGTCTAGGGAATATACCTGGGGAAAACTGAAAATCAATAAGACAGAGCCACCCCAAAATTTAGGGCTGCACTGCTTACAAGGACCTCTACTTGGGTACACCTTAAATATCCCAGGAAATATAAAAATGGTTTCGACAATTGTGGTACTTACGTACGATGGAATATCCCTCAGCCATGAAATCAATGTCATAAGACCAGTAGCAGCAAAATGGGTGGATTCCGGTACGATGATCCTAAGTGAAATAAGTCACACAGAAAAAGAAACTTATCATAAGATATCACTTATGAAGATCCTGTAAACATGGCTACACTTGAACTGAGTTAGGAAAGAGAACAGTGTCTCACATTTAGAAAACACTCTTATGCCTGCTTAAGGGGGAAGGAGAGGTGGGGTGCTGCATAAAACCAGAGTTTAATATAAGCACAGGTACTGTTCCAAAAACCAACTATGGAATAGACAAGACCAACACCTTCCTCAGTGAAAGGGACTCAAAACCCCATATTTCTCGCAGAGGAATATATCTGACTAGTAAGAATCTTAAAACCTATGTATTGATATGTCTCTGTAAGGGAATCAAGTGTGTCTAGACTGGCATAAACATGGCAGCGAGAATCAGCTCAAACCCAGTATAAAACGGAATTTCAAAACAAAACAAAAAAACTGGGAAATTCTTTACAATTCCTTCAGGGTCTCTGATGAAACCTGGAATTACCCTATCTACAACGACAGCTGGATGTGGCATAAGGCTGGACACTTGTGACTGAGAGAATTGGTGAGATTGGGTGAGCAAATGCAGACCCTTTAAACCAATAATGCATGGCACCCATTCCATGGGTCCCAACTCTCCAGGTTGAAGGGAATATTACTACAGTTATAACATGTACGGGAAACCTAGAGAACGGACACACTGTGAATACGAAAGGTTTCTAAAACTCAATGAATAGTCCCTCTCCTGGTGCTCCGGTTTCACTTTCCATCTGCTTTACTATCAACCTCCCAACTTGGAGAGACAGCCCCTTTAGCCTCCTGGTTCGCACAGGTTGCCAATTTGGCAGAGGATGAAAGGGAAGAGGGAGAACCAATGAGAGAGTAGCTATTAAGCATTTGGACGGGCACATATCACTGTAATTTCCCGGCAGGAAGAAGAATTAACCAAAGTTTCAGCCACCCACCGGGAACCAGTATAGGTCCTGAACCAAAGATTTGGACTTGCGGTCAGCTCACCAAAAAAAGAGTTGAAAAATGGAGGTCAGGGGCACAGCAATTCACAAACTGGCCGAGTAATAAAGGACAACTATCGTCCAAAAATCTGTTGAGGGAAGGCAACGAGGCGGACTTGAATGTGAGGCAGAATAGCAGGAAACAGATTTCAAGAGGTACGTTGGATTCGCCTTTAAAGCACAGGAAGAGGGGCCCAACTTCGACAATGATGCACTTGGCCAAAAAGGGCATATGCGTTTTCTCCTGAATATACTCAGGAGAAAACGCATACGCCCTTTTTGGAGAAGCAAGCAAGCGGGCAATGCAAATCTGCACTACAAAGAAGTATCACTTCCCACTGGTCAAAAGGGACATCCACAAATTGTGTAAAAGCCAGAAAGGCAAGACAGACCCTGGAGAACAAGGAGCCTTGTTATGCTGATGGGCGGGATGTAAATTGCCAACTGCCTCTCTGGAGGAGTGCATTGTGTTCCCTAAAACAAGTAAAGAACAGAGCTACAGAGCCAAGGGCACTTCCAGTCTAGGGAATATACCTTGGGAAAACTGAAAATCAATAAGACAGAGTCACCCCAAAATTTAGGGCTTCACTGCTTACAAGGACCTCAACTTGGGTACACCTTAAATATCCCAGGAAATATAAAAATGGTTCAAAAAATTGTGGTACTTACGTACGATGGAATATCCCTCAGTCATGAAGTCAATGTCATAAGACCAGTAGCAGCAAAATGGGTGGATTCAGGTACGATGATTGTAAGTGAAATAAGTCACACAGAAAAAGAAACTTATCATAAGATATCACTTATGAAGATCCTGTAAACATGGCTACACTTGAACTGAGTTAGGAAAGAGAACAGTGTCTCACATTTAGAAAACACTCTTATGCCTGCTTAAGGGGGAAGGAGAGGTGGGGTGATGCATAAAACCAGAGTTTGATATAAGCACAGGTACCGTTCCAAAAACCAACTATTGGATAGACAAGACCTACACCTTCCTCAGGGAAAGGGACTCAAAACCCCATATTTCCCGCAGAGGAATATATCTGACTAGTAAGAATCTTAAAACCTATGTATTGATATGTCTCCGTAAGGGAATCAAGTGTGTCTAGACTGGCATAAACATGGCAGCGAGAATCAGCTCAAACCCACTATAAAAAGGAATTTCAAAAACAAAACAAAAAAACTGGGAAATTCTTTACAATTCCTTCAGGGTCTCTGATGAAACCTGGAATTACCCTATCTACAACGACAGCTGGATGTGGCATAAGGCTGGACACTTGTGACTGAGAGAATTGGTGAGATTGGGTGAGCAAATGCAGACCCTTTAAAGCAATAATGCATGGCACCCATTCCATGGGTCCCAACTCTCCAGGTTGAAGGGAATATTACTACAGTTATAACATGTACGGGAAACCTAGAGAACGGACACACTGTGAATACGAAAGGTTTCTAAAACTCAATGAATAGTCCCTGTCCTGGTGCTCCGGTTTGACTTTCCATCTGCTTTACTATCAACCTCCCAACTTGGAGAGACAGCCCCTTTAACCTCCTGGTTCGCACAGGTTGCCAATTTGGCAGAGGATGAAAGGGAATAGGGAGAACCAATGAGAGAGTAGCTGTTAGGCATTTGGACGGGCACATATCACTGGAATTTCCCGGCAGGAAGAAGAATTAAGCAAAGTCTCAGCCACCCACCGGGAACCAGTATAGGACCTGAACCAAAATTTTGGACTTGCGGTCCGCTCACCAAAAACGAGTTGAAAAATGGAGCTCAGGGGCACAGCAATTCACAAACTGGCCGAGTAATAAAGGACAACTATCGTCCAAAAATCTGTTGAGGGAAGGCAACGAGGTGGACTTGAAAGCGAGGCAGAATAGCAGGAAACAGATTTCAAGAGGTACGTTGGAATCACCTTTAAAGCACAGGAAGAGGGGCACAACTTCGACAATGATGCACTTGGCCAAAAAGGGCGTATGCGTTTTCTCCTGAATATATTCAGGAGAAAACGCATACGCCCTTGTTGGCCAAGCAAGAAAGCGGGCAATGCAAATCTGTACTACAAAGAAGTATCACTTCCCACCAGTCAAAAGGGACATCCACAAAATGTGTAAAAACCAGAAAGGCAAGACAGGCCCTGGAGAACAGGGAGCCTTGTTATGCTGATGGGCGGGATGTAATTGCCAACTGCCTCTCTGGAGGAGTGCATTGTGTTCCCTAAAACAAGTAAACAACAGAGCTACAGAGCCAAGGGCACTTCCAGTCTAGGGAATATACCTGGGGAAAACTGAAAATCAATTAGACAGAGCCACCCCAAAATTTAGGGCTGCACTGCTTACAAGGACCTCAACTTGGGTACACCTTAAATATCCCAGGAAATATAAAAATGGTTCAAAAAATTGTGGTACTTACGTACGATGGAATATCCCTCAGCCATGAAGTCAATGTCATAATACCAGTATGAGCAAAATGGGTGGATTCAGGTACGATGATTCTAAGTGAAATAAGTCACACAGAAAAAGAAACTTATCATAAGATATCACTTATGAAGATCCTGTAAACATGCCTACACTTGAACTGAGTTAGGAAAGAGAACAGTGTCTCACATTTAGAAAACACTTTTATGCCTGCTTAAGGGGGAAGGAGAGGTGGGGTGATGCATAAAACCAGAGCTTGATATAAGCACAGGTACCGCTCCAAAAACCAACTATGGAATAGAAAAGTCCTACACCTTCCTCAGTGAAAGGGACTCAAAACCCCATATTTCCCGCAGAGGAATATATCTGACTAGTAAGAATCTTAAAACCTATGTATTGATATGTCTCCGTAAGGGAATCAAGTGTGTCTAGACTGGCATAAACATGGCAGCGAGAAACAGCTCAAACCCAGTATAAAAAGGAATTTCAAAAACAAAACAAAAAACTGGGAAATTCTTTACAATTCCTTCAGGGTCTCTGATGAAATCTGGAATGACCCTATCTAAAATGACAGCTGGATGTGGCATAACGAGGGACACTTGGGACTCAGACGATTGGTGAGATTGGGTGAGCATATGCAGACCCTTTAAAGCACAAATGCCTGGCACCCATTCCATGGGTCCCAACTCTCCAGGTTGAAGGGAATATTACTACAGCTATAACATGTACGGGAAACCTAGAGAACGGACACACTGTGAATACGAAAGGTTTCTAAAACTCAACGAATAGTCCCTCTCCTGGTGCTCCGGTTTGACTTTCCATCTGCTTTACTATCAACCTCCCAACTTGGAGAGACCGCCCCTTTAACCTCCTGGTTCGCACAGGTTGCCAATTTGGCAGAGGATGAAAGGGAAGAGGGAGAACCAATGAGAGAGTAGCTGTTAGGCAATTGGACGGGCACATATCACTGTAATTTCCCGGCAGGAAGAAGAATTAAGCAAAGTCTCAGCCACCCACCGGGTACCAGTCTAGGTCCTGAACCAAAGTTTTGGACTTGCGGTCAGCTCACCAAAAACGGGTTGAAAAATGGAGCTCAGGGGCACAGCAATTCACCAACTGGCAGAGTAATAAAGGACAACTATCGTCCAAAAATCTGTTGAGGGAAGGCAACGAGGCGGACTTGAATGCGAGGCAGAATAGCAGGAAACAGATTTCAAGAGGTACGTTGGAATCGCCTTTAAAGCACAGGAAGAGGGGCACAACTTCGACAATGATGCACTTGGCCAAAAAGGGCGTATGCGTTTTCTCCTGAATATATTCAGGAGAAAACGCATACGCCCTTTTTGGCCAAGCAAGCAAGCGGGCAATGCAAATCTGTACTACAAAGACGTATCACTTCCCACCAGTCAAAAGGGACATCCTCACAATGTGTAAAAACCAGAAAGGCAAGACAGGCCCTGGAGTACAGGGAGCCTTGTTATGCTGATGGGCGGGATGTAATTGCCAACTGCCTCTCTGGAGGAGTGCATTGTGTTCACTAAAACAAGTAAACAACAGAGCTACAGAGCCAAGGGCACTTCCAGTCTAGGGAATATACCTTGGGAAAAGTGAAAATCAATGAGACAGAGCCACCCCAAAATTTAGGGCTGCACTGCTTACAAGGACCTCAACTTGGGTACACCTTAAATATCCCAGGAAATATAAAAATGGTTCAGAAAATTGTGGTACTTAGGTACGATGGAATATCCCTCAGCCATGAAATCAATGTCATAAGACCAGTAGCAGCAAAATGGGTGGATTCAGGTACGATGATCCTAAGTGAAATAAGTCACACAGAAAAAGAAACTTATCATAAGATATCACTTATGAAGATCCTATAAACATGCCTACACTTGAACTGAGTTAGGAAAGAGAACAGTGTCTCACATTTAGAAAACACTCTTATGCCTGCTTAAGGGGAAAGGAGAGGAGGGGTGCTGCATAAAACCAGAGTTTAATATAAGCACAGGTACTGTTCCAAAAACCAACTATGGAATAGACAAGACCTACACCTTCCTCAGTGAAAGGGACTCAAAACCCCATATTTCCCGCAGAGGAATATATCTGACTAGTAAGAATCTTAAAACCTATGTATTGATATGTCTCCGTAAGGGAATCAAGTGTGTCTAGACTGGCATAAACATGGCAGCGAGAATCAGCTCAAACCCACTATAAAAAGGAATTTCAAAAACAAAACAAAAAACTGGGAAATTCTTTACAATTCCTTCAGGGTCTCTGATGAAACCTGGAATGACCCTATCTACAATGACAGCTGGATGTGGCATAACGAGAGACACTTGGGACTGAGGCGACTGGTGAGATTGGGTGAGCAAATGCAGACCCTTTAAAGCACAAATGCCTGGCACCCATTCCATGGGTCCCAACTCTCCAGGTTGAAGGGAATATTACTACAGCTATAACATGTACGGGAAAGCTAGAGAATGTACACACTGTGAGTACGAAAGGTTTCTAAAACTCAAGGAATAGTCCCTCTCCTGGTGCTCCGCTTTGACTTTACATCTGCTTTACTATCAACCTCCCAACTTGGAGAGACAGCCCCTTTAACCTCCTGGTTCACACAGGTTGCCAATTTGGCAGAGGATGAAATGGAAGAGGGAGAACCAATGAGAGAGTAGCTGTTAGGCATTTGGACGGGCACATATCACTGTAATTTCCAGGCAGGAAGAAGAATTAACCAAAGTCACAGCCACCCACCGGGAACCAGTATAGGTCCTGAACCAAAATTTTGGACTTGCGGTCAGCTCACCAAAAACGAGTTGAAAAATGGAGGTCAGGGGCACAGCAATTCACAAACTGGCCGAGTAATAAAGGACAACTATCGTCCAAAAATCTGTTGAGGAAAAGCAACGAGGCGGACTTGAAAGCGAGGCAGAATAGCAGGAAACAGATTTCAAGAGGTACGTTGGAATCGCCTTTAAAGCACAGGAAGAGGGGCACAACTTCGACAATGATGCACTTGGCCAAAAAGGGCGTATGCGTTTTCTCCTGAATATATTCAGGAGAAAACGCATACGCCCTTTTTGGCCAAGCAAGAAAGCGGGCAATGCAAATCTGCACTACAAAGAAGTATCACTTCCCACCGGTCAAAAGGGACATCCACAAAATGTGTAAAAACCAGAAAGGCAAGACAGGCCGTGGAGAACAGGGAGCCTTGTTATGCTCATGGGCGGGATGTAAATTGCCAACTGCCTCTCTGGAGGAGTGCATTGTGTTCCCTAAAACAAGTAAAGAACAGAGCTACAGAGCCAAGGGCACTTCCACTCTACGGAATATACCTTGGGAAAACTGAAAATCAATAAGACAGAGCCACCCCAAAATTTAGGGCTGCACTGCTTACAAGGACCTCAACTTGGATACACCTTAAGTATCCCAGAAAATATAAAAATGGTTCAAAAAATTGTGGTACTTACGTACGATGGAATATCCCTCAGCCATGAAATCAATGTCTTAAGACCAGTAGCAGCAAAATGGGTGGATTCAGGTACGATGATTCTAAGTGAAATAAGTCACACAGAAAAAGAAACTTATCATAAGATATCACTTATGAAGATCCTATAAACATGGCTACACTTGAACTGAGTTAGGAAAGAGAACAGTGTCTCATATTTAGAAAACACACTTATGCCTGCTTAAGGGGGAAGGAGAGGTGGGGTGATGCATAAAACCAGAGTTTGATATAAGCACAGGTACCGTTCCAAAAACCAACTATGGAATAGACAAGACCTACGCCTTCCTCAGTGAAAGGGACTCAAAACAGCATATTTCCCGCAGAGGAATATATATGACTAGTAAGAATCTTAAAACCTATGTATTGATATGTGTCCGTAAGGGAATCAAGTGTGTCTAGACTGGCATAAACATGGCAGCAAGAATCAGCTCAAGCCCACTATAAAAAGGAATTTCAAAAACAAAACAAAAGAACTGGGAAATTCTTTACAATTCCTTCAGGGTCTCTGATGAAATCTTGAATGACACTATCTACAGCGACAGCTGGATGTGGCATAAGGCTGGACACTTGGGACTGAGAGAATTGGTGAGATTGGGTGAGCAAATGCAGACCCTTCAAAGCAATAATGCATGGCACCCATTCCATGGGTCCCAACTCTCCAGGTTGAAGGGAATATTACTACAGCTATAACATGTACGGGAAACCTAGAGAACGGACACACTGTGAATACGAAAGGTTTCTAAAACTCAACGAATAGTCCCTCTCCTGGTGCTCCGGTTTGACTTTCCATCTGCTTTACTATCAACCTCCCAACTCGGAGAGACAGCCCCTTTAAAATCCTGCTTCACACACGTTGCCAATTTGGCAGAGGATGAAAGGGAAGAGGGAGAACCAATGAGAGAGTAGCTGTTAGGCATTTGGACTGGCACATATCACTGTAATTTCCCGGCAGGAAGAAGAATTAACCAAAGTCTCAGCCACCCACCGGGAACCAGTATAGGTCCTGAACCAAAGTTTTGGACTTGCGGTCAGCTCACCAAAAACGAGTTGAAAAATGGAGCTCAGGGGCACAGCAATTCACAAACTGGCCGAGTAATAAAGGACAACTATCGTCCAAAAATCTGTTGAGGGAAGGCAACGAGGCGGACTTGAAAGCGAGGCAGAATATCAGGAAACAGATTTCAAGAGGTACGTTGGAATCGCCTTTAAAGCACAGGAAGAGGGGCACAACTTCGACAATGATGCACTTGGCCAAAAAGGGCGTATGCGTTTTCTCCTGAATATATTCAGGAGAAAACGCATACGCCCTTTTTGGCCAAGCAAGCAAGCGGGAAATGCAAATCTGCACTACAAAGAAGTATCACTTCCCACCGGTCAAAAGGGACATCCACAAAATGTGTAAAAACCAGAAAGGCAAGACAGGCCCTGGAGAACAGGGAGCCTTGTTATGCTGATGGGCGGGATGTAAATTGCCAACTGCCTCTCTGGAGGAGTGCATTGTGTTCCCTAAAACAAGTAAAGAACAGAGCTACAGAGCCAAGGGCACTTCCAGTCTAGGGAATATACCTTGGGAAAACTGAATATCAATAATACAGTGCCACCCCAAAATAAGGGCTGCACTGCTTACAAAGACCTCAACTTGGATACACCTTAAGTATTCCAGGAAATATAAACATGGTTCAAAAAATTGTGGTACTTTCGTACGATGGAATATCCCTCAGCCATGAAATCAATGTCATAAGACCAGTAGCAGCAAAATGGGTGGATTCAGGTACGATGATTCTAAGTGAAATAAGTCACACAGAAAAAGAAACTTATCATAAGATATCACTTATGAAGATCCTGTAAACATGGCTACAATTGAACTGAGTAAGGAAATAGAACAGTGTCTCTCATTTACAAAACACTCTTATGCCTGCTTATGGGGGAAGGAGAGTTGGGGTGATGCATACAACCAGAGTTTGATATAAGCACACGTACCGTTCCAAAAACCAACTATGGAATAGACAAGACCTACACCTTCCTCAGTAAAAGGGACTCAAAACCCCATATTTCCCGCAGAGGAATATATCTGACTAGTAAGAATCTTAAAACCTATGTATTGATATGTCTCCGTAAGGGAATCAAGTGTGTCTAGACTGGCATAAACATGGCAGCGAGAATCAGCTCAAACCCACTATAAAAAGGAATTTCAAAAACAAAACAAAAAAACTGGGAAATTCTTTAAAATTCCTGCAGGGTCTCTGATGAAAACTGGAATGACCCTATCTCCAACGACAGCTGGATGTGGCATAAGGAGGGTCAGTTGGGACTGAGAGGATTGGTGAGATTGGGTGAGCAAATGCAGACCCTTTAAAGCACAAATGCTTGGCACCCATTCCATGATTCCCAACTCTCCAGGTTGAAGGGAATATTACTACAGCTATAACATGTACGGGAAACCTAGAGAACGGACACACTGTGAATACGAAAGGTTTCTAAAACTCAACGAATAGTCCCTCTCCTGGTGCTCCGGTTTGACTTTCCATCTGCTTTACTATCAACCTCCCAACTTGGAGAGACAGCCACTTTAACCTCCTGGTTCGCACAGGTTTCCAATTTGGCAGAGGATGAAAGGGAAGAGGGAGAACCAATGAGAGAGTAGCTGTTAGGCATTTGGACGGGCACATATCACTCTAACTTCCCGGCAGGAAGAAGAATTAACCAAAGTCTCAGCCCCCCACCGGAAACCAGCATAGGTCCTGAACCAAAATTTTGGACTTGCGGTCAGCTCACCAAAAACGAGTTGAAAAATGGAGCTCAGGGGCACAGCAATTCACAAAGTGGCCGAGTAATAAAGGACAACTATCGCCCAAAAATCTGTTGAGGGAAGGCTACGACGCGGACTTGAAAGCGAGGCAGAATAGCAGGAAACAGATTTCAAGAGGTACGTTGGAATCGCCTTTAAAGCACAGGAAGAGGGGCACAACTTCGACAATGATGCACTTGGCCAAAAAGGGCGTATGCGTTTTCTCCTGAATATATTCAGGAGAAAACGCATACGCCCTTTTTGGCCAAGAAAGCAAGCGGGCAATGCAAATCTGCACAACAAAGAAGTATCACTTCCCACCGGTCAAAAGGGACATCCACAAAATGTGTAAAAACCAGAAAGGCAAGACAGGCCCTGGAGAACAGGGAGCCTTGTTATGCTGATGGGCGGGATGTAAATTGCCAACTGCCTCTCTGGAGGACTGCATTGTGTTCCCTAAAACAAGTAAACAACAGAGCTACAGAGCCAAGGGCACTTCCAGTCTAGGGAATATACCTTGGGAAAACTGAAAATCAATAAGACAGAGAGACCCCAAAATTTAGGGCTGCACTGCTTACAAGGACCTCAACTTGGATACACATTAAGTATACCAGGAAATATAAAAATGGTTCAAAAAATTGTGGTACTTACATACCATGGAATATCCCTCAGCCATGAAATCAATGTCATAAGACCAGTAGCAGCAAAATGGGTGGATTCAGGTACGATGATTCTAAGTGAAATAAGTCACACAGAAAAAGAAACTTATCATAAGATATCACTTATGAAGATCCTATAAACATGGCTACACTTGAACTGAGTTAGGAAAGAGAACAGTGTCTCACATTTAGAAAACACTCTTATGCCTGCTTAAGGGGGAAGGAGAGGTGGGGTGATGCATAAAACCAGAGTTTGATATAAGCACAGGTACCGTTCCAAAAACCAACTATGGAATAGACAAGACCTACACCTTCCTCAGTGAAAGGGACTCAAAACCCCTTATTTCCCGCAGAGGAATATATCTGACCAGTAAGAATCTTAAAACCTATGTATTGTTATGTCTCCGTAAGGGAATCAAGTGTGTCTAGACTGGCATAAACATGGCAGCGAGAATCAGCTCAAACCCACTATAAAAAGGAATTTCAAAAACAAAACCAAAAAACAGGGAAATACTTTACAATTCCTTCAGGGTCTCTGATGAAACCTGGAATGACCCTATCTACAATGACAGCTGGATGTGGCATAAGAAGGGACACTTGGGACTGAGACGATTGGAGAGATTGGGTGAGCAAATGCAGAACCTTTAAAGCACAAATGCCTGGCAACTATTCCATGGGTCCCAACTCTCCAGGTTGAAGGGAATATTACTGCAGCTATAACATGTACGGGAAACCTAGAGAACGGACACACTGTGAATACGAAAGGTTTCTAAAACTCAATGAATAGTCCCTCTCCTGGTGCTCCGGTTTGACTTTCCATCTGCTTTACTATCAACCTCCCAACTTGGAGAGACAGCCCCTTTAACCTCCTGGTTCGCACAGGTTGCCAATTTGGAAGAGGATGAAAGGGAAGAGGGAGAACCAATGAGAGAGTAGCTGTTAGGCATTTGGACGGGCACATATCACTCTAACTTCCCGGCAGGAAGAAGAATTAACCAAAGTCTCAGCCCCCCACCGGAACCAGCATAGGTCCTGAACCAAAATGTTGGACTTGCGGTCAGCTCACCAAAAACGAGTTGAAAAATGGAGCTCAGGGGCACATCAATTCAAAAACTGGCCAAGTAATAAAGGACAACTATCGTCCAAAAATCTGTTGAGGGAAGGCAACGAGGCGGACTTGAAAGCCAAGCAGAATAGCAGGAAACAGATTTCAAGAGGTACGTTGGAATAGCCTTTAAAGCACAGGAAGAGGGGCACAACTTCGACAATGATGTACTTGGCCAAAAAGGGCGTATGCGTTTTCTCCTGAATATATTCAGGAGAAAACGCATACGCCCTTTTTGGCCAAGCAAGCAAGCGGGCAATGCAAATCTGCACAACAAAGAAGTATCACTTCCCACCGGTCAAAAGGGACATCCACAAAATGTGTAAAAACCAGAAAGGCAAGACAGGCCGTGGAGAACAGGGAGCCTTGTTATGCTGATGGGCGGGATGTAAATTGCCAACTGCCTCTCTGGAGGAGTGCATTGTGTTCCCTAAAACAAGTAAACAACAGAGCTACAGAGCCAAGGGCACTTCCAGTCTAGGGAATATACCTTGGGAAAACTGAAAATCTATAAGACAGAGCGACCCTAAAATATAGGGCTGCACTGCTTACAAGCACCTCAACTTGGGTACACCTTAAATATCCCAGGAAATATAAAAATGGTTCAAAAATTGTGGTACTTACGTACGATGGAATATCCCTCAGCCATGAAATCAATGTCATAAGACCAGTAGCAGCAAAATGGGTGGATTCAGGTACGATGATTCTAAGTGAAATAAGTCACAGAGAAAAAGAAACTTATCATAAGATATCACTTATGAGGATCCTGTAAACATGGCTACACTTGAACTGAGGTAGGAAAGAGAACAGTGTCTCACATTTAGAAAACACTCTTATGCCTGCTTAAGGGGGAAGGAGAGGTGGGGTGATGCATAAAACCAGAGTTTGATATAAGCACAGGTACCATTCCAAAAACCAACTATGGAATAGACAAGACCTACACCTTCCTCAGTGAAAGGGAATCAAAACCCCATATTTCCCGCAGAGGAATATATCTGACTAGTAAGAATCTTAAAACCTATGTATTGATATGTCTCCGTAAGGGAATCAAGTGTGTCTAGACTGGCATAAACATGGCAGCGAGAATCAGCTCAAACCCACTATAAAAAGGAATTTCAAAAACAAAACAAAAAAACTGTGAAATTCTTTACAATTCCTTCAGTGTCTCTGATGAAACCTGGAATGACCTTATGTACAACGACAGCTGGATGTGGCATAAGGCTGGAAACTTTGGACTGAGAGGATTGGTGAGATTGGGTGAGCAAATGCAGACCCTTTAAAGCACAAATGCATGGCACCCATTCCTTGGGACCCAACTCTCCAGGTTAAAGGGAATATTCCTACAGTTATAACATGTACGGGAAACCTAGAGAACGGACACACTGTGAATACGAAAGGTTTCTAAAACTCAACGAATAGTCCCTCTCCTGGTGCTCGTGTTTGACTTTCCATCTGCTTTACAATCAACCTCCCAACTTGGAGAGAGAGCCCCTTTAACCTGCTGGTTCGCACAGGTTGCCAATTTGGCAGAGGATGAAAGGGAAGAGGGAGATCCAATGAGAGAGTAGCTGTTAGGCATTTGGACGGGCACATATCACTGTAATTTCCCGGGAGGAAGAAGAATTAACCAAAGTCTCAGCCCCCCACCGGGAACGAGTATAGGTCCCGAACCAAAATTTTCGACTTGCGGTCAGCTCACAAAAACGAGTGGAAAAATGGAGCTCAGGGGCACAGCAATTCACAAAATGGCAGAGTAATAAAGGACAACTATCGTCTAAAAATCTGTTGAGGGAAGGCAACAAGGCGGACTTGAAAGCGTGGCAGAATAGCAGGAAACTAATTTCAAGAGGTACGTTGGAGTCGCCTTTAAAGCACAGGAAGAGGGGCACAACGTCGACAATGATGCACTTGGCCAAAAAGGGCGTATGTGTTTTCTCCTGAATATATTCAGGAGAAAACACACACTCCCTTTTTGGCCAAGCAAGCAAGCGGGCAATGCAAATCTGCACTACAAAGAAGTATCACTTCCCACCGGTCAAAAGGGACATCCACAAAATGTGTAAAAACCAGAAAGGCAACACAGGCCCTGGAGAACAGGGAGCCTTTTTATGCTGATGGGCGGGATGTAAATTGCCAACTGCCTCACTGGAGGAGTGCATTGTGTTCCCTAGAACAAGTAAACAACAGAGCTACAGAGCCAACGGCACTTCCAGTCTAGGGAATATACTTTGGGAAAACTGAAAATCAATAAGACAGATCCAGCCCAAAATTTAGGGCTTCACTGCTTCAAGAAGCTCATCTTGGGTACAACTTAAATATCCCAGGAAATATAAAAAAGGTTCAAAAAATTGTGGAACTTACCTAAGATGGAATATCCCTCAGCCATGAAATCAATGTCATAAGACCAGTAGCAGCAAAATGAGTGCATTCAGGTACGATGATTCTAAGTGAAATAAGTCACACAGAAAAAGAAACTTATCATAAGATATCACTCATGAAGATCCTGTAAACATGGCTACACTTGAACTGAGATAGGAAAGGGAACAGAGTCTCACATTTAGAAAACACTCTTATGCCTGCTTAAGGGGGAAGGAGAATTGGGGTGATGCATAAAACCAGAGTTTGATATAAGCACAGGTACCGTTCCAAAAACCAACTATGGAATAGACAAGACCTACACCTTCCTCAGGGAAAGGGACTCCAAACCCCATATTTCCAACAGAGGAATATATCTGACTAGTAAGAATCTTAAAACCTATGTATTGATATGTCTCCGAAAGGGAATCAAGTGTGTCTAGACTGTCTTAAACATGGCAGCGAGAATCAGCTCAAACCCACTATAAAAAGGAATTTCAAAAACAAAACAAAAAAATGGGAAATTCTTTACAATTCCTTCAGGGTCTCTGATGAAACCTGGAATGACCCTATCTACAGCAACAGCTGGATGTGGCATAATTCTGGACACTTGGGACTGTGAGGATTTGTGAGATTGGGTGAGCAAATGCAAACCCTTTGAAGCAATAATGCATGGCACCCATTCCATGGGTCCCAAATATCCAGGTTGAAGGGAATATTACTACAGCTATAACATGTATGGGAAAACTAGAGAATTGACACACTGTGAATACGAAAGGTTTCTAAATCTCAACGAATAGTCCCTCTCCTGGTGCTCCGGTTTCACTTTCCATCTGCTTAACTATCAATCTCCCAAATTGGGGAGACAGCGCCTTTAACCTCCTGGTTTGTACAGGTTGCCAATTTGGCAGAGGATGAAAGGGAAAAGGGAGAACCAATGAGAGAGTAGCTGTTAGGCATCTGGACGGGCACATATCACTCTAATTTCCCGGCAGGAAGAAGAATTAACCAAAGTCTCAGCCTCCCACCGGGAACCAGTATAGGTCCTGAACCAAAATTTTGGACTTGCGGTCAGCTCACAAAAAAACGAGTTGAAAAATGGAGCTCAGGGGCACAGCAATTCACAAACTGGCAGTGTAGTAAAGGAAAACTATTGTCCAAAAATCTGTGGAGGGAAGGCACCGAGGTGGACTTGAAAGCTAGGCAGAATAGCAAGAAACAGATTTCAAGAGGTACGTTGGAATCACCTTTAAAGCACAGGAAGAGGGGCACAACTTCGACAATGATGCACTTGGCCAAAAAGGGCGTAATGGTTTTCTCCTGAATATATTCAGGAGAAAACGCATATGCCCTTTTTGGCCAAGCAAGGAAGCGGGCAATGCAAATCTGCACTACAAAGAAGTATCACTTCCCACCGGTCAAAAGGGACATCCACAAAATGTGTAAAAACCAGAAAGGCAAGACAGGCACTGGAGAACAGGGAGCCTTGTTATGCTGATGGGCGGGATGTAAACTGCCAACTGCCACTCTGGAGGAGTGCATTGTGTTCCCTAAAACAAGTAAACAACAGAGCTACAGAGCCAAGGGCACTTCCAGTCTAGGGAATATACCTTGGGAAAACTGAAAATCAATAAGACAGAGCCACCCCAAAATTTAGGGCTGCACTGCTTTCAAGGACCTCAACTTGGGTACACCTTAAGTATCCCAGGAGATATAAAAATGGTTCAAAAAATTGTGGTACTTACGTATGATGGAATATCCCTCAGCCATGAAATCAATGTCATAAGACCAGTAGCAGCAAAATTGGTGGATTCAGGTACGATGATTCTAAGTGAAATAAGTCACACAGAAAAAGAAACTTATCATAAGATATCACTTATGAAGATCCTGTAAACATGGCTACACTTGAACTCAGTTAGTAAAGAGAACAGAGTCGCACATTTAGAAAACACTCTTATGGCTGCTTAAGGGGGAAGGAGAGTTGGGGTGATGCATAAAACCAGAGTTTGATATAAGCACAGGTACCGTTCCAAAATCCAACTAAGGAATAGACAAGACCTACACATTCCTCAGTGAAAGGGACTCAAAACCCCATATTTCCCACAAAGGAATATATCTGACTAGTAAGAATCTTAAAACCTATGTATTGATATGTCTCCGTAAGGGAATCATGTGTGTCTAGACTGGCATAAACATGGCAGCGTAATCAGCTAACACCAACTATATAAAGGAATTACAAAAACTAAACAAAACTAAAATGGAAATTCTTTACAATTCCTTCATGGTCTCTGATGAAACCTGGAATTACCCTATCTACAATGACAGCTGGATATGGCATAAGTCTGGACACTTGGGACTGAGAGGATTGGTGAGATTGGGTGAGCAAATGCAGACCCTTTAAAGCAATAATGCGTGGCACACATTCCATGGGTCCCAATTCTCCAGGTTGAAGGGAATATTACTACAGATATAACATGTACGGGAAACCTACAGCATGGACACACTGTGAATACGAAAGGTTTCTAAAACTCAACGAATAGTCCCTCTCCTGGTGCTCCCGTTTGACTTTCCAACTGCTTTACTATCAATCTCCCAACTTGGAGAGACAGCCCCTTTAACCTACTGGTTCGAACAGGATGCCAGTTTGGCTGAGGATGAAAATGAAGAGGGAGAACCAATGAGAGAGTAGCTGTTAGGCATTTGGACGGGCAAATGTCAATCCAATTTCCCAGCAGGAAGAAGAATTAACCAAAGTCTCAGCACCCCATCGGAAACCAGTATAGGTCCTGAACCAAAATTTTGGACTTGCGGTCAGCTCACAAAAAACGAGTAGAATAATGGAGCTCAGGTGCACAGCAATTCACAAACTGGCAGAGTAATAAAGGACAACTATCGTCCAAAAATCTGTTGAGGGAAGGCAACGAGGCGGACTTGAAAGCGAGGCAGAATAGCAGGAAACAGATTTCAAGAGGTACGTTGGAATCGCGTTTGAAGCACAGAAAGAGTGGCAAAATTTCAAAAATGATGCACTTGGCCAAATTGAGCGTATGTGTTTTCTCATGAATATATTCAGGAGAAAACGCATAAGCCCTCCTTGGCCAAGCAAGCAGGCGGGCAATGAAAATCTGCACTACAAAGAAGTATCACTTTCCACAGGTATAAAAGGGACATCCACAAAATGTGTGAAAACCAGAAAGGCAAAACAGGCCCTGAAGAACAGGGTGTCTTGTTATGCTGATGGGCGGGATGTAAATTGCCACCTGCCTCTCTGGATGAGTGCATAGTGTTCCCTAAAACAAGTAAACAACAGAGCTACAGAGCCAAGGGCACTTCCAGTCTAGGGAATATACCTTGGGAAACTGAAAATCAATAAGACAGAGCCACCCCAAAATTTAGGGCTCCACTGCTTACAAGGACCTCAACTTGGGTACACCTTAAATATCCCAGGAAATATAAAAATGGTTCAAAAAATTGTGGTACTTCCTTATGATGGAATATCCCTCAGCCATGCAATCAATGGCATAAGACCAGTAGCAGCAAAATGAGGTTGATGAGGTATGATGCTTCTAATTGAAATAAGTCACACAGAAAAAGAAACTTATATTAAGATATCACTTATGATGATCCTGTAAACATGGCTACTCTTGAACTCAGTTAGGAAAGAGAACAGAGTCTCACCTTTGGAAAACACTCTTATGCCTGCTTAAGGGGGAATGAGAGGTGGGGTGATGCATAAAATCAGAGTTTGATATAAGCACAGGTACCGTTCCAAAAATAAACTATGGAATAGACAAGACCTACACCTTCCTCAGTGAAAGGGACTTGAGGCATCTGTGAGTAACCGTGACATGAGCCACAGGCCAGATGCCTTTGAACTTTTCCCACCCTTCCGAGGTAAAACACCTGAATATGTACAAGGGCTTGAAAGCCTAGAGGAAGGGCCGTGGAGCCACACAAGCGACAGCACGCAGGCCAACTTGGTGCCTGCAGGCCAGCCAGGATGGTCCTGGCCCTGGGCGCTCTTCTGGAAGCTTTCCATTGCCCTGCCTGAGATACCCCTCCTGTCCCGGCCCCACTGATTTTTTCCTTTCACCTCTGTCCGGAGAGAAATTCCAGCGGAAGGTATGGGTGCCACATCCTCTTCTTTACAGGTGGCAGCCTGGCAACTCCTGCAGAAAGTCCAGCAGAGACCCACTCACACAGGGCCACCCACAAAGCCGTGGCCCCTCACTCCCTCCCACCAGCACAGCCCCGAGACTGCTGTCGGGGCAGAGAATATGGAGTCAGGCACAGCTTCAGGGGCTATTGCTGCCTGCAGCGCTGTTTATATTGACCTCAACACAGGCACACCTGGGGAGGGCCGGCCGGCAGGGTCAGGCTACCCAGGTCAGCTAATCCTCAGCCCTCAGGGAACCACATTGTTGAAAATGGACGTCGCTAAGGCAGAATAGAAGCCAAGGAATAAATGGACACAATGCCATTTGCAGCACCATAGGTGTGTCTAGAGGTAATCACGTGACTTGTAGTAAGTCAGAAAGTGAAAGACACATATCATATCATATCTCTTATAGGTTTGACCGAAAAATGGATACCAGGGCAGATATTTCCACGGAGAAAGGCAATCACAGATTCATTCAACAAACTTATGGCTCACCAATGGAAAGGTGTGAGGATTGGTTTCATTATGATATTGGGGTTAACAGACATATACAAACACAGGTGACATATATAATCACCAAAGACCTACAGAATACCAAGAGAAGACCACTCAACATTCTGTCATAAGGTACATGGGAAAAGGATCCCAGGAAGTACATACATATGTATATGTGTAAAAGAACCACATCTTCCACACCTACAACAAGCCAAACATTGTAATCAAATTTGCTGTAATAAAAAATAAAAAATTAAATTAAAAACACGAACAAGATGTAGTGAGACAAACTTGAGGGGCTTTCTCCTGGCACATTCCTTTCTAAATTCCAATCTAGAACACGACTTCCATTGAGGCTCTGTTGCCCCAGTAACCAGATTTGGTAAGGGAGAACTGCTGCCACCTTGTGGCCGTTTCACACAACAGCAGCTTTAATCCCAGCGCTAATGGTCAGTTGATATTCAAAATAATTGCAGGCCTGTAAATGACACCTGCCCTGAAAACAAATCCTGGGTTCATATATCGACCAAAAAATTCAAAAGACGTCCATATTTCAAAACGACAGTTTCAAAAGGCATATTTTACACACATTAGTGTTCTGCTTCTTTTTCTTTCTATCTTTTTTTCTTAAAAAAACGGGAATGGCAAAAAGCATCCCTCAGAATGGGCGAAAATATTTGCAAACGAATCAGTGGACAAAGGTTTAATCTCCAATATATATAAAGAGCTCATGCAGCTTAATATTAAAACAACAAACAACCCAATACAAAAATGGGCAGAAGATCTAAAGAGACGTTTCTTCAAAGAAGACACAGAGATGGCCAAGACACACATGAAAAGCTGCTCAACATCACTAATTATTAGAGAAATGCAAATCAAAACTACAATGAGGTATCACCTCACACCTGTTAGAATCGGCATCATCAGAAAATCTACAAACAACGAATTCTGGAGAGGGTGTGGACAAAAGGATCCCTCTTCCACTAGTGGTGGAAATGTAAATTGATACAGTCACGATGGAGAACAGTATGGAGTTTCCTTAAAAAAACTAGAAATAGAATTACCATATGATCCAGCAATCCCACTTCTGGGCATATACCCAGAGAAAACCATAAATCAAAAAGGCACATTCACCACAATGCTCATTTCAGCACTATTTACGATAGCCAGGTAATGGAAGCAACCTAAATACCCACAGACAGACGAATGGATAAAGATGTGGTACATATATAAAATGGAATATTACTCAGCCATAAGAAGGAATGAAACTGGGTCATTTGTAGAGACGTCGATGGATCTAGAGACTGTCATACAGAATGAAGTAAGTCAGAAAGAGAAAAACAAATATTGTATATTAACGCATATATGTGGAACCTAGAAAAATCGTACAGATGAACTGGTTTGCAGGGAAGAAAGAGAGACACAGATATAGAGAACACACGTATGGACACCAAGTGTGGGAAGCCATGGGGAGGTGGTGTTGGGATGAGTTGGGAGACTGGGATTGACCTGTATACATGTATATGCATAAAATACATAACTAATAATAACCTGCTGTATAAAAAATAAATAAAATTAAATTTCAAAATTTTAAAAAATAAACCTTAAAAATAAAAGAGAAAAAAGTTCTTCCCTTCACACAGATGTATTTATATGAATGAATTATTTCCATGCTTATATCTATAAATACATAAAAGAGGAATAAAATCTAACTTGAACCAAAAAAGAAAAAAAAAACCTGAACCCACGAGTTAGACAGAGGAAAATCCTATCAGCGCACTTGTTCCAGCGGTAAACAATTCTGAAATTGGTCAGAGGTGGGGAATCATTTCCCATACAGCCACCAGCCCACTCCTACGCAAGGAGCGTCCTCATTGCAAAGCGGGGGGTCATGCCGAGGCATCTGTGAGTAACCGTGAGCTGAGCCCCAGGCCAGCTGCTGTTGAACTTTTCCCACCCTTCCCAGGTAAAACACCTGAATATGTACAAGGCCTTGAAAGCCTAGAGGAAGGGGCGTGGAGCCACACCAGCGACAGCACGCAGGCCAACTTGGTGCCTGCAGGCCAGCCAGGATGGTCCTGGCCCTGGGTGCTCTTCTGGAAGCTTTCCATTGCCCTGCCTGAGATACCCCTCCTGTCCCGGCCCCCACTGCTTTTTTCCTTCCTCACCTCTGTCCACAGAGAAATTCCAGCGGAAGGTATGGGTGACACATCCTCTTCTTTACAGGTGGAAGCCTGGCAACTCCTGCAGAAAGTCCAGCAGAGACCCACTCACACCGGGCCACCCACAAAGCCGTGACCCCTCACTCCCTCCCACCAGCACAGCCCCGAGACTGCTTACTGGGCAGAGAATATGGCGTCAGGAAGAGCTTCAGGGGTTATTGCTGCCTGCAGTGCTGTTTATATTGACCTCAACACAGGCACACCTGGGGAGGGCCGGCCGGCAGGGTCAGGCTACCCAGGTCAGCTAATCCTCAGCCCTCAGGGAATCACATTGTTGAAAATGGACCTCGCTAAGGCAGAATAGAAGCCAAGGAATAAAAGTACACAATGCCATTTGCAGCACCGTAGGTGTGTCTAGAGGTAATCACGTGACTTGTAGTAAGTCAGAAAGTGAAAGACACATATCATATCATATCTCTTATAGGTGTGACCGAAAAATGGATACCAGGGCAGATATTTCCATGGAGAAGGGCAAATCACAGATTCATTCAACAAACTTATGGTTCACCAAAGGAAAGGTGTGAGGATTGGTTTCATTATGATATTGGGGTTAACAGACATATACAAACACAGGTGACATATATAATCACCAAAGACCTACAGAATACCAAGAGAAGACTACTCAACATTCTGTCATAAGCTACATGGGAAAAGGATCCCAGGAAGAACTGACATATGTATATGTGTAAAAGAACCACATCTTCCACACCTACATCAAGCCAAACATTGTAATCAAATTTGCTGTAATAAAAAATAAAAAAATTAAATTAAAAACACGAACAAGAAGTAGTGAGACAAACTTGAGGGGCTTTCTCCTGGCACATTCCATTCTAAATTCCAATCTAGAACACGACTTCCATTGAGGCTCTGTTGCCCCAGTAACCAGATTTGGTAAGGGAGAACTGCTGCCACCTTGTGGCCGTTTCACACAACAGCAGCTTTAATCCCAGCGCTAATGGTCAGTTGATATTCAAAATCATTGCAGGCCTGTAAATGACACCTGCCCTGAAAACAAATCCTGGGTTCATATATCGACCAAAAAATTCAAAGGACGTCCATATTTCAAAACGACAGTTTCAAAAGGCATATTTTACACACATTAGTGTTCTGCTTCTTTTTCTTTCTTTCTTTTTTTGTTAAAAAAAACGGGAATGGCAAAAAGCATCCCTCAGAATGGGCGAAAATATTTGCAAACGAATCAATGGACAAAGGTTTAATCTCCAATATATATAAAGAGCTCATGCAGCTTAATATTAAAACAACAAACAACCCAATACAAAAATGGGCAGAAGATCTAAAGAGACGTTTCTTCAAAGAAGACACAGAGATGGCCAAGACGCAAATGAAAAGCTGCTCATCATCACTAATTATTAGAGAAATGCAAATCAAAACTACAATGAGGTATCACCTCACACCTGTTAGAATCGGCATCATCAGAAAATCTACAAACAACGAATTCTGGGGAGGGTGTGGACAAAAGGATCCCTCTTCCACAAGTGGTGGAAATGTAAATTGATACAGTCACGATGGAGAACAGTATGGAGTTTCCTTAAAAAAACTAGAAATAGAATTACCATATGATCCAGCAATCCCACTTCTGGGCATATACCCAGAGAAAACCATAAATCAAAAAGGCGCATTCACCACAATGCTCATTTCAGCATTATTTACGATAGCCAGGTAATGAAAGCAACCTAAATACCCACAGACAGACGAATGGATAAAGATGTGGTACATATATAAAATGGAATATTACTCAGCCATAAGAAGGAATGAAACTGGGTCATTTGTAGAGACGTCGATGGATCTAGAGACTGTCATACAGAATGAAGTAAGTCAGAAAGAGACAAACAAACATTGTATATTAATGCATATATGTGGAACCTAGAAAAATGGTACAGATGAACTGGTTTGCAGGGAAGAAATAGAGACACAGAGGTAGAGAACACACATATGGACACCAAGTGTGGGAAGCCATGGGGAGGTGGTGTTGGGATGAGTTGGGAGATTTGGATTGACCTGTATACATGTATATGCATAAAATACATAACCAATAATAACCTGCTGTATAAAAAAATAAATAAAATTAAATTTCAAAATTTTAAAAAATAAAATTTAAAAATAAAACAGATAAAAGTTCTTCCCTTCACACAGATGTATTTATATGAATGAATTATTTCCATGCTTATATCTATAAATACATAAAAGAGGAATAAAATCTAACTTGAACCAAAAAAGAAAAAAGAAAACCTGAACCCACGAGTTAGACAGAGGAAAACCCTATCAGGGCACTTGCTCCAGTGGTAAACAATTCTGAAATTGGTCAGAGGTGGGGAATCATCAGCGATAGAGCCAGCAGCCCACTCCTATGCAAGGAGCGTCCTCATTTCAAAGCTGGGGGCCATGCCGAGGCATCTGTGAGTAACGGTGAGCTGAGCCCCAGGCCAGCTGCTGTTGAACTTTTCCCACCCTTCCCAGGTAAAACACCTGAATATGTACAAGGCCTTGAAAGCCTAGAGGAAGGGCCGTGGAGCCACACCAGCGACAGCACGCAGGCCAACTTGGTGCCTGCAGGCCAGCCAGGATGGTCCTGGCCCTGGGCGCTCTTCTGGAAGCTTTCCATTGCCCTGCCTGAGATACCCCTCCTGTCCCGGCACCCACTGCTTTTTTCCTTCCTCAGCTATGTCCAGAGAGAAATTCCAGCGGAAGGTATGGGTGCCACATCCTCTTCTTTACAGGTGGCAGCCTGGCAACTCCTGCAGAAAGTCCAGCAGAGAACCACTCACACCGGGCCACCCACAAAGCCGTGGCCCCTCACTCCCTCCCACCAGCACAGCCCCGAGACTGCTGACGGGGCAGAGAATATGGAGTCAGGCACAGTTTCAGGGGCTATTTCTGCCTGCAGCGCTGTTTATATTGACCTCAACCCAGGCACACCTGGGGAGGGCCGGCCGGGAGGCTCAGGCTACCCAGGTCAGCTAATCCTCAGCCCTCAGGGAATCACATTGTTCAAAATGGACCTCGCTAAGGCAGAATAGAAGCCAAGGAATAAAAGGACACAATGCCATTTGCAGCACCGTAGGTGTGTCTAGAGCTAATCATGTGACTTGTAGTAAGTCCGAAAGTGAAAGACACATATCATATCATATCTCTTATAGGTGTGACCGAAAAATGGATACCAGGGCAGATATTTCCACGGAGAAGGGCAATCACAGATTCATTAAACAAACTAATGGTTCACCAATGGAAAGTTGTGAGGATTGGTTTCATTTTGATATTGGGGTTAACAGACATATACAAACACAGGTGACATATATAATCACCAAAGACCTACAGAATACCAAGAGAAGACTACTCAACATTCTGTCATAAGGTACATGGGAAAAGGATCCCAGGAAGAACAGACATATGTATATGTGTAAAAGAACCACATCTTCCACACCTACAACAAGCCAAACATTGTAATCAAATTTGCTGTAATAAAAAATAAATAATTAAACTAAAAACACGAACAAGAAGTAGTGAGACAAACTTTAGGGTCTTTCTCCTGGTACATTCCATTCTAAATTCCAATCTAGAACATGACTTCCATTGAGGCTCGTTGCCCCAGTAACCAGATTTGGTAAGGGAGAACTGCTGCCACATTGTGGCCTTTTCACAAAACAGCAGCTTTAATCCCAGCGCTAATGGTCAGTTGATATTCAAAATCACTGCAGGCCTGTAAATGACACCTGCCCTGAAAACAAATCCTGGGGTCATATATCGACCAAAAAATTCAAAGGACGTCCATATTTCAAAACGACAGTTTCAAAAGGCATATTTTACACACATTAGTGTTCTGCTTCTTTTTCTTACTTTCTTTTTTTGTTAAAAAAACGGGAATGGCAAAAAGCATCCCTCAGAATGGGCGAAAATATTTGCAAACGAATCAATGGACAAAGGTTTAATCTCCAATATATATAAAGAGCTCATGCAGCTTAATATTAAAAAAACAAACAACCCAATACAAAATTAGGCAGAAGATCTAAAGAGACGTTTCTTCAAAGAAGACACAGAGATGGCCAAGACGCACATGAAAAGCTGCTCAACATCACTAATTATTAGAGAAATGCAAATCAAAACTACAATGAGGTATCACCTCACACCTGTTAGAATCGGCATCATCAGAAAATCTACAAACAACAAATTCTGGTGAGGGTGTGGACAAAAGGATCCCTCTTCCACTAGTGGTGGAAATGTAAATTGATACAGTCACGATGGAGAACAGTATGGAGTTTCCTTAAAAAAACTGGAAATAGAATTACCATATGATCCAGCAATCCCACTTCTGGGCATATACCCAGAGAAAACCATAAATCAAAAAGGCACATTCACGACAATGCTCATTTCAGCACTATTTACAATAGCCAGGTAATGGAAGCAACCTAAATACCCACAGACAGACGAATGGATAAAGATGTGGTACATATATAAAATGGAATATTACTCAGCCATAAGAAGGAATGAAACTGGGTCATTTGTAGAGATGTCGATGGATCTAGAGACTGTCATACAGAATGAAGTAAGTCAGAAAGAGAAAAACAAATATTGTATATTAATGCATATATGTGGAACCTAGAAAAATGGTATAGATGAACTGGTTTGCAGGGAAGAATTAGAGACACAGAGGTAGAGAACACACGTATGGACACCAAGTGTGGGAAGCCATGGGGTGGTGTTGGTGGCATCTGTTGGGATATTGGGATTGACCTGTATACATGTATATGCATAAAATACATAACTAATAATAACCTGCTGTATAAAAATATAAATAAAATTAAATTTTAAAATTTAAAAAAATAAAATTTAAAAATAAAAGAGAAAAAAGGTTTTCCCTTCACACTGATGTATTCATATGAATGAATTATTTCCATGCTTATATCAATAAATACATAAAAGAGGAATAAAATCTAACTTGAACCAAAAAAGGAAAAAAAACCTGAACCCACGAGTTAGACAGAGGAAAACCCTATCAGGGCACTTGCTCCAGGGGTAACCAATTCTGAAATTGGTCAGAGGTGGGGAATCATCTCCCATACAGCCAGCAGCCCACCCCCCAAGCAAGGAGGGTCCTCATTGCAAAGCTGGGGGACCAAGCCAAGGCATCTGTGAGTAAACGTGAGCTGCGCCCCAGTCCTGCTGCAGCTGAACTCTTCCCACCCTTTCCAGGTAAAACACCTGAATATGTACAAGAACTTGCAACCTTAGAGGAAGGGCTGTAGAGCCACACCAGCGACAGCACACAGGCCTACTTGGTGCCTGCAGGCCAGTCAGGATGGTCCTGGCCCCAGATGCTCTTCTGGAAGCTTTCCATTTCCCTGCCTGAGATACCCCTCCTGCCACCGCCCCCACTGCTTTTTTACTTCCTCACCTCTGCCTGGGGAGAAATTCCAGCAGCAGGTATCGGTGACACATCCTCTTCTTTAGCAGGTCGCAGCCTGGCAACTTCTGCAGAAAGTCCAGCAGAGCCCCACTCACACTGGGCCACCCACAAAGCCACGGCCCCTCACTCCCTCCCACCAGCACAGCCCCGGCACTGCCTACGGGGCAGAGAATATGGCGTCAGTCACAGCTACAAGGGCTGTCGCTCACTGGAGAGCTGTTTATATTGCCCTCAACCCAGGCACACCTGTGGAGGGCTGGCAGGCAGTTTCAGGCTACCAAAATCAGCCAATCCTCACCCCTCAGGCGCTCACAGCTGCAGAAAATGAAACTTGCTAAACGGGCCAGGCCCTAGGAACAGGTGTGGGCTCTTGAGAGTCAGGATAGACAAGGGGCTGCTGCTGCGGGTTGTTTTCTTATCATTTTATCTGGTCCATGAGTGGAAAACAACTTCAAGAAGACACTATCCTAATGAGAGCAACCCAGGAGTCAGGGAGAGGAGTGATGGTGGGTGGAGACAGAGGCCTGGTGCCCTGGCTGCAGTGGAAGTGTCTGGAAGACCAGGCAGAAAGAGCCTGCAGAGAGTGATAGCCATGGTCACAGACCTGTCAGAGCTGCTGTTTGTTAGTTCAAGTCCTGCTCTGAGGTATTCTGTGTCAGCTGTGAGCGACAGGTGAGCTGGGGGTTCTCTGCAAGGTGGGCTATGTGCACAGTTCCTGTATGTCCAGCCCTGCTGGGGTACCTTCCCAGGGGAGCTCCGTATCCTGGGAAGGGCCTGAGTAGGAGAGCCCCATGGGCTGCAGGGTAGCTGCAGAGGTGAGCTCCATACCCTGGGAGGGACTTGACCACGAGAGCCCCGTGGGCTGTGGGGTAGGGGTGCAGCCCAGGTGAGCTCCATATCCTGGGATTGGCCTGACCACGAGAGCCCCATGTGCTGCTGGAGACGTGGTAAAGGATATCAGGACAGTCAGTGAAGCCACCGAGGATATACATCCAGTAGCTCCTATTTCCTACACCCTGCTGGTCATTCTACCTTCCACCAGGCCATGGCATTCTGTATTAGACTTCAATGATGCCTTCTTCTGTATTCCATTCATCTCAGAGTCACAAGAATTTTTGGCTTGTGAGTGGCAGGACACAACATGCAACAAAAGCAATAATGCTGGGCCGTCCTGCCCCAATGGTTCAGAAATCATCACACCATCATTGGGGAAATGTCCTCTAAAGACCTAAAAGTTCAACCTCTGTAAAAGGGAACCCTCCTTCAATATGCAGATGACATTCTGATCACCAGGCCTACTAAAGACGCCTCTGAACTACCTAGCCAAGAAAGGATAGAAGGTGTCCAAGAAAAACGCTCAAATATCCCAGGCTAAGGTGACATGCCTGGGCTTCATTCTCACAGATATTCGGAGAAACGCATCCCAGGATAGGGAAGAAGCCATTTGCAGCCTTACCTCTTCTACAACTAGAAGACAGCTTAGGGGTTCCTGGGGAGGCCAAGGTTTTCTGCATCTGGATCCCTAACTACAGTGTAATAGCTGGGCCTCTACATGAAACACTGACACGAAAAGATGATGATCCTTTTGAATAGAATCCAGAAGCAGCCTTTCAAGAATGGAAAGAGCAGTCAATACAGACCCTTGCCCAGGAACTCCCTAATTTAGCTAAACCCTTTGACCTTTACATAACCGGTCAAAGGTTGATCGCCCTTGGAGCCTTAGTGCAAAAACTGGGACCACTTGAAATGGAGCAACACAAGAATGCCCTTCAGGTATGATAAACTATGGTCACCAAGGGCTTTGCCCACCGACTCATCAGGCCAGGATACTGGGGTATCTAAAAAGCTGGAAATCAGCAGCCCGCAAGGCCAGCTCCCTCCTAAGGGAAAAGGACCCCACGTGGTGATCCTAACCACCCATCATGCCCTGAAGTTGCAGGGGTCACTCTGTGGACACACTGACCTCGAGTGAGGAGGACCTCCAACTCCAACCTCCAGAGAGATAAATGGGGGCAACGGGCCCCCAAGATGACTCGTGTGACCATCACTTGACCTGGAGTTTCTCTCAGAAAACGACAAGACTGTGCCCCGAAAGAGCAGACTACTGCTTGCAGGACTTACTGCACACAGAGGGGAGCTAAAAAGCTTGGCGGGGGAAACGTATATCACGCTTTCACCATAGAAAACCCTACAGACACCGCGGTGATGGTGGCCAATATGACCGGCTGGACTGCTGGCTACTTCTAAAGGCCGTTGACTCACTGGACGTCATGGTCCTGGATCACCACTGACCCTGGACTGTCTGGGAGTTGCGCGGGCATGGCTCTGACACATGGTGCTGTTTGTACATTAATTCAGGGACCTAATTAAAGAAAGCACAGACTACTGGTCAGAGAATCTAGTCTGGCAAAAACTGTCAGCCTAAGGTCGCCGAACATATGTGGGGTGGGGTGAAACCTGCCACCGCAGCATCTCTGCGCCTCTCTTTCCTGGACCCTTAAAGGTCATTAGAATCTGTAACACTTCCAATGCTGGTGCTCAGGCGGACGAGAAGTGAGGCAGGAGGCCTTGGGACAATCAACCTCACCAGGAGGCTGGTGGGGAGACGTTTTGCCCCTCCCCCCATGTATCAGGGCTCCCACCACAGCATGAAGCAGTTACAAAAGAGGGGTCTGCACCCTCAACACCCGAAGAATAAGGAATGGAACAAAAAGCAGAGGAGGTGTTCGTCTCCGGCAACGTTCATTAAAAATTCCTGGGAGATAAAAAGAGAATCTGGGCAATAAAATAAAGTCTAACCTGTTTTTCCTTTGTGCTTTGTCTAATTTCACGTGCTCCTAGGGTTCCGTATGCAGAGGTCCCACACCCGGCACATCAGACCCGATATCCTAGTGCAGAATGGCTGGGTCGACACCTCAGCTAGCGGGGTCCCATGCAGACTCCGCGGCATAGAGCCTGAGCTGCAGCCAACGCAGCCCTCGAGAGCTCCATCCCCTCCCTCCCACTGACGCTGCCGGGGACCCTACACAGCAGCCCAGCCCACAGCCCATGGGGGAGTGCACGCTCTCACCTCTCCATTCTGTTTTCAAAATAATGTTTCCTTTGCTTCTGAACCAAACTCAGTCTTGATCTGTTGGCTCCAATGACACTGGGCACGGGGACTCCTGTTGGGGTCCACTCTGGAGGATCAGTAACAGAAATTGAGAACATTGTAACTTCAATGAACAGATGTGTGAGCCAAACTGTAGTTAACATAGAGCAGTGTATAATGCTCGGGTAAAATAAGATGTTTCTAAGACTTACATTTGATATTTCCATCACTTTCCTATAAGCAAGTTCAGTGAAGACGTCTGTCTTATTTGTCAGGTCAACATTAGAGAAATGAAGTGATTTATTTCCATGGATGTACATCGAATACTCTTGGCTGAAGCTTCAATCTTGTTTTGAATGCTTTTCCATTGAAAATGATACCTCTCTTTCAGCTCCCCCATTTCTGAGAAGTATAAAATCTTATA
Source organism: Hyperoodon ampullatus (assembly GCF_949752795.1). Lineage (NCBI taxonomy): Eukaryota > Metazoa > Chordata > Mammalia > Artiodactyla > Ziphiidae > Hyperoodon > Hyperoodon ampullatus. The sequence continues at coordinate 334,969 of NW_027640875.1, forward strand.
ATTTATTATTACCAAAGGGGAAAGGTAGGAGAAGGGATAAATTAACAGTTTGGGATTAACACATACACACTGCTATGTATAAAATAGATCATCAACAAGGAACTACTGTATAGCACAGGGGAACTACACTGAATATTTTGCAATAACCTATAAGGGGAAATAATCTGAAAAAGAATAGATATTTTTATTGACATCATCTATCAATGACAGATAAAATGTAACCTAAGCAAGGCCGATGGTGAGTGCTTCTGACCCTGAAGATTTCAGTCATCTAAAGTTTGGGCTCTGCCTATTTCCCAAGGCCCTTAAAGGACATACGTGTAACCGTAGCTTAAAAATTCCCCAGTTTGGGGTTCGGGGAGGCACTGATTTGGAAAAATCCCTGGTGTTCTCCTTACATGCACAGGACCCTTCCTACAGCTAAAACATGCCTGTCACACCTAGAGGATGGTACACCGTTTGATCGGAAAGAGTTTGGAAAAGGAACCTCATATCCTCATCGCCTGGTGCTCGGGTTCAACCCTCCAGCATCTTTCCTAACAATCTCCTCACTTGGGGACATCAGCACCGTCAACATCCTCTTGCAAACAGTTTGGAATTTGTCCAGAGGATGAAGCGGAAGGATGAGAAAAATTTAGAGACAAGTCTTAGGTGTTCGGACAGGCACATGCCACTCTAATTTCCAATCCAGAAGACAAATTCATCAAAGGCTAGAATTGCCCACGGAAACAGAATAGGGCTAGAGGAAATCCCGCTGTTTTGTGTCCAGTTTCCAAAAACACAAGTTGAAAAATGGAACTCAGGGGCACTAAAATTCATGAAACTGCAGAGTTGAAAATATCTATCGTCGAAAAATGTCTTGAGGTAAGTCACAGAAAAGGACTTGTAAGCAAGGGAGAGTGGCAGGAAACAGATTTGAAGAGGTAGAAAGGACTCCCCATTAAAGCACAAGAAAAGGGGCTGAACATCGCCAATGATGCAGTTGGCCAAAAAGGGTGTATGCATTTTTTCTGAATATATTCAAGTAAAGGCCATACACACTTTTTATCCAACCAAACAGGTGGGCACTGGAAATCAATATCACAAAATGTATCACTTCACATCAGTCAGAAGGGCCATCCACATAAAGTGTAAACACCAGAAATGCAGGACAGGGCGAGGAGAAAAGGGAGCCCTGTGAGGCTGATAGTGGAAATGTAATTTGCCAACGGCCACTCTGGAGAAGTGTATTGTGTTTGCTAAAACATCTAAAAAATGAGCTACAGAGCATAGGGCACTTGCACTCATGGGCGTGTACCTTGGGAAAAACAAAAATCGACAGAAAACAGGCACCCGAACGTTTACCACCTCTCTGTTAAAAAGGGCCTCAACTTGGATATAACCTAAATGTCCCTGGAAGGATAAAATGGATAAAAGAGATGGGGTACTTATGTAGAGTGGAATATTACTCATCCAGAAATCAATGAAATAAGGCCAGTTGTAACAACTCTGGAGGAGTTACATAAGATCATTCTAAGTGACATATGTCAGAAAGAAAAAGACACATATCATAAGATGTCACTTAAAGGTGGAATCAAAAATGGCTACACATGAAATAAATTACAAAACAGAAACATAGTCAAATATGTAGAAAATAGACATAAGGCTGCTAAATGGGAAAGGTGGGGAATGGTGAGGTATTATCCAGGAGGTTGAAATGAGCAAAGATACCATTCCAAGTACCAAATTGAATAACTGACAAGGCCTACACGGTACCTCAAAGAACTGCACTCAGCCCACTCAAGTCACTGGAAAATAATACATATGACTGGTAAGCATCTGAAAAAGAATTTATTGTTGTCTCACAGTACATGAATCAAGTGGATGTACAGCAGCAAAAAACAGAGCTTTGAAAATCAGCTGTAACCAATATAAAAATAAATTTAAAACTATTTATAAAAACAGTGAGACAGACAAAAATTCTTACAACTTTTGTTGAAGGGCTACGATGTAACATGGATTGAACACATGTAGACCCACAGCAGGATGATTATATAAGGCTGGAAGCTATGCACGCTAAGAGATGTTAGAGAGGCTGGGTGAGGAAATGCAGACCTTTTAAAGTAATACTGCCTGGTACCCATTCCATGGGTCCCAAATCTGCAGGTTCAAGGGAATCTTCTGACAGCGAAAACATGCCCGGGAAACCGAGATGAATGTACACCGTGTGCTCAGGAAAGGTGTCTAAAATGCACCTCATTTTTGATCTCCTGGTGCTGGGGTTCGCCATTCCAGCCACATTACTAACAATCTCCCCACTTGGAGAATCAGCACCTTTAACCTCCTGTTTTACACAGTTTGCAATTTGTGCAGAGGATAAATGGGAAGAGGGGGAACCAATGAGAGATTAGCTGTAGGACTTTTGACAGGCACATGTCACTCTAATTTCCCATTAGGAAGAAGAATTAACCAAAGGCTCAGCCTGCCTCCCCAGAACCAGAATAGGGCCAGAAGTAATCCAATGGTTTGGCGGCCAGCTCACAAAAAAAGTGAGTTGCAAAATGGAGCTCAGGAGCAGACAATTCAAAGACCTGCAAAGATATAAATGATAACCAACGTCCAAAAATATATTCAGGTAAGGCAACGAAGAGGATCTGAATGAGAGGCAGAATTGCAGGAAACAGATTTCAAAAGGTAGATTGTACTCACATTTAAAGCATATGAAAAGCAGCAGAATTTCTAAAATGATGCGGTTGGGCAAAAGGGTGTATGTGTTTTTTTCGTGAATATCTTCAGGAAAAAAACACATGCAGAGTTTTTGGCCAACCAAGCAAGAGGGAAATGCAAATCCGCACAACAAAGAAGTCTCAATTTCCACTGCTCAGAAAGGCCATCCAAAAAATGTGTACAAACCAGAAATGCAGGAGAGGCCATGGAAAACAGGGAGCCTAGTCACGCTGATGGGTGGGGTATAAATATCCAAGAGCCACTCTGAAGAAGTGTATGCTGTTTTTAAAACATCTAAAATACAAAGCCCCGGAGCAAGGGGACTTCAACTCATGGACATATAACTTGGGAAGACTAAATGTCAATAAGACACAGGCACCCCAAAGTTTAGGGCTGCTCTGCATACAAGAACCTCAACTTTGGTACACCTAAAATATCCCAGGAAAAAGAGAAATGCATAAAGAACTTGTGGTAATTTTGTACAACGGAATATCACTCAGACGTGAAATCAATGTATATAAGGCCAGTAGCAGCATAAAGAGTGGATTTAGGTATGATGATTTTAAGGGAAATTAGTCACACAGAAAAATAATCTTATCATAAGATATCACTTATAGAGGGAATGTCAATATCACAACACATGAACTGAATTAGGAAAGAGAACAGAGTCTCACATTTAGCAAAAATCTCTTATGCCTGCTTCAGGGGAAAGGAGAGGTGGGGTGATGCATAAAACCAGAGTTTGATATTAGCACAGGTACCATTCCATAAACCAAATACAGAATAGACAAGACCTACACCATCCTCAGTGAACGGGACTCAACACCCCTATGCCCCACAGAGGAATATATCTGACTACTAAGAATCTTAAAACCTATGTATTGATATGTCTCCGTAAGGGAATCAATTGTGTCTAGACTGGCATAAACACGTCAGTGAAAATCAGCTCAACCCCATTATAAAAATGAATTTCAAAAAAACCCCAAAAAACAGCGAAATTCTTACACAATTCCTTCAGGGTTTCTGATGAAACCTGGAATGACCCTATCTGCAAAGACAGCTGGATGAGACATAAGGCTGGACACTTGGGACTGAGAGGACTGGTGAGATTGGGAGAGAAAATGCAGACCTTTTAAAGTAGTAATGCATGCCACCATTCCATGTGTCCCAAATCTCCAGGTAGAAGGGTATATCACTACAATTATAACATGTATGGGAAACCTAGAAAATGGACACCCTGTGATGGCGAAAGGTTTCTAAAACTCTCCTAATTTTTCCTCTCCTTGTGCTCCACTTTGGCATTCCAACTGCTTTACTATCAATCTCCCAACTTAGGAGAGTCAGCCCCTATAACCTCCTGGTTCGCACAGTTTGCTAATTGTGCAGAGGATGAAAGGGAAGAGGGAGAACCAATCAGAGAGTAGATGTAGGCATTTGGAAGGTCATATGTCACTCTAAGTTCCCGGCAGGAAGAAGAATTAACCAAAGCCTCAACCACCCACAGGGAACCAATAGAGCGACCCCTGGAACCAGTATAGGTCCTGAAGCAAAATTGTGGATTTGCGGCCAGCTCACAAAGATGGGATTTGAAAATTGGAGCTCAGGGGCACAGCAATTCACAAACCTGCAGACTTATAAAGGACTACTCTCTTCCAAAAACCTGTTGAGGGAAGGCAATGAAGTGGCCTTGAAAATGAGGCAGAATTGCACAAAACATATTTCAAGAGGTAAATTGGAATCGCCTTTAAAGCACAGGAAAAGCATCCCAACTTGGACAGAGATGCACTTGGCCAAAAAGGGCGTATGCCTTTTCTCCTGAATATATTCAGAAGAAAACGCATACGCCCTTTTTGGCCAATCAAGCAAGCGCGCAATACAAATCCACACTACAAAGAATTGTCACTTGCCACCGGTCAAAAGGGACATCCGAATATCTGTAAAACACAGAAAGGCAAGAGAGAGATGGCAAGGGCATGAAGCAATGTGATCCCAATGGTCATGGAGGATTGTGATGACAAGCGCATGGAGAATTGTGATGACAAGATTATGTACCATTTTGTTGACAAAGGCAGGGAGCATTATGATGACAAGGTTCATGGAGCACTGTGATGACAAGCATCACGGAGCATTGTGATGACAAGGGTCATGGAGCATTGGGATGACAAGCACATGGATCATTGTGATGACAATGGTCATGGAGCATTTTAATGACAAGTGTCCCGGATCATCGTGTTGTCAGGGTTCATGGAGCATTGTGATGACAGTGGTCATGGAGCATTGTGATGACAGGGGTCATGGCGCATTGTGATGAGAAGGTCATGGAGCATTGGGTGAAAATGTCCATGGAGTACTGTGATGACAGGGGTCATGGAGCATTGTGATGACAAGGTACTGGAGCACTGTGATGAGAAGACCATGGAGCCTTGTGATGACAAGTCTCATGGAGCATTCTGATGAAAAGTGCCATGGAGCATTGTGATTACAGGGGTCTTGGAGCATTGTGATGACAAGGGCATGGAGCATTGGGATGAGAAGGCCATGGAGCGTTCTGATGACATGCATCATGGAGCTTTGTGATGACAAGGGCATGGAGCATTGTGATTACAGCGGTCTTGGAGCACTGTGATAAAAAGGGCATGGATCATTGTGATGAAAAAGGCATGGAGCCTTGTCATGACAGGGTTCAAGGAGCAAACTGACAACAAGTGTCAGGGAGCATTGTGATGACAAGGGTATTGAGTATTGTGATGACAAAGGTCATGGAGCATTGTGATGAGAAGACCATGGATAATTGTGATGACGAGCGTCATGGGGCGTTGTGATGATAAGTGTTATGGAACATATTGATCTCAAGGATTTGGAGCATTGTGATGACAGAGGTCATGGAGCATTTTGGTTTCATTGTGATGACAATAGCCTGAAGCATTATGATGATGAGCATGGTGCATTGTGATGACAGGGTTTATGGAGCATTGAGATGAAAAGGGGCATGGAGCATTGCGATTACAGGAGTCTTGGAGCATTGTGATGACAAAGGCATGGAACATCGTGAATGAGAAGGCCATGGAGCATTCTGTTGACATGCGTCATGGAGCTTTGTGATGACAAGTGCATAGAGCATTGTGATTACAGGGGTCTTGGAGCATTGTGATGACAAGGGTCATGGAGCCTTGTGATGACAAGGCTGTGGAACATTGTGATGGCAGGGGTCATGGAGCATTGTTATGACAGGGGTAATGGAGCATTGTGATGACAAGGGCATGGAGCATTGGTCTGAAAAGTTTCATGGATTATTGTGATGAGAGGGGGCAAGGAGCATTGTGATGACAAGGGCATGGAACACTGTGATACATGGGTCATGGAGGATTGTAATGAGAAGCGCATGGAGCATTGTGATAAGAATGGCATCGAGCATTGTGATGAAAAGCATCATGGAGCCTGTGATGACAAGGGCATGGAACAATGTGATGAGAGGGTTCATGGAGCATTGTGATGACAATGGCATGCAGCATTGTGATGACAAGGGTCATTGAGCTTTGTGATGACAAAGGTCATGGAGCATTTTGATGACAAGGGTGTGGTGCATTCTGTTGTGAAGGGCAGGGAACATTGTGATGACAGGGGTTATGGAACATTGTGATGTCAGGGGAATGGAGCATTGTGATGATAAAGGCATGTAGCATTGTTGTGACAAGGGTCATGGAATATTGTGATGACAGGGGTGAGGGTGTATTGTGTTGACTAGTGATGGAACATTGTGATATCAGTGGTGAGAGAGCATTTTGATGAGAAGTGCATGGAGCAGTGTGATGACAAGGTTTATGGAGCATTGTGATGACAAAGATGTGGAGCATTGTGATGACAAGCACATGGAACATTGTGATGCCATGGGTCATGGAGTATTGTGCTAACAAAGGCATTGAGCATTGGGATGACAAGGGTCACCGAGCATTGTGATGAAATGTTCATGGAGCGCTGTGGTGACAAAGGTCACAGAGCCTTGTGATGACGAGGTCATGAACCATTGTGATGACAAAGGTCTTGAAGCATTGTGATGACTGGAGTCACGGAGCATTGTGATGACAGGGGTCATAGAGCATTGTGATGAAAGGGCATGGAGCATTGTGATGACAGGGTCATGGAGCATTTTTCTGACAAGTTTCATGGATTATTGTGATGACAGTGGGCATGGTGCATTGTGATGACAAGGCCATGGAGCATTGTGATGAGAAGGTCATGGAGTATTGTGAAGAAGGGTGTCAGGGAGCATTGTGATGACATATGTCATGGTCTATTGCAATGACAATGGAATGTAGCATTGTGATGCCAAGTGTCATGGAGGATTGTGATGACAAAGGTAATGGAGCATTTTGATGACAAGGGCTTGGAGCATTGTGATGACAAGGGTCATGGAGCATTGTGATAACAAGGGCCATTGAGAATTTTGATGACATGTTCATGAAGCATTGTGATGACAATCACATGGAGCTTGCTATGACAGGTGTCATGGAGCATTGCGATGACAAGTGCATAGAGAATTGTGATGACAAAACATGTAACACTGTGATGAGAAGTATCATGGAGCATAGTGATGCCAAGAACGTGGAGAATTGTGATGACAGGGGACATGGAGCATTGTGATGACCAGGGCATGGAGCATTGTGATTGCAAGACCGTGGAGCACTGTGATGAGAAGACCATGGATAATTGTGATGACGAGCGTCATGGAACACTGTAATGACAAGGGGTATAGAGCATTGTGATGACAGTGGTCATGGAGCATTGTGATGACCGGGGACATGGAGCATTGTGATGACTGGGGACATGGAGCATTGTGATGACCAGGGCATGGAGCCTTGTGATGGCAAGGTCGTGGAGCACTGTGATGAGAAGATCATGGATAATTGTGATGACGAGGGTCATGGAGCACTGTAATGACAAAGGGTATAGAGCATTGTGATGACAGTGGTCCTGGAGCATTGTGATGACCGGGGACATGGAGCATTTTGATGCCCAAGGCATGGAGCACTGTGATGGCAAGACCGTGGAGCATTGTGATGAGAAGACCATGGATAATTGTGATGAGGAGCGTCATGGAGCACTGTAATGACAAGTGGTATGGAGCCTTGTGATGACAGGGGTCATGGAGCATTGTTATGACAGTGGTCATGGAGCATTGTGATGACAAGGGTCATGGAGCATTTTGATGACAAGGTCGTGGAGCATTGTGATGAGAAGACCATGGACAATTGTGATTACGAGTGTCATGGAGCACTGTAATGACAAGCGCTATGGAGCATTGTGATGACAGGGGTCATGGAGCATTGTGATGACTGGGGACATGCAGCATTGTGATGACCAGGGCATGGAGCATTGTGATGGCAAGACCGTGGAGCACTGTGATGAGAAGACCATGGATAATTGTGGTGACGAACATCATGGAGCACTGTAATGACAAGGGGTATGGAGCATTGTGATGACAGGTGTCATGGAGCATTGTGATGACAGGGGTCATGCATCATTGAGATGAAAAGTGTCACGGAGCATTCTGATGACAAGCTTGTGGAGTATTGTGATGACAATGGCATGGAGCATTGTGATGGAAAGGGCATGGATCATTGTGATAAAAAAGGCATGGAGACTTGTCATGACAGGGTTCAATGAGCATACTGATGACAAGTATCAGGGAGCATTGTGATGACAAGTGTATTGAGAATTGTGATGACAAAGGTCATGGAGCATTGTGATGAGAAGTCCATGGATAATTGTGATGACCAGCGTCATGGGGGGTTGTGATGACAAGTGTTATGGAACATTGTGATCACAAGGGTTTGGAGCATTGTGATGAGAGAGTTCATGGAGAATTTTGATTTCATTGTGATGACAATAGCATGAAGCATTATGATGATGGGCATGGTGCATTGTGATGACAGGGTTCATGGAGCATTGAGATGCAAAGAGGCATGGATCATTGTAATAACAAGGGTCTTGGAGCATTGTGATGACAAGGTCATGGAGTATTGTGATGAGAAGGCCATGGAGCATTCTGATGACATGTGTCAGGGAGCTTTGTGATGACATGGGCATGGAGCATTGTGATTACATGGGTCTTGGAGCATTGTGATGACAAGGGCCATGGAGTCTTGTGATGACAAGGCCGTAGAACATTGTGATGGCAGGGGTCATGGAGCATTGTTATGACAGGTGTAATGGAGCATTGTGATGACAAGGGCATGGAGCATTGGTCTGAAAAGTTTCATGGATTATTGTGATGAGAGTGAGCATGGAGCATTGTGATGACAAGGGCACGGAACACAGTGATACATGTGTTATGGAGATTGCAATGACAAGGGCATGGAGCATTGTGATGACAAGCGTCATGGAGCTTTGTGATGACAACGGCATGGAGCAATGTGATGAGAGGTTTCATGGAGCTTTGTGATGACAATGGCATGGAGCATTGTGATTCCAAGGGTCATGGAGCTTTGTGATGACATAGGCCATGGAGCATTTTGATGACAAGAGCGTGGTGCATTGTGATGAGAAGGGCAGGGAGCATTGTGATGACAGGGTCATGGAGCAATTGGATGAAAAGGGTCATGGAACATTTTGATGACAGTGTTTATGGAACATTGTGATGTTAGGGGTCATGGAGCATTGTGATGAAAAGGGTCATGGAGCATTGTGATGACAGGGGTTATGGAACATTGTGATGTCAGGGGTCATGGAGCATTGTGATGATAAGAGCATGTAGCATTGTTGTGACAAGGGTCATGGAACATTGGGATGACAGGGTGGAGGGAGTATTGTGTTGACTAGTGATGGAACATTGTGATATCAGTGGTGAGAGAGCATTTTGATGAGAGGTGCATGGAGCATTGTGATGACAAGGCTGTGGAGCATTGTGATGAGAAACGCAGGGCACATTGTGATGACATGGGTCATGGAACATTGTGATGACAAACGCATGGAGCATTGTGATGACAAGGTTTATGGAGCATTGTGATGACAACGATGTAGAGCATTGTGATGACAAGCGCATGGCACATTTGATGCCATGTGTCATGGAGTAATGTGCTGACAAAGGCATGGAGCATTGTGATGACAAGGGTCACCGAGCATTGTGATGAAATGTTCATGGAGTGTTGTGGTCACAAAGGTCACAGAGCCTTGTGATGATGAGGTCATGGACCATTGTGATGACAAAGGTCATGAAGCATTGTGATGACTGGAGTCACGGAGCATTGTGATGACAGGGGTCATAGAGCATTGTGATGAAAGGGCATGGAGCATTGTGATGACAGGGTCATGGAGCATTTTTCTGACAAGTTTCAGGGATTATTGTGATGACAGTGGGCATGGCGCATTGTGATGACAAGGGCATGGAGCATTGTGATGAGAAGGTCATGGAGTATTGTGAAGAAGGGTGTCAGGGAGCATTGTGATGACATATGTCATGGTCTATTGCAATGACAATGGAATGTAGCATTGTGATGCCAAGTGTCATGGAGGATTGTGATGACAAAGGTAATGGAGCATTTTGATGACCAGGGCTTGGAGCATTGTGATGACAAGGGTCATGGAGCATTGTGATAACAAGGGCCATTGAGAATTTTGACGACATGTTCATGAAGCATTGTGATGACAATCACATGGAGCTTGCTATGACAGGGGTCATGGAGCATTGCGATGACAAGTGCATAGAGAATTGTGATGACGAAGCATGTAACACTGTGATGAGAAGTATCATGGAGCATAGTGATGCCAAGAACGTGGAGAATTGTGATGACAGGGGACATGGAGCATTGTGATGACCAGGGCATGGAGCATTGTGATGGCAAGACCGTGGAGCATTGTGATGAGAAGACCATGGATAATTGTGATGACGAGCGTCATGGAGCACTGTAATGACAAGGGGTATGGAGCATTGTGATGACAGGGGTCATGGAGCATTGTGATGACTGGGGACATGGAGCATCGTGATGACCAAGGCATGGAGCATTGTGATGGCAAGACCGTGGAGCATTGTGATGAGAAGCCCATGGATAATTGTGATGACGAGCGTCATGGAACACTGTAATGACAAGTGGTATTGAGCATTGTGATGACAGGGGTCATGGAGCATTCTGAAGACAATGATCATGGAGCATTCTGATGACAAGTTTGTGGAGTATTGTGATGACAATGACCTGGAGCGTTGTGATGACAAGGGCATGGAGCATTCTGATGAAAAATGCATGGAGCCTTTTCATGACAGTTTTCAAGGAGTATTCTGACGACAAGTGTCAGGGAGCATTGTGATGACAAGTGTATTGAGAATTGTGATGACAAAGGTCATGGAGCATTGTGACGACAAGTGCATGGAGTATTGTCATGACAGTCATCATGGAGTGTTGTGATGACAAGTGTTATGGAACATTGTGATCACAAGGGGTTGGAGCATTGTGATGACAGAGGTCATGGACCATTTTGATTTCAAGGAGCATGGAGCATTGTGATGACAAGGGCATGGAGCAATGTGATCCCAAGGTTCATGGAGGATTGTGATGAAAATGGTAATGGAGTATTGTGATGACAAGCTCATGGAGCATTGTGATGACAAGGTCATGTAGCATTTTGATGACACAGGCATGGAGAATTGTGATGATAAGGGTCATGGAGCACTGTGATGATAAGCGTCACGGAGCATTGTGATTACAGGGGTCATGGAGCATTGGGATGACAAGGGCATGGATCATTGTGATGACAAGTGTCATGGAGCATAGGGCTGAAAATGTTCATGGAGCATTGTGATGACAAGGGAATGGAGCATTGTGATGACAAGAGTCCCGGATCATTGTGTTGTCAGGGGTCATGGAGAGTTGTGATGACAGTGGTCATGGAGGACTGTGATGATATGGGTCATGGAGCATTGTGATGAGAAGGTCATGAAACATTGGGCTGAAAATGTTCATGGAGTATTGTGATGACAGGGGTCATGGAGCATTGTAATGAGAAGGGAATTGAGCACTGTGATGACAAGGTCCTGGAGCATTGTGATGGGAAGTCCATGGAGCTTTGTGATGACAATTCTCATGGAACATTCTGATGAAAAGGGGCATGGAGCATTGTGATTACAGGGGTCTTGGAGCACTGTGATGACAAGGGCATGGAGCATTGTGATGAGAAGGCCATGGAGCATTCTGATGACATGCGTCATGGAGCTTTGTGCTGACAAGGGCATGGAGCATTGTGATGAAAATGGCATGGATCATTGTTATGAAAAAGGCATGGAGCCTTGTCATGACAGGGTTCAAGGAGCATACTGACGACAAGTGTCACGGAGCATTGTGATGACAAGTGTATTGAGCATTGTGATGACAAAGTTCATGGAGCATTGTGATGAGAAGACCATGGATAATTGTGATGATGAGCGTCATGGGGTGTTGTGATGATAAGTTTTATGGAACATTGTGATCACAAGGGTTTGGAGCATTGTGACGACAGAGGTCATGGACCATTTTGATTTCATTGTGATGAAAATAGCCTGAAGCATTATGGTGATGGGCATGGTGCATTGTGATGACAGCTTTCATGGGGCATTGAGATGAAAAGGGGCATGGAGCATTGTGATTACAGGGGTCTTGGAGCATTGTGATGACAAGGGCAAGGAGCATTGTGATGAGAAGGCCATGGAGCATTCTGATGACATGCGTCATTGAGCTTTGTGATGACAAGGGCATGGAGCATTGTGATTACAGGGGTCTTGGAGCATTGTGATGACAAGGGTCATGGAGCTTTGTGATGACAATGGTGTGGAACATTGTGATGGCAGGCGTCATGGAGCATTGTTATGACAGGGGTAATGGAGCATTGTGATGAGAAGGGCATGGAGCATTGGTCTGAAAAGTTTCATGGATTATTGTGATGAGAGTGGGCATGGAGCATTGTGATGACAAGGTCACGGAACACTGTGATCCATGGGTCCTGGAGGATAGTAATGACAAGGGCTTGGAGCATTGTGATGAGAAGGGCATCGAACATTGTTTTGACAAGCGTCATGGAGCTTTGTGATGACAAGGGCATGGAACAATGTGATGAGAGGGTTCATGGAACATTGTGATTCCAAGGGTTATGGAGCTTTGTGATGACAAAAGTCATGGAGCATTTTGATGTCAAGGGCGTGGTGCATTGTGGTGAGAAGGGCAGGGAGCATTTTGATGACAGGGTCATGCAGCAATTTGATGAAAAGTGTAATGGAACATTTTGATGACAGGGGTTATAGAACATTGTGATGTCAGGGGTCATGGAGCTTTGGGATGAAAAGGGTCATGGAGCATTTTGATGACAGGGGTTATGGAACATTGTGATGTCAGGGGTCATGGAACATTGTGATGATAAGGGGATGTAGCATTGTGATGACAGGGGTCATGGAACATTGTGATTACAGGGGTGAGGGAGTATTGTGATGACTAGTGATGGAACATTGTGATATCTCTGTTGAGAGAGCATTTTGATGAGAAGTGCATGGAGCATTGTGATTACAAGGTTTATGGAGCATTACAATGACAAGGTTGTGGACCGTTGTGATGAAAATCACGTGGCGCATTGTGATGACAAGGGTCATGGAGCATTGTTCTGACAAAGGCATGGAGCATTGTGATGACAAGGGTCACGGAGCATTGTGATGAAAAGTTCATGGAGTATTGTGGTTACAATGGTCACAGAGCCTTGTGATGATGTGGGCATGGACCACTGTGATGACAAATGTTATGAAGCATTGTGATGACTGGAGTCACAGAGCATTGTGATGACAGGGTTCATGGAGCATTGTGATGACAAGGGCATGGAGCATTGTGATGACAGGGGCATGGAGCATTGGTCTGACAAGTTTAATAGATTATTGTGATGACAGTGGGCATGGGGCGTTGTGATGACAAGGGCATGGGGCATTGTGATGAGAAGGTCATGGAGTATTGTGAAGACAGGTGTCAGGGAGCATTGTGATGACATATGTCATGGTCCATTGCGATGACAATGGCATGGAGCATTGTGATGCCAAATGTAATGGAGGATTGTGATGACAAATATAATGGAGCATTGTGATGACTAGGGCTTGGAGCATTATGATGACAAGGGCCATTGAAAATTTTCATGACAAGGTCGTGAAGCATTGTGATGACAAGGTGCTGGAGCATTGTGATGAGAAAACCATGGAGCCTTGTGAGACAAGTCTCATGGAGCATACTGATGAAAAGGGGCATGGAGCGTTGTGATTAGAGTGTCTTGGAAAATTGTGATGACAAGGGCATGGAGCATTGTGATGAGAAGGCCAAGGAGCAGTCTGATGACATGCGTCATTGAGCTTTGTGATGACAAGGGCATGGAGCATTGTAATTACAGGCGTCTTGGAGCATTGTGATGAAAAAGGCATGGATAATTGTGATGAAAAAGGCATGGAGCCTTGTCATGACAGGGTTCAAGGAGCATACAGAGAACAAGTGTCTGGGAGCATTTTGATGACAAGTGTATTGAGCATTGTGATGAAAAAGGTCATGGAGCATTGTGATGAGAAGACCATAGATAATTGTGATGACGAGCGTCATGGGGCATTGTGATGACAAGTGTTATGGAATATTGTGATCACAAGGGTTTGGAGCAGTGTTATGACAGAGGTCATGGAGCATTTTGATTTCATTGTGATGACAATAACCTGAAGCATTATGATGATGGGCATGGTGCATTGTGATGACAGGGTTCATGGATCATTGAGATAAAAAGGGACATGGAGCATTGTGATTACAGGGGTCTTGGAGCATTGTGATGAGAAGGGTCATGGAGCCTTGTGATGACAAGGCCATGGAACATCTTGATGGCAGGGGTCATGGAGCATTGTGATGGCAGGGGTCATGGAGCATTGTGATGGCAAGGGCATGGAGCATTCTGATGACATGCATCATGGAGCTTTGTGATGACAAGGGCATGGAGCACTGTGATTACAGGGGTCTTGGAGCATTGTGATGACAAGGGTCATGGAGCCTTGTGATGACAAGGCCGTGGAACGTTGTGATGGCAGGGGTCATGGAGCATTGTTATGACAGGGGTAATGGAGCATTGTGATGACAAGGGCATGGAACATTAGTCTGAAAAGTTTCATGGATTATTGTGATGAGAGTGGGCATGGAGCATTGTGATGACAAGGGCACGGAACACAGTGATCCATGGGTCATGGAGGATTGTAATGACAAGGGCATGGAGCATTGTGATGAGAAGGGCATCGAGCAGTGTGATGACAAGCACCATGGAGCTTTTTGATGACAATTGCATGGAACAATGTGATGAGAGGTTTCATGGAGTATTGTGATGACAATGGCATGGAGCATTGTGATGCCAAGGGTCATGGAGCTTTGTGATGACAAAGGTCATGGAGCATTTTGATGACAAGGGCGTGGTGCATTGTGATGAGAAGGGCAGGGAGCATTGTGATGACATTGTCATGGACCAATTTGATGAAAAGGGTCATGGAACATTTTGATGAGAGGCGTTATGTAACATTGTGATGTCAGGGGTCATGGAGCATTTTGATGAAAAGGGTCATGGAGCATTTTGATGACAGGGGTTATGGAACATTGTGATGTCAGGGATCATCGAACATTGTGATGATAAGTGCATGTAGCATTGTGATGACAGGAGTCATGGAACATTGTGATGACAGGGTTGAGGGAGTATTGTGATGAATAGTGATGTAACATTGTGATATCAGTGGTGAGAGAGCATTTTGATTTGAAGTGCATGGAGCATTGTGATGACAAGGTTTATGGAGCATTGTGATGACAAGATTGTGGAGCACTGTGACGGCAAGCGCATGGTGCATTGTGATGACATGGGTCATGGAGCATTGTGCTGAGAAGCGCATGGAGCATTGTGATGACAAGGGTCATGGAGCATTGTGCTGAGAAAGGCATAGAACATTGTGATGACAAGGGTCAAAGAGCATTGTGATGAAAAGTTCATGAAGCATTGTGGTTAAAATGGTCACAGAGACTGTTGATGACAAGGGCATGGACCATTGTGATGACAAAGGTCATGAAGCCTTGTGATGACTGGAGTCACGGAGCATTGTGATGACAGGGGTCATGGAGCATTGTGATAACAAGGGCATGGGGCATTGTGATGACAAGGGCATGGAGCATTGGTCTAATAAGTTTCATGGCTTATTGCGATGACAGTTGGAATGGCGCATTGTGATGACAAGGGCATGGAGCATTGTGATGACAAGGTCATTCATTATTGTGAAGACAGGTGTCAGGGAGCATTGTGATGACATATGTCATGGTCTATTGCAATGACAATGGAATGTAGCATTGTGATGCCAAGTGTCATGGAGGATTGTGATGACAAAGGTAATGGAGCATTTTGATGACCAGGGCTTGGAGCATTGTGATGACAAGGGTCATGGAGCATTGTGATAACAAGGGCCATTGAGAATTTTGACGACATGTTCATGAAGCATTGTGATGACAATCACATGGAGCTTGCTATGACAGGGGTCATGGAGCATTGCGATGACAAGTGCATAGAGAATTGTGATGACGAAGCATGTAACACTGTGATGAGAAGTATCATGGAGCATAGTGATGCCAAGAACGTGGAGAATTGTGATGACAGGGGACATGGAGCATTGTGATGACCAGGGCATGGAGCATTGTGATGGCAAGACCGTGGAGCATTGTGATGAGAAGACCATGGATAATTGTGATGACGAGCGTCATGGAGCACTGTAATGACAAGGGGTATGGAGCATTGTGATGACAGGGGTCATGGAGCATTGTGATGACTGGGGACATGGAGCATCGTGATGACCAAGGCATGGAGCATTGTGATGGCAAGACCGTGGAGCATTGTGATGAGAAGCCCATGGATAATTGTGATGACGAGCGTCATGGAACACTGTAATGACAAGTGGTATTGAGCATTGTGATGACAGGGGTCATGGAGCATTCTGAAGACAATGATCATGGAGCATTCTGATGACAAGTTTGTGGAGTATTGTGATGACAATGACCTGGAGCGTTGTGATGACAAGGGCATGGAGCATTCTGATGAAAAATGCATGGAGCCTTTTCATGACAGTTTTCAAGGAGTATTCTGACGACAAGTGTCAGGGAGCATTGTGATGACAAGTGTATTGAGAATTGTGATGACAAAGGTCATGGAGCATTGTGACGACAAGTGCATGGAGTATTGTCATGACAGTCATCATGGAGTGCTGTGATGACAAGTGTTATGGAACATTGTGATCACAAGGGGTTGGAGCATTGTGATGACAGAGGTCATGGACCATTTTGATTTCAAGGAGCATGGAGCATTGTGATGACAAGGGCATGGAGCAATGTGATCCCAAGGTTCATGGAGGATTGTGATGAAAATGGTAATGGAGTATTGTGATGACAAGCTCATGGAGCATTGTGATGACAAGGTCATGTAGCATTTTGATGACACAGGCATGGAGAATTGTGATGATAAGGGTCATGGAGCACTGTGATGATAAGCGTCACGGAGCATTGTGATTACAGGGGTCATGGAGCATTGGGATGACAAGGGCATGGATCATTGTGATGACAAGTGTCATGGAGCATAGGGCTGAAAATGTTCATGGAGCATTGTGATGACAAGGGAATGGAGCATTGTGATGACAAGAGTCCCGGATCATTGTGTTGTCAGGGGTCATGGAGAGTTGTGATGACAGTGGTCATGGAGGACTGTGATGATATGGGTCATGGAGCATTGTGATGAGAAGGTCATGAAACATTGGGCTGAAAATGTTCATGGAGTATTGTGATGACAGGGGTCATGGAGCATTGTAATGAGAAGGGAATTGAGCACTGTGATGACAAGGTCCTGGAGCATTGTGATGGGAAGTCCATGGAGCTTTGTGATGACAATTCTCATGGAACATTCTGATGAAAAGGGGCATGGAGCATTGTGATTACAGGGGTCTTGGAGCATTGTGATGACAAGGGCATGGAGCATTGTGATGAGAAGGCCATGGAGCATTCTGATGACATGCGTCATGGAGCTTTGTGCTGACAAGGGCATGGAGCATTGTGATGAAAATGGCATGGATCATTGTTATGAAAAAGGCATGGAGCCTTGTCATGACAGGGTTCAAGGAGCATACTGACGACAAGTGTCACGGAGCATTGTGATGACAAGTGTATTGAGCATTGTGATGACAAAGTTCATGGAGCATTGTGATGAGAAGACCATGGATAATTGTGATGATGAGCGTCATGGGGTGTTGTGATGATAAGTTTTATGGAACATTGTGATCACAAGGGTTTGGAGCATTGTGACGACAGAGGTCATGGACCATTTTGATTTCATTGTGATGAAAATAGCCTGAAGCATTATGGTGATGGGCATGGTGCATTGTGATGACAGCTTTCATGGGGCATTGAGATGAAAAGGGGCATGGAGCATTGTGATTACAGGGGTCTTGGAGCATTGTGATGACAAGGGCAAGGAGCATTGTGATGAGAAGGCCATGGAGCATTCTGATGACATGCGTCATTGAGCTTTGTGATGACAAGGGCATGGAGCATTGTGATTACAGGGGTCTTGGAGCATTGTGATGACAAGGGTCATGGAGCTTTGTGATGACAATGGTGTGGAACATTGTGATGGCAGGCGTCATGGAGCATTGTTATGACAGGGGTAATGGAGCATTGTGATGAGAAGGGCATGGAGCATTGGTCTGAAAAGTTTCATGGATTATTGTGATGAGAGTGGGCATGGAGCATTGTGATGACAAGGTCACGGAACACTGTGATCCATGGGTCCTGGAGGATAGTAATGACAAGGGCTTGGAGCATTGTGATGAGAAGGGCATCGAACATTGTTTTGACAAGCGTCATGGAGCTTTGTGATGACAAGGGCATGGAACAATGTGATGAGAGGGTTCATGGAACATTGTGATTCCAAGGGTTATGGAGCTTTGTGATGACAAAAGTCATGGAGCATTTTGATGTCAAGGGCGTGGTGCATTGTGGTGAGAAGGGCAGGGAGCATTTTGATGACAGGGTCATGCAGCAATTTGATGAAAAGTGTAATGGAACATTTTGATGACAGGGGTTATAGAACATTGTGATGTCAGGGGTCATGGAGCTTTGGGATGAAAAGGGTCATGGAGCATTTTGATGACAGGGGTTATGGAACATTGTGATGTCAGGGGTCATGGAACATTGTGATGATAAGGGGATGTAGCATTGTGATGACAGGGGTCATGGAACATTGTGATTACAGGGGTGAGGGAGTATTGTGATGACTAGTGATGGAACATTGTGATATCTCTGTTGAGAGAGCATTTTGATGAGAAGTGCATGGAGCATTGTGATTACAAGGTTTATGGAGCATTACAATGACAAGGTTGTGGACCGTTGTGATGAAAATCACGTGGCGCATTGTGATGACAAGGGTCATGGAGCATTGTTCTGACAAAGGCATGGAGCATTGTGATGACAAGGGTCACGGAGCATTGTGATGAAAAGTTCATGGAGTATTGTGGTTACAATGGTCACAGAGCCTTGTGATGATGTGGGCATGGACCACTGTGATGACAAATGTTATGAAGCATTGTGATGACTGGAGTCACAGAGCATTGTGATGACAGGGTTCATGGAGCATTGTGATGACAAGGGCATGGAGCATTGTGATGACAGGGGCATGGAGCATTGGTCTGACAAGTTTAATAGATTATTGTGATGACAGTGGGCATGGGGCGTTGTGATGACAAGGGCATGGGGCATTGTGATGAGAAGGTCATGGAGTATTGTGAAGACAGGTGTCAGGGAGCATTGTGATGACATATGTCATGGTCCATTGCGATGACAATGGCATGGAGCATTGTGATGCCAAATGTAATGGAGGATTGTGATGACAAATATAATGGAGCATTGTGATGACTAGGGCTTGGAGCATTATGATGACAAGGGCCATTGAAAATTTTCATGACAAGGTCGTGAAGCATTGTGATGACAAGGTGCTGGAGCATTGTGATGAGAAAACCATGGAGCCTTGTGAGACAAGTCTCATGGAGCATACTGATGAAAAGGGGCATGGAGCGTTGTGATTAGAGTGTCTTGGAAAATTGTGATGACAAGGGCATGGAGCACTGTGATGAGAAGGCCAAGGAGCAGTCTGATGACATGCGTCATTGAGCTTTGTGATGACAAGGGCATGGAGCATTGTAATTACAGGCGTCTTGGAGCATTGTGATGAAAAAGGCATGGATAATTGTGATGAAAAAGGCATGGAGCCTTGTCATGACAGGGTTCAAGGAGCATACAGAGAACAAGTGTCTGGGAGCATTTTGATGACAAGTGTATTGAGCATTGTGATGAAAAAGGTCATGGAGCATTGTGATGAGAAGACCATAGATAATTGTGATGACGAGCGTCATGGGGCATTGTGATGACAAGTGTTATGGAATATTGTGATCACAAGGGTTTGGAGCAGTGTTATGACAGAGGTCATGGAGCATTTTGATTTCATTGTGATGACAATAACCTGAAGCATTATGATGATGGGCATGGTGCATTGTGATGACAGGGTTCATGGATCATTGAGATAAAAAGGGACATGGAGCATTGTGATTACAGGGGTCTTGGAGCATTGTGATGAGAAGGGTCATGGAGCCTTGTGATGACAAGGCCATGGAACATCTTGATGGCAGGGGTCATGGAGCATTGTGATGGCAGGGGTCATGGAGCATTGTGATGGCAAGGGCATGGAGCATTCTGATGACATGCATCATGGAGCTTTGTGATGACAAGGGCATGGAGCACTGTGATTACAGGGGTCTTGGAGCATTGTGATGACAAGGGTCATGGAGCCTTGTGATGACAAGGCCGTGGAACGTTGTGATGGCAGGGGTCATGGAGCATTGTTATGACAGGGGTAATGGAGCATTGTGATGACAAGGGCATGGAACATTAGTCTGAAAAGTTTCATGGATTATTGTGATGAGAGTGGGCATGGAGCATTGTGATGACAAGGGCACGGAACACAGTGATCCATGGGTCATGGAGGATTGTAATGACAAGGGCATGGAGCATTGTGATGAGAAGGGCATCGAGCAGTGTGATGACAAGCACCATGGAGCTTTTTGATGACAATTGCATGGAACAATGTGATGAGAGGTTTCATGGAGTATTGTGATGACAATGGCATGGAGCATTGTGATGCCAAGGGTCATGGAGCTTTGTGATGACAAAGGTCATGGAGCATTTTGATGACAAGGGCGTGGTGCATTGTGATGAGAAGGGCAGGGAGCATTGTGATGACATTGTCATGGACCAATTTGATGAAAAGGGTCATGGAACATTTTGATGAGAGGCGTTATGTAACATTGTGATGTCAGGGGTCATGGAGCATTTTGATGAAAAGGGTCATGGAGCATTTTGATGACAGGGGTTATGGAACATTGTGATGTCAGGGATCATCGAACATTGTGATGATAAGTGCATGTAGCATTGTGATGACAGGAGTCATGGAACATTGTGATGACAGGGTTGAGGGAGTATTGTGATGAATAGTGATGTAACATTGTGATATCAGTGGTGAGAGAGCATTTTGATTTGAAGTGCATGGAGCATTGTGATGACAAGGTTTATGGAGCATTGTGATGACAAGATTGTGGAGCACTGTGACGGCAAGCGCATGGTGCATTGTGATGACATGGGTCATGGAGCATTGTGCTGAGAAGCGCATGGAGCATTGTGATGACAAGGGTCATGGAGCATTGTGCTGAGAAAGGCATAGAACATTGTGATGACAAGGGTCAAAGAGCATTGTGATGAAAAGTTCATGAAGCATTGTGGTTAAAATGGTCACAGAGACTGTTGATGACAAGGGCATGGACCATTGTGATGACAAAGGTCATGAAGCATTGTGATGACTGGAGTCACGGAGCATTGTGATGACAGGGGTCATGGAGCATTGTGATAACAAGGGCATGGGGCATTGTGATGACAAGGGCATGGAGCATTGGTCTAATAAGTTTCATGGCTTATTGCGATGACAGTTGGAATGGTGCATTGTGATGACAAGGGCATGGAGCATTGTGATGACAAGGTCATTCATTATTGTGAAGACAGGTGTCAGGGAGCATTGTGATGACATATGTAATGGCCCATTGTGATGACAATGCCATGGAGCATTGTGATGCCAAGTGTCATGGAGGATTCTGATGACAAAGGTAATGGAGCATTGTGATGACAATTGCTTGGAGCATTGTGATGACAAGGGTCAGGGAGCATTGTGCTGACAAGTGCATGGAAAATTGTTATGACAAGGGACATGGAACATTCTGATGACAAGCTTGTGGAGTATTTTGATGACAATGGCATGGAGCATTGTGATGAAAACGGCATGGTGCATTTTGATGAAAAAGGCATGGAGCCTTTTTGTGACAGGGTTCAAGGAGCATTCTGACGACAAGTGTCAGGGAGCATTGTGATGACAAGTGTATCGAGAATTGTGATGACAAAGGTCATGGAGCATTGTGATGAAAAGGGCATGGAGTATTGTGATGACAGGCATCATGGAGCATTGTGATGACAAGTGTTATGGAACATTGTGATCACAAGGGTTTGGAGCATTGTGATGACAGAGGTCATGGATCATTTTGATTTCAAGGAGCATGGAGCATTGTGATGACAAGGGCATGGAGCAATGTGATCCCAAGGTTCATGGAGGATTGTGATGGCAATGGTAATGCAGTATTGTGATGACAAGTGCATAGAACATTGTAATGACAAGGTCATGTAGCATTTTGCTGACAAAGGCATGGAGCATTGTGATGACAGGTGTCATGGAGCACTGTGATGACAAGCGTCACGGAGCATTGTGATTACAGGGGTCATGGAGCATTGGGATGACAAGGGCATGCATCATTGTGATGACAAGTGTCATGGAGCATTGGGCTGAAAATGTTCATGGAGTATTGTGATGACAGGGGTCATCGAGCATTGTGATGACTAGGGAATGGAGCATTGTGATGACAAGAGTCCCGGATCATTGTGTTGTCAGGTGATATTGAGCGTTGTGATGACTGCGGTCATGGAGAATTGTGATGATATTGGTCATGGAGCATTGTGATGAGAAGGTCAAGGAGCATTGGGCTGAAAATGTTCATGGAGTATTGTGATGACAGGGGTCATGGAGCATTGTGATGATAAGGGAATGGGGCATTTTGATGACAATGTCCTGGAGCATTGTGATGAGAAGACCATGGAGCCTTGTGATGACAAGTCTCATGGAGCATTCTGATGAAAAGGGGCATGGACCATTGTGATTACAGGGTTCTTGGAGCATTGTGATGACAAGGGCATGGAGCATTGTGATGAGAAGGCCATGGAGAATTCTGATGACATGCATCATGGAGCTTTGTGATGACAAGGGCATGGAGCATTGTGATTACAGGGGTCTTGGAGCATTGTGATGAAAATGGCATGGATCATTGTGATGAAAAAGGCATGGAGCCTTGTCAGGAAAGGGTTCAGGGAGCATACTGATGGCAAGAGTCAGGGAGCATTGTGATGACATGTGTATTGCGCATTGTGATGACAAATGTCATGGGGCATTGTGATGAGAAGTCCATGGATAATTGTGATGAGTAGCGTCATGGGGTATTGTGATGACAAGTGTTATGGAACATTGTGATCACAAGGGTTTGGAGCATTGTGATGACAGAGGTCATAGAGCATTTTGATTTCATTGTGATGACAAGAGCATGAAGCATTATGATGATGGGCATGGTGCATTGTGATGACAGGGTTCATGGAGCATTGTGATGAAAGGTGGCATGGAGCTTTGGTCTGACAAGTTTCATGGATTATTTTGATGACAGTGGGCATGGCACATTGTGATGACAAGGGCATGGAGCATTGTGATGACAAGGTCATGGAGTATTGTGAAGACAGGTGTCAGGGAGCATTGTGATGACATATGTCATGTTCCATTGTGATGACAATAGCACGGAGCATTGTGATGCCAAGTGTCATGGAGGATTGTTGTGACAAAGGTAAAGGAGAATTGTGATGATAAGCGCATGGAGCATTGAGATGACAAGGGCCATTGATAATTTTAATGTCCATATCGTGAAACATTGTGATGACAAGCGCATGGAGCTTCCTATGACAGGGGTCATGGAGCATTGCGATGACAAGTGCATGGAGTATTGTTATGACAAGAGCATATAACATTGTGATGAGAAGTGCCATGGAGCATTGTGATGACAAGGACGTAGAGAAGTGTGAGGACAAGGGACATTGAGCTTTGAGATGACCAGGGCATGGAGCATTGTGATGGCAAAACCGTGGAGCATTGTGATGAGAAGACTTTGGGTAACTGTGATGATGAGCATCATGGAGCACTGTAATGACAAGGGGCATGAAGCATTGTGATGACAGGTGTCAGGGAGCATTGTGATGACAGGGGTCATGGAGCATTGTGATGACAAGGGCATGGAGCATTGTGATGACAAGTGTACGGAACATTGTGATGAAAAGTGCCATTGAGAATTTTGATGATAAAGTCGTGAAGCATTGTGATGACAAACACTTGGAGCTTGCTATGACAGGGGTCATGGAACATTGCAGTGACAAGTGCATGGAGAATTGTGATGAAACGAGCATGTAACTTTGTGATGAGGAGTGTCATGTAGCATTGTGATGACAAGTTCGTGGAGAATTGTTATGACAAGGGACATGGAGCATTGTGATAACCAGGGAATGGAACATTGTGATGACAGTGGTCATGGAGCATTATTATGACAAGGGCCATGGTGCATTCTGATATAAGATATCACTTATGAAGGGAATGTAAACCTGGCTACATATGAACTGAATTAGGAAAGAGAACAGAGTCTCAGATTTAGAAAACACTCTTATGCTTGCTTAAGGGTGAAGGAGAGGTGGCGAGACACACAAAACCAGAGTTTGATATTAACACAGGTACCGTTCCATAATCCAAATACAGAAGAGACAAGCCCGACTCCTTCCTCAGTGAATGGGACTCAACACCCCTATTCCCCACAGAGAAATATATCTGACTAGTAAGGATCTTAAAACCTATGTATTGATATGTCTCCATAAGGGAACCAAGTGTGTCTAGAATGACATAAGCACGGCAGTGAGAATCAGCTCAAACCCACTATAAAAAGGAATTTCAAAACAAAAAAAAAAAAACAGTGAAATTCTTACACAACACCTTCAGGGGTTCTGATGAAACTTGGAATGACCCTATCTACAACAACAGCTGGACGTGGCATAAGGCTGTTCACCTGGGACTGAGAGGATTGGTGAGATTGGGTGAGAAAATGCAGATGCTTTAAAGCAATAATGCCTGCCACTGATTCCATGGTTCCCAACTCTCCAGGTAGAAGGGAATATCACTACAGTTATAACATGTATGGGAAACCTAGAGAATGGACACCCTCTGATGGTGAAAGGTTTCTAAAACTCTA
The DNA here is from genome assembly GCF_949752795.1 of Hyperoodon ampullatus. Classification (NCBI taxonomy): domain Eukaryota; kingdom Metazoa; phylum Chordata; class Mammalia; order Artiodactyla; family Ziphiidae; genus Hyperoodon; species Hyperoodon ampullatus. Next base: position 360,182 of record NW_027640875.1, read on the forward strand.
CTAATTTTTTTCTCTCCATGTGCTCCAGCTTGACATTCCAACTGCTTTAATATCAATCTCCCAACTTGGAGAGTCAGCCCCTATAACCTCCTGGTTCGCACAGTTGGCACATTGTGCAGAGGATATAAGGGAAGAGGGAGAACCAATGAGAGAGTAGCTGTAGGCATTTGGACGGCCACATGTCACTCTAATTTCCCGTCACGAAGAAGAATTAACCAAACTCTCAGCCTGCCCCACCTCCATAACTAGTATAGGTCCTGAAGCAAAATTGTGGGTTTGTGGTCAGCTCACAAAAACACAAGTTGAAAAATGGAGCTCAGGGGCACAGCAATTCACTAACTTGCAGAGTTATACAGGGCTACTCTCTTCCAAAAATCTGTTGAGGAAAAGCCATGAGGCGGACTTGAAAATGAGGGAGATTTGCACGAAACAGATTTCCAGAAGTACATTGGAATCGCCTTTAAACACAGGAAAAGCATCACAACTTCGACAATTATGGAATTGTCCATAAAGGGCGCATGCGTTTTCTCCTGAATATATTCAGGAGAAAACGCATACACCCATTTTTGCCAACCAAGCAACCACACAATGCAAATCTGCACTACAAAGAAATATCACTTTCCACCAGTCAAAAGGGATATCCGTAAAATGTGTAAAAACCAGAAAGGCAAGAGGGGCTCTGGAGAACAGGGAGCCTTGTTATGCTGATGGGTGGGATGCAGATTGCCAACAGCCACTCTGGAGGAGTGCATTGTGTTCCCTAAAAGAATTAAACAACAGAGCTTCACAACCTAAGGCACTTCCAGTCATGGGAATATACCTTGGGGAAATTGAAAATCAATAAGACACAGCCAACCCAAAATATAGGGCAGCACTGCTTACAAGAACCTCGACTTCGGGACACCTTAAATATCCCAGGAAAGACAAAAATAGTAAAGAAATTGTGGTACATACGTACGATGGAATATCCCTCAGGCATGAAATCAATGTCATAAGGCCAGTAGCAGCATAATGAGTGGATTCATGTACGATGATTCTAACTGAAATAAGTCACACAGAAAAAGAAACTTATCATAAGATATCACTTATGAAGGTCTTGTAAACATAGCTACACATGAACTGAATTAGGAAAGAGAAGAGTCTCACATTTAGAAAACACTCTTATGCCTGCTCAAGAGGAAAGGAGAGGTGGGGTGATGCATAAAACCAGAGTTTGATATTAGCACAGGTACGGTTGCATAATCCAAATACAAAATTGACAAGACCTACTCTTTCCTCACTGAACGGGGCTCAACACCCCTATTCTCCGCAGAGTAGCATATCTGACTAGTAAGAATCTTAAAACCTATGTATTGATATGTCTCCATAAGGTAACCAAGTGTGTCTAGAACGACATAAACACGGCATAGAGAATCAGCTCAAACCCACTATAAAAATGAATTTCAAAACAAAACAAATAAACAGTGAAATTCTTACACAATATCTTCAGGGGTTCTGATGAAACTTAGAATGACCCTATCTACAACGACAGCTGGATGTGGCATAAGGCTGGTCACTTGGGACTGAGAGGATTGGTGAGATTGGGTGAGAAAATGCAGACCGTTTAAAGCAATAATACCTGGCACCCATTCCATGGGTCCCAACTCTCCAGGTAGAAGGGAATATCACTACAGTTATAACATGTATGGGCATCCTAGAGAATGGACACCATCTGATGGTGAAAGGTTTCTAAAATTCTACTAATTATTTTCTCTCCTTGTGCACCAGTTTGACATTCCAACTCCTTTAGTATCAATCTCCCAAATTGGAGAGTCAGAACCTATAACCTCCTGGTTCGCACAGTTGGCACGTTGTGCAGAGGTTATAAGGGAAGAGGGAGAAACAATTAGAGAGCAGCTGTAGGCATTTTGATGGCCACATGTCACTCTAAATTCCCGTCACGAAGAAGAATTAACAAACTCTGAGCCAGCCCCCCCAATGGAACCAGTATAGGTCCTGAAGCAAAATTGTGGATTGGCAGTCAGCTCACAAAAACGCGAGTTGAAAAATGGAGCTCAGGGGCACAGCAATTCACTAACTTGCAGAGTTATAAAGGACTACTCTCTTCCAAAAATCTGTTGAGAGAAAGCCATGAGGCGGACTTGAAAATGAGGCAGAAGTGCACGAAACAGATTTCCAGAAGTACATTGGAATCGCCTTTAAACACAGGAAAAGCATCACAACTTCAACAATTATGGAATTGTCCATAAAGGGCGCATGCGTTTTCTCCTGAATATATTCAGGAGAAAACGCATATGCCCATTTTGGCCAACCAAGCAACCGCACAATGCAAATCTGCACTACAAAGAAGTATCACTTCCAACCGGTCAAAAGGGACATCCGTAAAATGTGTAAAAACAAGAAAGGCAAGACAGGATCTGGAGAACAGGGAGCCTTCTTATGCGGATGGGTGGGATGTAAATTGCCAACAGCCACTCTGGAGGAGTGCATTGTGTTCCCAAAAAGAAGTAAACAACAGTGCTTCACAACCTAAGGCACTTCCAGTCACGGGAATATACCATGGGAAAATTGAAAATCAATAAGACACAGCCACCCCAAAGTTTATGGCAGCACTGCTTACAAGAACCTCGACTTCGGGACACCTTATAAATCCCAGGAAAGACAAAAATGGTAAAGAAATTGTGGTACTTACGTATGATGGAATATCCCTCAGCCATGAAGTCAATGTCATAAGGCCAGTAGCAGCATAATGACGGGATTCATGTACGATGATTCTAACTGAAAAAATCACACAGAAAAAGAAACTTATCATAAGATATCACTTATGAAGGGTATATAAACATGGCTACACATGGAAGGAATTAGGAAAGGGAACAGTGTCTCATATTTAGAAACACTCTTATGCATGCTTAAGGGGAAAGCAGAGGTGGGGTGATGAATAAAACCAGAGTTTGATATTAGGACAGGTACGGTCCCATAATCCAAATACAGAATAGACAAGACCTACTACTTCCTCAGTGAAAGGAACTCAAAACCCCATATTTCCCGCAGAGGAATATATCTTACTAGTAAGAATCTTAAAACCTATGTATTGATATGTCTCCGTAAGGGAATCAAGTGTGACTAGACTGGCATAAACATGGCAGCGAGAATCAGCTCAAACCCACTATAAAAAGGAATTTCAAAAACAAAACAAAGAACAGGGAAATTCTTTACAATTCTTTCAGGGTCTCTGATGAAACCTGGAATGACCCTATCTACAACGACAACTGGATGTGGCATAAGGCTGGACACTTGGGACTGAGAGGGTTGGTGAGAGTGGGTGAGCAAATGCAGACACTTTAAAACAATAATATGTGGCACCCATTCCATGGGTCTCAACTCTCCAGGTTGAAGGAACTATTACTACAGCTATAACATGTACGGAAAACCTAGAGAACGGACACACTGTGAATACGAAGGTTTCTAAAACTCAAAGAATAGTCCCTCTCCTGGTGCTCCGGTTTGACTTTTCAACTGCTTTATTATCAGTCTCCCAACTTGAAGAGACAGCTACTTTAACCTGCTGGTTCACACTGGTTTCCAATTTGGCAGAGGATGAAAGGGAAGAGGGAGAACCAATGAGAGAGTAGCTGTTAGGCATTTGGACGGGCATATATCACTGTAACTTCCCGGCAGGAAGAAGAATTAACCAAAGTCTCAGCCCCCCACCGGGAACCAGCATAGGTCCTGAACCAAAATGTTGGAGTTGCGGTCCGCTCACCAAAAACGAGTTGAAAAATGGAGCTCAGGGGCACAGCAATTCACAAACTGGCCGAGTAATAAAGGACAACTATCGTCGAAAAATCTGTTGAGGGAAGGCAACGAGGCGGACTTGAAAGCGAGGCAGAATAGCAGGAAACAGATTTCAAGAGGTATGTTGGAATCGCCTTTAAAGCACAGGAAGAGGGGCACAACTTCGACAATGATGCACTTGGCCAAAAAGGGCGTATGCGTTTTCTCCTGAATATATTCAGGAGAAAACGCATACGCCCTTTTTGGCCAAGCAAGCAAGCGGGCAATGCAAATCTGCACTACAAAGAAGTATCACTTTCAACTGGTCAAAAGGGACATCCACAAAATGTGTAAAAACCAGAAAGGCAAGACAGGCCCTGGAGAACAGGGAGCCTTGTTATGCTGATGGGCGGGATATAAATTGCCAACTGCGTCTCTGAGGGAGTGCATTGTGTTCCCTAAAACAAGTAAAGAACAGAGCTACAGAGCCAAGGGCACTTCCAGTCTAGTGAATATACCTTGGGAAAACTGAAAATCAATAAGACAGAGCCACCCCAAAATTTAGGGCTGCACTGCTTACAAGGATCTCAACTTGGGTACACCTTAAATATCCCAGGAAATATAAAAATGGTTCAAAAAATTGTGGTACTGACGTACGATGGAATATCCCTCAGCCATGAAATCAATGTCATAAGACCAGTAGCAGCAAAATGGGTGGATTCAGGTACGATGATTCTAAGTGAAATAAGTCACACAGAAAAAGAAACTTATCGTAAGATATCACTTATGAAGATCCTGTATACATGTCTACAATTGAACTGATTTGGGAAAGAGAGCAGTGTCTCACATTTAGAAAACACTCTTATGCCTGCTTAAGGGGGAAGGAGAGGTGGGGTGATGCATAAAACCAGAGTTTGATATAAGCACAGGTACCGTTCCAGAAACCACCTATGGAATAGACAAGACCTACACCGTCCTCAGTGAAAGGGACTCAAAACCCCATATTTCCCGCAGAGGAATATATCTGACTAGTAAGAATCTTAAAACCTATGTATTGATATGTCTCCATAAGGGAATCAAGTGTGTCTAGACTGGCATAAACATGGCAGCGAGAATCAGCTCAAACACATTCTAAAAAGGAATTTCAAAAACAAAACGAAAAAACTGGGAAATTCTTTACAATTCCTTCAGGGTCTCTGATGAAACCTGGAATGACCCTATCTAAAACGACAGCTAGATGTGGCATAAGGCTGGACACTTGGGACTGAGAGGATTGGTGAGATTTGTTGATGAAATGCAGACCCTTTAAAGCACAAATGCCTGGCACCCATTCCATGGGTCCCAACTCTCCAGGTTGAAGGGAATATTACTATCGTTATAACATGTACGGAAAACCTAGAGAATGGACACACTGTGAATACAATGGGTTTCTAAAACTCAACGAATAGTCCCTCTCCTGGTGCTCCGGTTTCAGTTTCCATCTGCTTTACTATCAACCTCCCAACTTGGAGAGACAGCCCCTTTAACCTCCTGGTTCGCACAGGTTGCCAATTTGGCAGAGGATGAAAGGGAAGTGGGAGAACCAATGAGAGAGTAGCTGTTAGGCATTTGGACGGGCACATATCACTGTAATTTCCTGGCAGGAAGAAGAATTAACCAAAGTCTCAGCCACCCTCCAGGAACCAGTATAGGTCCTGAACCAAAATTTTGGACTTGCGGTCAGCTCACCAAAAACGAGTTGAAAAATGGAGCTCAGGGGCACAGCAATTCACAAACTGGCCGAGTAATAAAGGACAACTATCGTCCAAAAATCTGTTGAGGGAAGGCAACGAGGCGGACTTGAAAGCGAGGCAGAATAGCAGGAAACAGATATCAAGAGGTACGTTGGAATAGCCTTTAAAGCACAGGAAGATGGGCACAACTTCGACAATGATGCACTTGGCCAAAAAGGGCGTATGCGTTTTCTCCTGAATATATTCAGGAGAAAACGCATACGCCCTTTTTGGCCAAGCAAGCAAGCGGGCAATGCATATCTGCACTACAAAGAAGTATCACTTCCCATCGGTCAAAAGGGATAGCCACAAAAATATGTAAAAACCAGAAAGGCAAGACAGGCCCTGGAGAACAGGGAGCCTTGTTATGCTGATGGGCGGGATGTAAATTGCCAACTGCCTCTCTGTAGGAGTACATGGTGTTCCCTAAAACAAGTAAAGAACAGAGCTACAGAGCCAAGGGCACTTCCAGTCTAGGGAATATACCTTGGGAAAACTGAAAATCAATAAGACAGAGGCACCCCAAAATTTAGGGCTGCACTGCTTTCAAGGACCTCTACTTGGGTACACCTTAAATATCCCAGGAAATATAAAAATGGTTCAAAAAATTGTGGTACTTACGTACGATGGAATATCCCTCAGCCATGAAATCAATGTCATAAGACCAGTTGCAGCAAAATGGGTGGATTCAGGTACGATGATTCTAAGTGAAATAAGTCACACAGAAAAAGAAACTTATCATAAGATATCACTTATGAAGATCCTGTAAACATGGTTACACTTGAACTGAGTTAGGAAAGAGAGCAGTGTCTCACACTTAGAAAACACTCTTATGCCTGCTTAAGGGGGAAAGAGAGGTGGGGTGATGCATAAACCCAGAGTTTGATATAAGCACAGGTACCGTTCCAAAAACCAACTATGGAATAGACAAGACCTACACCTTCCTCAGTGAAAGGGACTCAAAACCCCATATTTCCCGCAGAGGAATATATCTGACTAGTAAGAATCTTAAAACCTATGTATTGATATGTCTCCGTAAGGGAATCAAGTGTGTCTAGACTGGCATAAACATGGCAGCGAGAATCAGCTCAAACCCACTATAAAAAGGAATTTCAAAAACAAAACAAAAACCTGGGAAATTCTTTACAATTCCTTCAGGGTCTCTGTTGAAACCTGGAATGACCCTATCTACAACGACAGCTGGATGTGGCATAAGGCTGGACACTTGGGACTGAGAGGATTGGTGAGATTGGGTGAGCAAATGCAGACCCTTTAAAGCAATAATGCATAGCACCCATTCCATGAGTCCCAACTCTCCAGGTTGAAGGGAATATTACTACAGTTATAACATGTACGGGAAACCTAGAGAACGGACACACTGTGAATACGAAAGGTTTCTAAAACTCAACGAATAATCCCTCTCCTGGGGCTCAGGTTTGACTTTCCATCTGCTTTACTATCAACTTCCCAACTTGGAGAGACAGACCCTTTAACCTCCTGGTTCGCACAGGTTGCCAATTTGGCAGAGGATGAAAGGGAAGAGGGAGAACCAATGAGAGAGTAGCAGTTAGGCATTTGGACGGGCACATATCACTGTAATTTCCCGGCAGGAAGAAGAATTAACCAAAGTCTCAGCGCCCCACCGGGAACCAGTATAGGTCCTGAACCTAAATTTTGGACTTGCGGTCAGCTCACCAAAAACGAGTTGAAAATGGAGCTCAGGGGCACAGCAATTCATAAACCGGCCGAGTAATAAAGGAGAACTATCGTCCAAAAATCTGTTGAGGGAAGGCAACGAGGTGCACTTGAAAGCGAGGCAGAATAGCAGAAAACAGATTTCAAGAGGTACGTTGGAATCGCCTTTAAAGCACAGGAAGAGGGGCACAACTTCGACAATGATGCACTTGGCAAAAAAGGGCATATGCGTTTTCTCCTGAATATATTCAGGAGAAAACGCATATGCCCTTTTTGGCCAAGCAAGCAAGCGGGCAACGCAAATCTGCACTACAAAGAAGTATCACTTCCCAAGGGTCAAAAGGGACATCCACAAAATGTGTGAAAACCAGAAAGGCAAGACAGGCCCTGGAGAACAGGGAGCCTTGTTATGCTGATGGGCGGGATGTAAATTGCCAACTGCCTCTCTGTAGGAGTGCATTGTGTTCCCTAAAACAAGTAAACAGCAGAGCTACAGAACCAAGGGCACTTCCAGTCTAGGGAATATACCTTGGGAAAACTGAAAATCAATAAGTCAGAGCCACCCCAAAATTTAGGGTTTCACTGCTTACAAGGACCTCAACTTGGGTACACCTTAAATATCCCAGGAAATATAAAAATGGTTCAAAAAATTGTGGTACTTACGTACGATGGAATATCCCTCAGCCATGAAATCAATGTCATAAGACCAGTAGCAGCAAAATGGGTGGATTCAGGTATGATGATTCTAAGAGAAATAAGTCACACAGAAAAAGAAACATCATAAGATATCACTTATGAAGATCCTGTACACATCGCTACACTTGAACTGAGTTAGGAAAGAGAACAGTGTCTCACATTTAGAAAACACTCTTATGCCTGCTTAAGGGGGAAGGAGAGGTGGGGTGATGCATAAAACCAGAGTTTGATATAAGCACAGGTACCGTTCCAAAAACCAACTATGGAATAGACAAGACCTACACCTTCCTCAGTGAAAGGGACTCAAAACCCCATATTTCCCACAGAGGAATATATCTGACTAGTAAGAATCTTAAAACCTATGTATTGATATGTCTCCGTCAGGCAATCAAGTGTGTCTAGACTGGCATAAACATGGCAGCGAGAATCAGCTCAAACACACTATAAAAAGGAATTTCAAAAACAAAACAAAAAAACTAGGAAATTCTTTACAATTCCTTCAGGGTCTCTGATGAATCCTGGAATGACCCTATCTACAACGACAGCTGGATGTGGCATAAGGCTGGACACTTGGGACTGAGAGGATTGGTGAGATTGGGTGAGCAAATGCAGACCCTTTAAAGCAATAATGCATGGCACCCATTCCAAGGGTCCCAACTCTCCAGGTTGAAGGGAATATTACTACAGTTATAACACATACGGGAAACCTAGAGAACGGACACACTGTGAATACGAAAGGTTTCTAAAACTCAACGAATAGTCCCTCTCCTGGTGCTCCGGTTTGACTTTCCAACTGCTTTACTATCAACCTCCCAACTTGGAGAGACAGCCCGTTTAACCTCCTGGTTCGCACAGGTTGCCAATTTGGCAGAGGATGAAAGGGAAGTGGGAGAACCAATGAGAGAGTAGCTGTTAGGCATTTGGACGGGCACATATCACTGTAATTTCCCGGCAGGAAGAAGAATTAACCAAAGTCTCAGCCACCCACCGGGAACCAGTATAGGTCCTGAACCAAAATTTTGGACTTGCGGTCAGCTCACCAAAAACGAGTTGAATAATGGAGCTCAGGGGCACAGCAATTCACAAACTGGCCGAGTAATAAAGGACAACTATCATCCAAAAATCTGTTGAGGGAAGGCAACGAGGCGGACCTGAAAGCGAGGCAGAAGAGCAGGAAACAGATTTCAAGAGGTACGTTGGAATCGCCTTTAAAGCACAGGAAGAGGGGCACAACTTCGACAATGATGCACTTGGCCAAAATGGGCGTATGCGTTTTCTCCTGAATATATTCAGGAGAAAACGCATACGCCCTTTTTGGCCAAGCAAGCAAGCGGGCAATGCAAATCTGCACTACAAAAAGTATCACTTCCCACCGGTCAAAAGGGACATCCACAAAATGAGTAAAAACCAGAAAGGCAAGACCGGCCCTGGAGAACAAGGAGCATTGTTATGCTGATGGGCGGGTTGTAAACTGCCAACTGCCTCTCTGGAGGAGTGCATTGTGTTCTCTAAAACAAGTAAAGAACAGAGCTACAGAGCCAAGGGCACTTCCAGTCTAGGGAATATACCTTGGGAAAACTGAAAATCAATAAGACAGAGCCACCCCAAAATTTAGGGTTGCACTGCTTACAAGGACCTCAACTTGGGTTCACCTTAAATATCCCAGGAAATATAAAAATGGTTCAAAAAATTGTCGTACTTACGTACGATGCAATATCCCTCAGCCATGAAATCAATGTCATAAGACCAGTAGCAGCAAAATGGGTGGATTCAGGTACGATGATTCCTAGTGAAATAAGTCACACAGAAAAAGAAACTTATCATAAGATATCACTTATGAAGATCCTGTAAACATGGCTACACTTGAACTGAGTTAGGAAAGAGAACAGTGTCTCACATTTAGAAAACACTCTTATGCCTGCTTAAGGGGGAAGGAGAGGTGGGGTGATGCATAAAACCAGAGTTTTATATAAGCACAGGTACCGTTCCAAAAACCAACTATGGAATAGACAAGACCTACACCTTCCTCAGTGAAAGGGACACAAAACCCCATATTTCCCGCAGAGGAATATATCTGACTAGTAAGAATCTTAAAACCTATGCATTGATATGTCTCCGTAAGGGAATCAAGGGTGTCTAGACTGGCATAAACATGGCAGCAAGAATCAGCTCAAACCCACTATAAAAAGGAATTTCAAAAACAAAACAAAAATACTGGGAAATTCTTTACAATTCCTTAGGGTCTCTGATGAAACCTGGAATGACCCTATCTACAAAGACAGCTGGATGTGGCATAAGGCTGGACACTTGGGACTGAGAGGATTGGTGAGATTGGGTGAGCAAATGCAGACCCTTTAAAGCAATAATGCATGGCACCCATTCCATGGGTCCCAACTCTCCAGGTTGAAGGGAATATTACTACAGTTAAAACATGTACGGGAAACCTAGAGAACGGACACACTGTGAATACGAAAGGTTTCTAAAACTAAACGAACAGTCCCTCTCCTGGGGCTCCGGTTTGAATTTCCATCTGCTTTACTATCAACCTCCCAACTTGGAGAGACAGCCCCTTTAACCTCCTGGTTCGCACACGTTGCCAATTTGGCAGAGGATGAAAAGAAGAGGGAGAACCAATGAGAGAGTAGCTGTTAGGCATTTGGACGGGCACATATCACTGTAATTTCCCGGCAGGAAGAAGAATTAACCAAAGTCTCAGCCACCCACTGGGAACCAGTATAGGTCCTGAACCAAAATTTTGGACTTGCGGTCAGCTCACCAAAAACGAGTTGAAAAATGGAGCTCAGGGGCACAGCAATTCACAAACTGGCCGAGTAATAAAGGACAACTATCGTCCAAAAATCTGTTGAGGGAAGGCAACGAGGCGGACTTGAAAGCGAGGCAGAATAGCAGGAAACAGATTTCAAGAGGTACGTTGGAATCGCCTTTAAAGCACAGGAAGCGGGGCATGACTTCGACAATGATGCACTTGGCCAAAAAGGGCGTATGCGTTTTCTCCTGAATATATTCAGGAGAAAACACATACGCCCTTTTTGGCCAAGCAAGCAAACGGGCAATGCAAATCTGCACTACAAAGAAGTATCACTTCCCACCGGTTAAAAGGGACATCCACAAAATGTGTAAAAACCAGAAAGGCAAGACAGGCCCTGGAGAACAGGGAGCCTTGTTATGCTGATGGGCGGGATGTAAATTGCCAACTGCCTCTCTGGAGAAGTACATTGTGTTCCCTAAAACAAGTAAACAACAGAGCTACAGAGCCAAGGGCACTTCCAGTCTAGGGAATATACCTTGGGAAAACTGAAAATCAATAACACACAGCCACCCCAAAACTTAGGGCTGTACTGCTTACAAGGACCTCAACTTGGGTACACCTTAAATATCCCAGGAAATATAAAAATGGTTCAAAAAATTGTGGTACTTACGTACGATGGAATATCCCTCAGCCATGAAATCAATGTCATAAGACCAGTAGCAGCAAAATGGGTAGATTCAGGTACGATGATTCTAACTGAAATAAGTCACACAGAAAAAGAAACTTATCATAAGATATCACTTATGAAGATCCTGTACACATGGCTACACTTGAACTGAGTTAGGAAAGAGAACAGTGTCTCACATTTAGAAAACACTCTTATGCCTGCTTAAGGGGGAAGGAGAGGTGGGGTGATGCATAAAACCAGAGTTTGATATAAGAACAGGTACCGTTCCAAAAACCAACTATGGAATAGACAAGACCTACACCTTCCTCAGTGAAAGGGACTCAAAACCCCATATTTCCCGCAGAGGAATATATCTGACTAGTAAGAATCTTAAAACCTATGTATTGATATGTCTCCGTAAGGGAATCAAGTGTGTCTAGACTGGCATAAACATGGCAGCGAGAATCAGCTCAAACCCACTATAAAAAGGAATTTCAAAAACAAAACAAAAAAACTGGGAAATTCTTTACAATTCCTTCAGGGTCTCTGATGAAACCTGGAATGACCCTATCTACAACGACAGCTGGATGTGGCATAAGGCTGGACACTTGGGACTGAGACGACTGGTGAGATTGGGTGAGCAAATGCAGACCCTTTAAAGCAATAATGCATGGCACCCATTCTATGGGTCCCAACTCTCCAGGTTGTAGGAAATATTACTACAGCTATAACATGTACGGGAAACCTAGAGAACGGACACACTGTGAATACGAAAGGTTTCTAAAACTCAACGAATAGTCCCTCTCCTGGTGCTCCGGTTTGACTTTACACCTGCTTTACTATCATCCTCCCAACTTGGAGAGACAGCCCCTTTAACCTCCTGGTTCGCACAGGTTGTCAATTACGCAGAGGATGAAAGGGAAGAGGGAGAACCAGTGAGAGAGTAGCTGTTAGGCATTTCAACGGGCACATATCACTGTAATTTCCCGGCAGGAAAAAGAATTAACCAAAGTCTCAGCCCCCCACCGGGAACCAGCATAGGTCCTGAACCAAAATTTCGGACTTGCGGTCACCTCACCAAAAACGAGTTGAAAAATGGAGCTCAGGGGCACAGCAATTCACAAACTGGCCGAGTAATAAAGGACAACTATCGTCCAAAAATCTATTGAGGGAAGGCAACGAGGCGGACTTGAAAGCGAGGCAGAATAGCAGGAAACAGATTTCAAGAGGTACGTTGGAATCGCCTTTAAAGCACAGGAAGAGGGGCACAACTTCGACAATGATGCACTTGGCCAAAAAGGGCGTATGCGTTTTCTCCTGAATATATTCAGGAGAAAACGCATACGCCCTTTTTGGCCAAGCAAGCAAGCGGGCAATGCAAATCTGCACTACAAAGAAGTATCACTTCCCACCGGTCAAAAGGGACATCCACAAAATGTGTGAAAACCAGAAAGGCAAGACAGGCCCTGGAGAACAGGGAGCCTTGTTATGCTGATGGGCGGGATGTAAATTGCCAACTGCCTCTCTGGAGGAGTACATTGTGTTCCCTAAAACAAGTAAAGAACAGAGCTACAGAGCCAAGAGCACTTCCAGTCTAGGGAATATACCTTGGGAAAACTGAAAATCAATAAGACAGAGCCACCCCAAAATTTAGGGCTGCACTGCTTACAAGGACCTCAACTTGGGTACACCTTAAATATCCCAGGAAATATAAAAATGGTTCAAAAAATTGTGGTACTTACGTACGATGGAATATCCCTCAGCCATGAAATCAATGTCATAAGACCAGTAGCAGCAAAATGGGTGGATTCAGGTACGATGATTCTAAGTGAAATAAGTCACACAGAAAAAGAAACTTATCATAAGATATCACTTATGAAGATCCTGTACACATGGCTACACTTGAACTGAGTTAGGAAAGAGAACAGTGTCTCACATTTAGAAAACACCCTTATGCCTGCTTAAGGGGGAAGGAGAGGTGGGGTGATGCATAAAACCAGAATTTGATATAAGCATAGGTACCGTTCCAAAAACCAACTATGGAGTAGAAAAGACCTACACCTTCCTCAGTGAAAGGGACTCAAAACCCCATATTTCCCACAGAGGAATATATCTGACTAGTAAGAATCTTAAAACCTATGTATTGATATGTCTCCGTAAGGGAATCAAGTGTGTCTAGACTGGCATAAACATGGCAGCGAGAATCAGCTCATACCCACGATAAAAAGGAATTTCAAAAACAAAACAAAAAAACTGGGAAATTCTTTACAATTCCTTCAGAGTCTCTGATGAAACCTGGAATGACCCTATCTACAAAGACAGCTGGATGTGGCATAAGGCTGGACAGTTGGGACTGAGAGGATTGGTGAGATTGGGTGAGAAAATGCAGACCCTTTAAAGCAATAATGCATGGCACACATTCCATGGGTCCCAACTCTCCAGGTTGAAGGGAATATTACTACAGCTATAACATGTACGGGAAACCTAGAGAACGGACACATTGTGAATACGAAAGGTTTCTAAAACTCAACGAATAGTCCCTCTCCTGGTGCTCCGGGTTGACTTTCCATCTGCTTTACTATCAACCTCCCAACTTGGAGAGACAGCCCCTTTAACCTCCTGGTTCGCACAGGTTGCCAATTTGGCAGAGGATGAAAGGGAAGAGGGAGAACCAATGAGAGAGTAGCTGTTAGGCATTTGGACGGGCACATATCACTGTAATTTCCCGGCAGGAAGAAGAATTAACCAAAGTCTCAGCCATCCACTGGGAACCAGTATAGGTCCTGAACCAAAATTTTGGACTTGCGGTCAGCTCACCAAAAACGAGTGGAAAAATGGAGCTCAGGGGCACAGCAATTCACAAACTGGCCGAGTAATAAAGGACAACTATCGTCCAAAAATCTGTTGAGGGAAGGCAACGAGGCAGACTTGAAAGCGAGGCAGAATAGCAGGAAACAGATTTCAAGAGGTACGTTGGAGTCGCTTTTAAAGCACAGGAAGAGGGGCACAACTTCGACAATGATGCTCTTGGCCAAAAAGGGCGTATGCGTTTTCTCCTGAATATATTCAGGAGAAAACACATACGCCCTTTTTGGCCAAGCAAGCAAGCGGGCAATGCAAATCAGCACTACAAAGAAGTATCACTTCCCACCGGTCAAAAGGGACATCCACAAAATGTGTAAAAACCAGAAAGGCAAGACAGGCCCTGGAGAACAGGGAGCCTTGTTATGCTGATGGGCGGGATGTAAATTGCCAACTGCCTCTCCGGAGGAGTGCATTGTGTTGCCTAAAACAAGTAAACAACAGAGCTACAGAGCCAAGGGCACTTCCAGTCTAGGGAATATACCTTGGGAAAACTGAAAATCAATAAGAGAGAGCCACCCCAAAATTTAGGGCTGCACTGCTTACAAGGACCTCAACTTCGGTACACCTAAAATATCCCAGGAAATATAAAAATGGTTCAAAAAATTGTGGTACTTACGTACGATGGAATATCCCTCAGCCATGAAATCAATGACATAAGACCAGTAGCAGCAAAATGGGTGGATTCAGGTACGATGATTCTAAGTGAAATAAGTCACACAGAAAAAGAAACTTATCATAAGATATCACTTATGAAGATCCTGTAAACATGGCTACACTTGAACTGAGTTAGGAAAGAGAACAGTGTCTCACATTTAGAAAACACTCTTATACCTGCTTAAGGGGGAAGGAGAGGTGGGGTGATGCATAAAACCAGAGTTTGATATAAGCACAGGTACCGTTCCAAAAACCAACTATGGAATAGACAAGACCTACACCTTCCTCAGTGAAAGGGACTCAAAACCCCATATTACCCGCAGAGGAATATATCTGACTAGTAAGAATCTTAAAACCTATGTATTGATATGTCTCCGTAAGGGAATCAAGTGTGACTAGACTGGCATAAACATGGCAGCGAGAATCAGCTCAAACCCACTATAAAAAGGAATTTCAAAAACAAAACAAAGAACAGGGAAATTCTTTACAATTCTTTCAGGGTCTCTGATGAAACCTGGAATGACCCTATCTACAACGACAACTGGATGTGGCATAAGGCTGGACACTTGGGACTGAGAGGGTTGGTGAGAGTGGGTGAGCAAATGCAGACACTTTAAAACAATAATATGTGGCACCCATTCCATGGGTCTCAACTCTCCAGGTTGAAGGAACTATTACTACAGCTATAACATGTACGGAAAACCTAGAGAACGGACACACTGTGAATACGAAGGTTTCTAAAACTCAAAGAATAGTCCCTCTCCTGGTGCTCCGGTTTGACTTTTCAACTGCTTTATTATCAGTCTCCCAACTTGAAGAGACAGCTACTTTAACCTGCTGGTTCACACTGGTTTCCAATTTGGCAGAGGATGAAAGGGAAGAGGGAGAACCAATGAGAGAGTAGCTGTTAGGCATTTGGACGGGCATATATCACTGTAACTTCCCGGCAGGAAGAAGAATTAACCAAAGTCTCAGCCCCCCACCGGGAACCAGCATAGGTCCTGAACCAAAATGTTGGAGTTGCGGTCCGCTCACCAAAAACGAGTTGAAAAATGGAGCTCAGGGGCACAGCAATTCACAAACTGGCCGAGTAATAAAGGACAACTATCGTCGAAAAATCTGTTGAGGGAAGGCACCGAGGCGGACTTGAAAGCGAGGCAGAATAGCAGGAAACAGATTTCAAGAGGTATGTTGGAATCGCCTTTAAAGCACAGGAAGAGGGGCACAACTTCGACAATGATGCACTTGGCCAAAAAGGGCGTATGCGTTTTCTCCTGAATATATTCAGGAGAAAACGCATACGCCCTTTTTGGCCAAGCAAGCAAGCGGGCAATGCAAATCTGCACTACAAAGAAGTATCACTTTCAACTGGTCAAAAGGGACATCCACAAAATGTGTAAAAACCAGAAAGGCAAGACAGGCCCTGGAGAACAGGGAGCCTTGTTATGCTGATGGGCGGGATATAAATTGCCAACTGCGTCTCTGAGGGAGTGCATTGTGTTCCCTAAAACAAGTAAAGAACAGAGCTACAGAGCCAAGGGCACTTCCAGTCTAGTGAATATACCTTGGGAAAACTGAAAATCAATAAGACAGAGCCACCCCAAAATTTAGGGCTGCACTGCTTACAAGGATCTCAACTTGGGTACACCTTAAATATCCCAGGAAATATAAAAATGGTTCAAAAAATTGTGGTACTGACGTACGATGGAATATCCCTCAGCCATGAAATCAATGTCATAAGACCAGTAGCAGCAAAATGGGTGGATTCAGGTACGATGATTCTAAGTGAAATAAGTCACACAGAAAAAGAAACTTATCGTAAGATATCACTTATGAAGATCCTGTATACATGTCTACAATTGAACTGATTTGGGAAAGAGAGCAGTGTCTCACATTTAGAAAACACTCTTATGCCTGCTTAAGGGGGAAGGAGAGGTGGGGTGATGCATAAAACCAGAGTTTGATATAAGCACAGGTACCGTTCCAGAAACCACCTATGGAATAGACAAGACCTACACCGTCCTCAGTGAAAGGGACTCAAAACCCCATATTTCCCGCAGAGGAATATATCTGACTAGTAAGAATCTTAAAACCTATGTATTGATATGTCTCCATAAGGGAATCAAGTGTGTCTAGACTGGCATAAACATGGCAGCGAGAATCAGCTCAAACACATTCTAAAAAGGAATTTCAAAAACAAAACGAAAAAACTGGGAAATTCTTTACAATTCCTTCAGGGTCTCTGATGAAACCTGGAATGACCCTATCTAAAACGACAGCTAGATGTGGCATAAGGCTGGACACTTGGGACTGAGAGGATTGGTGAGATTTGTTGATGAAATGCAGACCCTTTAAAGCACAAATGCCTGGCACCCATTCCATGGGTCCCAACTCTCCAGGTTGAAGGGAATATTACTATCGTTATAACATGTACGGAAAACCTAGAGAATGGACACACTGTGAATACAATGGGTTTCTAAAACTCAACGAATAGTCCCTCTCCTGGTGCTCCGGTTTCAGTTTCCATCTGCTTTACTATCAACCTCCCAACTTGGAGAGACAGCCCCTTTAACCTCCTGGTTCGCACAGGTTGCCAATTTGGCAGAGGATGAAAGGGAAGTGGGAGAACCAATGAGAGAGTAGCTGTTAGGCATTTGGACGGGCACATATCACTGTAATTTCCTGGCAGGAAGAAGAATTAACCAAAGTCTCAGCCACCCTCCAGGAACCAGTATAGGTCCTGAACCAAAATTTTGGACTTGCGGTCAGCTCACCAAAAACGAGTTGAAAAATGGAGCTCAGGGGCACAGCAATTCACAAACTGGCCGAGTAATAAAGGACAACTATCGTCCAAAAATCTGTTGAGGGAAGGCAACGAGGCGGACTTGAAAGCGAGGCAGAATAGCAGGAAACAGATATCAAGAGGTACGTTGGAATAGCCTTTAAAGCACAGGAAGATGGGCACAACTTCGACAATGATGCACTTGGCCAAAAAGGGCGTATGCGTTTTCTCCTGAATATATTCAGGAGAAAACGCATACGCCCTTTTTGGCCAAGCAAGCAAGCGGGCAATGCATATCTGCACTACAAAGAAGTATCACTTCCCATCGGTCAAAAGGGATAGCCACAAAAATATGTAAAAACCAGAAAGGCAAGACAGGCCCTGGAGAACAGGGAGCCTTGTTATGCTGATGGGCGGGATGTAAATTGCCAACTGCCTCTCTGTAGGAGTACATGGTGTTCCCTAAAACAAGTAAAGAACAGAGCTACAGAGCCAAGGGCACTTCCAGTCTAGGGAATATACCTTGGGAAAACTGAAAATCAATAAGACAGAGGCACCCCAAAATTTAGGGCTGCACTGCTTTCAAGGACCTCTACTTGGGTACACCTTAAATATCCCAGGAAATATAAAAATGGTTCAAAAAATTGTGGTACTTACGTACGATGGAATATCCCTCAGCCATGAAATCAATGTCATAAGACCAGTTGCAGCAAAATGGGTGGATTCAGGTACGATGATTCTAAGTGAAATAAGTCACACAGAAAAAGAAACTTATCATAAGATATCACTTATGAAGATCCTGTAAACATGGTTACACTTGAACTGAGTTAGGAAAGAGAGCAGTGTCTCACACTTAGAAAACACTCTTATGCCTGCTTAAGGGGGAAAGAGAGGTGGGGTGATGCATAAACCCAGAGTTTGATATAAGCACAGGTACCGTTCCAAAAACCAACTATGGAATAGACAAGACCTACACCTTCCTCAGTGAAAGGGACTCAAAACCCCATATTTCCCGCAGAGGAATATATCTGACTAGTAAGAATCTTAAAACCTATGTATTGATATGTCTCCGTAAGGGAATCAAGTGTGTCTAGACTGGCATAAACATGGCAGCGAGAATCAGCTCAAACCCACTATAAAAAGGAATTTCAAAAACAAAACAAAAACCTGGGAAATTCTTTACAATTCCTTCAGGGTCTCTGTTGAAACCTGGAATGACCCTATCTACAACGACAGCTGGATGTGGCATAAGGCTGGACACTTGGGACTGAGAGGATTGGTGAGATTGGGTGAGCAAATGCAGACCCTTTAAAGCAATAATGCATAGCACCCATTCCATGAGTCCCAACTCTCCAGGTTGAAGGGAATATTACTACAGTTATAACATGTACGGGAAACCTAGAGAACGGACACACTGTGAATACGAAAGGTTTCTAAAACTCAACGAATAATCCCTCTCCTGGGGCTCAGGTTTGACTTTCCATCTGCTTTACTATCAACTTCCCAACTTGGAGAGACAGACCCTTTAACCTCCTGGTTCGCACAGGTTGCCAATTTGGCAGAGGATGAAAGGGAAGAGGGAGAACCAATGAGAGAGTAGCAGTTAGGCATTTGGACGGGCACATATCACTGTAATTTCCCGGCAGGAAGAAGAATTAACCAAAGTCTCAGCGCCCCACCGGGAACCAGTATAGGTCCTGAACCTAAATTTTGGACTTGCGGTCAGCTCACCAAAAACGAGTTGAAAATGGAGC
Source organism: Hyperoodon ampullatus (assembly GCF_949752795.1). Taxonomy (NCBI): domain Eukaryota; kingdom Metazoa; phylum Chordata; class Mammalia; order Artiodactyla; family Ziphiidae; genus Hyperoodon; species Hyperoodon ampullatus. The sequence goes on from NW_027640875.1 coordinate 379,611, forward strand.
TCAGGGGCACAGCAATTCATAAACCGGCCGAGTAATAAAGGAGAACTATCGTCCAAAAATCTGTTGAGGGAAGGCAACGAGGTGCACTTGAAAGCGAGGCAGAATAGCAGAAAACAGATTTCAAGAGGTACGTTGGAATCGCCTTTAAAGCACAGGAAGAGGGGCACAACTTCGACAATGATGCACTTGGCAAAAAAGGGCATATGCGTTTTCTCCTGAATATATTCAGGAGAAAACGCATATGCCCTTTTTGGCCAAGCAAGCAAGCGGGCAACGCAAATCTGCACTACAAAGAAGTATCACTTCCCAAGGGTCAAAAGGGACATCCACAAAATGTGTGAAAACCAGAAAGGCAAGACAGGCCCTGGAGAACAGGGAGCCTTGTTATGCTGATGGGCGGGATGTATATTGCCAACTGCCTCTCTGTAGGAGTGCATTGTGTTCCCTAAAACAAGTAAACAGCAGAGCTACAGAACCAAGGGCACTTCCAGTCTAGGGAATATACCTTGGGAAAACTGAAAATCAATAAGTCAGAGCCACCCCAAAATTTAGGGTTTCACTGCTTACAAGGACCTCAACTTGGGTACACCTTAAATATCCCAGGAAATATAAAAATGGTTCAAAAAATTGTGGTACTTACGTACGATGGAATATCCCTCAGCCATGAAATCAATGTCATAAGACCAGTAGCAGCAAAATGGGTGGATTCAGGTATGATGATTCTAAGAGAAATAAGTCACACAGAAAAAGAAACTTATCATAAGATATCACTTATGAAGATCCTGTACACATCGCTACACTTGAACTGAGTTAGGAAAGAGAACAGTGTCTCACATTTAGAAAACACTCTTATGCCTGCTTAAGGGGGAAGGAGAGGTGGGGTGATGCATAAAACCAGAGTTTGATATAAGCACAGGTACCGTTCCAAAAACCAACTATGGAATAGACAAGACCTACACCTTCCTCAGTGAAAGGGACTCAAAACCCCATATTTCCCACAGAGGAATATATCTGACTAGTAAGAATCTTAAAACCTATGTATTGATATGTCTCCGTCAGGCAATCAAGTGTGTCTAGACTGGCATAAACATGGCAGCGAGAATCAGCTCAAACACACTATAAAAAGGAATTTCAAAAACAAAACAAAAAAACTAGGAAATTCTTTACAATTCCTTCAGGGTCTCTGATGAATCCTGGAATGACCCTATCTACAACGACAGCTGGATGTGGCATAAGGCTGGACACTTGGGACTGAGAGGATTGGTGAGATTGGGTGAGCAAATGCAAACCCTTTAAAGCAATAATGCATGGCACCCATTCCAAGGGTCCCAACTCTCCAGGTTGAAGGGAATATTACTACAGTTATAACACATACGGGAAACCTAGAGAACGGACACACTGTGAATACGAAAGGTTTCTAAAACTCAACGAATAGTCCCTCTCCTGGTGCTCCGGTTTGACTTTCCAACTGCTTTACTATCAACCTCCCAACTTGGAGAGACAGCCCGTTTAACCTCCTGGTTCGCACAGGTTGCCAATTTGGCAGAGGATGAAAGGGAAGTGGGAGAACCAATGAGAGAGTAGCTGTTAGGCATTTGGACGGGCACATATCACTGTAATTTCCCGGCAGGAAGAAGAATTAACCAAAGTCTCAGCCACCCACCGGGAACCAGTATAGGTCCTGAACCAAAATTTTGGACTTGCGGTCAGCTCACCAAAAACGAGTTGAATAATGGAGCTCAGGGGCACAGCAATTCACAAACTGGCCGAGTAATAAAGGACAACTATCATCCAAAAATCTGTTGAGGGAAGGCAACGAGGCGGACCTGAAAGCGAGGCAGAAGAGCAGGAAACAGATTTCAAGAGGTACGTTGGAATCGCCTTTAAAGCACAGGAAGAGGGGCACAACTTCGACAATGATGCACTTGGCCAAAATGGGCGTATGCGTTTTCTCCTGAATATATTCAGGAGAAAACGCATACGCCCTTTTTGGCCAAGCAAGCAAGCGGGCAATGCAAATCTGCACTACAAAAAGTATCACTTCCCACCGGTCAAAAGGGACATCCACAAAATGAGTAAAAACCAGAAAGGCAAGACCGGCCCTGGAGAACAAGGAGCATTGTTATGCTGATGGGCGGGTTGTAAACTGCCAACTGCCTCTCTGGAGGAGTGCATTGTGTTCTCTAAAACAAGTAAAGAACAGAGCTACAGAGCCAAGGGCACTTCCAGTCTAGGGAATATACCTTGGGAAAACTGAAAATCAATAAGACAGAGCCACCCCAAAATTTAGGGTTGCACTGCTTACAAGGACCTCAACTTGGGTTCACCTTAAATATCCCAGGAAATATAAAAATGGTTCAAAAAATTGTCGTACTTACGTACGATGCAATATCCCTCAGCCATGAAATCAATGTCATAAGACCAGTAGCAGCAAAATGGGTGGATTCAGGTACGATGATTCCTAGTGAAATAAGTCACACAGAAAAAGAAACTTATCATAAGATATCACTTATGAAGATCCTGTAAACATGGCTACACTTGAACTGAGTTAGGAAAGAGAACAGTGTCTCACATTTAGAAAACACTCTTATGCCTGCTTAAGGGGGAAGGAGAGGTGGGGTGATGCATAAAACCAGAGTTTTATATAAGCACAGGTACCGTTCCAAAAACCAACTATGGAATAGACAAGACCTACACCTTCCTCAGTGAAAGGGACACAAAACCCCATATTTCCCGCAGAGGAATATATCTGACTAGTAAGAATCTTAAAACCTATGCATTGATATGTCTCCGTAAGGGAATCAAGGGTGTCTAGACTGGCATAAACATGGCAGCAAGAATCAGCTCAAACCCACTATAAAAAGGAATTTCAAAAACAAAACAAAAATACTGGGAAATTCTTTACAATTCCTTAGGGTCTCTGATGAAACCTGGAATGACCCTATCTACAAAGACAGCTGGATGTGGCATAAGGCTGGACACTTGGGACTGAGAGGATTGGTGAGATTGGGTGAGCAAATGCAGACCCTTTAAAGCAATAATGCATGGCACCCATTCCATGGGTCCCAACTCTCCAGGTTGAAGGGAATATTACTACAGTTAAAACATGTACGGGAAACCTAGAGAACGGACACACTGTGAATACGAAAGGTTTCTAAAACTAAACGAACAGTCCCTCTCCTGGGGCTCCGGTTTGAATTTCCATCTGCTTTACTATCAACCTCCCAACTTGGAGAGACAGCCCCTTTAACCTCCTGGTTCGCACACGTTGCCAATTTGGCAGAGGATGAAAAGAAGAGGGAGAACCAATGAGAGAGTAGCTGTTAGGCATTTGGACGGGCACATATCACTGTAATTTCCCGGCAGGAAGAAGAATTAACCAAAGTCTCAGCCACCCACTGGGAACCAGTATAGGTCCTGAACCAAAATTTTGGACTTGCGGTCAGCTCACCAAAAACGAGTTGAAAAATGGAGCTCAGGGGCACAGCAATTCACAAACTGGCCGAGTAATAAAGGACAACTATCGTCCAAAAATCTGTTGAGGGAAGGCAACGAGGCGGACTTGAAAGCGAGGCAGAATAGCAGGAAACAGATTTCAAGAGGTACGTTGGAATCGCCTTTAAAGCACAGGAAGCGGGGCATGACTTCGACAATGATGCACTTGGCCAAAAAGGGCGTATGCGTTTTCTCCTGAATATATTCAGGAGAAAACACATACGCCCTTTTTGGCCAAGCAAGCAAACGGGCAATGCAAATCTGCACTACAAAGAAGTATCACTTCCCACCGGTTAAAAGGGACATCCACAAAATGTGTAAAAACCAGAAAGGCAAGACAGGCCCTGGAGAACAGGGAGCCTTGTTATGCTGATGGGCGGGATGTAAATTGCCAACTGCCTCTCTGGAGAAGTACATTGTGTTCCCTAAAACAAGTAAACAACAGAGCTACAGAGCCAAGGGCACTTCCAGTCTAGGGAATATACCTTGGGAAAACTGAAAATCAATAACACACAGCCACCCCAAAACTTAGGGCTGTACTGCTTACAAGGACCTCAACTTGGGTACACCTTAAATATCCCAGGAAATATAAAAATGGTTCAAAAAATTGTGGTACTTACGTACGATGGAATATCCCTCAGCCATGAAATCAATGTCATAAGACCAGTAGCAGCAAAATGGGTAGATTCAGGTACGATGATTCTAACTGAAATAAGTCACACAGAAAAAGAAACTTATCATAAGATATCACTTATGAAGATCCTGTACACATGGCTACACTTGAACTGAGTTAGGAAAGAGAACAGTGTCTCACATTTAGAAAACACTCTTATGCCTGCTTAAGGGGGAAGGAGAGGTGGGGTGATGCATAAAACCAGAGTTTGATATAAGAACAGGTACCGTTCCAAAAACCAACTATGGAATAGACAAGACCTACACCTTCCTCAGTGAAAGGGACTCAAAACCCCATATTTCCCGCAGAGGAATATATCTGACTAGTAAGAATCTTAAAACCTATGTATTGATATGTCTCCGTAAGGGAATCAAGTGTGTCTAGACTGGCATAAACATGGCAGCGAGAATCAGCTCAAACCCACTATAAAAAGGAATTTCAAAAACAAAACAAAAAAACTGGGAAATTCTTTACAATTCCTTCAGGGTCTCTGATGAAACCTGGAATGACCCTATCTACAACGACAGCTGGATGTGGCATAAGGCTGGACACTTGGGACTGAGACGACTGGTGAGATTGGGTGAGCAAATGCAGACCCTTTAAAGCAATAATGCATGGCACCCATTCTATGGGTCCCAACTCTCCAGGTTGTAGGAAATATTACTACAGCTATAACATGTACGGGAAACCTAGAGAGCGGACACACTGTGAATACGAAAGGTTTCTAAAACTCAACGAATAGTCCCTCTCCTGGTGCTCCGGTTTGACTTTACACCTGCTTTACTATCATCCTCCCAACTTGGAGAGACAGCCCCTTTAACCTCCTGGTTCGCACAGGTTGTCAATTACGCAGAGGATGAAAGGGAAGAGGGAGAACCAGTGAGAGAGTAGCTGTTAGGCATTTCAACGGGCACATATCACTGTAATTTCCCGGCAGGAAAAAGAATTAACCAAAGTCTCAGCCCCCCACCGGGAACCAGCATAGGTCCTGAACCAAAATTTCGGACTTGCGGTCACCTCACCAAAAACGAGTTGAAAAATGGAGCTCAGGGGCACAGCAATTCACAAACTGGCCGAGTAATAAAGGACAACTATCGTCCAAAAATCTATTGAGGGAAGGCAACGAGGCGGACTTGAAAGCGAGGCAGAATAGCAGGAAACAGATTTCAAGAGGTACGTTGGAATCGCCTTTAAAGCACAGGAAGAGGGGCACAACTTCGACAATGATGCACTTGGCCAAAAAGGGCGTATGCGTTTTCTCCTGAATATATTCAGGAGAAAACGCATACGCCCTTTTTGGCCAAGCAAGCAAGCGGGCAATGCAAATCTGCACTACAAAGAAGTATCACTTCCCACCGGTCAAAAGGGACATCCACAAAATGTGTGAAAACCAGAAAGGCAAGACAGGCCCTGGAGAACAGGGAGCCTTGTTATGCTGATGGGCGGGATGTAAATTGCCAACTGCCTCTCTGGAGGAGTACATTGTGTTCCCTAAAACAAGTAAAGAACAGAGCTACAGAGCCAAGAGCACTTCCAGTCTAGGGAATATACCTTGGGAAAACTGAAAATCAATAAGACAGAGCCACCCCAAAATTTAGGGCTGCACTGCTTACAAGGACCTCAACTTGGGTACACCTTAAATATCCCAGGAAATATAAAAATGGTTCAAAAAATTGTGGTACTTACGTACGATGGAATATCCCTCAGCCATGAAATCAATGTCATAAGACCAGTAGCAGCAAAATGGGTGGATTCAGGTACGATGATTCTAAGTGAAATAAGTCACACAGAAAAAGAAACTTATCATAAGATATCACTTATGAAGATCCTGTACACATGGCTACACTTGAACTGAGTTAGGAAAGAGAACAGTGTCTCACATTTAGAAAACACCCTTATGCCTGCTTAAGGGGGAAGGAGAGGTGGGGTGATGCATAAAACCAGAATTTGATATAAGCATAGGTACCGTTCCAAAAACCAACTATGGAGTAGAAAAGACCTACACCTTCCTCAGTGAAAGGGACTCAAAACCCCATATTTCCCACAGAGGAATATATCTGACTAGTAAGAATCTTAAAACCTATGTATTGATATGTCTCCGTAAGGGAATCAAGTGTGTCTAGACTGGCATAAACATGGCAGCGAGAATCAGCTCATACCCACGATAAAAAGGAATTTCAAAAACAAAACAAAAAAACTGGGAAATTCTTTACAATTCCTTCAGAGTCTCTGATGAAACCTGGAATGACCCTATCTACAAAGACAGCTGGATGTGGCATAAGGCTGGACAGTTGGGACTGAGAGGATTGGTGAGATTGGGTGAGAAAATGCAGACCCTTTAAAGCAATAATGCATGGCACACATTCCATGGGTCCCAACTCTCCAGGTTGAAGGGAATATTACTACAGCTATAACATGTACGGGAAACCTAGAGAACGGACACATTGTGAATACGAAAGGTTTCTAAAACTCAACGAATAGTCCCTCTCCTGGTGCTCCGGGTTGACTTTCCATCTGCTTTACTATCAACCTCCCAACTTGGAGAGACAGCCCCTTTAACCTCCTGGTTCGCACAGGTTGCCAATTTGGCAGAGGATGAAAGGGAAGAGGGAGAACCAATGAGAGAGTAGCTGTTAGGCATTTGGACGGGCACATATCACTGTAATTTCCCGGCAGGAAGAAGAATTAACCAAAGTCTCAGCCATCCACTGGGAACCAGTATAGGTCCTGAACCAAAATTTTGGACTTGCGGTCAGCTCACCAAAAACGAGTGGAAAAATGGAGCTCAGGGGCACAGCAATTCACAAACTGGCCGAGTAATAAAGGACAACTATCGTCCAAAAATCTGTTGAGGGAAGGCAACGAGGCAGACTTGAAAGCGAGGCAGAATAGCAGGAAACAGATTTCAAGAGGTACGTTGGAGTCGCTTTTAAAGCACAGGAAGAGGGGCACAACTTCGACAATGATGCTCTTGGCCAAAAAGGGCGTATGCGTTTTCTCCTGAATATATTCAGGAGAAAACACATACGCCCTTTTTGGCCAAGCAAGCAAGCGGGCAATGCAAATCAGCACTACAAAGAAGTATCACTTCCCACCGGTCAAAAGGGACATCCACAAAATGTGTAAAAACCAGAAAGGCAAGACAGGCCCTGGAGAACAGGGAGCCTTGTTATGCTGATGGGCGGGATGTAAATTGCCAACTGCCTCTCCGGAGGAGTGCATTGTGTTGCCTAAAACAAGTAAACAACAGAGCTACAGAGCCAAGGGCACTTCCAGTCTAGGGAATATACCTTGGGAAAACTGAAAATCAATAAGAGAGAGCCACCCCAAAATTTAGGGCTGCACTGCTTACAAGGACCTCAACTTCGGTACACCTAAAATATCCCAGGAAATATAAAAATGGTTCAAAAAATTGTGGTACTTACGTACGATGGAATATCCCTCAGCCATGAAATCAATGACATAAGACCAGTAGCAGCAAAATGGGTGGATTCAGGTACGATGATTCTAAGTGAAATAAGGTACACAGAAAAAGAAACTTATCATAAGATATCACTTATGAAGATCCTGTACACATGGCTACACTTGAACTGAGTTAGGAAAGAGAACAGTGTCTCACATTTAGAAAACATTCTTATGCCTGCTTACGGGGGAAAGAGAGGTGGGGTGATGCATAAAACCAGAGTTTGATATAAGCACAGGTACCGCTCCAAAAACCAACTATGGAATAGACAAGACCTACACCTTCCTCAGTGAAAGGGACTCAAAACACCATATTTCCCGCAGAGCAATATATCTGACTAGTAAGAATCTTAAAACCTATGTATTGATATGTCTCCGTAAGGGAATCAAGTGTGTCTAGACTGGCATAAACATGGCAGCGAGAATCAGCTCATACCCACGATAAAAAGGAATTTCAAAAACAAAACAAAAAAACTGGGAAATTCTTTACAATTCCTTCAGGGTCTCTGATGAAACCTGGAATGACCCTATCTACAACGACAGCTGGATGTGGCATAAGGCTGGACACTTGGGACTGACAGGATTGGTGAGATTGGGTGAGCAAATGCAGACCCTTTAAAGCAATAATGCATGGCACCCATTCCATGGGTCCCAACTCTCCAGGTTGAAGGGAATATTACTACAGTTATAACATGTATGGGAAACCTAGAGAACGGACACACTGTGAATACGAAATGTTTCTAAAACTCAACGAATAGTCCCTCTCCTGGTGCTCCGGTTTGACTTTCCATCTGCTTTACTATCAACCTCCCAACTTGGAGAGACAGCCCCTTTAACCTCCTGTTTCGCACAGGTTTCCAATTTGGCAGAGGTTGAAAGGGAAGAGGGAGAACCAATGAGAGAGTAGCTGTTAGGCATTTGGACGGGCACATATCACTGTAATTTCCCGGCAGGAAGAAGAATTAACCAAAGTCTCAGCCACCCACCGGGAACCACTATAGGTCCTGAACCAAAATTTTGGACTTGCGGTCAGCTCACCAAAAACGAGTTGAAAAATGGAGCTCAGAGGCACAGCAATTCACAAACTGGCTGAGTAATAAAGGACAACTATCGTCCAAAAATCAGTTGACGGAAGGCAATGAGGCGGACTTGAAAGTGAGCCAGAATAGCCGGAAACAGATTTCAAGATGTACGTTGGAATCGCCTTTAAAGCACAGGAAGAGGGGCACAAATTCGACAATGATGCACTTGGCCAAAAAGGGCGTATGCGTTTTCTCCTGAATATATTCAGGAGAAAACGCATACGCCCTTTTAGGCCAAGCAAGCAAGCGGGCAATGCAAATCTGCACTACAAAGAAGTATCACTTCCCACAGGTCAAAAGGGACATCCACAAAATGTGTAAAAACCAGAAAGGCAAGACAGGCCCTGGAGAACAGGGAGCCTTGTTTTGCTGATGGGCGGGATGTAAATTGCGAACTGCCTCTCTGGAGGAGTGCATTGTGTTCCCTAAAACATGTAAAGAACAGAGCTACAGAGCCAAGGGCACTTCCAGTCTAGGGAATATACTTTGGGAAAACTTAAAATCAATAAGACAGAGGCACCCCAAAATTTAGGGCTGCACTGCTTACAAGGACCTCAACTTGGGTACACCTTAAATATCCCAGGAAATATAAAAATGGTTCAAAAAATTGTGGTACTTACGTACGATGGAATATCCCTCAGCCAAGAAATCAATGACATAAGGCCAGTAGCAGCAAAATGGGTGGATTCAGGTACGATGATTCTAAGTGAAATAAGTCAAACAGAAAAAGAAACTTATCATAAGATATCACTTATGAAGATCCTGTAAACATGGCTACACTTGAACTGAGTTAGGAAAGAGAACAGTGTCTCACATTTAGAAAACACTCTTATGCCTGCTTAAGGGGGAAGGAGAGGTGGGGTGATCAATAAAATCAGAGTTTGATATAAGCACAGGTACCATTCCAAAAACCAACTATGGAATAGAAAAGACCTACACCTTCCTCAGTGAAAGGGACTCAAAACCCCATATTTCCCACAGAGGAATATATCTGACTAGTAAGAATCTTAAAACCTATGTATTGATATGTCTCCGTAACGGATTCAAGTGTGTCTAGACTTTCATAAACATGGCAACGAGAATCAGCTCAAACCCACGATAAAAAGGAATTTCAAAAACAAAACAAAAAAACTGGGAAATTCTTTACAATTCCTTCAGAGTTTCTGATGAAACCTGGAATGGCCCTAACTACAACGACAGCTGGATGTGACATAAGGTTGGACACTTGGGACTGAGAGGATTGGTGAGATTGGGTGAGCAAATGCAGACCCTTTAAAGTAATAATGCATGGCACCCATTCCATGAGTCCCAACTCTCCAGGTTGAAGGGAATATTACTACAGCTATAACATGTACGGGAAACCTAGAGAACGGACACACTGTGAATACGAAAGGTTTCTAAAACTCAACGAATAGTCCCACTCCTGGTGCTCCGGTTTGACTTTCCACCTGCTTTACTATCAATCTCCCAACATGGAGAGACAGCCCCTTTAACCTCCTGGTTCGCACAGGTTGCCAATTTGGCAGAGGATGAAAGGGAAGAGGGAGAACCAATGAGAGAGTAGCTGTTGGGCATTTGGACGGGCATATATCACTGTAATTTCCCGGCAGGAAGAAGAATTAACCAAAGTCTCAGCCACCGACCGGGAACCAGTATAGGTCCTGAACCAAAATTTTGGACTAGCGGTCAGCGCACCAAAAGCGAGTTGAAAAATGGAGCTCAGGGGCACAACAATTCACAAACTGGCCGAATAATAAAGGACAACTATCGTCCAAAAATCTGTTGAGGGAAGGCAACGAGGCGGACTTGAAAGGGAGCCAGAATAGCAGGAAACAGATTTCAAGAGGTACGTTGGAATCGCCTTTAAAGCACAGGAAGAGGGGCACAACTTCGACAATGATGCACTTGGCCAAATAGGGCGTATGCGTTTTCTCCTGAATATATTCAGGAGAAAACGCATAAGCCCTTTTTGGCCAAGCAAGCAAGCGGGCAATGCAAATCTGCACTATAAAGAAGTATCACTTCCCACTGGTCAAAAGGGACATCAACAAAATGTGTAAAAACCAGAAAGGCAAGACAGGCCCTGGAGAACAGGGAGACTTGTTATGCTGATGGGCAGGATGTAAATTGCCAACTGCCTCTCTGGAGGAGTGCATTGTGTTCCCTAAAACAAGTAAACAACAGAGCTACAGAGTCAAGGGCACTTGTAGTCTAGGGAATATACCTTGGGAAAACTGAAAATCAATAGGACAGAGCCACCCCAAAATTTAGGGCTGCACTGCTTACAAGGACCTCAACTTGGGTACACCTTAAATATCCCAGGAAATATAAAAATGGTTCAAAAAATTGTGGTACTTACGTACGATGGAATATCCCTCAGCCATGAAATCAATGACATAAGACCAGTAGCAGCAAAATGGGTGGATTCAGGTACGATGATTCTAAGTGAAATAAGTCACACAGAAAAAGAAACTTATCATAAGATATCACTTATGAAGATCCTGTAAACATGGCTACACTTGAGCTGAGTTAGGAAAGAGAACAGTGTCTCACATTTAGAAAACACTCTTATGCCTGCTTAAGGGGGAAGGAGAGTTGGGGTGATGCATAAAACCAGAGTTTGATATAAGCATAGGTACCGTTCCAAAAACCAACGATGTAATAGAAAAGACCTACACCTTCCTCAGCGAAAGGGACTCAAAACCCCATATTTCCCACAGAGGAATATATCTGACTAGTAAGAATCTTAAAACCTATGTATTGATATATCTCCATAAGGGAATCAACTGTGTCTAGACTGGCATAAACATGGCAGAGAGAATCACCTCAAACCCACTATAAAAAGGAATTTCAAAAACAAAACAAAAAAACAGGGAAATTCTTTACAATTCCTTCAGGGTCTCTGATGAAACCTGGAATGACCCTATCTACAACGACAGCTGGATGTGACATAAGGCTGGACACTTGGGACTGAGAGGATTGGTGAGATTGGGTGAGCAAATGCAGACCCTTTAAAGTAATAATGCATGGCACCCATTCCATGGGTCCCAACTCTCCAGGTTGAAGGGAATATTACTACAGTTATAACATGTACGGGAAACCTAGAGAACGGACACACTGTGAATACGAAAGGTTTCAAAAACTCAACGAATAGTCCCTCTCCTGGTGCTCCGGTTTGACTTTCCACCTGCTTTACTATCAACCTCCCAACTTGGAGAGACAGCCCCTTTAACCTCCTGGTTCGCACAGGTTGCCAATTTGGCAGAGGATGAAAGGGAAGAGGGAGAACCAATGAGAGAGTAGCTGTTAGGCATTTGGACGGGCACATATCACTGTAATTTCCCGGCAGGAAGAAGATTTAACCAAAGTCTCAGCCAACCACCGGGAACCAGTATAGGTCCTGAATCATAATTTTGGACTTGCGGTCAGCTCACCAAAAACGAGTTGAAAAATGGAGCTCAGGGGCACAGCAATTCACAAACTGGCCGAGTAATAAAGGACAACTATCGTCCAAAAATCTGTTGAGGGAAGGCAACGAGGCGGACTTGAAAGCGAGGCAGAATAGCAGGAAACAGATTTCAAGAGGTACGTTGGAATCGCCTTTAAAGCACAGGAAGAGGGGCACAACTTCGACAATGATGCACTTGGCCAAAAAGGGTGTATGCGTTTTCTCCTGAATATATTCAGGAGAAAACACATACGCCCTTTTTGGCCAAGCAAGCAAGCGGGCAATGCAAATCTGCACTACAAAGAAGTATCACTTCCCACCGGTCAAAAGGGACATCCCCAAAATGTGTAAAAACCAGAAAGGCAAGACAGGCCCTGGAGAACAGGGAGCCTTGTTATGCTGATGGGCGGGATGTAAATTGCCAACTGCCTCTCTGGAAGAGTGCATTGTGTTCCCTAAAACAAGTAAACAACAGAGCTACAGAGCCAAGGGCACTTCCAGTCTAGGGAATATACCTTGGGAAAACTGAAAATCAATAAGAGAGAGCCAGCCCAAAATTTAAGGCTGCACTGCTTACAAGGACCTCAACTTGGGTACACCTTAAATATCCCAGGAAATATAAAAATGGTTCAAAAAATTGTGGTACTTACGTACGATGGAATATCCCTCAGCCATGAAATCAATGACATAAGACCAATAGCAGCAAAATGGCTGGATTCAGGTACGAGGATTCTAAGTGAAATATGGTACACAGAAAAAGAAACTTATCATAAGATTTCACTTATGAAGATCCTGTAAACATGGCTACACTTGAACTGAGTTAGGAAAGAGAACAGTGTCTCACATTTAGAAAACATTCTTATGCCTGCTTAAGGGGGAAAGAGAGGTGGGGTGATGCATAAAACCAGAGTTTGATATAAGCACAGGTACCGCTCCAAAAACCAACTATGGAATAGACAAGACCTACACCTTCCTCAGTGAAAGGGTCTGAAAACACCATATTTCCCGCAGAGGAATATATCTGACTAGTAAAAATCTTAAAACCTATGTATTGATATGTCTCCGTAAGGAAATCAAGTGTGTCTAGACAGGCATAAACATGGCAGCGAGAATCAGCTCAAACCCACGATAAAAAGGAATTTCAAAAACAAAACAAAAAAACTGGGAAATTCTTTACAATTCCTTCAGGGTCTCTGATGAAACCTGGAATGACCCTATCTACAACGACAGCTGGATGTGGCATAAGGCTGGACACTTGGGACTGACAGGATTGGTGAGATTGGGTGAGCAAATGCAGACCCTTTAAAGCAATAATGCATGGCACCCATTCCATGGGTCCCAACGCTCCAGGTTGAAGGGAATATTACTACAGTTATAACATGTATGGGAAACCTAGAGAAGGGACACACTGTGAATACAAAAGGTTTCTAAAACTCAACGAATAGTCCCTCTCCTGGTGCTCCAGTTTGACTTTCCATCTGCTTTACTATCAACCTCCCAACTTGGAGAGACAGCCCCTTTAACCTCCTGGTTCGCACAGGTTGCCAATTTGGCAGAGGTTGAAAGGGAAGAGGGAGTACCAATGAGAGAGTAGCTGTTAGGCATTTGGACGGGAACATATCACTGTAATTTCCCGGCAGGAAGAAGAATTAACCAAAGTCTCAGCCACCCACCGGGAACCAGTATAGTTCCTGAACCAAAATTTTGGACTTGCGGTCAGCTCACCAAAAACGAGTTGAAAAGTGGAGCACAGGGGCACAGCAATTCACAAACTGGCCGAGTAATAAAGGACAACTATCGTCCAAAAATCTGTTGACGGAAAGCAATGAGGCGGACTTGAAAGTGAGCCAGAATAGCAGGAAACAGATTTCAAGAGGTACGTTGGAATCACTTTTAAAGCACAGGAAGAGGGGCACAGCTTCGACAATGATGCATTTGGCCAAAAAGGGCGTATGCGTTTTCTCCTGAATATATTCAGGAGAAAACGCATACGCCCTTTTTGGCCAAGCAAGCAAGCGGGCAATGCAAATCTGCACTACAAAGAAGTAACACTTCCCACCGGTCAAAAGGGACATCCACAAAATGTGTAAAAACCAGAAAGGCAAGACAGGCCCTGGAGAACAGGGAGACTTGTTATGCTGATGGGCGGGATGTAAATTGCCAACTGCCTCTCTGGAGGAGTGCATTGTGTTCCCTAAAATAAGTAAAGAACAGAGCTACAGAGCCAAGGGAACTTCCAGTCTAGGGAATATACTTTGGGAAAACTGAAAATCAATAAGACAGAGCCACGCCAAAATTTAGGGCTGCACTGCTTACAAGGACCTCAACTTGGGTACCCCTTAAATATCCCAGGAAATATAAAAATGGTTCAAAAAATTGTGGTACTTACGTACGATGGAATATCCCTCAGCCATGAAATCAATGTCATAAGACCAGTAGCAGCAAAATGGGTGGATTCAGATACGATGTTCCTAAGTGAAATAAGTCACACAAATTAAGAAACTTATCAAAAGATATCACTTATGAAGATCCTGTAAACCTGGCTACACTTGAACTGAGTTAGGAAAGAGAACAGTGTCTCACATTTAGAAAACATTCTTATGCCTGCTTAAGGGGGAAAGAGAGGTGATGTGATGCATAAAACCAGAGTTTGATATAAGCACAGGTACCGCTCCAAAAACCAACTATGGAATAGAAAAGACCTACACCTTCCTCAGTGAAAGGGATTCAAAACACCATATTTCCCGCAGAGGAATATATCTGACTAGCAAGAATCTTAAAACCTATGTATTGATATGTCTCCGTAAGGGATTCAAGTGTGTCTAGACTTTCATAAACATGGCAGCGAGAATCAGCTCAAACCCACGATAAAAAGGAATTTCAAAAACAAAACAAAAAAACTGGGAAATTCTTTACAATTCCTTCAGAGTTTCTGATGAAACCTGGAATGACCCTATCTACAACGACCGCTGGATGTGACATAAGGCTGGACACTTGGGATTGAGAGGATTGGTGAGATTCGGTGAGCAAATGCAGACCCTTTAAAGTAATAATGCATGGCACCCATTACATGAGTCCCAACTCTCCAGGTTGAAGGGAATATTACTACAGCTATAACATGTACGGGAAACCTAGAGAACGGACACACTGTGAATACGAAAGGTTTCTAAAACTCAACGAATAGTCCCTCTCCTGGTGCTCCTGTTTGACTTTCCACCTGCTTTACTATCAATCTCCCAACATGGAGAGACAGCCCCTTTAACCTCCTGGTTCGCACAGGTTGCCAATTTGGCAGAGGATGAAAGGGAAGAGGGAGAACCAATGAGAGAGTAGCTGTTAGGCATTTGGACGGGCACATATCACTGTAATATCCCGGCAGGAAGAAGAATTAACCAAAGTCTCAGCCCCTCACCGGAAACCAGCATAGGTCCTGAACCAAAATTTTGGACTTGCGGTCAGCTCACCAAAAACGAGTTGAAAAATGGAGCTCAGGGGCACAGCAATTCACAAACTGGCCGAGGAATAAAGGCCAACTATCGTCCAACAATCTGTTGAGGGAAGGCAACGAGGCGGACTTGTAAGCGAGGCAGAATAGCAGGAAACAGATTTCAAGAGGTACGTTGGAATCGCCTTTAAAACACAGGAAGAGGGGCACAACTTCGACAATGATGCACTTGGCCAAAAAGGGCGTATGCGTTTTCTCCTGAATATATTCAGGAGAAAACGCATACGCCCTTTTTGGCCAAGCAAGCAAGCGGGCAATGCAAATCTGCACTACAAAGAAGTATCACTTCCCTCCGGTCAAAAGGGACATCCAAAAAATGTATAAAAACCAGAAAGGCAAGACAGGCCCTGGAGAACAGGGAGCCTTGGTATGCTGAAGGGTGGGATGTAAATTGCACACTGCCTCTCTGGAGGAGTACATAGTGTTCCCTAAAACAAATAAAAAACAGAGCTACAGAGCCAAGGGCACTTCCAGTCTAGGGAATATACTTTGGGAAAACTGAAAATCAATAAGACAGAGCCACCCCAAAATTTAAGGCTGCACTGCTTACAAGGACCTCAACTTGGGTACACCTTAAATATCCCAGGAAATATAAAAATGGTTCAAAAATTGTGGTACTTACGTACGATGGAATATCCCTCAGCCATGAAATCAATATCATAAGACCAGTAGCAGCAAAATGGGTGGATTCAGGTACGATGATTCTAAGTGAAATAAGTCACACAGAATAAGAAACTTATCATAAGATATCACTTATGAAGATGCTGTAAACATGGCTACACTTGAACTGAGTTAGGAAAGAGAACAGTGTCTCACATTTAGAAAACACTCTTATGCCTGCTTAAGGGGGAGAGAGAGGTGGGGTGATGCATGAAACCAGAGTTTGATATAAGCACAGGTACCGTTCCAAAAACCAACTATGGAATAGACAAGACCTACACCTTCCTCAGTGAAAGGGACTCAAAACACCATATTTCCCACAGAGGAATAT
This sequence comes from Hyperoodon ampullatus, assembly GCF_949752795.1. NCBI lineage: Eukaryota > Metazoa > Chordata > Mammalia > Artiodactyla > Ziphiidae > Hyperoodon > Hyperoodon ampullatus. The sequence continues at coordinate 396,267 of NW_027640875.1, forward strand.
ATCTGACTAGTAAGAATCTTAAAACCTATGTATTGATATGTCTCCGTAAGGGAATCAAGTGTGTCTAGACTGGCATAAACATGGCAGCGAGAATCAGCTCAAACCCACTATAAAAAGGAATTTCAAAAACAAAACAAAAAAACTGGGAAATTCTTTACAAATCCTTCAGAGTATCTGATGAAACCTGGAATGACCCTATCTACAACGACAGCTGGATGTGGCATAAGGCTGGACACTTGGGACTGAGAGGATTTGTGAGATTGGGTGAGCAAATGCAGACCCTTTAAAGCAATAATGCATGGCACCCATTCCATGGGTCCCAACTCTCCAGGTTGAAGGGAATATTACTACAGTTATAACATGTACGGGAAACCTAGAGAACGGACACACTGTGAATACGAAAGGTTTCTAAAACTCAACGAATAGTCCCGCACCTGGTGCTCCAGTTTGACTTTCCATCTGCTTTACTATCAACCTCCCAACTTGGAGAGTCAGCCGCTTTAACCTCCTGGTTCGCACAGGTTGCCAATTTGGCAGAGGATGAAAGGGATGAGGGAGAACCAATGAGAGAGTAGCTGTTGGGCATTTGGACGGGCACATATCACTGTAATTTCCCGGCAGGTAGAAGAATTAACCAAATTCTCAGCCACCCACCAGGAACCAGTATAGGTCCTGAACCAAAATTTTGGACTTGCGGTCAGCTCACCAAAAACGAGTTGAAAAATGGAGCTCAGGGGCACAACAATTCACAAACTGGCCGAGTAATAAAGGACAACTTTCGTCCAAAAATCTGTTGAGGGAAGGCAACGAGGCAGACTTGAAAGCGAGCCAGAATAGCAGGAAACAGATTTCAAGAGGTACGTTGGAATCGCCTTTAAAGCACAGGAAGAGGGGACAATTTCGACAATGATGCACTTGGCCAAAAAGGGCGTATGCGTTTTCTCCTGAATATATTCAGGAGAAAAAGCATACGCCCTTTTTGGCCAAGCAAGCAAGCGGCCAATGCAAATCTGCACTACAAAGAAGTATCACTTCCCACCGGTCAAAAGGGACATCCACAAAATGTGTAAAAACCAGAAAGGCAAGACAGGCCCTGGAGAACAGGGAGCCTTGTTATGCTGATGGGCGGGATGTAAATTGCCAACTGCCTCTCTGGAGGAGTGCATTGTGTTCCCTAAAACAAGTAAAGAACAGAGATACAGAGTCAAGGGCACTTGTAGTCTAAGGAATATACCTTGGGAAAACTGAAAATCAATAGGACAGAACCACCCCAAAATTAAGGGCTGCACTGCTTACAAGGACCTCAACTTGGGTACACCTTAAATATCCCAGGAAATATAAAAATGGTTCAAAAAATTGTGGTACTTACGTACGATGGAATATCCCTCAGCCATGAAATCAATGACATAAGACCAGTAGCAGCAAAATGGGTGGATTCAGGTACGATGATTCTAAGTGAAATAAGTCACACAGAAAAAGAAACTTATCATAAGATATCACTTATGAAGATCCTGTAAACATGGCTGCACTTGAACTGAGTTAGGAAAGAGAACAGTGTCTCACATTTAGAAAACACTCTTATGCCTGCTTAAGGGGGAAGGAGAGGTGGTGTGATGCATAAAACCAGAGTTTGATAGAAGCACAGGTACCGCTCCAAAATCCAACTATGGAATAGACAACACCTACACCTTCCTCAGTGAAAGGGACTCAAAACCCCATATTTCCCACAGAGGAATATATCTGACTAGTAAGAATCTTAAAACCTATGTATTGATATGTCTCCGTAAGGGAATCAAGTGTGTCTAGACTGGCAAAAACATGGCAGCGAGAATCAGCTCAAACCCACTATAAAAAGGAATTTCAAAAACAAAACAAAAAAACTGGGAAATTCTTTACAATTCCTTCAGGGTCAATGATGAAACCTGGAATGACCCTATCTACAACGACAGCTGGATGTGGCATAAGGCTGGACACTTGGGACTGAGGGGATTGGTGAGATTGGGTGAGCAAATGCAGACCCTTTAAAGCAATAATGCATGGCACTCATTCCATGGGTCCCAATTCTCCAGGTTGAAGGGAATATTACTACAGTTTTAACATGTACGGGAAACCTAGAGAACGGACACACTGTGAATACGAAAGGTTTCTAAAACTCAACGAATATTCCCTCTCCTGGCGCTCCGGTTTGACTTTCTACCTGCTTTACTATCAACCTCCCAACATGGAGAGACAGCTCCTTTAACCTCCTGGTTCGCACAGCTTGCCAATTTGGCAGAGGATGAAAGGGAAGAGGGAGAACGAATGAGAGAGTAGCTGTTAGGCATTTGGACGGGCACATATCACTGTAATTTCCCGGCAGGAAGAAGAATTAACCAAGGTCTCAACCACCCACCGGGAACCAGCATAGGTTCTGAACCAAAATTTTGGACTTGCGGTCAGCTCACGAAAAAGGAGTTGAAAAATGGAGCTCAGGGGCACAGCAATTCACAAACTGGCCAAGTAATAAAGGACAACTATCGTCCAAAAACCTGTTGAGGGTAGGCAATGAGGCGGACTTGAAAGCGAAGCAGAATAGCAGGAAACAGATTTAAAGAGGTATGTTGGAATCGCCTTTAAAGCACAGGAAGAGGGGCACAACTTCGACAATGATGCACGTGGCCAAAAAGGGCGTATGCGTTTTTTCCTGAATATATTCAGGAGAAAACGCATACGCCCTTTTTGGCCAAGCAAGCAAGTGGGCAATGCAAATCTGCACTACAAAGAAGTATCACTTCCCACCGGTCAAAAGGGACATCCAGAAAATGTGTAAAAACCAGAAAGGCAAGACAGGCCCTGGAGAACAGGGAGCCTTGTTATGCTGATGGGCGGGATGTAAATTGCCAACTGCCTCTCTGGAGGAGTGCATTGTGTTCCCTAAAACAAGTAAACAACAGAGCTACAGAGCCAAGGGCACTTCCAGTCTAGGGAATATACCGTGGGAAAACTGAAAATCAATAAGACAGAGCCACCCCAAAATTTAGGGCTGCACTGCTTACAAGGACCTCAACTTGGGTACACCTTAAATATCCCAGGAAGTACAAAAATGGTTCAAAAAATTGTGGTACTTACGTACGATGGAATATCCCTCAGCCATGAAATCAATGACATAAGACCAGTAGCAGCAAAATGGGTGGATTCAGGTACGATGATTCTAAGTGAAATAAGTCACACAGAAAAAGAAACTTATCATAAAATATCACTTATGAAGATCCTGTAAACATGGCTACACTTGAACTGAGTTAGGAATGAGAACAGTGTCTCACATTTAGAAAACACTCTTATGCCTGCTTAAGGGGGAAGGAGAGGTTGGGTGATGAATAAAACCAGAGTTTGATATAAGCACAGGTACCGTTCCAAAAACCAACTATGGAATAGACAAGACCTACACCTTCCTCAGTGAAAGGGACTCAAACCCCCATATTTCCCGCAGAGGAATATATCAGACTAGTAAGAATCTTAAAACCTATGTATTGATATGTCTCCGTAAGGGAAACAATTGTGTGTAGACTGGCATAAACATGGCAGCGAGAATCATCTCAAACCCACTATAAAAAGGAATTTCAAAAACAAAACAAAAAAACTGGGAAATTCTTTACAATTCCTTCAGAGTCTCTGATGAAACCTGGAATGACCCTATCTACAACGACAGCTGGATGTGGCATAAGGCTGGACACTTGGGACTGAGAGGATTGGTGAGATTGGGTGAACAAATGCAGACCCTTTAAAGCAATAATGCATGGCACCCATTCCATGGGTCGCAACTCTCCAGCTTGAAGGGAATATTACTACAGTTATAACATGTACGGGAAACCTAGAGAATGGACACACTGTGAATACGAAAGGTTTCTAAAACTCAACGAATAGTCCCTCTCCTGGTGCTCGGTTTGACTTTCCATCTGCTTTACTATCAACCTCCCAAATTGGAGAGACAGCCCCTTTAACCTCCTGGTTCGCACAGGTTGCCAATATGGCAGAGGATGAAAGGGAAGAGGGAGAACCAATGAGAGAGTAGCTGTTAGGCATTTGGACGGGCACATATCACTGTAATTTCCCGGCAGGAAGAAGAATTAACCAAAGTCTCAGCCCCCCACCGTAAACCAGCATAGGTCCTGAACCAAAATTTTGGACTTGCGGTCAGCTCACCAAAAACGAGTTGAAAAATGGAGCTCAGGGGCACAGCAATTCACAAACTGGCCGAGTAATAAAGGACAACTATCGTCCAAAAATCTGTTGAGGGAAGGCAACGAGTCGGACTTGAAAGCGAGGCAGAATAGCAGGAAACAGATTTCAAGAGGTACGTTGGAATCGCCTTTAAAGCACAGGAAGAGGGGCACAACTTCGACAATGATTCACTTGGCCAAAAAGGGCGTATGCGTTTTCTCCTGAATATATTCAGGAGAAAACGCATACGCCCTTTTTGGCCAAGCAAGCAAGCGGGCAATGCAAATCTGCACTACAAAGAAGTATCACTTCCCTCCGGTCAAAAGGGACATCCACAAAATGTGTAAAAACCAGAAAGGCAAGACAGGCCCTGGAGAAGAGGGAGCCTTGTTATGCTGAAGGGTGGGATGTAAATTGCCAACTGCCTCTCTGGAGGACTACATAGTGTTCCCTAAAACAAGTAAAAAACAGAGCTACAGAGCCAAGGGCACTTCCAGTCTAGGGAATATACTTTGGGAAAACTGAAAATCAATAAGACAGAGCCACCCCAAAATTTAACGCTGCACTGCTTACAAGGACCTCAACTTGGGTACACCTTAAATATCCCAGGAAATATAAAAATGGTTCAAAAAATTGTGGTACTTATGTACGATGGAATATCCCTCAGCCATGAAATCAACGTCATAAGACCAGTAGCAGCAAAATGGGTGGATTCAGGTACGATGATTCTAAGTGAAATAAGTCACACAGTAATGGAAACTTATCATAAGATATCACTTATGAAGATGATGTAAACATGGCTACACTTGAAATGAGTTAGGAAAGAGAACAGTGTCTCACATTTAGAAAACACTCTTATGCCTGCTTAAGGGGGAAAGACAGGTGGGGTGATGCATAAAACCAGAGTTTGATAAAAGCACAGGTACCGTTCCAAAAACCAACTATGGAATAGACAAGACCTACACCTTCCTCAGTGAAAGGGACTCAAAACCCCATATTTCCCGCAGAGGAATATATCTGACTAGTAAGAATCTTAAAACCTATGTATTGATATGTCTCCGTAAGGGAATCAAGTGTGTCTAGACTGGCATAAACATGGCAGCGAGAATCAGCTCAAACCCACTATAAAAAGGAATTTCAAAAACAAAACAAAAAAACTGGAAATTCTTTACAAATCCTTCAGAGTATCTGATGAAACCTGGAATGACCCTATCTACAACGACAGCTGGATGTGGCATAGGGCTGGACACTTGGGACTGAGAGGATTGGTGAGATTGGGTGAGCAAATGCAGACCCTTTAAAGCAATAATGCATGGCACCCATTCCATGGGTCCCAACTCTCCAGGTTGAAGGGAATATTACTACAGTTATAACATGTACGGGAAACCTAGAGAACGGACACACTGTGAATACGAAAGGTTTCTAAAACTCAACGAATAGTCCCTCGCCTGGTGCTCCAGTTTGACTTTCCATCTGCTTTACTATCAACCTCCCAACTTGGAGAGACAGCCCCTTTAACCTCCTGGTTCGCACAGGTTGCCAATTTGGCAGAGGATGAAAGGGAAGAGGGAGAACCAATGAGAGAGGAGCTGTTGGGCATTTGGACGGGCACATATCACTGTAATTTCCCGGCAGGAAGAAGAATTAACCAAAGTCTAAGCCACCCACCGGGAACCAGTATAGGTCCTGAACCAATATTTTGGACTTGCGGTCAGCTCACCAAAAACGAGTTGAAAAATGGAGCTCAGGGGCACAGCAATTCACAAACTGGCCCAGTAATAAAGGACAACTATCGTCCAAAAATCTGTTGAGGGAAGGCAACGAGGCGGACTTGAAAGCGAGCCAGAACAGCAGGAAACAGATTTCAAGAGGTACGTTGGAATCGCCTTTAAAGCACAGGAAGAGGGGCACAACTTCGACAATGATGCACTTGGCCAAAAAGGGCGTATGCGTTTTCTCCTGAATATATTCAGGAGAAAACGCATACGTCCTTTTTGGCCAAGCAAGCAAGCTGGCAATGCAAATCTGCACTACAAAGAAGTATCACCTCCCACCGTTCAAAAGGGACATCCACAAAATGTGTAAAAACCAGAAAGGCAAGACAGGCCCTGGAGAACAGGGAGCCTTGTTATGCTGATGGGCGGGATGTAAATTGCCAACTGCCTCTCTGGAGAAGTACATTGTGTTCCCTAAAACAAGTAAACAACAGAGCTACAGAGCCAAGGGCACTTCCAGTCTAGGGAATATACCTTGGGAAAACTGAAAATCAATAACACACAGCCACCCCAAAACTTAGGGCTGTACTGCTTACAAGGACCTCAACTTGGGTACACCTTAAATATCCCAGGAAATATAAAAATGGTTCAAAAAATTGTGGTACTTACGTACGATGGAATATCCCTCAGCCATGAAATCAATGACATAAGACCAGTAACAGCAAAATGGGTGGATTCAGGTATGATGATTCTAAGTGAAATAAGTCACACAGAAAAAGAAACTTATCATAAGATATCACTTATGAAGATCCTGTAAACATGGCTACACTTGAACTGAGTTAGGAAAGAGAACAGTGTCTCACATTTACAAAACACTCTTATGCCAGCTTAAGGGGGAAAGAGAGGTGGGGTGATGCATAAAACCAGAGTTTGATATAAGCACAGGTACCCTTCCAAAAACCAACTATGGAATAGACAAGACCTACACCTTCCTCAGTGAAAGGGACTCAAAACCCCATATTTCCCGCAGAGGAATATATCTGACTAGTAAGAATCTTAAAACCTATGTATTGATATGTCTCCGTAAGGGAATCAAGTGTGTCTAGACTGGCATAAACATGGCAGCGAGAATCAGCTCAAACCCACTATAAAAAGGAATTTCAAAAATAAAACAAAAAAACTGGGAAATTCTTTACAATTCCTTCAGAGTCTCTGATGAAACCTGGAATGACCCTATCTACAATGACAGCTGGATGTGGCATAAGGCTGGACACTCGGGACTGAGAGGATTCGTGAGATTGGGTGAACAAATGCAGACCCTTTAAAGCAATAATGCATGGCACCCATTCCATGGGTCCCAACTCTCCAGGTTGAAGGGGATATTACTACAGTTATAACATGTACGGAAAACCTAGAGAACGGACACACTGTGAATACGAAAGGTTTCTAAAACTCAACGAATAGTCCCTCTCCTGGTGCTCCGGTTTGACTTTCCATCTGCTTTACTATCAACCTCCCCACATGGAGAGACAGCCCCTTTAACCTCCTGTTCGCACAGGTTGCCAATTTGGCAGGGGATGAAAGGGAAGAGGGAGAACCAATGAGAGAGTAGCTGTTAGGCATTTGGACGGGCACATATCACTGTAATTTCCCGGCAGGAAAAAGAATTAACCAAAGTCTCAGTCCCCCACCGGGAACGAGTATAGGTCCTGAACCAAAATTTTGGACTTGCGGTCAGCTCACCAATAACGAGTTGAAAAATGGAGCTCAGGGGCACAGCAATTCACAAACTGGCCGAATAATAAAGGACAACTATCCTGCAAAAATCTGTTGAGGGAAGGCAACGAGGCGGACTTGAAAGCGAGGCAGAATAGCAGGAAACAGATTTCAAGAGGTACGTTGGAATCGCCTTTAAAGCACAGGAAGAGGGGCACAACTTCGACAATGATGCACTTGGCCAAAAAGGGCGTATGCGTTTTCTCCTGAATATATTCAGGAGAAAACGCATACGCCCTTTTTGGCCAAGCAAGCAAGCGGCCAATGCAAATCTGCACTACAAAGAAGTATCACTTCCCACCGGTCAAAAGGGACATCCACAAAATGTGTAAAAACCAGAAAGGCAAGACAGGCCCTGGAGAACAGGGAGCCTTCTTATGCTGATGGGCGGGATGTAAATTGCCAACTGCCTCTCTGGAGGAGTACATTGTGTTCCCTAAAACAAGTAAAGAACAGAGCTACAGAGCCAAGGGCACTTCCACTCTAGGGAATATACCTTGGGAAAACTGAAAATCAATAAGACAGAGCCATCCCAAAATTTAGGGCTGCACTGTTTACAAGGACCTCAACTTGGATACACCTTAATATCCCAGGAAATATAAAAATGGTTCAAAAAATTGTGGTACTTACGTACGATGGAATATCCCTCAGCCATGAAATCAATGTCATAAGACCAGTAGCAGCAAAATGGGTGGATTCAGGTACGATGATTCTTAGTGAAATAAGTCACAGAGAAAAAGAAACTTATCATAAGATATCACTTATGAAGATCCTGTAAACATGGCTACACTTGAACTGAGTTAGGAAAGAGAACAGAGTCTCACATTTAGAAAACACTCTTATGCTTGCTTAAGGTGGAAGGAGAGGTGGGGTGATGCATAAAACCAGAGTTTGATATAAGCACAGGTACCGTTCCAAAAACCAACTATGGAATAGACAAGACCTACACCTTCCTCAGTGAAAGGCACTCAAAACCCCATATTTCCCGCAGAGGAATATATCTGACTAGTAAGAATCTTAAAACCTATGTATTGATATGTCTCCATAAGGGAATCAAGTGTGTCTAGACTGGCATAAACATGGCAGCGAAAATCAGCTCAAACCCACTATAAAAAGGAATTTCAAAAACAAAACAAAAAAACTGGGAAATTCATTACAATTCCTTCAGGGTCTCTGATGAAACCTGGAATGACCCTATCTACAACGACAGCTAGATGTGGCATAAGGCTGGACACTTGGGACTGAGACGATGGGTGAGATTGGGTGAGCAAATGCAGACCCTTTAAAGCACAAATGCCTGGCACCCATTCCATGGGTCACAACTCTCCAAATTGAAGGGAATATTACTACAGCTATAACATGTACGGGAAACCTAGAGAACGGACCCACTGTGAATACGAAATGTTTCTAAAACTCAACGAATAGTCCCTCGCCTGGTGGTCCGGTTTGACTTTCCATCTGCTTTACTATCAATCTCCCAACTTGGAGAGAAAACCCCTTTAACCTCCTGGTTCCCACACGTTGCCAAATTGGCAGAGGATGAAAGGGAAGAGGGAGAACCAATGAGAGAGTAGCTGTTAGGCATTTGGACGGGCACATATCACTCTAATTTCCTGGCAGGAAGAAGAATTAACCAAAGTCTCAGCCCCCCACCGGGAACCAGCATAGGTCCTGAACCAAAATTTTGGACTTGCGGTCAGCTCACCAAAAACGAGTTGAAAAATGGAGCTAAGGGGCACAGCAATTCACAAACTGGCTGAGTAATAAAGGACAGCTATCGTCCAAAAATCTGTTGAGGGAAGGCAACGAGGCGGACTTGAAAGCGAGGCAGAATAGCAGGAAACAGATTTCAAGAGGTACGCTGGAATCGCCTTTAAAGCACAGGAAGAGGGGCACAACTTCGACAATGATGCACTTGGCCAAAAAGGGCGTATGCGTTTTCTCCTGAATATATTCAGGAGAAAACGCATACGCCCTTTTTGGCCAAGCAAGCAAGCGGGCAATGCAAATCTGCACTACAAAGAAGTATCACTTCCCACCGGTCAAAAGGGACATCCACAAAATGTGTAAAAACCAGAAAGGCAAGACAGGCCCTGGAGAACCGGGAGCCTTGTTATGCTGATGGGCGGGATGTAAATTGCCAACTGCCTCTCTGGAGGAGTACATTGTGTTCCCTAAAACAAGTAAAGAATAGAGCTACAGAGCCAAGGACACTTCCAGTCTATGGAATATACCTTGTGAATTCTGAAAATCAATAAGACAGAGCAACCCCAAAATTTAGGGCTGCACTGCTTACAAGGACCTCAACTTGGGTACACCTTAAATATCCCAGGAAATATAAAAGTGGTTCAAAAAATTGTGGTACTTACGTACGATGGAATATCCCTCAGCCATGAAATCAATGTCATAAGACCAGTAGCAGCAAAATGGGTGGTTTCAGGTACGATGATTCTAAGTGATATACGTCACACAGAAAAAGAAACGTATCATAAGATATCACTTATGAAGATCCTGTAAACATGGCTACAGTTGAACTGAGTTAGGAAAGAGAAGAGTGTCTCACATTTAGAAAACACTCTTATGCCTGCTTAAGGGGGAAGGAGAGGTGGGGTGATGCATAAAACCAGAGTTTGATATAAGCACAGGTACCGTTCCAAAAACCAACTATGGAATAGACAAGACCTACACCTTCCTCAGTGAAAGGGACTCAAAACCCCATATTTCCCGCAGAGGAATATATCTGACTACTAAGAATCTTAAAACCTATGTATTGATATGTCTGCATAAGGGAATCAAGTGTGTCTAGACTGGCATAAACATGGCAGCGAGATTCAGCTCAAACCCACTATAAAAAGGAATTTCAAAAACAAAACAAAAAAAACTGGGAAATTCTATACAATTCCTTCAGGGTCTCTGATGAAACCTGGAATGACCCTATCTACAACGACAGCTGGATGTGGCATATGGCTGGACACTTGGGACTGAGAGGATTGGTGAGATTGGGTGAGCAAATGCAGACCCTTTAAAGCACAAATGCCTGGCACCCATTCCGTGGGTCCCAACTCTCCAGGTTGAAGGGAATATTACTACAGCTATAAAATGTACGGGAAACCTAGAGAACGGACACACTGTGAATACGAAAGGTTTCTAAAACTCAACGAATAGTCCCTCTCCTGGTGCTCCGGTATGACTTTCCATCTGCTTTACTATCAACCTCCCAACTTGTAGAGACAGCCCCTTTAACCTCCTGGTTCGCACAGGTTGCCAATTTGGCAGAGGATGAAAGGGAAGAGGGAGAACCAATGAGAGAGTAGCTGTTAGGCATTTGGACGGGAACATATCACTCTACCTTCCCGGCAGGAAGAAGAATTAACCAAAGTCTCACTCCCCCAACGGGAACAATCATAGGTCCTGAACCAAAATTTTGGATCTGCGGTCAGCTCACCAAAAACGAGTTGAAAAATGGAGATCAGGGGCACAGCAATGCACAAATTGGCCGAGTAATAAAGGACAACTATCGTCCAAAAATCTGTTGAGGGAAGACAACGAGGCGGACTTGAAAGCGAGGCAGAATAGCAGGAAACAGATTTCAAGAGGTACGTTGGAATCGCCTTTAAAGCACAGGAAGAGGGGCACAACTTCGACAATGATGCACTTGGCCAAAAAGAGCGTAAGCGTTTTCTCCTGAATATATTCAGGAGAAATCGCATACGCCCTTTTTGGCCAAGCAACCAAGCGGGCAATGCAAATCTGAACTACATAGAAGTATCATTTCCCTCCGGTCAAAAGGGACATCCACAAAATGTGTAAAAACCAGAAAGGCAAGACAGGGCCTGGAGAACAGGGAGCCTTGTTATGCTGATGGGCGGGATGTAAATTGCCAACTGCCTCTCTGGAGGAGTATATTGTGTTCCCTAAAAAAAGTAAAGAACAGAGCTAAAGAGCCAAGGGCACTTCCAGTCTAGGGAATATACCTTGGGAATTCTGAAAATCAATAAGACAGAGCCACCCCAAAATTTAGGTCTGCACTGCTTACAAGGACCTCAACTTGGGTACACCTTAAATATCCCAGGAAATATAAAAATGGTTCAAAAATTGTGGTACTTACGTACGATGGAATATCCCTCAGCCATGAAATCAATGTCATAAACCAGTAACAGCAAAATGGGTGGATTCAGGTACGATGATTATAAGTGAAATAAGTCACAGAGAAAAAGAAACTTATCATAAGATATCACTTATGAAGATCCTGTAAACATGGCTACACTTGAACTGAGTTAGGAAAGAGAACAGAGTCTCACATTTAGAAAACACACTTATGCCTGCTTAAGGGGGAAGGAGAGGTGGGGTGATGCATAAAACCAGAGTTTGATATAAGCACAGGTACCGTTCCAAAAACCAACTATGGAATAGACAAGACCTACACCTTCCTCAGTGAAAGGGACTCAAAACCCCATATTTCCTGCAGAGGAATATATCTGACTATTAAGAATCTTAAAACCTATGTATTGATATGTCTCCGTAAGGGAATCAAGTGTGTCTAGACTGGCACAAACATGGCAGCGAGAATCAGCTCAAACCCACGATAAAAAGGAATTTCAAAAACAAAACAAAAAAACTGGGAAATTCTTTACAATTCCTTCAGGGTCTCTGATGAACCCTTGAATGACCCTATCTACAATGACAGCTGGATGTGGCATAATGAGGGACACTTGGGACTGAGAGGATTGGTGAGATTGGGTGAGCAACTGCAGACCCTTTAAAGCAGAAATGCCTGGCACCCATTCCATGGGTCCCAACTCTCCAGGTTGAAGGGAATATTACTACAGCTATAACATGTACGGGAAACCTAGATAACGGACACACTGTGAATACGAAAGGTTTCTAAAACTCAACGAATAGTCCCTCTCCTGGTGCTCCGGTTTGACTTTCCATCTGCTTTACTATCAACCTCCCAACTTGGAGAGACAGCCATTTTTACCTCCTGGATCACACAGGTTGCCAAATTGGGAGAGGATGAAAGGGAAGAGGGAGAACCAATGAGAGAGTAGCTGATAGTCATTTGGAAGGGCACATATCATTCTAATATCCCGGGAAGAAGAAGAATTAACCAAAGTCTCAGCCACCCACTGGGAACCAGTATAGGTCCTGAACCAAAATTTTGGACTTGCGGTCAGCTCACCAAAAACGAGTTGAAAAATGGAGCTCAGGGGCACAGCAACTCACAAACTGGCCGAGTAATAAAGGACAACTCTCGTCCAAAAATCTGTTGAGGGAAGGCAACGAGGTGTACTTGAGAGTGAGGCAGAACAGCAGGAAACAGATTTCAAGAGGTACGTTGGAATCGCCTTTAAAGCACAGGAAGAGGGGCACAACTTCGACAATGATGCACTTGGCCAAAAAGGGCGTATGCGTTTTCTCCTGAATATATTCAGGAGAAAACGCATACGCCCTTTTTGGCCAAGCAAGCAAGCGGGCAATGCAAATCTGCACTACAAAGAAGTATCACTTCCCACCGGTCAAAAGGGACATCCACAAAATGTGTAAAAACCAGAAAGGCAAGACAGGCCCTGGAGAACAGGGAGCCTTGTTATGCTGATGGGCGGGATGTAAATTGCCAACTGCCTCTCTGGAGAAGTACATTGTGTTCCCTAAAACAAGTAAACAACAGAGCTACAGAGCCAAGGGCACTTCCAGTCTAGGGAATATACCTTGGGAAAACTGAAAATCAATAACACACAGCCACCCCAAAACTTAGGGCTGTACTGCTTACAAGGACCTCAACTTGGGTACACCTTAAATATCCCAGGAAATATAAAAATGGTTCAAAAAATTGTGGTACTTACGTACGATGGAATATCCCTCAGCCATGAAATCAATGACATAAGACCAGTAACAGCAAAATGGGTGGATTCAGGTATGATGATTCTAAGTGAAATAAGTCACACAGAAAAAGAAACTTATCATAAGATATCACTTATGAAGATCCTGTAAACATGGCTACACTTGAACTGAGTTAGGAAAGAGAACAGTGTCTCACATTTACAAAACACTCTTATGCCAGATTAAGGGGGAAAGAGAGGTGGGGTGATGCATAAAACCAGAGTTTGATATAAGCACAGGTACCCTTCCAAAAACCAACTATGGAATAGACAAGACCTACACCTTCCTCAGTGAAAGGGACTCAAAACCCCATATTTCCCGCAGAGGAATATATCTGACTAGTAAGAATCTTAAAACCTATGTATTGATATGTCTCCGTAAGGGAATCAAGTGTGTCTAGACTGGCATAAACATGGCAGCGAGAATCAGCTCAAACCCACTATAAAAAGGAATTTCAAAAATAAAACAAAAAAACTGGGAAATTCTTTACAATTCCTTCAGAGTCTCTGATGAAACCTGGAATGACCCTATCTACAATGACAGCTGGATGTGGCATAAGGCTGGACACTCGGGACTGAGAGGATTCGTGAGATTGGGTGAACAAATGCAGACCCTTTAAAGCAATAATGCATGGCACCCATTCCATCGGTCCCAACTCTCCAGGTTGAAGGGGATATTACTACAGTTATAACATGTACGGAAAACCTAGAGAACGGACACACTGTGAATACGAAAGGTTTCTAAAACTCAACGAATAGTCCCTCTCCTGGTGCTCCGGTTTGACTTTCCATCTGCTTTACTATCAACCTCCCCACATGGAGAGACAGCCCCTTTAACCTCCTGGTTCGCACAGGTTGCCAATTTGGCAGGGGATGAAAGGGAAGAGGGAGAACCAATGAGAGAGTAGCTGTTAGGCATTTGGACGGGCACATATCACTGTAATTTCCCGGCAGGAAGAAGAATTAACCAAAGTCTCAGCCCCCCACCGTAAACCAGCATAGGTCCTGAACCAAAATTTTGGACTTGCGGTCAGCTCACCAAAAACGAGTTGAAAAATGGAGCTCAGGGGCACAGCAATTCACAAACTGGCCGAATAATAAAGGACAACTATCCTGCAAAAATCTGTTGAGGGAAGGCAACGAGGCGGACTTGAAAGCGAGGCACAATAGCAGGAAACAGATTTCAAGAGGTACGTTGGAATCGCCTTTAAAGCACAGGAAGAGGGGCACAACTTCGACAATGATGCACTTGGCCAAAAAGGGCGTATGCGTTTTCTCCTGAATATATTCAGGAGAAAACGCATACGCCCTTTTTGGCCAAGCAAGCAAGCGGCCAATGCAAATCTGCACTACAAAGAAGTATCACTTCCCACCGGTCAAAAGGGACATCCACAAAATGTGTAAAAACCAGAAAGGCAAGACAGGCCCTGGAGAACAGGGAGCCTTCTTATGCTGATGGGCGGGATGTAAATTGCCAACTGCCTCTCTGGAGGAGTACATTGTGTTCCCTAAAACAAGTAAAGAACAGAGCTACAGAGCCAAGGGCACTTCCACTCTAGGGAATATACCTTGGGAAAACTGAAAATCAATAAGACAGAGCCATCCCAAAATTTAGGGCTGCACTGTTTACAAGGACCTCAACTTGGATACACCTTAATATCCCAGGAAATATAAAAATGGTTCAAAAAATTGTGGTACTTACGTACGATGGAATATCCCTCAGCCATGAAATCAATGTCATAAGACCAGTAGCAGCAAAATGGGTGGATTCAGGTACGATGATTCTTAGTGAAATAAGTCACAGAGAAAAAGAAACTTATCATAAGATATCACTTATGAGGATCCTGTAAACATGGCTACACTTGAACTGAGTTAGGAAAGAGAACAGAGTCTCACATTTAGAAAACACTCTTATGCTTGCTTAAGGTGGAAGGAGAGGTGGGGTGATGCATAAAACCAGAGTTTGATATAAGCACAGGTACCGTTCCAAAAACCAACTATGGAATAGACAAGACCTACACCTTCCTCAGTGAAAGGCACTCAAAACCCCATATTTCCCGCAGAGGAATATATCTGACTAGTAAGAATCTTAAAACCTATGTATTGATATGTCTCCATAAGGGAATCAAGTGTGTCTAGACTGGCATAAACATGGCAGCGAAAATCAGCTCAAACCCACTATAAAAAGGAATTTCAAAAACAAAACAAAAAAACTGGGAAATTCATTACAATTCCTTCAGGGTCTCTGATGAAACCTGGAATGACCCTATCTACAACGACAGCTAGATGTGGCATAAGGCTGGACACTTGGGACTGAGACGATGGGTGAGATTGGGTGAGCAAATGCAGACCCTTTAAAGCACAAATGCCTGGCACCCATTCCATGGGTCACAACTCTCCAAATTGAAGGGAATATTACTACAGCTATAACATGTACGGGAAACCTAGAGAACGGACCCACTGTGAATACGAAATGTTTCTAAAACTCAACGAATAGTCCCTCGCCTGGTGGTCCGGTTTGACTTTCCATCTGCTTTACTATCAATCTCCCAACTTGGAGAGACAACCCCTTTAACCTCCTGGTTCCCACACGTTGCCAAATTGGCAGAGGATGAAAGGGAAGAGGGAGAACCAAAGAGAGAGTAGCTGTTAGGCATTTGGACGGGCACATATCACTCTAATTTCCTGGCAGGAAGAAGAATTAACCAAAGTCTCAGCCCCCCACCGGGAACCAGCATAGGTCCTGAACCAAAATTTTGGACTTGCGGTCAGCTCACCAAAAACGAGTTGAAAAATGGAGCTAAGGGGCACAGCAATTCACAAACTGGCTGAGTAATAAAGGACAGCTATCGTCCAAAAATCTGTTGAGGGAAGGCAACGAGGCGGACTTGAAAGCGAGGCAGAATAGCAGGAAACAGATTTCAAGAGGTACGTTGGAATCGCCTTTAAAGCACAGGAAGAGGGGCACAACTTCGACAATGATGCACTTGGCCAAAAAGGGCGTATGCGTTTTCTCCTGAATATATTCAGGAGAAAACGCATACGCCCTTTTTGGCCAAGCAAGCAAGCGGGCAATGCAAATCTGCACTACAAAGAAGTATCACTTCCCACCGGTCAAAAGGGACATCCACAAAATGTGTAAAAACCAGAAAGGCAAGACAGGCCCTGGAGAACCGGGAGCCTTGTTATGCTGATGGGCGGGATGTAAATTGCCAACTGCCTCTCTGGAGGAGTACATTGTGTTCCCTAAAACAAGTAAAGAATAGAGCTACAGAGCCAAGGACACTTCCAGTCTATGGAATATACCTTGTGAATTCTGAAAATCAATAAGACAGAGCAACCCCAAAATTTAGGGCTGCACTGCTTACAAGGACCTCAACTTGGGTACACCTTAAATATCCCAGGAAATATAAAAGTGGTTCAAAAAATTGTGGTACTTACGTACGATGGAATATCCCTCAGCCATGAAATCAATGTCATAAGACCAGTAGCAGCAAAATGGGTGGTTTCAGGTACGATGATTCTAAGTGATATACGTCACACAGAAAAAGAAACGTATCATAAGATATCACTTATGAAGATCCTGTAAACATGGCTACAGTTGAACTGAGTTAGGAAAGAGAAGAGTGTCTCACATTTAGAAAACACTCTTATGCCTGCTTAAGGGGGAAGGAGAGGTGGGGTGATGCATAAAACCAGAGTTTGATATAAGCACAGGTACCGTTCCAAAAACCAACTATGGAATAGACAAGACCTACACCTTCCTCAGTGAAAGGGACTCAAAACCCCATATTTCCCGCAGAGGAATATATCTGACTACTAAGAATCTTAAAACCTATGTATTGATATGTCTGCATAAGGGAATCAAGTGTGTCTAGACTGGCATAAACATGGCAGCGAGATTCAGCTCAAACCCACTATAAAAAGGAATTTCAAAAACAAAACAAAAAAAACTGGGAAATTCTATACAATTCCTTCAGGGTCTCTGATGAAACCTGGAATGACCCCATCTACAACGACAGCTGGATGTGGCATATGGCTGGACACTTGGGACTGAGAGGATTGGTGAGATTGGGTGAGCAAATGCAGACCCTTTAAAGCACAAATGCCTGGCACCCATTCCGTGGGTCCCAACTCTCCAGGTTGAAGGGAATATTACTACAGCTATAAAATGTACGGGAAACCTAGAGAACGGACACACTGTGAATACGAAAGGTTTCTAAAACTCAACGAATAGTCCCTCTCCTGGTGCTCCTGTATGACTTTCCATCTGCTTTACTATCAACCTCCCAACTTGTAGAGACAGCCCCTTTAACCTCCTGGTTCGCACAGGTTGCCAATTTGGCAGAGGATGAAAGGGAAGAGGGAGAACCAATGAGAGAGTAGCTGTTAGGCATTTGGACGGGAACATATCACTCTACCTTCCCGGCAGGAAGAAGAATTAACCAAAGTCTCACTCCCCCAACGGGAACAATCATAGGTCCTGAACCAAAATTTTGGATCTGCGGTCAGCTCACCAAAAACGAGTTGAAAAATGGAGATCAGGGGCACAGCAATGCACAAATTGGCCGAGTAATAAAGGACAACTATCGTCCAAAAATCTGTTGAGGGAAGACAACGAGGCGGACTTGAAAGCGAGGCAGAATAGCAGGAAACAGATTTCAAGAGGTACGTTGGAATCGCCTTTAAAGCACAGGAAGAGGGGCACAACTTCGACAATGATGCACTTGGCCAAAAAGAGCGTAAGCGTTTTCTCCTGAATATATTCAGGAGAAATCGCATACGCCCTTTTTGGCCAAGCAACCAAGCGGGCAATGCAAATCTGAACTACATAGAAGTATCATTTCCCTCCGGTCAAAAGGGACATCCACAAAATGTGTAAAAACCAGAAAGGCAAGACAGGGCCTGGAGAACAGGGAGCCTTGTTATGCTGATGGGCGGGATGTAAATTGCCAACTGCCTCTCTGGAGGAGTATATTGTGTTCCCTAAAAAAAGTAAAGAACAGAGCTAAAGAGCCAAGGGCACTTCCAGTCTAGGGAATATACCTTGGGAATTCTGAAAATCAATAAGACAGAGCCACCCCAAAATTTAGGGCTGCACTGCTTACAAGGACCTCAACTTGGGTACACCTTAAATATCCCAGGAAATATAAAAATGGTTCAAAAATTGTGGTACTTACGTACGATGGAATATCCCTCAGCCATGAAATCAATGTCATAAACCAGTAACAGCAAAATGGGTGGATTCAGGTACGATGATTATAAGTGAAATAAGTCACAGAGAAAAAGAAACTTATCATAAGATATCACTTATGAAGATCCTGTAAACATGGCTACACTTGAACTGAGTTAGGAAAGAGAACAGAGTCTCACATTTAGAAAACACACTTATGCCTGCTTAAGGGGGAAGGAGAGGTGGGGTGATGCATAAAACCAGAGTTTGATATAAGCACAGGTACCGTTCCAAAAACCAACTATGGAATAGACAAGACCTACACCTTCCTCAGTGAAAGGGACTCAAAACCCCATATTTCCTGCAGAGGAATATATCTGACTATTAAGAATCTTAAAACCTATGTATTGATATGTCTCCGTAAGGGAATCAAGTGTGTCTAGACTGGCACAAACATGGCAGCGAGAATCAGCTCAAACCCACGATAAAAAGGAATTTCAAAAACAAAACAAAAAAACTGGGAAATTCTTTACAATTCCTTCAGGGTCTCTGATGAACCCTTGAATGACCCTATCTACAATGACAGCTGGATGTGGCATAATGAGGGACACTTGGGACTGAGAGGATTGGTGAGATTGGGTGAGCAACTGCAGACCCTTTAAAGCAGAAATGCCTGGCACCCATTCCATGGGTCCCAACTCTCCAGGTTGAAGGGAATATTACTACAGCTATAACATGTACGGGAAACCTAGATAACGGACACACTGTGAATACGAAAGGTTTCTAAAACTCAACGAATAGTCCCTCTCCTGGTGCTCCGGTTTGACTTTCCATCTGCTTTACTATCAACCTCCCAACTTGGAGAGACAGCCATTTTTACCTCCTGGATCACACAGGTTGCCAAATTGGGAGAGGATGAAAGGGAAGAGGGAGAACCAATGAGAGAGTAGCTGATAGTCATTTGGAAGGGCACATATCACTCTAATATCCCGGGAAGAAGAAGAATTAACCAAAGTCTCAGCCACCCACTGGGAACCAGTATAGGTCCTGAACCAAAATTTTGGACTTGCGGTCAGCTCACCAAAAACGAGTTGAAAAATGGAGCTCAGGGGCACAGCAACTCACAAACTGGCCGAGTAATAAAGGACAACTCTCGTCCAAAAATCTGTTGAGGGAAGGCAACGAGGTGTACTTGAGAGCGAGGCAGAACAGCAGGAAACAGATTTCAAGAGGTACGTTGGAATCGCCTTTAAAGCACAGGAAGAGGGGCACAACTTCGACAATGATGCACTTGGCCAAAAAGGGCGTATGCGTTTTCTCCTGAATATATTCAGGAGAAAACGCATACGCCCTTTTTGGCCAAGCAAGCAAGCGGGCAATGCAAATCTGCACTACAAAGAAGTATCACTTCCCACCGGTCAAAAGGGACATCCACAAAATGTGTAAAAACCAGAAAGGCAAGACAGGCCCTGGAGAACAGGGAGCCTTGTTATGCTGATGGGCGGGATGTAAATTGCCAACTGCCTCTCTGGAGAAGTACATTGTGTTCCCTAAAACAAGTAAACAACAGAGCTACAGAGCCAAGGGCACTTCCAGTCTAGGGAATATACCTTGGGAAAACTGAAAATCAATAACACACAGCCACCCCAAAACTTAGGGCTGTACTGCTTACAAGGACCTCAACTTGGGTACACCTTAAATATCCCAGGAAATATAAAAATGGTTCAAAAAATTGTGGTACTTACGTACGATGGAATATCCCTCAGCCATGAAATCAATGACATAAGACCAGTAACAGCAAAATGGGTGGATTCAGGTATGATGATTCTAAGTGAAATAAGTCACACAGAAAAAGAAACTTATCATAAGATATCACTTATGAAGATCCTGTAAACATGGCTACACTTGAACTGAGTTAGGAAAGAGAACAGTGTCTCACATTTACAAAACACTCTTATGCCAGCTTAAGGGGGAAAGAGAGGTGGGGTGATGCATAAAACCAGAGTTTGATATAAGCACAGGTACCCTTCCAAAAACCAACTATGGAATAGACAAGACCTACACCTTCCTCAGTGAAAGGGACTCAAAACCCCATATTTCCCGCAGAGGAATATATCTGACTAGTAAGAATCTTAAAACCTATGTATTGATATGTCTCCGTAAGGGAATCAAGTGTGTCTAGACTGGCATAAACATGGCAGCGAGAATCAGCTCAAACCCACTATAAAAAGGAATTTCAAAAATAAAACAAAAAAACTGGGAAATTCTTTACAATTCCTTCAGAGTCTCTGATGAAACCTGGAATGACCCTATCTACAATGACAGCTGGATGTGGCATAAGGCTGGACACTCGGGACTGAGAGGATTCGTGAGATTGGGTGAACAAATGCAGACCCTTTAAAGCAATAATGCATGGCACACATTCCATGGGTCCCAACTCTCCAGGTTGAAGGGGATATTACTACAGTTATAACATGTACGGAAAACCTAGAGAACGGACACACTGTGAATACGAAAGGTTTCTAAAACTCAACGAATAGTCCCTCTCCTGGTGCTCCGGTTTGACTTTCCATCTGCTTTACTATCAACCTCCCCACATGGAGAGACAGCCCCTTTAACCTCCTGGTTCGCACAGGTTGCCAATTTGGCAGGGGATGAAAGGGAAGAGGGAGAACCAATGAGAGAGTAGCTGTTAGGCATTTGGACGGGCACATATCACTGTAATTTCCCGGCAGGAAAAAGAATTAACCAAAGTCTCAGTCCCCCACCGGGAACGAGTATAGGTCCTGAACCAAAATTTTGGACTTGCGGTCAGCTCACCAATAACGAGTTGAAAAATGGAGCTCAGGGGCGCAGCAATTCACAAACTGGCCGAATAATAAAGGACAACTATCCTGCAAAAATCTGTTGAGGGAAGGCAACGAGGCGGACTTGAAAGCGAGGCAGAATAGCAGGAAACAGATTTCAAGAGGTACGTTGGAATCGCCTTTAAAGCACAGGAAGAGGGGCACAACTTCGACAATGATGCACTTGGCCAAAAAGGGCGTATGCGTTTTCTCCTGAATATATTCAGGAGAAAACGCATACGCCCTTTTTGGCCAAGCAAGCAAGCGGCCAATGCAAATCTGCACTACAAAGAAGTATCACTTCCCACCGGTCAAAAGGGACATCCACAAAATGTGTAAAAACCAGAAAGGCAAGACAGGCCCTGGAGAACAGGGAGCCTTCTTATGCTGATGGGCGGGATGTAAATTGCCAACTGCCTCTCTGGAGGAGTACATTGTGTTCCCTAAAACAAGTAAAGAACAGAGCTACAGAGCCAAGGGCACTTCCACTCTAGGGAATATACCTTGGGAAAACTGAAAATCAATAAGACAGAGCCATCCCAAAATTTAGGGCTGCACTGTTTACAAGGACCTCAACTTGGATACACCTTAATATCCCAGGAAATATAAAAATGGTTCAAAAAATTGTGGTACTTACGTACGATGGAATATCCCTCAGCCATGAAATCAATGTCATAAGACCAGTAGCAGCAAAATGGGTGGATTCAGGTACGATGATTCTTAGTGAAATAAGTCACAGAGAAAAAGAAACTTATCATAAGATATCACTTATGAAGATCCTGTAAACATGGCTACACTTGAACTGAGTTAGGAAAGAGAACAGAGTCTCACATTTAGAAAACACTCTTATGCTTGCTTAAGGTGGAAGGAGAGGTGGGGTGATGCATAAAACCAGAGTTTGATATAAGCACAGGTACCGTTCCAAAAACCAACTATGGAATAGACAAGACCTACACCTTCCTCAGTGAAAGGCACTCAAAACCCCATATTTCCCGCAGAGGAATATATCTGACTAGTAAGAATCTTAAAACCTATGTATTGATATGTCTCCATAAGGGAATCAAGTGTGTCTAGACTGGCATAAACATGGCAGCGAAAATCAGCTCAAACCCACTATAAAAAGGAATTTCAAAAACAAAACAAAAAAACTGGGAAATTCATTACAATTCCTTCAGGGTCTCTGATGAAACCTGGAATGACCCTATCTACAACGACAGCTAGATGTGGCATAAGGCTGGACACTTGGGACTGAGACGATGGGTGAGATTGGGTGAGCAAATGCAGACCCTTTAAAGCACAAATGCCTGGCACCCATTCCATGGGTCACAACTCTCCAAATTGAAGGGAATATTACTACAGCTATAACATGTACGGGAAACCTAGAGAACGGACCCACTGTGAATACGAAATGTTTCTAAAACTCAACGAATAGTCCCTCGCCTGGTGGTCCGGTTTGACTTTCCATCTGCTTTACTATCAATCTCCCAACTTGGAGAGACAACCCCTTTAACCTCCTGGTTCCCACACGTTGCCAAATTGGCAGAGGATGAAAGGGAAGAGGGAGAACCAAAGAGAGAGTAGCTGTTAGGCATTTGGACGGGCACATATCACTCTAATTTCCTGGCAGGAAGAAGAATTAACCAAAGTCTCAGCCCCCCACCGGGAACCAGCATAGGTCCTGAACCAAAATTTTGGACTTGCGGTCAGCTCACCAAAAACGAGTTGAAAAATGGAGCTAAGGGGCACAGCAATTCACAAACTGGCTGAGTAATAAAGGACAGCTATCGTCCAAAAATCTGTTGAGGGAAGGCAACGAGGCGGACTTGAAAGCGAGGCAGAATAGCAGGAAACAGATTTCAAGAGGTACGTTGGAATCGCCTTTAAAGCACAGGAAGAGGGGCACAACTTCGACAATGATGCACTTGGCCAAAAAGGGCGTATGCGTTTTCTCCTGAATATATTCAGGAGAAAACGCATACGCCCTTTTTGGCCAAGCAAGCAAGCGGGCAATGCAAATCTGCACTACAAAGAAGTATCACTTCCCACCGGTCAAAAGGGACATCCACAAAATGTGTAAAAACCAGAAAGGCAAGACAGGCCCTGGAGAACCGGGAGCCTTGTTATGCTGATGGGCGGGATGTAAATTGCCAACTGCCTCTCTGGAGGAGTACATTGTGTTCCCTAAAACAAGTAAAGAATAGAGCTACAGAGCCAAGGGCACTTCCAGTCTATGGAATATACCTTGTGAATTCTGAAAATCAATAAGACAGAGCAACCCCAAAATTTAGGGCTGCACTGCTTACAAGGACCTCAACTTGGGTACACCTTAAATATCCCAGGAAATATAAAAGTGGTTCAAAAAATTGTGGTACTTACGTACGATGGAATATCCCTCAGCCATGAAATCAATGTCATAAGACCAGTAGCAGCAAAATGGGTGGTTTCAGGTACGATGATTCTAAGTGATATACGTCACACAGAAAAAGAAACGTATCATAAGATATCACTTATGAAGATCCTGTAAACATGGCTACAGTTGAACTGAGTTAGGAAAGAGAAGAGTGTCTCACATTTAGAAAACACTCTTATGCCTGCTTAAGGGGGAAGGAGAGGTGGGGTGATGCATAAAACCAGAGTTTGATATAAGCACAGGTACCGTTCCAAAAACCAACTATGGAATAGACAAGACCTACACCTTCCTCAGTGAAAGGGACTCAAAACCCCATATTTCCCGCAGAGGAATATATCTGACTACTAAGAATCTTAAAACCTATGTATTGATATGTCTGCATAAGGGAATCAAGTGTGTCTAGACTGGCATAAACATGGCAGCGAGATTCAGCTCAAACCCACTATAAAAAGGAATTTCAAAAACAAAACAAAAAAAACTGGGAAATTCTATACAATTCCTTCAGGGTCTCTGATGAAACCTGGAATGACCCTATCTACAACGACAGCTGGATGTGGCATATGGCTGGACACTTGGGACTGAGAGGATTGGTGAGATTGGGTGAGCAAATGCAGACCCTTTAAAGCACAAATGCCTGGCACCCATTCCGTGGGTCCCAACTCTCCAGGTTGAAGGGAATATTACTACAGCTATAAAATGTACGGGAAACCTAGAGAACGGACACACTGTGAATACGAAAGGTTTCTAAAACTCAACGAATAGTCCCTCTCCTGGTGCTCCGGTATGACTTTCCATCTGCTTTACTATCAACCTCCCAACTTGTAGAGACAGCCCCTTTAACCTCCTGGTTCGCACAGGTTGCCAATTTGGCAGAGGATGAAAGGGAAGAGGGAGAACCAATGAGAGAGTAGCTGTTAGGCATTTGGACGGGAACATATCACTCTACCTTCCCGGCAGGAAGAAGAATTAACCAAAGTCTCACTCCCCCAACGGGAACAATCATAGGTCCTGAACCAAAATTTTGGATCTGCGGTCAGCTCACCAAAAACGAGTTGAAAAATGGAGATCAGGGGCACAGCAATGCACAAATTGGCCGAGTAATAAAGGACAACTATCGTCCAAAAATCTGTTGAGGGAAGACAACGAGGCGGACTTGAAAGCGAGGCAGAATAGCAGGAAACAGATTACAAGAGGTACGTTGGAATCGCCTTTAAAGCACAGGAAGAGGGGCACAACTTCGACAATGATGCACTTGGCCAAAAAGAGCGTAAGCGTTTTCTCCTGAATATATTCAGGAGAAATCGCATACGCCCTTTTTGGCCAAGCAACCAAGCGGGCAATGCAAATCTGAACTACATAGAAGTATCATTTCCCTCCGGTCAAAAGGGACATCCACAAAATGTGTAAAAACCAGAAAGGCAAGACAGGGCCTGGAGAACAGGGAGCCTTGTTATGCTGATGGGCGGGATGTAAATTGCCAACTGCCTCTCTGGAGGAGTATATTGTGTTCCCTAAAAAAAGTAAAGAACAGAGCTAAAGAGCCAAGGGCACTTCCAGTCTAGGGAATATACCTTGGGAATTCTGAAAATCAATAAGACAGAGCCACCCCAAAATTTAGGGCTGCACTGCTTACAAGGACCTCAACTTGGGTACACCTTAAATATCCCAGGAAATATAAAAATGGTTCAAAAATTGTGGTACTTACGTACGATGGAATATCCCTCAGCCATGAAATCAATGTCATAAACCAGTAACAGCAAAATGGGTGGATTCAGGTACGATGATTATAAGTGAAATAAGTCACAGAGAAAAAGAAACTTATCATAAGATATCACTTATGAAGATCCTGTAAACATGGCTACACTTGAACTGAGTTAGGAAAGAGAACAGAGTCTCACATTTAGAAAACACACTTATGCCTGCTTAAGGGGGAAGGAGAGGTGGGGTGATGCATAAAACCAGAGTTTGATATAAGCACAGGTACCGTTCCAAAAACCAACTATGGAATAGACAAGACCTACACCTTCCTCAGTGAAAGGGACTCAAAACCCCATATTTCCTGCAGAGGAATATATCTGACTATTAAGAATCTTAAAACCTATGTATTGATATGTCTCCGTAAGGGAATCAAGTGTGTCTAGACTGGCACAAACATGGCAGCGAGAATCAGCTCAAACCCACGATAAAAAGGAATTTCAAAAACAAAACAAAAAAACTGGGAAATTCTTTACAATTCCTTCAGGGTCTCTGATGAACCCTTGAATGACCCTATCTACAATGACAGCTGGATGTGGCATAATGTGGGACACTTGGGACTGAGAGGATTGGTGAGATTGGGTGAGCAACTGCAGACCCTTTAAAGCAGAAATGCCTGGCACCCATTCCATGGGTCCCAACTCTCCAGGTTGAAGGGAATATTACTACAGCTATAACATGTACGGGAAACCTAGATAACGGACACACTGTGAATACGAAAGGTTTCTAAAACTCAACGAATAGTCCCTCTCCTGGTGCTCCGGTTTGACTTTCCATCTGCTTTACTATCAACCTCCCAACTTGGAGAGACAGCCATTTTTACCTCCTGGATCACACAGGTTGCCAAATTGGGAGAGGATGAAAGGGAAGAGGGAGAACCAATGAGAGAGTAGCTGATAGTCATTTGGAAGGGCACATATCACTCTAATATCCCGGGAAGAAGAAGAATTAACCAAAGTCTCAGCCACCCACTGGGAACCAGTATAGGTCCTGAACCAAAATTTTGGACTTGCGGTCAGCTCACCAAAAACGAGTTGCAAAATGGAGCTCAGGGGCACAGCAACTCACAAACTGGCCGAGTAATAAAGGACAACTCTCGTCCAAAAATCTGTTGAGGGAAGGCAACGAGGCGGACTTGAAAGCGAGGCAGAATAGCAGGAAACAGATTTCAAGAGGTACGTTGGAATCGCCTTTAAAGCACAGGAAGAGGGGCACAACTTCGACAATGATGCACTTGGCCAAAAAGGGCGTATGCGTTTTCCCCTGAATATATTCAGGAGAAAACGCATACGCCCTTTTTGGCCAAGCAAGCAAGCGGGCAATGCAAATCTGCACTACAAAGAAGTATCACTTCCCACCGGTCAAAAGGGACATCCACAAAATGTGTAAAAACCAGAAAGGCAAGACAGGCCCTGGAGAACAGGGAGCCTTGTTATGCTGATGGACGGGATGTAAATTGCCAACTGCCTCTCTGGAGAAGTGCATTGTGTTCCCTAAAACAAGTAAACAACAGAGCGACAGAGCCAAGGGCACTTCCAGTCTAGGGAATATACCTTGGGAAAACTGAAAATCAATGAGACAGAGCCACCCCAAAATTTAGGGCTGCACTGCTTACAAGGACCTCAACTTGGATACACTTTAAGTATCCCAGGAAATATAAAAATGGTTCAAAAAATTGTGGTACTTACGTACGATGGAATAGCCCTCAGCCATGAGATCAATGTCATAAGACCAGTAGCAGCAAAATGGGTGGATTCAGGTACGATGATTCTAAGTGAAATAAGTCACACAGAAAAAGAAATTTTCATAAGATATCACTTATGAAGTTCCTGGAAACATGAGTACAATTGAACTGAGTTAGGAAAGAGAACAGTGTCTCACATTTAGAAAACACTTTTATGCCTGCTTAAGGGGGTAGGAGAGGTGGGGTGATGCATAAAACCAGAGTTTGATATAAGCACAGGTACCGTTCCAAAAACTAACTATGGAATAGAAAAGACCTACACCTTCCTCAGTGAAAGGGACTCAAAACCCCATATTTCCCGCAGAGGAATATATCAGACACGTAAGAATCTTAAAACCTATGTATTGATATGTCTCCGTAAGGGAATCAATTGTGTCTAGACTGGCATAAACATGGCAGCGAGAATCAGCTCAAAATCACTATTAAAAGGAATTTCAAAAACAAAACACAAAAACTGGGAAATTCTTTACAATTCCTTCAGGGTCTCTGATGAAACCTGGAATGACCCTATCTACAACGACAGCTGGATGTGGCATAAGGAGGGACACTTGGGGCTGAGAGGAATGGTGAGATTGGGTGAGCAAATCAAGACCCTTTAAAGCAATAATGCCTGGCACCCATTCCATTTGTCCCAACTCTCCAGATTGAAGGGAATATTACTACAGTTATAACATGTACGGGAAACCTAGAGAACGGACACACTGTGAATACGAAAGGTTTCTAAAACTCAACGAATAGTCCCTCTCCTGGTGCTCCGGTTTGACTTTCCATCTGCTTTACTATCAATCTCCCAACTTGGAGAGACAGCACCTTTAACCTCCTGGTTCGCACAGGTTTCCAATTTGGCAGAGGATGAAAGGGAAGAGGGAGAACCAATGAGAGAGTAGCTGTTACGCATTTGGACTGGCACATATCACTCTAACTTCTCGGCAGGAAGAAGAATTAACCAAAGTCTCAGCCCCCCACCGGGAACAAGCATAGGTCCTCAACCAAAATTTTGGACTTGCTGTCAGCTTACAAAAAACGAGTTGAAAAATGGAGCTAAGGGGCACAGCAATTCACAAAATGGCCGAGTAATAAAGGACAACTATCGTCCAAAAATCTGTTGAGGGAAGGCAACGAGGCGAACTTGAAAGTGAGGCAGAATAGCAGGAAACAGATTTCAAGAGGTACGTTGGAATCGCCTTTAAAGCACAGGAAGAGGGGCACAACTACGACAATGATGCACTTGGCCAAAAAGGGCATATGCGTTTTCTCCTGAATATATTCAGGAGAAAACACATACGCCCTTTTTGGCCAAGCAAGCAAGCGGGCAATGCAAATCTGCACTTCAAAGAAGTATCACTTCCCACCGCTCAAAAGGGACATCCACAAAATGTGTAAAAGCCAGAAAGGCAAGACAGGCCCTGGAGAACAGGGAGCCTTGTTATGCTGATGGGCGGGTTGTAAATTGCCAACTGTCTCTCTGGTGGAGTATATTGTGTTCCCTAAAACAAGTAAAGAACAGAGCTAAAGAGCCAAGGGCACTTCCATTCTAGGGAATATACCTTGGAATTCTGAAAATCAATAAGACAGAGCCACCCCAAAATTTAGGGCTGCACTGCTTACAAGGACCTCAACTTGGGTACACCTTAAATATCCCAGGAAATATAAAAATGGTTCAAAAATTGTGGTACTTACGTACGATGGAATATCATTCAGCCATGAAATCAATGTCATAAACCAGTAGCAGCAAAATGGGTGGATTCAGGTTCGATGATTCTAAGTGAAATAAGTCACAGAGAAAAAGAAACTTATCATAAGATATCACTTATGACGATCCTGTAAACATGGCTACACTTGAACTGAGTTAGGAAAGAAGACATTGTCTCATATTAAGAAAACACTCTTATGCCTGCTTAAGGGGGAAGGAGAGGTGGGGTGATGCATAAAACCAGAGTTTTATATAAGCACAGGTACCGTTCCAAAAACCAACTATGGAATAGACAAGACCTACACCTTCCTCAGTGAAAGGGACTCAAAACCCCATATTTCCCGCAGAGGAATATATCTGACTAGTAAGAATCTTAAAACCTATGTATTGATATGTCTCCGTAAGGGAATCAAGTATGTCTAGACTGGCATAAACATGGCAGCGAGAATCAGCTCAAACCCACTATAAAAAGGAATTTCAAAAACAGAACAAAAAATCTGGGAAATTCTTTACAATTCCTTCAGGGTCTCTGATGAAACCTGGAATGACCCTATCTACAATGACAGCTGGATGTGGAATAAGGCTGGACACTTGGGACTGAGAGGATTGGTGAGATTGGGTGAGCAAATGCAGACCCTTTAACGCAATAATGCATGGCACCCATTCCATGGGTCCCAACACTCCAGGTTGAAGTGAATATTACTACAGCTATAACATGTACGGGAAACCTAAAGAACGGACACATTGTGAATACGAAAGGTTTCTAAAACTCAACGAATAGTCCCTCTCCTGGTGCTCCGGTTTGACTTACCATCTGCTTTACTATCAACCTCACAACTTGGAGAGACAGCCCCTTTAACCACCTGGTTCGCACAGGTTGCCAAATTGGGAGAGGATGAAATGGAAGAGGGAGAACCAATGAGAGAGTAGCTGTTAGGCATTAGGACGGGCATATATTACTCTAACGTAACAGCAGAAAGAAGAATTAACCAAAGACTCAGCCCCCCACTGTGAACCAGCATAGGTCCTGAACCAAAATTTTGGACTTGCGGTCAGCTCACCAAAAACGAGTTGAAAAATGGAGCTCAGGGGAACAACAATTCACAAACTGGCCGAGTAAAAAAGGACAACTATCGTCCAAAAATCTGTTGAGGGAAGGCAACGAGGCGGACTTGAAATTGCGCCAGAATAGCAGGAAACAGATTTCAAGAGGTACGTTGGAATCGCCTTTAAAGCACAGGAAGAGGGGCACAACTTCGACAATGATGCACTTGGCCAAAAAGGGCGTATGCGTTTTCTCCTGAATATATTCAGGAGAAAATTCATACGCCCTTTTTGGCCAAGCAAGCAAGCGGGCAATGCAAATCTGCACTACAAAGAAGTATCACTTCCCACCGGTCAAAAGGGACATCCACAAAATGTGTAAAAACCAGAAAGGCAAGACAGGCCCTGGAGAAAGGGAGCCTTGTTATGCTGATGGGCGGGATGTAACTTGCGAACTGCCTCTCTGGAGGAGTGCATTGTGTTCCCTAAAACAAGTAAAGAACAGAGCTACAGAGCCAAGGGCACTTCCAGTCTAGGGAATATACCTTGGGAAAACTGAAAATCAATAAGACAGAGCCACCCCAAAATTTAGGGCTGCACTGCTTACAAGGACCTCAACTTGGGTACACCTTAAATATCCCAGGAAATATAAAAATGGTTCAAAAAATTGTGGTACTTACGTACGATGGAATATCCCTCAGCCATGAAATCAATGTCATAAGATCAGTAGCAGCAAAATGGGTGGATTCAGGTACGATGATTCTAAGTGAAATAAGTCACAGAGAAAAAGAAACTTATCATAAGATATCACTTATGAAGATCCTGTAAACATGGCTACACTTGAACTGACGTAGGAAAGAGAACAGTGTCTCACATTTAGAAAACACTCTTATGCCTGCTTAAGGGGGAAGGAGAGGTGGGGTGATGCATAAAACCAGAGTTTGATATAAGAACAGGTACCGTTCCAAAAACCAACTATGGAATAGACAAGACCTACACCTTCCTCAGTGAAAGGGACTCAAAACCCCATATTTCCCGCAGAGGAATATATCTGACTAGTAAAATCTTAAAACCTATGTACTGATATGTCTCCGTAAGGGAATCAAGTGTGTCTAGACTGGCATAAACATGGCAGCGAGAATCAGCTCAAACCCACTATAAAAAGGAATTTCAAAAACAAAACAAAAAAACTGGGAAATTCTTTACAATTCCTTCAGGGTCTCTGATGAAACGAGGAATGACCCTATGTACAACGACAGCTGGATGTGGCATAAGGAGGGACAATTGGGACTGAGAGGATTGGTGAGATTGGGTGATCAAATGCATACCATTTAAAGCACTAATCCCTGGCACCCATTCCATGGGTCCCAACTCTCCAGGTAAAAGGGAATATTACTACAGCTATAACAAGTACGGTAAACCTAGAGAACGGACACACTGTGAATACGAAAGGTTTCTAAAACTCAACGAATAGTCCCTCTCGTGGTGCTCCGGTTTGACTTTCCATCTGCTTTACTATCAACCTCCCAACTTGTAGAGACAGCCCCTTTAACCTCCTGGTTCGCACAGGTTGCCAATTTGGCAGAGGATGAAAGGGAAGAGGGAGAACCAATGAGAGAGTAGCTGTTAGGCATTTGGATGGGCACATATCACTCTAATTTCCCGGCAGGAAGAAGATTTAACCAACTTCTCAGCCACCCACCGGGAACCAGTATAGGTCCTGAACCAAAATTTTGGACTTGCAGTCAGCTCACAAAAAACGAGTTGAAAAATGGAGCTCAAGGGCACAGCAATTCACAAACTGCCCGAGTAATAAAGGACAACTATCGTACAAAAATCTGTTGAGGGAAGGCAGCGAGGCGGACTGGAAAGCGAGGCGGAATAGCAGGAAACAGATTTCAAGAGGTACGTTGGAATCGCCTTTAAAGCACAGGAAGAGGGACACAACTTCGACAATGATGCACTAGGCCCAAAAGGGCGTATGCGTTTTCTCCTGAATATATCCAGGAGAAAACGCATACGCCCTTTTTGGCCAAGCAAGCAAGCGGGCAATGCAAATCTGCACTACAAAGAAGTATCACTTCCCACCGGTCAAAAGGGACATCCACAAAATGTTTAAAAACCAGAAAGGCAAGACAGGCCCTGGAGAACAGGGAGCCTTGTTATGCTGATGGGCGGGATGTAAATTGCCAACTGCCTCTCTGGAGGAGTGCATTGTGTTCCCTAAAACAAGTAAAGAACAGAGCTACAGAGCCAAGGGCACTTCCAGTCTATGGAATATACCTTGGGAAAACTGAAAATCAATAAGACAGAACCACCCTAAAATTTAGGGCTGCACTGCTTACAAGGACCTCAACTTGGGTACACCGTAAATATCCCAGGAAATATAAAAATGGTTCAAAAAATTGTGGTACTTACGTACGATGGAATATCCCTCAGCCATGAAATCAATGTCATAAGACCAGTAGCAGCAAAATGGGTGGATTCAGGTACGATGATTCTAAGTGAAATAAGTCACACAGAAAAAGAAACTTATCATAAGATATCACTTATGAAGATCCTGTAAACATGGCTACACTTGAACTGAGTTAGGAAAGAGAACAGTGTCTCACATTTAGAAAACACCCTTATACCTGCTTAAGGGGGAAGGAGAGGTGGGGTGATGCATAAAACCAGAGTTTGATATAAGCACAGGTACCGTTCCAAAAACCAACTATGGAATAGACAAGACCTACACCGTCCTCAGTGAAAGGGACTCAAAACCCCATATTTCCCGCAGAGGAATATATCTGACTAGTAAGAATCTTAAAACCTATGTATTGATATGTCTCCATAAGGGAATCAGGTGTGTCTAGACTGGCATAAACATGGCAGCGAGAATCAGCTCAAACCCACTATAAAAAGGAATTTCAAAAACAAAACAAAAAAACTGGGAAATTCTTTACAATTCCTTCAGGGTCTCTGATGAAACCTGGAATGACCCTATCTACAACGACAGCTGGATGTGGCATAAGGCTGCACACTTGGGACTGAGAGGATTGGTGAGATTGGGTGAGCAAATGCAGACCCTTTAAAGCAATAATGCATGGCACCCATTCCATGGGTCCTAACTCTCCAGGTTGAAGGGAATATTACTACAGTTATAACATGTACGGGAAACCTAGAGAATGGACACACTGTGAATACGAAAGGTTTCTAAAACTCAACGAATAGTCCCTCTCCTGGTGTTCCGGTTTGACTTTCCATCTGCTTTACTATCAACCTCCCAACTTGGAGAGACATCCCCTTTAACCTCCTGGTTCGCACAGGTTGCCAATTTGGCAGAGGATGTAAGGGAAGAGGGAAAACCAATGAGAGAGTAGCTGTTAGGCATTTGGACGGGCACATATCACTGTAATTTCCGGGCAGGAAGAAGAATTAACCGGGCACATATCACTGTAATTTCCCGGCAGGAAGAAGAATTAACCAAAGTCTCAGCCACCCTCCGGGAACCAGTATAGGTCCTGAACCAAAATTTCGGACTTGCGGTCAGCTCACCAAAAACGAGTTGAAAATTGGAGATCTGGGGCACAGCAATTCACAAACTGGCCGAGTAATAAAGGACAACTATCGTCCAAAAATCTGTTGAGGGAAGGCAAAGAGGCGGACTTGAAAGCGAGGCAGAATAGCAGGAAACAGATTTCAAGAGGTACGTTGGAATCGCCTTTAAAGCACAGGAAGAGGGGCACAACTTCGACAATGATGCACTTGGCCAAAAAGGGCGTATGCGTTTTCTGCTGAATATATTCAGGAGAAAACGCATACGCCCTTTTTGGCCAAGCAAGCAAGCGGGCAATGCAAATCTGCACTACAAAGAAGTATCACTTCCCACTGGTCAAAAGGGATATCCACAAAATGTGTAAAAACCAGAAAGGCAAGATAGGCCGTGGAGAACAGGGAGCCTTGTTATGCTGATGGGCGGGATGTAAATTGTCAACTGCCTCTCTGGAGGAGTGCATTGTGTTCCCTAAAACAAGTAAACAACAGATCTACAGAGAAAAGGGCACTTCCAGTCTAGGGAATATACCTTGGGAAACTGAATATCAATAAGACAGAGCCACCCCAAAATTTAGGGCTGCACTGCTTACAAGGACCTCAACTTGGGTACACCTTAAATATCCCAGGAAATATAAAAATGGTTCAAAAAATTGTGGTACTTACGTACGATGGAATATCCCTCAGCCATGAAATCAATGTCATAAGACCAGTAGCAGCAAAATGGGTGGATTCAGGTACGATGATTCTAAGTGAAATAAGTCACACAGAAAAAGAAACTTATCATAAGATATCACTTATGAAGATGCTGTAAACATGGCTACACTTGAACTGAGTTAGGAAAGAGAACAGTGTCTCACATTTAGAAAACACTCTTATGCCTGCTTATGGGGGAAGGAGAGGTGGGGTGATGCATAAAACCAGAGTTTGATATAAGCACAGGTACCGTTCTAAAAACCAAATATGGAATAGAAAAGACCTACACTTTCCTCAGTGAAAGGGACTCAAAACCCCATATTTCCCGCAGAGGAATATATCTGACAAGTAAAAATCTTAAAACCTATGTATTGATATGTCTCCGTAAGGGAATCAAGTGTGTCTAGACTGGCATTAACATGGCAGCGAGAATCAGCTCAAACCCACTATAAAAAGGAATTTCAAAAACAAAACAAAAAAACTGGGAAATTTTTTACAATTCCTTCAGGGTCTCTGATGAAACCTGGAATGACCCTATCTACCATGACAGCTGGATGTGGCATAAGGCTGGACACTTGGGACTGAGAGGATTGGTGAGATTGGGTGAGCAAATGCAGACTCTTTAAAGCACAAATGCCTGGCACCCATTCCATGTGTCCCAACTCTCCAGGTTGATGGGAATATTACTACAGTTATAACATGTACGGGAAACCTAGAGAACGGACACACTGTGAATACGAAAGGTTTCTAAAACTCAACGAATAGTCCCTCTCCTGGTGCTCCGGTTTGACTTTCCATCTGCTTTACTATCAACCTCCCAACTTGGAGAGACAGCCCCTTTAAACTCCTGGTTCGCACAGGTTGCCAATTTGGCAGAGGATGAAAGGAAAGAGGGAGAACCAATGAGAGAGTAGCTGTTAGGCATTTGGACGCGCACATATCACTGTAATTTCCTGGCAGTAAGAAGAATTAAGCAAAGTCTCAGCCACCCACCGGGAACCAGCATAGGTCCTGAACCAAAATTTTGGACTTGCGGTGAGCTCACCAAAAACGAGTTGAAAAATGGAGCTCAGGGGCACAGCAAACCACAAAGTGGCCGAGTAGTAAAGGAAAACTATCGTCCAAAAATCTGTTGAGGGAAGGCAACGAGGCGGACTTGAAAGCGAGGCAGAATAGCAGGAAACAGATTTCAAGAGGTACGTTGGAATCGCCTTTAAAGCACAGGATGAGGGGCACAACTTCGACAATGATGCACTTGGCCAAAAAGGGCGTATGCGTTTTCTCCTGAATATATTCAGGAGAAAACGCATACGCCCTTTTTGGCCAAGCAAGCAAGCGGGCAATGCAAATCTGCACTACAAAGAAGTATCGCTTCCCACCGGTCAAAAGGGACATCCACAAAATGTGTAAAAACCAGAAAGGCAAGACAGGCCCTGGAGAACAGGGATCCTTGTTATGCTGATGGGCGGGATGTAAATTGCCAACTGCCTCTCTGTAGGAGTGCACTGTGTTCCCTAAAAGAAGTAAACAACAGAGAAACAGAGCCAAGGGCACTTCCAATCTAGGGAGTATACCTTGGGAAAACTGAAAATGAATAAGACAGAGCCACCCCGAAATTTAGGGCTGCACTGCTTACAAGGACCTCAACTTGGGTACACCTTAAATATCCCAGGAAATATAAAAATGGTTCAAAAAATTGTGGTACTTACGTACGATGGAATATCCCTCAGCCATGAAATCAATGTCATAAGACCAGTAGCAGCAAAATGGGTGGATTCAGGTACGATGATTCTAAGTGAAATAAGTCACACAGAAAAAGAAACTTATCATAAGATATCACTTATGAAGATCCTGTAAACATGGCTACACTTGAACTGAGTTAGGAAAGAGAACAGTGTCTCACATTTAGAAAACACTCTTATGCCTGCTTAAGGGGGAAGGAGAGGTGGGGTGATGCATAAAACCAGAGTTTGATATAAGCACAGGTACCGTTCCAAAAACCAACTATGGAATAGACAAGGCCTACACCTTCCTCAGGGAAAGGGACTCAAAACCCCATATTTCCCGCAGAGGAATATTTCTGACTAGTAAGAATCTTAAAGCCTATGTATTGATATGTCTCCATAAGGGAATCAAGTGTGTCTAGACTGGCATAAACATGGCAGCGAGAATCAGCTCAAACCCACTATAAAAAGGAATTTCAAAAACAAAACAAAAAAACTGGGAAATTCTTTACAATTCCTTCAGGGTCTCTGATGAAACCTGGAATGACCTTATGTACAACGACACCTGGATGAGGCATAAGGCTGGACACTTGGGACTGAGAGGATTGGTGAGATTGGGTGAGCAAATGCAGACCCTTTAAAGCAATAATGCATGGCACCCATTCCATGGGTCCCAACTCTCCAGGTTGAAGGGAATATTACTACAGCTATAACATGTACGGGAAACCTAGAGAACGGACACACTGTGAATACGAAAGGTTTCTAAAACTCAACGAATAGTCCCTCTCCTGGTGCTCCGGTTTGACTTTCCATCTGCTTTACTATCAACCTCCGAACTTGAAGATACAGCCCCTTTAACCTCCTGGTTCGCACAGGTTTCCAATTTCGCAGAAGATGAAAGGGAAGAGGGAGAACCAATGAGAGAGTAGCTGTTAGGCATTTGGACGGGCACATATCACTGTAATTTCCCGGCAGGGAGAAGAATTAACCAAAGTCTCAGCCACCCACCGGGAACCAGTATAGGTCCTGAACCAAAATTTTGACTTGCGGTCAGCTCACCAAAAACGAGTTGAAAAATGGAGCTCAGGGTCACAGCAATTCACAAACTGGCCGAGTAATAAAGGACAACTATCGTCCAAAAATCTGTTGAGGTAAGGCAACGAGGCGGACTTGAAAGCGAGGCAGAATAGCAGGAAACAGATTTCAAGAGGTACGTTGCAATCGCCTTTAAAGCACAGGATGAGGGGCACAACTTCGACAATGATGCACTTGGCCAAAAAGGGCGTATGCGTTTTCTCCTGAATATATTCAGGAGAAAACGCATACGCCCTTTTTGGCCAAGCAAGCAAGCGGGCAATGCAAATCCGCACTACAAAGAAGTATCACTTCCCACCGGTCAAAAGGGACATCCACAAAATGTGTAAAAACCAGAAAGGCAAGACAGGCCCTGGAGAACAGGGAGCCTTGTTATGCTGATGGGCGGGATGTAAATTGCCAACTGCCTCTCTGTAGGAGTGCACTGTGTTCCCTAAAACAAGTAAACAACAGAGATACAGAGCCAAGGGCACTTCCAATCTAGGGAGTATACCTTGGGAAAACTGAAAATGAATAAGACAGAGCCACCCCAAAATTTAGGGCTGCACTGCTTACAAGGACCTCAACTTGGGTACACCTTAAATATCCCAGGAAATATAAAAATGGTTCAAAAAATTGTGGTACTTACGTACGATGGAATATCCCTCAGCCATGAAATCAATGTCATAAGACCAGTAGCAGCAAAATGGGTGGATTCAGGTACGATGATTCTAAGTGAAATAAGTCACACAGAAAAAGAAACTTATCATAAGATATCACTTATGAAGATCCTGTAAACATGGCTACACTTGAACTGAGTTAGGAAAGAGAACAGTGTCTCACATTTAGAAAACACCCTTATACCTGCTTAAGGGGGAAGGAGAGGTGGGGTGATGCATAAAACCAGAGTTTGATATAAGCACAGGTACCGTTCCAAAAACCAACTATGGAATAGACAAGACCTACACCGTCCTCAGTGAAAGGGACTCAAAACCCCATATTTCCCGCAGAGGAATATATCTGACTAGTAAGAATCTTAAAACCTATGTATTGATATGTCTCCATAAGGGAATCAGGTGTGTCTAGACTGGCATAAACATGGCAGCGAGAATCAGCTCAAACCCACTATAAAAAGGAATTTCAAAAACAAAACAAAAAAACTGGGAAATTCTTTACAATTCCTTCAGGGTCTCTGATGAAACCTGGAATGACCCTATCTACAACGACAGCTGGATGTGGCATAAGGCTGCACACTTGGGACTGAGAGGATTGGTGAGATTGGGTGAGCAAATGCAGACCCTTTAAAGCAATAATGCATGGCACCCATTCCATGGGTCCTAACTCTCCAGGTTGAAGGGAATATTACTACAGTTATAACATGTACGGGAAACCTAGAGAATGGACACACTGTGAATACGAAAGGTTTCTAAAACTCAACGAATAGTCCCTCTCCTGGTGTTCCGGTTTGACTTTCCATCTGCTTTACTATCAACCTCCCAACTTGGAGAGACAGCCCCTTTAACCTCCTGGTTCGCACAGGTTGCCAATTTGGCAGAGGATGTAAGGGAAGAGGGAAAACCAATGAGAGAGTAGCTGTTAGGCATTTGGACGGGCACATATCACTGTAATTTCCCGGCAGGAAGAAGAATTAACCAAAGTCTCAGCCACCCTCCGGGAACCAGTATAGGTCCTGAACCAAAATTTCGGACTTGCGGTCAGCTCACCAAAAACGAGTTGAAAATTGGAGATCTGGGGCACAGCAATTCACAAACTGGCCGAGTAATAAAGGACAACTATCGTCCAAAAATCTGTTGAGGGAAGGCAAAGAGGCGGACTTGAAAGCGAGGCAGAATAGCAGGAAACAGATTTCAAGAGGTACGTTGGAATCGCCTTTAAAGCACAGGAAGAGGGGCACAACTTCGACAATGATGCACTTGGCCAAAAAGGGCGTATGCGTTTTCTGCTGAATATATTCAGGAGAAAACGCATACGCCCTTTTTGGCCAAGCAAGCAAGCGGGCAATGCAAATCTGCACTACAAAGAAGTATCACTTCCCACTGGTCAAAAGGGATATCCACAAAATGTGTAAAAACCAGAAAGGCAAGATAGGCCGTGGAGAACAGGGAGCCTTGTTATGCTGATGGGCGGGATGTAAATTGTCAACTGCCTCTCTGGAGGAGTGCATTGTGTTCCCTAAAACAAGTAAACAACAGATCTACAGAGAAAAGGGCACTTCCAGTCTAGGGAATATACCTTGGGAAACTGAATATCAATAAGACAGAGCCACCCCAAAATTTAGGGCTGCACTGCTTACAAGGACCTCAACTTGGGTACACCTTAAATATCCCAGGAAATATAAAAATGGTTCAAAAAATTGTGGTACTTACGTACGATGGAATATCCCTCAGCCATGAAATCAATGTCATAAGACCAGTAGCAGCAAAATGGGTGGATTCAGGTACGATGATTCTAAGTGAAATAAGTCACACAGAAAAAGAAACTTATCATAAGATATCACTTATGAAGATGCTGTAAACATGGCTACACTTGAACTGAGTTAGGAAAGAGAACAGTGTCTCACATTTAGAAAACACTCTTATGCCTGCTTATGGGGGAAGGAGAGGTGGGGTGATGCATAAAACCAGAGTTTGATATAAGCACAGGTACCGTTCTAAAAACCAAATATGGAATAGAAAAGACCTACACTTTCCTCAGTGAAAGGGACTCAAAACCCCATATTTCCCGCAGAGGAATATATCTGACAAGTAAAAATCTTAAAACCTATGTATTGATATGTATCCGTAAGGGAATCAAGTGTGTCTAGACTGGCATTAACATGGCAGCGAGAATCAGCTCAAACCCACTATAAAAAGGAATTTCAAAAACAAAACAAAAAAACTGGGAAATTTTTTACAATTCCTTCAGGGTCTCTGATGAAACCTGGAATGACCCTATCTACCACGACAGCTGGATGTGGCATAAGGCTGGACACTTGGGACTGAGAGGATTGGTGAGATTGGGTGAGCAAATGCAGACTCTTTAAAGCACAAATGCCTGGCACCCATTCCATGTGTCCCAACTCTCCAGGTTGATGGGAATATTACTACAGTTATAACATGTACGGGAAACCTAGAGAACGGACACACTGTGAATACGAAAGGTTTCTAAAACTCAACGAATAGTCCCTCTCCTGGTGCTCCGGTTTGACTTTCCATCTGCTTTACTATCAACCTCCCAACTTGGAGAGACAGCCCCTTTAAACTCCTGGTTCGCACAGGTTGCCAATTTGGCAGAGGATGAAAGGAAAGAGGGAGAACCAATGAGAGAGTAGCTGTTAGGCATTTGGACGCGCACATATCACTGTAATTTCCTGGCAGTAAGAAGAATTAAGCAAAGTCTCAGCCACCCACCGGGAACCAGCATAGGTCCTGAACCAAAATTTTGGACTTGCGGTGAGCTCACCAAAAACGAGTTGAAAAATGGAGCTCAGGGGCACAGCAAACCACAAAGTGGCCGAGTAGTAAAGGAAAACTATCGTCCAAAAATCTGTTGAGGGAAGGCAACGAGGCGGACTTGAAAGCGAGGCAGAATAGCAGGAAACAGATTTCAAGAGGTACGTTGGAATCGCCTTTAAAGCACAGGATGAGGGGCACAACTTCGACAATGATGCACTTGGCCAAAAAGGGCGTATGCGTTTTCTCCTGAATATATTCAGGAGAAAACGCATACGCCCTTTTTGGCCAAGCAAGCAAGCGGGCAATGCAAATCTGCACTACAAAGAAGTATCGCTTCCCACCGGTCAAAAGGGACATCCACAAAATGTGTAAAAACCAGAAAGGCAAGACAGGCCCTGGAGAACAGGGATCCTTGTTATGCTGATGGGCGGGATGTAAATTGCCAACTGCCTCTCTGTAGGAGTGCACTGTGTTCCCTAAAAGAAGTAAACAACAGAGAAACAGAGCCAAGGGCACTTCCAATCTAGGGAGTATACCTTGGGAAAACTGAAAATGAATAAGACAGAGCCACCCCGAAATTTAGGGCTGCACTGCTTACAAGGACCTCAACTTGGGTACACCTTAAATATCCCAGGAAATATAAAAATGGTTCAAAAAATTGTGGTACTTACGTACGATGGAATATCCCTCAGCCATGAAATCAATGTCATAAGACCAGTAGCAGCAAAATGGGTGGATTCAGGTACGATGATTCTAAGTGAAATAAGTCACACAGAAAAAGAAACTTATCATAAGATATCACTTATGAAGATCCTGTAAACATGGCTACACTTGAACTGAGTTAGGAAAGAGAACAGTGTCTCACATTTAGAAAACACTCTTATGCCTGCTTAAGGGGGAAGGAGAGGTGGGGTGATGCATAAAACCAGAGTTTGATATAAGCACAGGTACCGTTCCAAAAACCAACTATGGAATAGACAAGGCCTACACCTTCCTCAGGGAAAGGGACTCAAAACCCCATATTTCCCGCAGAGGAATATTTCTGACTAGTAAGAATCTTAAAGCCTATGTATTGATATGTCTCCATAAGGGAATCAAGTGTGTCTAGACTGGCATAAACATGGCAGCGAGAATCAGCTCAAACCCACTATAAAAAGGAATTTCAAAAACAAAACAAAAAAACTGGGAAATTCTTTACAATTCCTTCAGGGTCTCTGATGAAACCTGGAATGACCTTATGTACAACGACACCTGGATGAGGCATAAGGCTGGACACTTGGGACTGAGAGGATTGGTGAGATTGGGTGAGCAAATGCAGACCCTTTAAAGCAATAATGCCTGGCACCCATTCCATGGGTCCCAACTCTCCAGGTTGAAGGGAATATTACTACAGCTATAACATGTACGGGAAACCTAGAGAACGGACACACTGTGAATACGAAAGGTTTCTAAAACTCAACGAATAGTCCCTCTCCTGGTGCTCCGGTTTGACTTTCCATCTGCTTTACTATCAACCTCCGAACTTGAAGATACAGCCCCTTTAACCTCCTGGTTCGCACAGGTTTCCAATTTCGCAGAAGATGAAAGGGAAGAGGGAGAACCAATGAGAGAGTAGCTGTTAGGCATTTGGACGGGCACATATCACTGTAATTTCCCGGCAGGGAGAAGAATTAACCAAAGTCTCAGCCACCCACCGGGAACCAGTATAGGTCCTGAACCAAAATTTTGACTTGCGGTCAGCTCACCAAAAACGAGTTGAAAAATGGAGCTCAGGGTCACAGCAATTCACAAACTGGCCGAGTAATAAAGGACAACTATCGTCCAAAAATCTGTTGAGGTAAGGCAACGAGGCGGACTTGAAAGCGAGGCAGAATAGCAGGAAACAGATTTCAAGAGGTACGTTGGAATCGCCTTTAAAGCACAGGATGAGGGGCACAACGTCGACAATGATGCACTTGGCCAAAAAGGGCGTATGCGTTTTCTCCTGAATATATTCAGGAGAAAACGCATACGCCCTTTTTGGCCAAGCAAGCAAGCGGGCAATGCAAATCCGCACTACAAAGAAGTATCACTTCCCACCGGTCAAAAGGGACATCCACAAAATGTGTAAAAACCAGAAAGGCAAGACAGGCCCTGGAGAACAGGGAGCCTTGTTATGCTGATGGGCGGGATGTAAATTGCCAACTGCCTCTCTGTAGGAGTGCACTGTGTTCCCTAAAACAAGTAAACAACAGAGATACAGAGCCAAGGGCACTTCCAATCTAGGGAGTATACCTTGGGAAAACTGAAAATGAATAAGACAGAGCCACCCCAAAATTTAGGGCTGCACTGCTTACAAGGACCTCAACTTGGGTACACCTTAAATATCCCAGGAAATATAAAAATGGTTCAAAAAATTGTGGTACTTACGTACGATGGAATATCCCTCAGCCATGAAATCAATGTCATAAGACCAGTAGCAGCAAAATGGGTGGATTCAGGTACGATGATTCTAAGTGAAATAAGTCACACAGAAAAAGAAACTTATCATAAGATATCACTTATGAAGATCCTGTAAACATGGCTACACTTGAACTGAGTTAGGAAAGAGAACAGTGTCTCACATGTAGAAAACACTCTTATGCCTGCTTAAGGGGGAAGGAGAGGTGGGGTGATGCATAAAACCAGAGTTTGATATAAGCACAGGTACCGTTCCAATAACCAACTATGGAATAGACAAGGCCTACACCTTCCTCAGTGAAAGGGACTCAAAACCCCATATTTCCCGCAGAGGAATATTTCTGACTAGTAAGAATCTTAAAGCCTATGTATTGATATGTCTCCATAAGGGAATCAAGTGTGTCTAGACTGGCATAAACATGGCAGCGAGAATCAGCTCAAACCCACTATAAAAAGGAATTTCAAAAACAAAACAAAAAAACTGGGAAATTCTTTACAATTCCTTCAGGGTCTCTGATGAAACCTGGAATGACCCTATCTACAATGACAGCTGGATGTGGCATAAGGAGAGACACTTGAGACTGAGACGATTGGTGAGATTGGGTGAGCAAATGCAGACCCTTTAAAGCACAAATGCCTGGCACCCATACCATGGGTCCCAACTCTCCAGGTTGAAGGGAATATTACTACAGCTATAACATGTACGGGAAACCTAGAGAACGGACACACTGTGAATACGAAAGGTTTCTAAAACTCAACGAATAGTCCCTCTCCTGGTGCTCCGTTTTGACTTTCCATCTGCTTTACTATCAACCTCCCAACTTGGAGAGACAACCCCTTTAACCTCCTGGTTCGCACAGGTTGCCAATTTGGCAGAAGATGAAAGGGAAGAGGGAGAACCAATGAGAGAGTAGCTGTTAGGCATTTGGACGGGCACTTATCACTGTCATTTCCCGGCAGGAAGAAAAATTAACCAAAATCTCAGCCACCCACCGGGAACCAGTATAGGTCCTGAACCAAAATTTTGGACTTGCGGTCAGCTCACCAAAAACGAGTTGAAAAACGGAGCTCAGGGGCACAGCAATTCACAAACTGGCCGAGTAA
This sequence comes from Hyperoodon ampullatus, assembly GCF_949752795.1. NCBI lineage: Eukaryota > Metazoa > Chordata > Mammalia > Artiodactyla > Ziphiidae > Hyperoodon > Hyperoodon ampullatus. The sequence goes on from NW_027640875.1 coordinate 440,531, forward strand.
TAAAGGACAACTATTGTCCAAAATTCTGTTGAGGGAAGGCAACGAGGCGGACTTGAAAGCGAGGCAGAATAGCAGGAAACAGATTTCAAGAGGTACGTTGGAATCGCCTTTAAAGCACAGGAAGAGGGGCACAACTTCGACAATGATGCACTTGGCCAAAAAGGGCGTATGCGTTTTCTCCTGATTATATTCAGGAGAAAACGCATACGCCCTTTTTGGCCAAGCAAGCAAGCGGGCAATGCAAATCTGCACTACAAAGAAGTATCACTTCCCACCGGTCAAAAGGGACATCCACAAAATGTGTAAAAACCAGAAAGGCAAGACAGGCCCTGGAGAACAGGGAGCCTTGTTATGCTGATGGGCGGGATGTAAATTGCCAACTGCCTCTCTGGAGGAGTGCATTGTGTTCCCTAAAACAAGTAAACAACAGAGCTACAGAGCAAAGGGCACTTCCAGTCTAAGGAATATACCTTGGGAAAACTGAAAATCAAAAAGACACAGCCACCCCAAAATTTAGGGCTGCACTGCTTACAAGGACCTCAACTTGGGTACACCTTAAATATCCCAGGAAATATAAAAATGGTTCAAAAAATTGTGGTACTTACGTACGATGGAATATCCCTCAGCCATGAAATCAATGTCATAAGACCAGTAGCAGCAAAATGGGTGGATTCAGGTACGATGATTCTAAGTGAAATAAGTCACACAGAAAAAGAAACTTATCATAAGATATCACTTATGAAGATCCTGTAAACATGGCTACACTTGAACTGATTTAGGAAAGAGAACAGTGTCTCACATTTAGAAAACACTCTTATGCCTGCTTAAGGGGGAAGGAGAGGTGGGGTGATGCATAAAACCAGAGTTTGATATAAGCACAGGTACCGTTCCAAAAACCAACTATGGAATAGACAAGACCTACACCTTCCTCAGTGAAAGGGACTCAAAACCCCATATTTCCCGCAGAGGAATATATCTGACTAGTAAGAATCTTAAAACCTATGTATTGATATGTCTCCATAAGGGAATCAAGTGTGTCAAGACTGGCATAAACATGGCAGCGAGAATCAGCTCAAACCCATTATAAAAAGGAATTTCAAAAACAAAACGAAAAAACTGGGAAATTCTATACAATTCCTTCAGGATCTCTGATGAAACCTGGAATGACCCTATCTACAACGACAGCTGGATGTGGCATAAGGCTGGACACTTGGGACTGAGAGGATTGGTGGATTGGGTGAGCAAATGCAGAACCTTTAAAGCAATAATGCATGGCACCCATTCCATGGGTCCCAACTCTCCAGGTTGAAGGGAATATTACTACAGCTATAACATGTACGGGAAACCTAGAGAACGGACACACTGTGAATACGAAAGGTTTCTAAAACTCAATGAATAGTCCCTCTCCTGGTGCTCCGGTTTGACTTTCCATCTACTTTACTATCAACCTTCGAACTTGAAGATACAGCCCCTTTAACCTCCTGGTTCGCACAGGTTGCCAATTTCGCAGAGGATGAAAGGGAAGAGGGAGAACCAATGAGAGAGTAGCTGTTAGGCATTTGGACGGGCACATATCACTGTAATTTCCCGGCAGGAAGAAGAATTAACCAAAGTCTCAGCCACCCACCGGGAACCAGTATAGGTCCTGAACCAAAATTTTGACTTGCGGTCAGCTCACCAAAAACGAGTTGAAAAATGGAGCTCAGGGTCACAGCAATTCACAAACTGGCCGAGTAATAAAGGACAACTATCGTCCAAAAATCTGTTGAGGTAAGGCAACGAGGCGGACTTGAAAGCGAGGCAGAATAGCAGGAAACAGATTTCAAGAGGTACGTTGGAATCGCCTTTAAAGCACAGGAAGAGGGGCACAACTTCGACAATGATGCACTTGGCCAAAAAGGGTGTATGCGTTTTCTCCTGAATATATTCAGGAGAAAACGCATACACCCTTTTTGGCCAAGCAAGCAAGTGGGCAATGCAAATCTGCACTACAAAGAAGTATCACTTCCCACCGGTCAAAAGGGACATCCACAAAAATGTGTAAAAACCAGAAAGTCAAGACAGGTGCTGGAGAACAGGGAACCTTGTTATGCTGATGGGCGGGATGTAAATTGCCAACTGCCTCTCCGGATGAGTACACTGTGTTCCCTAAAACAAGTAAAGAACAGAGCTACAGATCCAAGGGCACTTCCAGTCTAGGGAATATACCTTGGGAAAACTGAAAATCAATAAGACAGAGCCACCCCAAAATTTAGGGCTGCACTGCTTACAAGGACCTCAACTTGGGTACACCTTAAATATCCCAGGAAATATAAAAATGGTTCAAAAAATTGTGGTACTTACGTACGATGGAATATCCCTCAGCCATGAAATCAATGTCATAAGACCAGTAGCAGCAAAATGGGTGGATTCAGGTACGATGATTCTAAGTGAAATAAGTCACACAGAAAAAGAAACTTATCATAAGATATCACTTATGAAGATCCTGTAAATATGGCTACACTTGAACTGAGTTAGGAAAGAGAACAGAGTCTCACATTTAGAAAACACTCTTATGCCTGCTTAAGGGGGAAGGAGAGGTGGGGTGATGCATAAAACCAGAGTTTGATATAAGCACAGGTACCGTTCCAAAAACCAACTATGGAATAGACAAGACCTACACCTTCCTCAGTGAAAGGGCCTCAAAACCCCATATTTCCCGCAGAGGAATATATCTGTCTAGTAAGAATCTTAAAACCTATGTATTGATATGTCTCCATAAGGGAATCAAGTGTGTCTAGACTGGCATAAACATGTTAGATAGAATCAGCTCAAACCCACTATAAAAAGGAATTTCAAAAACAAAACAGAAAAACTGGGAAATTCTTTACAATTCCTTCAGGGTCTCTGATGAAACATGGAATGACCCTATCTACAACCACAGCTGGATGTGGCATAAGGCTGGACACTTGGGACTGAGAGGATTGGTGAGATTGGGTGAGCAAATGCAGACCCTTTAAAGTAATAATGCATGTCACCCATTCCATGGGTCCCAACTCTCCAGGTTGTAGGGAATATTACTACAGCTATAACATGTACGAGAAACCTAGAGAACGGACACACTGTGAATACGAAAGGTTTCTAAAACTCAACGAATAGTCCCTCGCCTGGTGCTCTGGTTTGACTTTCCATCTGCTTTACTATCAACCTCCCAACTTGGAGAGACAGCCCCTTTAACCTCCTGGTTCGCACAGGTTGCCAATTTGGCAGAGGATGAAAGGGAAGAGGGAGAACCAATGAGAGAGTAGCTGTTGGGCATTTGAACGTGCACATATCACTGTAATTTCCCGTCAGGAAGAAGAATTAACCAAAGTCTCAGCCACCCACCGGGAACCAGTATAGGTCCTGAACCAAAATTTTGGACTTGCGGTCAGCTCACCAAAAACGAGTTGAAAAATGGAGCTCAGGGGCACAGCAATTCACAAACTGGCCGAGAAATAAAGGACAACTATCGTCCAAAAATCTGTTGAGGGAAGGCAACGAGGCGGACTTGAAAGCGAGGCAGAATAGCAGGAAACAGATTTCAAGAGGTACGTTGGAATCGCCTTTAAAGCACAGGAAGAGGGGCACAACTTCGACAATGATGCACTTGGCCAAAAAGGGCGTATGCGTTTTCTACTGAATATATTCAGGAGAAAACGCATACAACCTTTTTGGCCAAGCAAGCAAGGGGGCAATGCAAATCTGCACTACAAAGAAGTATCACTTCCCACCGGTCAAAAGGGACATCCACAAAATGTTTAAAAACCAGAAAGGCAAGACAAGCCCTGGAGAAAGGGACGCCTTGTTATGCTGATGGGCGGGATGTAAATTGCCAACTGCCTCTCTCGAGGAGTACATTGTGTTCCCTAAAACAAGTAAAGAACAGAGCTACAGAGCCAAGGGCACTTCCAGTCTAGGGAATATACCTTGGGAAAACTGAAAATCAATAAGACAGAGCCACCCCAAAATTTAGGGCTGCACTGCTTACAAGGACCTCAAGTTGGGTACACCTGAAATATCCCAGGAAATATAAAAATGGTTCAAAAAATTGTGGTACTTTCGTATGATGGAATATCCCTCAGCCATTAAATCAAAGTCATAAGACCAGTAGCAGCAAAATGGGTGGATTCAGGTACGATGATTCTAAGTGAAATATGTCACACAGAAAAAGAAACTTATCATAAGATATCACTTACGAAGATCCTGTAAACATGGCTACACTTGACCTGAGTTAGGAAAGAGAACAGTGTCTCACATTTAGAAAACACTCTTATACCTGCTTAAGGGGGAAGGAGAGGTGGGGTGATGCATAAAACCAGAGTTTGACATAAGCACAGTTACCGTTCCAAAAACCAACTATGGAATAGACAAGACCTACACCTTCCTCAGTGAAAGGGACTCAAAACCCCATATTACCCACAGAGGAATATATCTGACTAGAAAGAATCTTAAAACATATGTATTGATATGTCTCCGTAAGGGAATCAAGGGTGTCTAGACTGGCATAAACATGGCAGCGAGAATCAGCTCAAACCCACTATAAAAAGGAATTTCATAAACATAACAAAAAAACTGGGAAATTCTTTACAATTCCTTCAGGGTCTCTGATGAAACCTGGAATGACCCTATCTACAACGACAGCTGGATGTGGCATAAGGCTGGACACATGGGACTGAGTGGATTGGTGAGATTGGGAGAGCAAATGCAGACCCTTTAAAGCAATAATGCATGGCACCCATTCCAAGGGTCCCAACTCTCCAGGTTGAAGGGAATATTACTAAAGTTATAACATGTACGGGAAACCTAGAGAACGGACACACTGTGAATACGAAAGGTTTCTAAAATTCAACGAATAGTCCCTCTCTTGGTGATCCGGTTTGACTTTCCATCTGCTCTACTATCAACCTCCCAACTTGGAGAGACAGCCCCTTTAACCTCCTGGTTCACACAGGTTGCGAATTTGGCAGAGGATGAAAGGGATGAGGGAGAACCAATGAGAGAGTAGCTGTTAGGCATTTGGACGGGCACATATCACTCTAACTTCCCAGCAGGAAGAAGAATTAAACAAAGTCTCAGCACCCCACCGGGAACCAGCATAGGTCCTGAACCAAAATGTTGGACTTGCGGTCAGCTCACCAAAAACGAGTTGAGAAATGGAGCTCAGGGGCACAGCAATTCACAAACTGGCCGAGTAATAAAGGACAACTATCGTACAAAAATCTGTTGAGGGAAGGCAACGAGGTGGACTTGAAAGCGAGGTAGAATAGCAGGAAACAGATTTCAAGAGGTACGTTGGAATCGCCTTTAAAGCACAGGACGAGGGGCACAACTTCGACAATGATGCCCTTGGCCAAAAAGGGCGTATGCGGGAGAAAACGCATACGCCCTTTTTGGCCAAGCAAGCAAGCGGGCAATGCAAATCTGCACAACAAAGAAGTATCACTTCCCACCGGTCAAAAGGGACATCCACAAAATGTGTAAAAACCAGAAAGGCAAGACAGGCCCTGGAGAACAGGGAGCCTTGTTATGCTGATGTGCGGAATGTAAATTGCCAACTGCCTCTCCGGAGGAGTGTATTGGGTTCCCTAAAACAAGTAAACAACAGAGCTACAGATCCAAGGGCACTTCCAGTCTAGGGAATATTCCTTGGGAAAAATGAAAATCAATAAGACAGAGCCACCCCAAAATTTAGGGCTGCACTTCTTACAAGGACCTCAACTTGGGTACACCTTAAATATCCTAGGAAATATAAAAATGGTTCAAAAAATTGTGGTACTTACGTACGATGGAATATCCCTCAGCCATGAAATCAATGTCATAAGACCAGTAGCAGCAAAATGGGTGGATTCAGGTACGATGATTCTAAGTGAAATAAATCACACAGAAAAAGAAACTTATCATAAGATATCACTTATGAAGATCCTGTAAACATGGATACACTTGAACTGAGTTAGGAAAGAGAACAGTGTCTCACATGTAGAAAACACTCTTATGCCTGCTTAAGGGGGAAGGAGAGGTGGGGTGATGCATAAAACCAGAGTTTGATATAAGCACAGGTACCTTTCCAAAAACCAACTATGGAATAGACAAGACCTACACCTTCCTCAGTGAAAGGGACTCAAAACCCCATATTTCCCACAGTGGAATATATCTGAATAGTAAAAATCTTAAAACCTATGTATTGATATGTCTCCGTAAGGGAATCAAGTCTGTCTAGACTGGCATAAACTTGACAGCGAGAATCAGCTCAAACCCACTGTAAAAAGGTATTTCAAAAACGAAACAAAAAAACTGGGAAATTCTTTACAATTCCTTCAGGGTCTCTGATGAAACCTGGAATGACCCTATCTACAACGACAGCTGGATGTGGCATAAGGCTGGACACTTGGGACTGAGACGATTGGTGAGATTGGGTGAGCAAATGCAGACCCTTTAAAGCAAAAATGCCTGGCACCCATTCCATGGGTCCCAACTCTCCAGGTTGATGGGAATATTACTACAGCTATAACATGTACGGGAAACCTAGAGAACGGACACACTGTGAATACGAAAGGTTTCTAAAACTCAACGAATAGTCCCTCTCCTGGTGCTCCGGTTTGACTTTCCATCTGCTTTACTATCAACCTCCCAACTTGAAGAGACAGCCCCTTTAACATCCTGGTTCGCACAGGTTGCCAATTTGACAGAGGATGAAAGGGAAGAGGGAGAACCAATGAGAGAGTAGCTGTTAGGCATTTGGACGGGCACATATCACTGTAATTTCCTAGCAGGAAGAAGAATTAAGCAAAGTCTCAGCCCCCCACCGGGAACCAGTATAGGTCCTGAACCAAAATTTTGACTTGCGGTCAGCTCACTAAAAACGAGTTGAAAAATGGAGCTCAGGGTCACAGCAAATCAAAAACTGGCCGAGTAATAAAGGACAACTATCGTCCAAAAATCTGTTGAGGGAAGGCAACGAGGCAGACTTGAAAGCGAGGCAGAATAGCAGGAAACAGATTTCAAGAGGTACGTTGGAATCGCCTTTAAAGCACAGGAAGAGGGGCACAACTTCGACAATGATGCACTTGGCCAAAAAGGGCGTATGCGTTTTCTCCTGAATATATTCAGGAGAAAACGCATACGCCCTTTTTGGCCAAGCAAGCAAGCGGGCAATGCAAATCTGCACTACAAAGGAGTATCGCTTCCCACCGGTCAAAAGGGACATCCACAAAATGTGTAAAAACCAGAAAGGCAAGACAGGCCCTGGAGAACAGGGAGCCTTGTTATGCTGATGGGCGGGATGTAAATTGCCAACTGCCTCCCTGTAGGAGTGCATTGTGTACCCTAAAACAAGTAAACAACAGAGATACAGAGTCAAGGGCACTTCCAATCTAGGGAGTATACCTTGGGAAAACTGAAAATGAATAAGACAGAGCCACCCCGAAATTTAGGGCTGCACTGCTTACAAGGACCTCAACTTGGATACAACTTAAATATCCCAGGAAATATAAAAATGGTTCAAAAAATTGTGGTACTTACGTACGATGGAATATCCCTCAGCCATGAAATCAATGTCATAAGACCAGTAGCAGCAAAATGGGTGGATTCAGGTACGATGATTCTAAGTGAAATAAGTCACACAGAAAAAGAAACTTATCATAAGATATCACTTATGAAGATCCTGTAAACATGGCTACACTTGAACTGAGTTAGGAAAGAGAACAGTGTCTCACATTTAGAAAACACTCTTATGCCTGCTTAAGGGGGAAGGAGAGGTGGGGTGATGCATAAAACCAGAGTTTGATATAAGCACAGGTACCGTTCCAAAAACCAACTATGGAATAGACAAGACCTACACCTTCCTCAGTGAAAGGGACTCAAAACCCCATATTTCCCGCAGAGGAATATATCTGACTAGTAAGAATCTTAAAACCTATGTATTGATATGTCTCCATAAGGGAATCAAGTGTGTCTAGACTGGCATAAACATGGCAGCGAGAATCAGCTCAAACCCACTATGAAAAGGAATTTCAAAAACAAAACAAAAAAACTGGAAAATTCTTTACAATTCCTTCAGGGTCTCTGATGAAACCTGGAAAGACCCTATCTACAACGACAGCTGGATGTGGCATAAGGCTGGACACTTGGGACTGAGAGGATTGGTGAGATTGGGTGAGCAAATGCAGACCCTTTAAAGCAATAATGCATGGCACCCATTCCATGGGTCCCAACTCTCCAGGTTGAAGGGAATATTACTACAGCTATAACATGTACGGGAATCCTAGAGAACGGACACACTGTGAATACGAAAGGTTTCTAAAACTCAACGAATAGTCCCTCTCCTGGTGCTCCGGTTTGACTTTCCATCTGCTTTACTATCAACCTCCCAACATGGAGAGACAGCACCTTTAACCTCCTGATTCGCACAGGTTTCCAATTTGGCAGAGGATGAAAGGGAAGAGGGAGAACCAATGAGAGAGTAGCTGTTAGGTATTTGGTCGGGCACATATCATTCTAACTAACCGGCAGGAAGAAGAATTAACCAAAGTCTCAGCCCCCCACCGGGAACCAGCATAGGTCCTGAACCAATATTTTGGACTTGCGGTCAGCTCACCAAAAACGAGTTGAAAAATGGAGCTCAGGGGCACAGCAATTCACAAACTGGCCGAGTAATTAAGGACAACTATCGTCCAAAAATCTGTTGAGGGAATGCAACGAGGCGGACTTGAAAGCGAGGCAGAATAGCAGGAAACAGATTTCAAGAGGTACGTTGGAATCGCCTTTAAAGCACAGGAAGAGGGGCACAACTTCGACAATGATGCACTTGGCCAAAAAGGGCGTATCCGTTTTCTCCTGAATATATTCAGGAGAAAACGCATACGCCCTTTTTGGCCAAGCAAGCAAGCGGGCAATGCAAATCTGCACTACAAAGAAGTATCACTTCCCACCGGTCAAAAGGGACATCCACAAAATGTGTAAAAACCAGAAATGCAAGACAGGCCCTGGAGAACAGGGAGCCTTGTTATGCAGATGGGCGGGATGTAAATTGCCAACTGCCTCTCTGGAGGAGTGCACTGTGTTCCCTAAAACAATTAAACAACAGAGCTACAGAGCCAAGGGCACTTCCAGTATAGGGAATATACCTTGGGAAAACTGAAAATCAATAAGACAGAGCCACCCGAAAATTTAGGGCTGCACTGCTTACAAGGACCTCAACTTGGGTACACCTTAAATATCCCAGGAAATATAAAAATGGTTCAAAAATTGTGGTACTTACGTACGATGGAATATCCCTCAGCCATGAAATCAATGTCATAAGACCAGTAGCAGCAAAATGGGTGGATTCAGGTACGATGATTCTAAGTGAATTAAGTCACACAGAAAAAGAAACTTATCATAAGATATCACTTATGAAGATCCTGTAAATATGGCTACACTTGAACTGAGTTAGGAAAGAGAACAGAGTCTCACATTTAGAAAACACTCTTATGCCTGCTTAAGGGGGAAGGAGAGGTGGGGTGATGCATAAAACCAGAGTTTGATATAAGCACAGGTACCGTTCCAAAAACCAACTATGGAATAGACAAGACCTACACCTTCCTCAGTGAAAGGGACTCAAAACCCCATATTTCCCGCAGAGGAATATATCTGACTAGTAAGAATCTTAAAACCTATGTATTGATATGTCTCCGTAAGGGAATCAAATGTGTCTAGACTGGCATAAACTTGGCAGCGAGAATCAGCTCAAACACACTATAAAAAGGAATTTCAAAAACAAAACAAAAAAACTGGGAAATTCTTTACAATTCCTTCAGGGTCTCTGATGAAACCTGGAATGACCCTATCTACAACGACAGCTGGATGTGGCATAAGGCTGGACACTTGTGACTGAGACGATTGGTGAGATTGGGTGAGCAAATGCAGACCCTTTAAAGCACAAATGCATGGCACCCATTCCATGGGTCCCAACTCTCCAGGTTGAAGGGAATATTACTACAGTTATAACATATACGGGAAACCTAGAGAACGGACACACAGTGAATATGAAAGGTTTCTAAAACTCAACGAATAGTCCCTCTCCTGGTGCTCCGGTTTGACTTTCCATCTGCTTTACTATCAACCTCCCAACTTGGAGAGAGAGCCCCTTTAACCTCCTTGTTCGCACAGGTTTCCAATTTGGCAGAGGATGAAAGGGAAGAGGGAGAACTAATGAGAGAGTAGCTGTTAGGCATTTGGACGGGCACATATCAATCTAACATCCCTGTAGGAAGAAGAATTAACCAAAGTCTCAGCCCCCCACCGGGAAACAGCATAGGTCCTGAACCAAAATTTTGGACTTGCGGACAGCTCACCAAAAACGAGTTGAAAAATTGAGCTAAGGGGCACAGCAATTCACAAACAGTCCGAGTAATAAAGGACAACTATGGTCCAAAAATCTCTTGAGGGAAGGCAATGAGGCGGACTTGAAAGTGAGGCAGAATAGCAGGAAACAGATTTCAAGAGGTACGTTGGAATCGCCTTTAAAGCACAGGAAGAGGGGCACAACTTTGACAATGATGCACTTGGCCAAAAAGGGCGTATGCGTTTTCTCCTGAATATATTCAGGAGAAAACGCATACGCCCTTTTTGGCCAAGCATGCAAGCGGGCAATGCAAATCTGCACTACAAAGAAGTATCACTTCCCACCGGTCAAAAGGGACATCCACAAAATGTGTAAAAACCAGAAAGGCAAGACAGGCCCTGCAGAACAGGGAGCCTTGTTATGTTGATGGGCGGGATGTAAATTGCCAACTGTCTCTCTCGAGGAGTGCATTGTGTTCCCTAAAAGAAGTAATCAACAGAGCTACAGAGCCAAGGGCACTTCCAGTCTAGGGAATATACCTTTGGAAAACTGAAAATCAATAAGACAGAGACACCCCAAAATTTAGGGCTGCACTGCTTAAAAGGACCTCAACTTGGGTACACCTTAAATATCCCAGGAAATATAAAAATGGTTCAAAAAATTGTGGTACTTACGTACGATGGAATATCCCTCATCCATGAAATCTATGTCATAAGACCAGTAGTAGCGAAATGGGTGGATTCAGGTTCGATGATTCTAAGTGAAATAAGTCACACAGAAAAAGAAACTTATCATAAGATATCACTCATGAAGATCCTGTAAACATGGCTACACTTGAATTGAGTTAGGAAAGAGAACAGTGTCTCACATTTAGAAAACACTCTTATGCCTGCTTAAGGGGGAAGGAGAGGTGGGGTGATGCATAAAACCAGAGTTTGATATAAGCACAGGTACCGTTCCAAAAACCAACTATGGAATAGACAAGACCTATACCTTCTTCAGTGAAAGGGACTCAAAACCACATATTTCCCGCAGAGGAATATATCTGACTAGTAAGAATCTTAAGACCTATGTATTGATATGTCTCCGTAAGGGAATCAAGTGTGTCTAGACTGGCATAAACATGGCAGCGAGAATCAGCTCAAGCCCACTAAAAAAAGGAATTTCAATAACAAAACAAAAAAACTGGGAAATTCTTTACAATTCCTTCAGGGTCTCTGATGAAACCTGGAATGACCCTATCTACAATGACAGCTGGATGTGGCATAGGGAGGGAAACTTGGGACTGAGAGGATTGGTGAGATTGGGTGAGCAAATGCAGACCCTTTAAAGCAATAATGCATGGCACCCATTCCATGGGTCCCAACACTCCAGGTTGAAGGGAATATTAATAAAGCTATAACATGTACGGGAAACCTAGAGAACGGACACACTGTGAATACGAAAGGTTTCTAAAACTCAACGAATAGTCCCTCTCCTGGTGCTCCAGTTTGACTTTCCATCTGCTTTACTATCAACCTCCCAACTTGGAGAGACAGCCCCTTTAACCTCCTGGTTCGCACAGGTTGCCAAATTGGCAGAGGATGAAAGGGAAGAAGGAGAACCAATGAGAGAGTAGCTGTTAGGCATTTGGACGGGCACATTTCACTCTAACTTCCCGGCAGTAAGAAGAATTAACCAAAGTCTCAGCCCCCCACCGGGAACCAGCATAGGTCCTGAACCAAAATATTGGACTTGCGGTCAGCTCACCAAAAACGAGTTGAAAAATTGAGCTCGGGGCACAGCAATTCACAAACTGGCCGAGTAATAAAGGACAACTATCGTCCCAAAATCTGTTGAGGGAAGGCAACGAGGCGGACTTGAAAGCGAGGCAGAATAGCAGGAAACAGATTTCAAGAGGTACGTTGGAATCGCCTTTAAAGCACAGGAAGAGGGGCACAACTTCGACAATGATGCACTTGGCCAAAAAGGGCGTATGCGTTTTCTCCTGAATATATTCAGGAGAAAACGCATACACCCTTTTTGGCCAAGCAAGCAAGCGGGCAATGCAAATCTGCACTACAAAGAAGTATCACTTCCCACCGGTCAAAATGGACATCCACAAAATGTGTAAAAACCAGAAAGGCAAGACAGGCCCTGCAGAACAGGGAGCCTTGTTATGCTGATGGGCGGGATGTAAATTGCCAACTGTCTCTCTGGAGGAGTGCATTGTGTTCCCTTAAACAAGTAAACAACAGAGCTACAGAGCCAAGGGCACTTCCACTCTAGGGAATATACCTTGGGAAAACTGAAAATCAATAAGACAGAGCCACCCCAAAATTTAGGGCTGCACTGCTTTAAAGGACATCAAGTTGGGTACACCTTAAATATCCCAGGAAATATAAAAATGGTTCAAAAAATTGTGGTACTTACGTACGATGGAATATCCCTCATCCATGAAATCAATGTCATAAGACCAGTAGTAGCAAAATGGGTGGATTCAGGTACGATGATTCTAAGTGAAATAAGTCACACAGAAAAAGAAACTTATCATAAGATATCACTTATGAAGATCCTCTAAACATGGCTACAATTGAACTGAGTTAGGAAAGAGAACAGTGTCTGACATTTAGAAAACACTCTTATGCCTGCTTAAGGGGGAAGGAGAGGTGGGGTGATGCATAAAACCAGAGTTTGATATAAGCACAGGTACCGTTCCAAAAACCAACTATGGAATAGACAAGACCTATACATTCTTCAGTGAAAGGGACTCAAAACCCCATATTTCCCGCAGAGGAATATATCTGACTAGTAAGAATCTTAAGACCTATGTATTGATATGTCTCCGTAAGGGAATCAAGTGTGTCTAGACTGGCATAAACATGGCAGCGAGAATCAGCTCAAACCCACTAAAAAAAGGAATTTCAATAACAAAACAAAAAAACTGGGAAATTCTTTACAATTCCTTCAGGGTCTCTGATGAAACCTGGAATGACCCTATCTACAACGACAGCTGGATGTGGAATAAGGCTGGACACTTGGGACTGAGAGGATTGGTGAGATTGGGAGAGCAAATGCAGACCCTTTAAAGCAATAATGCATGGCACCCATTCCATGGGTCCCAACTCTCCAGGTTGAAGGGGATATTACTACAGCTATAACATGTACGAGAAACCTAGAGAACGGACACACTGTGAATATGAAAGGATTCTAAAACTCAACGAATAGTCCCTCTCCTGGTGCTCCGGTTTGACTTTCCATCTGCTTTACTATCAATCTCCCAACTTGGAGAGACAGCCCCTTCAACCTCCTGGTTCACACAGGTTTCCAATTTGGCAGAGGATGAAAGGGAAGAGGGAGAACCAATGAGAGAGTAGCTGTTAGGTATTTGGTCGGGCACATATCATTCTAACTAACCGGCAGGAAGAAGAATTAACCAAAGTCTCAGCCCCCCACCGGGAACCAGCATAGGTCCTGAACCAAAATATTGGACTTGCGGTCAGCTCACCAAAAACGAGTTGAAAAATTGAGCTCGGGGCACAGCAATTCACAAACTGGCCGAGTAATAAAGGACAACTATCGTCCCAAAATCTGTTGAGGGAAGGCAACGAGGCGGACTTGAAAGCGAGGCAGAATAGCAGGAAACAGATTTCAAGAGGTACGTTGGAATCGCCTTTAAAGCACAGGAAGAGGGGCACAACTTCGACAATGATGCACTTGGCCAAAAAGGGCGTATCCGTTTTCTCCTGAATATATTCAGGAGAAAACGCATACGCCCTTTTTGGCCAAGCAAGCAAGCGGGCAATGCAAATCTGCACTACAAAGAAGTATCACTTCCCACCGGTCAAAAGGGACATCCACAAAATGTGTAAAAACCAGAAATGCAAGACAGGCCCTGGAGAACAGGGAGCCTTGTTATGCAGATGGGCGGGATGTAAATTGCCAACTGCCTCTCTGGAGGAGTGCACTGTGTTCCCTAAAACAATTAAACAACAGAGCTACAGAGCCAAGGGCACTTCCAGTCTAGGGAATATACCTTGGGAAAACTGAAAATCAATAAGACAGAGCCACCCGAAAATTTAGGGCTGCACTGCTTACAAGGACCTCAACTTGGGTACACCTTAAATATCCCAGGAAATATAAAAATGGTTCAAAAATTGTGGTACTTACATACGATGGAATATCCCTCAGCCATGAAATCAATGTCATAAGACCAGTAGCAGCAAAATGGGTGGATTCAGGTACGATGATTCTAAGTGAATTAAGTCACACAGAAAAAGAAACTTATCATAAGATATCACTTATGAAGATCCTGTAAACATGGCTACACTTGAACTGAGTTAGGAAAGAGAACAGTGTCTCACATTTAGAAAACACTCTTATGTCTGCTTAAGGGGGAAGGAGAGGTGGGTTGATGCATAAAACCTGAGTTTGATAGAAGCACAGGTACCGTTCCAAAAACCAACTATGGAATAGACAAGACCTACACCTTCCTCAGTGAAAGGGACTCAAAACCCCATATTTCCCGCAGAGGAATATATCTGACTAGTAAGAATCTTAAAACCTATGTATTGATATGTCTCCATAAGGGAATCAAGTGTGTCTAGACTGGCATAAACATGGCAGCGAGAATCAGCTCAAACCCACTATAAAAAGGAATTTCAAAAACAAAACAAAAAAACTGGGAAATTCTTTACAATTCCTTCAGGGTCTCTGATGAAACCTGGAATGACCCTATCTAAAACGACAGCTGGATGTGGCATAAGGCTGGACACTTGGGACTGAGACGATTGGTGAGATTGGGTGAGCAAATGCACACCCTTTAAAGCAATAATGCATGGCACACATTCCATGGGTCCCAACTCTCCAGGTTGAAGGGAATATTACTACAGTTATAACATGTACGAGAAACCTAGAGAACGGACACACTGTGAATATGAAAGGTTTCTAAAACTCAACTAATAGTCCCTCTCCTGGTGCTCCGGTTTGACTTTCCATCTGCTTTACTATCAATCTCCCAACTTGGAGAGACAGCCCCTTCAACCTCCTGGTTCACACAGGTTTCCAATTTGGCAGAGGATGAAAGGGAAGAGGGAGAACCAATGAGAGAGTAGCTGTTAGGTATTTGGTTGGGCACATATCACTCTAACTTCCCGGCAGGAAGAAGAATTAACCAAAGACTCAGCCCCCCACCGGGAACCAGTATAGGTCCTGAACCAAAATTTTGGACCTGCGGTCAGCTCACCAAAAACGAGTTGAAAAATGGAGCTCAGGGGCACAGCGATTCACAAAGTGGCCGAGTAATAGAGGACAACTATCGTCCAAAAATCTGTTGAAGGAAGGCAACGAGGCGGACTTGAAAGTGAGGCAGAATAGCAGGAAACAGATTTCAAGAGGTACGTTGGAATCGCCTTTAAAGCACAGGAAGAGGGGCACAACTTCGACAATGATGCACTTGGCCAAAAAGGGCGTATGCGTTTTCTCCTGAATATATTCAGGGGAAAACGCATACGCACTTTTTGGCCAAGCAAGCAAGCGGGCAATGCAAATCTGCACTACAAAGAAGTATTACTTCCCACCGGTCAAAAGGGACATCCACAAAATGTGTAAAAACCAGAAAGGCAAGACAGGCCCTGGAGAACAGGGAGCCTTGTTATGCTGATGGGCGGGATGTAAATTGCCAACTGCCTCTCTGGAGGAGTGCATTGTGTTCCCTAAAACAAGTAAACAACAGAGCTACAGAGCCAAGGGCACTTCCAGTCTAGGGAATATACCTTGGGAAAACTGAAAATCAATAAGACAGAGCCACCCCAAAATTTAGGGCTGCAGTGCTTACAAGGACCTCAACTTGGGTACACCTTAAATATCCCAGGAAATATAAAAATGGTTCAAAAAATTGTGGTATTTACGTACGATGGAATATCCCTCAGCCATGAAATCAATGTCATAAGACCAGTAGCAGCAAAATGGGTGGATTCAGGTACGATGATTCTAAGTGAAATAAGTCACACAGAAAAAGAAACTTATCATAAGATATCACTTATGAAGATCCTGTAAACATGGCTACACTTGAACTGAGTTAGGAAAGAGAACAGTGTCTCACATTTAGAAAACACTCTTATGCCTGCTTAAGGGGGAAGGAGAGGTGGGGTGATGCATAAAACCTGAGTTTGATATAAGCACAGGTACCGTTCCAAAAACCAACTATGGAATAGACAAGACCTACACCTTCCTCAGTGAAAGGGACTCAAAACCCCATATTTCCCGCAGAGGAATATATCTGACTAGTAAGAATCTTAAAACCTATGTATTGATATGTCTCCGTAAGGGAATCAAATGTGTCTAGACTGGCATAAACTTGGCAGCGAGAATCAGCTCAAACACACTATAAAAAGGAATTTCAAAAACAAAACAAAAAAACTGGGAAATTCTTTACAATTCCTTCAGGGTCTCTGATGAAACCTGGAATGACCCTATCTACAACGACAGCTGGATGTGGCATAAGGCTGGACACTTGTGACTGAGACGATTGGTGAGATTGGGTGAGCAAATGCAGACCCTTTAAAGCACAAATGCATGGCACCCATTCCATGGGTCCCAACTCTCCAGGTTGAAGGGAATATTACTACAGTTATAACATATACGGGAAACCTAGAGAACGGACACACAGTGAATATGAAAGGTTTCTAAAACTCAACGAATAGTCCCTCTCCTGGTGCTCCGGTTTGACTTTCCATCTGCTTTACTAACAACCTCCCAACTTGGAGAGAGAGCCCCTTTAACCTCCTTGTTCGCACAGGTTTCCAATTTGGCAGAGGATGAAAGGGAAGAGGGAGAACTAATGAGAGAGTAGCTGTTAGGCATTTGGACGGGCACATATCACTCTAACATCCCTGTAGGAAGAAGAATTAACCAAAGTATCAGCCCCCCACCGGGAAACAGCATAGGTCCTGAACCAAAATTTTGGACTTGCGGTCAGCTCACCAAAAACGAGTTGAAAAATTGAGCTAAGGGGCACAGCAATTCACAAACAGTCCGAGTAATAAAGGACAACTATGGTCCAAAAATCTCTTGAGGGAAGGCAATGAGGCGGACTTGAAAGTGAGGCAGAATAGCAGGAAACAGATTTCAAGAGGTACGTTGGAATCGCCTTTAAAGCACAGGAAGAGGGGCACAACTTTGACAATGATGCACTTGGCCAAAAAGGGCGTATGCGTTTTCTCCTGAATATATTCAGGAGAAAACGCATACGCCCTTTTTGGCCAAGCATGCAAGCGGGCAATGCAAATCTGCACTACAAAGAAGTATCACTTCCCACCGGTCAAAAGGGACATCCACAAAATGTGTAAAAACCAGAAAGGCAAGACAGGCCCTGCAGAACAGGGAGCCTTGTTATGTTGATGGGCGGGATGTAAATTGCCAACTGTCTCTCTCGAGGAGTGCATTGTGTTCCCTAAAAGAAGTAATCAACAGAGCTACAGAGCCAAGGGCACTTCCAGTCTAGGGAATATACCTTTGGAAAACTGAAAATCAATAAGACAGAGACACCCCAAAATTTAGGGCTGCACTGCTTAAAAGGACCTCAACTTGGGTACACCTTAAATATCCCAGGAAATATAAAAATGGTTCAAAAAATTGTGGTACTTACGTACGATGGAATATCCCTCATCCATGAAATCTATGTCATAAGACCAGTAGTAGCAAAATGGGTGGATTCAGGTTCGATGATTCTAAGTGAAATAAGTCACACAGAAAAAGAAACTTATCATAAGATATCACTCATGAAGATCCTGTAAACATGGCTACACTTGAATTGAGTTAGGAAAGAGAACAGTGTCTCACATTTAGAAAACACTCTTATGCCTGCTTAAGGGGGAAGGAGAGGTGGGGTGATGCATAAAACCAGAGTTTGATATAAGCACAGGTACCGTTCCAAAAACCAACTATGGAATAGACAAGACCTATACCTTCTTCAGTGAAAGGGACTCAAAACCACATATTTCCCGCAGAGGAATATATCTGACTAGTAAGAATCTTAAGACCTATGTATTGATATGTCTCCGTAAGGGAATCAAGTGTGTCTAGACTGGCATAAACATGGCAGCGAGAATCAGCTCAAGCCCACTAAAAAAAGGAATTTCAATAACAAAACAAAAAAACTGGGAAATTCTTTACAATTCCTTCAGGGTCTCTGATGAAACCTGGAATGACCCTATCTACAATGACAGCTGGATGTGGCATAGGGAGGGAAACTTGGGACTGAGAGGATTGGTGAGATTGGGTGAGCAAATGCAGACCCTTTAAAGCAATAATGCATGGCACCCATTCCATGGGTCCCAACACTCCAGGTTGAAGGGAATATTAATAAAGCTATAACATGTACGGGAAACCTAGAGAACGGACACACTGTGAATACGAAAGGTTTCTAAAACTCAACGAATAGTCCCTCTCCTGGTGCTCCAGTTTGACTTTCCATCTGCTTTACTATCAACCTCCCAACTTGGAGAGACAGCCCCTTTAACCTCCTGGTTCGCACAGGTTGCCAAATTGGCAGAGGATGAAAGGGAAGAAGGAGAACCAATGAGAGAGTAGCTGTTAGGCATTTGGACGGGCACATTTCACTCTAACTTCCCGGCAGTAAGAAGAATTAACCAAAGTCTCAGCCCCCCACCGGGAACCAGCATAGGTCCTGAACCAAAATATTGGACTTGCGGTCAGCTCACCAAAAACGAGTTGAAAAATTGAGCTCGGGGCACAGCAATTCACAAACTGGCCGAGTAATAAAGGACAACTATCGTCCCAAAATCTGTTGAGGGAAGGCAACGAGGCGGACTTGAAAGCGAGGCAGAATAGCAGGAAACAGATTTCAAGAGGTACGTTGGAATCGCCTTTAAAGCACAGGAAGAGGGGCACAACTTCGACAATGATGCACTTGGCCAAAAAGGGCGTATGCGTTTTCTCCTGAATATATTCAGGAGAAAACGCATACGCCCTTTTTGGCCAAGCAAGCAAGCGGGCAATGCAAATCTGCACTACAAAGAAGTATCACTTCCCACCGGTCAAAATGGACATCCACAAAATGTGTAAAAACCAGAAAGGCAAGACAGGCCCTGCAGAACAGGGAGCCTTGTTATGCTGATGGGCGGGATGTAAATTGCCAACTGTCTCTCTGGAGGAGTGCATTGTGTTCCCTTAAACAAGTAAACAACAGAGCTACAGAGCCAAGGGCACTTCCACTCTAGGGAATATACCTTGGGAAAACTGAAAATCAATAAGACAGAGCCACCACAAAATTTAGGGCTGCACTGCTTTAAAGGACATCAAGTTGGGTACACCTTAAATATCCCAGGAAATATAAAAATGGTTCAAAAAATTGTGGTACTTACGTACGATGGAATATCCCTCATCCATGAAATCAATGTCATAAGACCAGTAGTAGCAAAATGGGTGGATTCAGGTACGATGATTCTAAGTGAAATAAGTCACACAGAAAAAGAAACTTATCATAAGATATCACTTATGAAGATCCTGTAAACATGGCTACAATTGAACTGAGTTAGGAAAGAGAACAGTGTCTGACATTTAGAAAACACTCTTATGCCTGCTTAAGGGGGAAGGAGAGGTGGGGTGATGCATAAAACCAGAGTTTGATATAAGCACAGGTACCGTTCCAAAAACCAACTATGGAATAGACAAGACCTATACCTTCTTCAGTGAAAGGGACTCAAAACCCCATATTTCCCGCAGAGGAATATATCTGACTAGTAAGAATCTTAAGACCTATGTATTGATATGTCTCCGTAAGGGAATCAAGTGTGTCTAGACTGGCATAAACATGGCAGCGAGAATCAGCTCAAACCCACTAAAAAAAGGAATTTCAATAACAAAACAAGAAAACTGGGAAATTCTTTACAATTCCTTCAGGGTCTCTGATGAAACCTGGAATGACCCTATCTACAACGACAGCTGGATGTGGAATAAGGCTGGACACTTGGGACTGAGAGGATTGGTGAGATTGGGAGAGCAAATGCAGACCCTTTAAAGCAATAATGCATGGCACCCATTCCATGGGTCCCAACTCTCCAGGTTGAAGGGGATATTACTACAGCTATAACATGTACGAGAAACCTAGAGAACGGACACACTGTGAATATGAAAGGATTCTAAAACTCAACGAATAGTCCCTCTCCTGGTGCTCCGGTTTGACTTTCCATCTGCTTTACTATCAATCTCCCAACTTGGAGAGACAGCCCCTTCAACCTCCTGGTTCACACAGGTTTCCAATTTGGCAGAGGATGAAAGGGAAGAGGGAGAACCAATGAGAGAGTAGCTGTTAGGTATTTGGTCGGGCACATATCATTCTAACTAACCGGCAGGAAGAAGAATTAACCAAAGTCTCAGCCCCCCACCGGGAACCAGCATAGGTCCTGAACCAATATTTTGGACTTGCGGTCAGCTCACCAAAAACGAGTTGAAAAATGGAGCTCAGGGGCACAGCAATTCACAAACTGGCCGAGTAATTAAGGACAACTATCGTCCAAAAATCTGTTGAGGGAAGGCAACGAGGCGGACTTGAATGCGAGGCAGAATAGCAGGAAACAGATTTCAAGAGGTACGTTGGAATCGCCTTTAAAGCACAGGAAGAGGGGCACAACTTCGACAATGATGCACTTGGCCAAAAAGGGCGTATCCGTTTTCTCCTGAATATATTCAGGAGAAAACGCATACGCCCTTTTTGGCCAAGCAAGCAAGCGGGCAATGCAAATCTGCACTACAAAGAAGTATCACTTCCCACCGGTCAAAAGGGACATCCACAAAATGTGTAAAAACCAGAAATGCAAGACAGGCCCTGGAGAACAGGGAGCCTTGTTATGCAGATGGGCGGGATGTAAATTGCCAACTGCCTCTCTGGAGGAGTGCACTGTGTTCCCTAAAACAATTAAACAACAGAGCTACAGAGCCAAGGGCACTTCCAGTCTAGGGAATATACCTTGGGAAAACTGAAAATCAATAAGACAGAGCCACCCGAAAATTTAGGGCTGCACTGCTTACAAGGACCTCAACTTGGGTACACCTTAAATATCCCAGGAAATATAAAAATGGTTCAAAAATTGTGGTACTTACATACGATGGAATATCCCTCAGCCATGAAATCAATGTCATAAGACCAGTAGCAGCAAAATGGGTGGATTCAGGTACGATGATTCTAAGTGAATTAAGTCACACAGAAAAAGAAACTTATCATAAGATATCACTTATGAAGATCCTGTAAACATGGCTACACTTGAACTGAGTTAGGAAAGAGAACAGTGTCTCACATTTAGAAAACACTCTTATGCCTGCTTAAGGGGGAAGGAGAGGTGGGGTGATGCATAAAACCAGAGTTTGATATAAGCACAGGTACCGTTCCAAAAACCAACTATGGAATAGACAAGACCTACACCTTCCTCAGTGAAAGGGACTCAAAACCCCATATTTCCCGCAGAGGAATATATCTGACTAGTAAGAATTTTAAAACCTATGTATTGATATGTCTCCGTAAGGGAATCAAGTGTGTCTAGACTGGCATAAACATGGCAGCGAGAATCAGCTCAAACCCACTATAAAAAGGAATTTCAAAACCAAAACAAAAAAACTGGGAAATTCTTTTCAATTCCTTCAGGGTCTCTGATGAACCCTGGAATGACCCAATCTACAACGACAGCTGGATGTGGCATAAGGCTGGACACTTGGGACTGAGACGATTGGTGAGATTTGGTGAGCAAATGCAGACCCTTTAAAGCAATAATGCATGGCACCCATTCCATGGGTCCCAACTCTCCAGGTTGAAGGGAATATTACTACAGTTATATCATGTATGGGAAACCTAGAGAATGGACACACTGAGAATACGAAAGGTTTCTAAACCTCAACGAATAGTCCCTGTCCTGGTGCTCCGTTTTGACTTTCCATCTGCTTTACTATCAACCTCCCAACTTGGAGAGACAGCCCCTTTAAGCTCCTGGTTCGCACAGGTTGCCAATTTGGCAGAGGATGAAAGGGAAGAGGGAGAACCAATGAGAGAGTAGCTGTTAGGCATTTGGACGGGCACATATCACTCTAACATCCCGGCAGGAAGAAGAATTAAGCAACGTCTCAGCCCCCCACCGGGAAGCAGCATAGGTTCTGAACCAAAATTTTGGACTTGCGGTCAGCTCACCAAAAACGAGTTGAAAAATGGAGCTCAGGGGCACAGCAATTCACAAACTGGCCGAGTAATAAAGGACAACTATGGTCCAAAAATATCTTGAGGGAAGGCAGCGAGGTGGACTTGAAAGCGAGGCAGAATAGCAGGAAACAGATTTCAAGAGGTACGTTGGAATGGCCTTTAGAGCACAGGAAGAGGGGCACAATTTCGACAATGATGCACTTGCCCAAAAAGGGCGTATGCGTTTTCTCCTGAATATATTCAGGAGAAAACGCATACGCCCTTTTTGGCCAAGCAAGCAAGTGGGCAATGCAAATCTGCACTACAAAGAAGTATCACTTCCCACCGGTCAAAAGGGACATCCACAAAATGTGTAAAAACCAGAAAGGCAAGACAGGCCCTGGAGAACAGGGAGCCTTGTTATGCTGATGGGCGGGATGTAAATTGCCAACTGCATCTCTGGAGGAGTGCATTGTGTTCCCTAAAACAAGTAAACAACAGAGCTACAGAGCCAAGGGCACTTCCAGTCTAGGGAATATACCTTGGGAAAACTGAAAATCAATAAGACAGAGCCACCCCAAAATTTAGGGCTGCAGTGCTTACAAGGACCTCAACTTGGGTACACATTAAATATCCCAGGAAATATAAAAACGGTTCAAAAAATTGTGGTACATACGTACGATGGAATATCCCTCAGCCATGAAATCAATGTCATAAGACCAGTAGCAGCAAAATGGGTGGATACAGGAACGATGATTCTAAGTGAAATAAGTCACACAGAAAAAGAATCTTATCATAAGATATCACTTATGAAGATCCTGTAAACATGGCTACACTTGAACTGAGTTAGGAAAGAGAACAGTGTCTCACATTTAGAAAACACTCTTATGCCTGCTTAAGGGGGAATTATAGGTGGGGTGATGCATAAAACCAGAGTTTGATATAAGCACAGGTACCGTTCCAAAAACCAAGTATGGAATAGACAAGACCTACACCTTCCTCAGTGAAAGGGACTCAAAACCCCATATTTCCCGCAGAGGAATATATCTGACTAGTAAGAATCTTAAAACCTATGTATTGATACGTCTCCGTAAGGGAATCAAGTGTGTCTAGACTGGCATAAACATGGCAGCGAGAATGAGCTCAAACCGACTATAAAAAGGAATTTCAAAAACAAAAGAAAAAAACTGGGAAATTCTTTACAATTCCTTCAGGGTCTCTGATGAAACCTGTAATGACCCTATCTACAACGACAGCTCGATATTGCGTAAGGCTGGGCACTTGGGACTGAGAGGATTGGTGAGATTGGGTGAGCAAATTCAGACACTTAAAAGCAATAATGCATGTCACCCATTCCATGGATCCCAACTCTCCAGATTGAAGGGAATATTACTACAGTTATATCATGTACGGGAAACCTAGAGAACGGACACACTGTGAATACGAAAGGTTTCTAAAACTCAACGAATAGTCCCTCTCCAGGTGCTCCTTTTTGACTTTCCATCTGCTTTAGTATCAAGCTCCCAACTTGGAGAGACAGGCCCTTTAACCTCCTGGTTCACACAGGTTGCAAATTTGGCAGAGGATGAAAGGGAAGAGGGAGAACCAATGAGAGAGTAGCTGTTAGGCATTTGGACGGGCACATATCACTCTAACATCCCGGCAGGAAGAAGAATTAAGCAACGTCTCAGCCCCCCACCGGGAAGCAGCATAGGTTCTGAACCAAAATTTTGGACTTGCGGTCAGCTCACCAAAAACGAGTTGAAAAATGGAGCTCAGGGGCACAGCAATTCACAAACTGGCCGAGTAATAAAGGACAACTATGGTCCAAAAATATCTTGAGGGAAGGCAGCGAGGTGGACTTGAAAGCGAGGCAGAATAGCAGGAAACAGATTTCAAGAGGTACGTTGGAATGGCCTTTAGAGCACAGGAAGAGGGGCACAATTTCGACAATGATGCACTTGCCCAAAAAGGGCGTATGCGTTTTCTCCTGAATATATTCAGGAGAAAACGCATACGCCCTTTTTGGCCAAGCAAGCAAGTGGGCAATGCAAATCTGCACTACAAAGAAGTATCACTTCCCACCGGTCAAAAGGGACATCCACAAAATGTGTAAAAACCAGAAAGGCAAGACAGGCCCTGGAGAACAGGGAGCCTTGTTATGCTGATGGGCGGGATGTAAATTGCCAACTGCATCTCTGGAGGAGTGCATTGTGTTCCCTAAAACAAGTAAAGAACAGAGCTACAGAGCCAAGGGCACTTCCAGTCTAGGGAATATACCTTGGGAAAACTGAAAATCAATAAGACAGAGCCACCCCAAAATTTAGGGCTGCAGTGCTTACAAGGACCTCAACTTGGGTACACATTAAATATCCCAGGAAATATAAAAACGGTTCAAAAAATTGTGGTACATACGTACGATGGAATATCCCTCAGCCATGAAATCAATGTCATAAGACCAGTAGCAGCAAAATGGGTGGATACAGGAACGATGATTCTAAGTGAAATAAGTCACACAGAAAAAGAATCTTATCATAAGATATCACTTATGAAGATCCTGTAAACATGGCTACACTTGAACTGAGTTAGGAAAGAGAACAGTGTCTCACATTTAGAAAACACTCTTATGCCTGCTTAAGGGGGAATTATAGGTGGGGTGATGCATAAAACCAGAGTTTGATATAAGCACAGGTACCGTTCCAAAAACCAACTATGGAATAGACAAGACCTACACCTTCCTCAGTGAAAGGGACTCAAAACCCCATATTTCCCGCAGAGGAATATATCTGACTAGTAAGAATCTTAAAACCTATGTATTGATACGTCTCCGTAAGGGAATCAAGTGTGTCTAGACTGGCATAAACATGGCAGCGAGAATGAGCTCAAACCGACTATAAAAAGGAATTTCAAAAACAAAAGAAAAAAACTGGGAAATTCTTTACAATTCCTTCAGGGTCTCTGATGAAACCTGTAATGACCCTATCTACAACGACAGCTCGATATTGCGTAAGGCTGGGCACTTGGGACTGAGAGGATTGGTGAGATTGGGTGAGCAAATTCAGACACTTAATAGCAATAATGCATGTCACCCATTCCATGGATCCCAACTCTCCAGATTGAAGGGAATATTACTACAGTTATATCATGTACGGGAAACCTAGAGAACGGACACACTGTGAATACGAAAGGTTTCTAAAACTCAACGAATAGTCCCTCTCCAGGTGCTCCTTTTTGACTTTCCATCTGCTTTAGTATCAAGCTCCCAACTTGGAGAGACAGGCCCTTTAACCTCCTGGTTCACACAGGTTGCAAATTTGGCAGAGGATGAAAGGGAAGAGGGAGAACCAATGAGAGAGTAGCTGTTAGGCATTTGGACGGGCACATATCACTGTAATTTCCCGGCAAGAAGAAGAATTAACCAAAGTCTCAGCCACCCACCGGGAACCAGTATAGGTCCTGAACCAAAATATTGGACTTGCGGTCAGCTCACCAAAAACGAGTTGAAAAATGGAGCTCAGGGGCACAGCAATTCCCAAACTGGCCGAGTAATAAAGGACAACTATCGTCCAAAAATCTGTTGAGGGAAGGCAACGAGGCGGATTTGAAAGCGAGGCAGAATAGCAGGAAACAGATTTCAAGAGGTACGTTGGAATCGTCTTTAAAGCACAGGAAGAGGGGCACAACTTCGACAATGATGCACTTGGCCAAAAAGGGCGTATGCGTTTTCCCCTGAATATATTCAGGAGAAAACGCATACGCCCTTTTTGGCCAAGCAAGCAAGCGGGCAATGCAAATCTGCACTACAAAGAAGTATCACTTCCCACCAGTCAAAGGGGACATCCACAAAATGTGTAAAAACCAGACAGGCAAGACAGGCCCTGGAGAACAGGGAGCATTGTTATGCTGATGGGCGGGATGTAAATTGCCAACTGCCTCTCTGGAGGAGTGCATTGTGTTCCCTAAAACAAGTAAAGAACAGAGCTACAGAGCCAAGGGCACTTCCAGTCTAGGGAATATACCTTGGGAAAACTGAAAATCAATAAGACAGAGCCACCCCAAAATTTAGGGCTGCACTGCTTACAAGGACCTCAACTTGGGTACACCTTAAATATCCCAGGAAATATAAAAACGGTTCAAAAATTTGTGGTACTTACGTACGATGGAATATCCCTCAGCCATGAAATCAATGTCATAAGACCGGTAGCAGCAAAATGGGTGGATTCCGGTACGATGATTCTAAGTGAAATAAGTCACACAGAAAAAGAAACTTATCATAAGATATCACTTATGAAGATCCTGTAAACATGGCTACACTTGAACTGAGTTAGGAAAGAGAACAGTGTCTCACATTTAGAAAACACTCTTATGCCTGCTTAAGGGGGAAGGAGAGGTGGGGTGATGCATAAAACCAGAGTTTAATATAAGCACAGGTACCGTTCCAAAAACCAACAATGGTATAGACAAGACCTACACCTTCCTCAGTGAAAGGGACTCAAAACCCCATATTTCCCACAGAGGAATATATCTGACTAGTAAGAATCTTAAAACCTATGTATTGATACGTCTCCGTAAGGGAATCAAGTGTGTCTAGACTGGCATAAACATGGCACCGAGAATCAGCTCAAACCCACTATAAAAAGGAATTTCAAAAACAAAAGAAAAAAACTGGGAAATTCTTTACAATTCCTTCAGGGTCTCTGATGAAACCTGTAATGACCCTATCTACAACGACAGCTCGATATTGCGTAAGGCTGGGCACTTGGGACTGAGAGGATTGGTGAGATTGTGTGAGCAAATTCAGACACTTTAAAGCAATAATGCATGGCACCCATTCCATGGGTCCCAACTCTCCAGGTTGAAGGGAATATTACTACAGTTATAACATGTACGGGAAACCTAGAGAACGGACACAATGTGAATACGAAAGGTTTCTAAAACTCAACGAATAGTCCCTCTCCAGGTGCTCCTTTTTGACTTTCCATCTGCTTTAGTATCAAGCTCCCAACTTGGAGGGACAGGCCCTTTAACCTCCTGGTTCGCACAGGTTGCAAATTTGGCAGAGGATGAAAGGGAAGAGGGAGAACCAATGAGAGAGTAGCTGTTAGGCATTTGGACGGGCACATATCACTGTAATTTCCCGGCAAGAAGAAGAATTAACGAAAGTCTCAGCCACCCACCGGGATCCAGTATAGGTCCTGAACCAAAATATTGGACTTGCGGTCAGCTCACCAAAAACGAATTGAAAAATGGAGCTCAGGGTCACAGCAATTCCCAAACTGGCCGAGTAATAAAGGACAACTATCGTCCAAAAATCTGTTGAGGGAAGGCAACGAGGCGGACTTGAAAGCGAGGCAGAAGAGCAGGAAACAGATTTCAAGAGGTACGTTGGAATCGCCTTTAAAGCACAGGAAGAGGGGCACAACTTCGACAATGATGCACTTGGCCAAAAAGGGCGTATGCGTTTTCTCCTGAATATATTCAGGAGAAAACGCATACGCCCTTTTTGGCCAAGCAAGCAAGCGGGCAATGCAATCTGCACTACAAAGAAGTATCACTTCCAACCGGTCAAAAGGGACATCCACAAAATGTGTAAAAACCAGAAACGCAAGACAGGCCCTGGAGAACAGGGAGCCTTGTTATGCTGATGGGCGGGATGTAAATTGCCAACTGTCTCTCTGGAGGAGTGCATTGTGTTCCCTAAAAGAAGTAAAGAACAGAGCTGCAGAGCCAAGGGCACTTCCAGTCTAGGGAATATACCTTGGGAAAACTGAAAATCAATAAGAGAGAGCCACCCCAAAATTTAGGGCTGCACTGCTTACAAGGACCTCAACTTGGGTGCACATTAAATGTCCCAGGAAATATAAAAATGGTTCAAAAAATTGTGGTAATTACGTACGATGGAATATCCCTCAGCCATGAAATCAATGTCATAAGACCAGTAGCAGCAAAATGGGTGGATTCAGGTACGATGATTCTAAGTGAAATAAGTCACACAGAAAAAGAAAGTTATCATAAATTATCACTTATGAAGATCCTGTAAACATGGCTACACTTGAACTGAGTTAGGGAAGAGAACAGTGTCTCACATTTAGAAAACACTCTTATGCCTGCTTAAGGGGGAAGGAGAGGTGGGGTGATGCATAAAACCAGAGTTTGATATAAGCACAGGTACCGTTCCAAAAACCAACTATGGAATAGACAACACCTACACCTTCCTCAGTGAAAGGGACTCAAAACCCCATATTTCCCGCAGAGGAATATATCTGACTAGTAAGAATCTTATAACCTATGTATTGATATGTCTCCGTAAGGGAATGAAGTGTGTCTAGATGGACATAAACATGGCAGCGAGAATCAGCGCAAACCCACTATAAAAAGGAATTTCAAAAACAAAACAAAAAAACTGGGAAATTCTTTACAATTCCTTCAGGGTCTCTGATGAAAGCTGGAATGACCCTATCTACAACGACAGCTGGATGTGGCATAAGGAGGGACACTTGCGACTGAGAGGATTGGTTAGATTGGGTGAGCAAATGCAGACCCTTTAAAGCAATAATGCATGGTACCCATTCCATGGGTCCGAACTCTCCAGGTTGATGGGAATATTACTACAGCTATAACATGTACGGGAAACCTAGAGAACGGACACACTGTGAATACGAAAGGTTACTAAAACTCAACGGATAGCCCCTCTCCTGGTGCTCCGGTTTGACATTCCATCTGCTTTACTATCAACCTCCCAAATTGGAGACACAGCCCCTTTAACCTCCTGGTTCTCACAAGTTTCCAATATGGCAGAGGATGAAAGGGAAGAGGGAGAACCAATGAGAGAGTAGCTGTTAGGCATTTGTACGGGCACATATCACTCTAACTTCCCGGCAGGAAGAAGAATTAACCAAAGTCTCAGCCCCCCACCGGGAACCAGCATAAGTCCTGAACCATAAATTTGGACTTCCGGTCAGCTCACAAAAAAAGAGTTGAAAAATGGAGCTCAGGGGAACAGCAATTCACAAACTGGCCGAGTAATAAAGGACAACTATCGTCCAAAAATCTGTTGAGGGAAGGCAACGAGGCGGACTTGAAAGCGATGCAGAATAGCAGGAAACTGATTTCAAGAGGTACGTTGGAATCGCCTTTTAAGCACAGGAAGAGGGGCACAACTTCGACAATGATGCACTTGGCCAAAAAGGGCGTATGCGTTTTCTCCTGAATATATTCAGGAGAAAACGCATACGCCCTTTTTGGCCAAGCAAGCAAGCGGGCAATGCAAATCTGCACTACAAAGACGTATCACTTCCCACCGGTCAAAAGGGACATCCACAAAATGTGTAAAAACCAGAAAGGCAAGACAGGCCCTGGAGAACAGGGAGCCTTGTTATGCTGATGGGCGGGATGTAAATTGCCAACTGCCTCTCTGGAGGAGTGCATTGTGTTCCCTAAAACAAGTAAAGAACAGGGCTACAGAGCCAAGGGCACTTCCAGTCTCGGGAATATTCCTTGGGAAAACTGAACATCAATAAGACAGAGCCACCCCAAAATTTAGGGCTGCACTGCTTACAAGGACCTCAACTTGGGTCCACCTTAAATATCCCAGGAAATATAAAAATATTTCAAAAAATTGTGGTACTTACGTACGATGGAATATCCCTCACCCATGAAATCAATGTCATAAGACCAGTAGCAGCAAAATGGGTGGATTCAGGTACGATGATTCTAAGTGAAATAAGTCACAGAGAAAAAGAAATTTATCATAAGATATCACTTATGAAAATCCTGTAAAAATGGCTACACTTGAACTGAGTTAGGAAAGAGAGCAGTGTATCACATTTAAAAAACACTCTTATGCCTGCTTTAGGGGGAAGGAGAGGTGGGGAGATGCATAAAACCAGAGTTTGATATAAGCACAGGTACCGTTCCAAAAACCAACTATGGAATAGACAAGACCTACACCTTCCTCAGTGAAAGGGACTCAAAACCCATATTTCCCACAGAGGAATATATCTGACTAGTAAGAATCTTAAAACCTATGTATTGAAATGTGTCCGTAAGGGAATCAAGTATGTGTAGACTGGCATAAACATGGCAGCGAGAATCAGCTCAAACCCACTATAAAAAGGAATTTCAAAAACAAAACAAAAAAACTGGGAAATTCTTTACAATTCCTTCAGCGTCTCTGATGAAACCTGGAATGACCCTATCTACAACGACAGCTGGATGTGGCATAAGGCTGGACACCTGGGACTGACAGGATTGGTGAGATTGGGTGAGCAAATGCAGACAGTTCAAAGCAATAATGCATGGCACCCATTCCAAGGGTCCCAACTCTCCAGGTTATAGGGAATATTACTACAGTTATAACATGTACGGGAAACCAAGAGAACGGACACACTGTGAATACGAAAGGTTTCTAAAACTCAACGAATAGTCCCTCTCCTGGTGCTCCGCTTTGACTTTCCATCTGCTTTACTATCAATCTCCCAACTTGGAGAGACAGCCCCTTTAACCTCCTGGTTCACACAGGTTGCCAATTTGGCAGAGGATGAAAGGGAAGAGGGAGAACCAATGAGAGAGTAGCTGTTAGGCATTTGGACGGGCACATATCACTGTAATTTCCCGGCAGGAAGAAGAATTAACCAAAGTCTCAGCCACCCACCGGGAACCAGTATAGGTCCTGAACCAAAATTTTGGACTTGCGGTCAGCTCAGCAAAAACGAGTTGAAAAATGGAGCTCAGGGGCACAGCAATTCACAAACTGGCCGAGTAATAAAGGACAACTATCCTCCAAGAATCTGTTGAGGGAAGGCAACGAGGCGGACTTGAAAGCGAGGCAGAATAGCAGGAAACAGATTTCAAGAGGTACGTTGGAATCGCCTTTAAAGCACAGGAAGAGTGGCACAACTTTGACACTGATGCACTTGGCCAAAAAGGGCGTATGCGTCTTCTCCTGAATATATTCAGGAGAAAACGCATACGCCCTTTTTGGCCAAGCAAGCAAGCGGGCAATGCAATCTGCACTACAAAGAAGTATCACTTCCAACCGGTGAAAAGGGACATCAAAAAATGTGTAAAAACCAGAAACGCAAGAGAGGCCCTGGAGAACAGGGAGCCTTGTTATGCTGATGGGCGGGATGTAAATTGCCAACTGTCTCTCTGGAGGAGTGCATTGTGTTCCCTAAAAGAAGTAAAGAACAGAGCTTCAGAGCCAAGGGCACTTCCAGTCTAGGGAATATACTTTGGGAAAACTGAAAATCAATAAGAGAGAGCCAGCCCAAAATTTAGGGCTGCACTGCTTACAAGGACCTCAACTTGGGTACACCTTAAATGTCCCAGGAAATATAAAAATGGTTCCAAAAATTGTGGTACTTACGTACGATGGAATATCCCTCTGCCATGAAATCAATGTCATAAGACCAGTAGCAGCATAATGGGTGGATTCAGGTACGATGATTCTAAGTGAAATAAGTCACAGAGAAAAAGAAACTTATCATAAGATATCACTTATGAAGATCCTGTAAACATGGCTACACTTGAACTGAGTTAGGAAAGAGAACAGTGTCTCACATTTAGAAAACACTCTTATGCCTGCTTAAGGGGGAAGGAGAGGTGGGGTGATGCATAAAACCAGAGTTTGATATAAGCACAGGTACCCATTCCAAAAACCAAACATGGAATAGACAAGACCTATACCTTCCTCAGTGAAAGGGACTCACAACCCCATATTTTCCGCAGAGGAATATATCTGACTAGTAAGAATCTTAAAACCTATGTATTGATATGTCTCCGTAAGGGAATCAAGTGTGTCTAGACTGGCATAAACATGGCAGCGAGAATCAGCTCAAACCCACTAAAAAAAGGAATTTCAATAACAAAACAAAAAAACTGGGAAATTCTTTACAATTCTTTCAGGGTCTCTGATGAAACCTGGAATGACCCTATCTACAACGACAGCTGGATGTGGCATAATGCTGGACACTTGTGACTGAGAGGATTGGTGAGATTGGGTGAGCAAATGCAGACCCTTTAAAGCAATAATGCCTGGCACCCATTCCATGGGTTCCAACTCTCCAGGTTCAAGGGAATATTACTACCGCTATAACATGTACGGGAATCCTATTGAACGGACACACAGTGAATACGAAAGGTTTCTAAAACTCAACGAATAGTCCCTCTCTTGGTGCTCTGGTTTGACTTTCCATCTGCTTTACTATCAACCTCCCAACTTGGAGAGACAGGCCCTTTAACCTCCTGGTTCGCACAGGTTTCCAATTTGGCAGAAGATGAAAGGGAAGAGGGAGAACCAATGAGAGAGTAGCTGTTAGGCATTTGGACGGGCACATATCACTGTAATTTCCCGGCAGGAAGAAGAATTAACCAAAGTCTCAGCCACCCACCGGGAACCAGTATAGGTCCATAACGAAAATTTTGGACTTGCGGTCAGCTCACCAAAAACGAGTTGAAAAATGGAGCTCAGGGGCAGAGCAATTCACAAACAGGCCGAGTAATAAAGGACAAGTATCGTCCACAAATCTGTTAACGGAAGGCAACGAGGCGGACTTGAAAGCGAGGCAGAATAGCAGGAAACAGATTTCAAGAGGTACGTTGGAATCGCCTTTAAAGCACAGGAAGAGGGGCACAACTTCGACAATGATGCACTTGGCCAAAAAGGGCGTATGCGTTTTCTCCTGAATATATTCAGGAGAAAACGCATACGCCCTTTTTGACCAAGCAAGCAAGCGGGCAATGCAAATCTGCACTACAAAGAAGTATCACTTCCCTCCGGTCAAAGGGGACATCCACAAAATGTGTAAAAACCAGACTGGCAAGACAGGCCCTGGAGAACAGGGAGCCTTGTTATGCTGATGGGCGGGATGCAAATTGCCAACTGCCTCTCTGGAGGAGTGCATTGTGTTCCCTAAAACAAGTAAACAACAGAGCTACAGAGACAAGGGCATTTCCAGTCTATGGAATATACCTTGGTAAAACAGAAAATCAATAAGACAGAGCCACCCCATAATTTAGGGCTGCACAGCTTACAAGGACCTCAACTTGGGTACACCTTAAATATCCCAGGAAATATAAAAATGGTTCAAAAATTTGTGGTACTTACGTACGATGGAATATCCCTCAGCCATGAAAACAATGTCATAAGACTAGTAGCAGCAAAATGGGTGGATTCATGTACGAAGATTCTAAGTGAAATAAGTCACAGAGAAAAAGAAACTTATCATAAGATATCACTTATGAAGATCCTGTAAACATGGCTACACTTGAACAGAGTTAGGAAAGAGAACAGTGTCTCACATTAGAAATCACCCTTATGCCAGCTTAATGGGGAAGGAGAGGTGGGGTGATGCATAAAACCAGAGTTTGATATAAGCACAGGTACCGTTCCAAAAACCAACTATGGAATAGACAAGACCTACACCTGCCTCAGTGAAAGGGACTCAAAACACCATATTTCCCGCAGAGGAATATATCTGACTAGTAAGAATCTTAAAACCTATGTATTGATATGTCTCCGTAAGGGAATCAAGTGTGTCTAGACTGACATAAACATGGCAGTGAGAATCAGCTCAAACCCACTATAAAAAGGAATTTCAAAAACAAAACAAAAAAACTGGGAAATTCTTTACAATTCCTTCAGGGTCTCTGATGAAACCTGGAATGACCCTATCTACAATGACAGCTGGATGTGGCATAAGAGGGACACTTGGGACTGAGACGATTGGAGAGATTGGGTGAGCAAATGCAGACCCTTTAAAGCACAAATGCCTGGCACCCATTCCATGGGTCCCAACTCTCCAGGTTGAAGGGAATATTACTACAGCTATAACATGTAAGGGAAACCTAGAGAACGGACACACTGTGAATACGAAAGGTTTCTAAAACTCAACGAATAGTCCCCCTCCTGGTGCTCCGGTTTGACATTCCATCTGCTTTACTATCAACCTCCCAACTTGGAGAGACAGCCCCTTTAACCTCCTGGTTCGCACAGGTGGCCAATTTCGCAGAGGATGAAAGGGAAGAGGGAGAACCAATGAGAGAGTAGCTGTTAGGCATTTGGACGGTCATATATCACTCAAATTTCCCGTCAGGAAGAAGAATTAACCAAAGTCTCAGCCACACACCGGGAACCAGTATAGGTCCTGAACCCAAATTTTGGACTTGCTGTCCGCTAACAAAAAACAAATTGAAAAATGGAGCTCAGGGGCACAGCAATTCACAAACTGGCCGAGTAATAAAGGACAACTATCGTCCAAAAATCTGTTGAGGGAAGGCAACGAGGCGGACTTGAAAGCGAGGCAGAATAGCAGGAAACGGATTTCAAGAGGTACGTTGGAATCGCCTTTAAAGCACAGGAAGAGAGGCACAACTTCGACAATGATGCACTTGGCCAAAAAGGGCATATGTGTTTTCTCCTGAATATATTCAGGAGAAAACGCATACGCCCTTTTTGGCCAAGCAAGAAAGCGGGCAATGCAAATCTGAACTACAAAGAAGTATCACTTCCCACCTTTCAAAAGGGACATCCACAAAATGTGTAAAAACTAGAAAGGCAAGACAGGCCCTGGAGAACAGGGAGCTTTGTTATGCTGATGGGCGGGATGTAAATTGCCAACTGCCTCTCTGGAGGAGTGCATTGTGTTCCCTAAACAAGTAAAGAACAGAGCTACAGAGCCAAGGGCACTTCCAGTCTAGGGAATATACCTTGGGAAAACTGAAAATCAATAAGACAGAGCCACCAAAAAATTTAGGGCTGCACTGCTTACAAGGACCTCAACTTGGGTACACCTTAAATATCCCAGGAAATATAAAAATGGTTCAAAAAATTGTGGTACTTACGTACGATGGAATATCCCTCAGCCATGAAATCAATGTCATAAGACCAGTAGCAGCAAAATGGGTGGATACAGGTACGGTGATTCTAAGTGAAATAAGTCACACAGAAAAAGAAACTTATCATAAGATAGATATCACTTATGGAGATCCTGTAAACATGGCTACACTTGAACAGAGTTAGGAAAGAGAACATTGTCTCACATTTAGAAAACACTCTTATGCCTTCTTAAGAGGGAAGGAGATGTGGGGTGATGCATAAAACCAGAGTTTGATATAAGCACAGGTACCGTTCCAAAAACCAACTATGGAATAGACAAGACCTACACCTTCCTCAGTGAAAGGGACTCAAGACCCCATATTTCCCGCAGAGAAATATATCTGAGTAGTAATAATCTTAAAACCTATGTATTGATATGTCTCCGTAAGGGAATCCAGTGTGTCTAGACTGGCATAAGCATGGCAGCGAGAATCAGCTCAAACCCACTATTAAAAGGAATTTCAAAAACAAAACAAAAAAACTGGGAAATTCTTTACAATTCCTTCAGGGTCTCTGATGAAATCTGGAATGAACCGTTCTACAACGACAGCTGGATGTGGCATAAGGAGCGACACTTGGGACTGAGACGATTGGTGAGATTGGGTGAGCAAATGCAGACCCTTTAAAGCAATAACTCATGGCACCCATTCCATGGGTCCCAACTCTCCAGGTTGAAGGGAATATTACTACAGTTATAACATGTACGGTAATCCTAGAGAATGGACCCACTGTGAATACGAAATGTTTCTAAAACTCAACGAATAGTCCCTCTCCTGGTGCTCTGGTTTGACTTTCCATCTACTTAACTATCAACCCCCAACTTGGAGAGACAGCCCCTTTAACCTCCTGGTTCGCACAGGTTGCCAATTTGGCAGAGGATGAAAGGGAAGAGGGAGAACCAATGAGAGAGTAGCTGTTAGGCATTTGGACGGGCACATATCACTGTAATTTCCCGGCAAGAAGAAGAATTAACCAAAGCCTCAGCCACCCACCGGGAACCAGTATAGGTCCTGAACCAAAATATTGGACTTGCGGTCAGCTCACCAAAAACGAGTTGAAAAATGGAGCTCAGGGGCACAGCAATTCCCAAACTGGCCGAGTAATAAAGGACAACTATCGTCCAAAAATCTGTTGAGGGAAGGCAACGAGGCGGACTTGAAAGCGAGGCAGAATAGCAGGAAACAGATTTCAAGAGGTACGTTGGAATCGCCTTTAAAGCACAGGAAGAGGGGCACAACTTCGACAATGATGCACTTGGACAAAAAGGGCGTATGCGTTTTCTCCTGAATATATTCAGGAGAAAACGCATACGCCCTTTTTGGCCAAGCAAGCAAGCGGGCAATGCAAATCTGCACTACAAAGAAGTATCACTTCCCACCGGTCAAAAGGGACATCCACAAAATGTGTAAAAACCAGAAAGGCAAGACAGGCCCTGGAGAACAGGGAGCCTTGTTATGCTGATGGGCGGGATGTAAATTGCCAACTGCCTCTCTGGAGGAGTGCATTGTGTTCCCTAAAACAAGTAAAGAACAGAGCTACAGAGCCAAGGGCATTTCCAGTCTATGGAATATACCTTGGGAAAACAGAAAATCAATAAGACAGAGCCACCCCATAATTTACGGCTGCACTGTTTACAAGGACCTCAACTTGGGTACAACTTAAATATCCCAGGAAATATAAAAATGGTTCAAAAAATTGTGGTACTTACGTACGATGGAATATCCCACAGCCATGAAATCAATGTCATAAGACCAGTAGCAGCAAAATGGGTGGATTCAGGTACGATGATTCTAAGTGAAATAAGTCACAGAGAAAAAGAAATTTATCATAAGATATCACTTATGAAGATCCTGTAAACATGGCTACACTTGAACTGAGTTAGGATAGAGAACAGTGTCTCACATGTAGAAAAGAGTCTTATGCCTGCTTAAGGGGGAAGGAGAGGTGGGGTGATGCATAAAACTAGAGTTTGATATAAGCACAGGTACCATTCCAAAAACCAACTATGGAATAGACAAGACCTACACCTTCCTCAGTGAAAGGTACTCAAAACCCCATATTTCCCGCAGAGGAATATATC
Organism: Hyperoodon ampullatus; assembly: GCF_949752795.1. NCBI lineage: Eukaryota > Metazoa > Chordata > Mammalia > Artiodactyla > Ziphiidae > Hyperoodon > Hyperoodon ampullatus. Next base: position 477,996 of record NW_027640875.1, read on the forward strand.
TGACTAGTAAGAATCTTAAAACCTATGTATTGATATGTCTCCGTAAGGGAATCAAGTGTGTCTAGACTGGCATAAACATGGCAGCGAGAATCAGCTCAAACCCACTATAAAAAGGAATTTCAAAAACAAAACAAAAAAACTGGGAAATTCTTTACAATTCCTTCAGGGTCTCTGATGAAACCTGGAATGACCCTATCTACAATGACAGCTGGATGTGGCAAAAGAGGGACACTTGGGACTGAGACGATTGGAGAGATTGGGTGAGCAAATGCAGACCCTTTAAAGCTCAAATGCCTGGCACCCATTCCATGGGTCCCAACTCTCCAGGTTGAAGGGAATATTACTACAGCTATAACATGTAAGGGAAACCTAGAGAACGGACACACTGTGAATACGAAAGGTTTCTAAAACTCAACGAATAGTCCCCCTCCTGGTGCTCCGGTTTGACTTTCCATCTGCTTTACTATCAACCTCCCAACTTGGAGAGACAGCCCCTTTAACCTCCTGGTTCGCACAGGTGGCCAATTTGGCAGAGGATGAAAGGGAAGAGGGAGAACCAATGAGAGAGTAGCTGTTAGGCATTTGGACGGGCACATATCACTCAAATTTTCCGTCAGGAAGAAGAATTAACCAAAGTCTCAGCCACACACCGGGAACCAGTATAGGTCCTGAAACAAAATTTTGGTCTTGCTGTCCGCTCACAAAAAACGAGTTGAAAAATGGAGCTCAGGGGCACAGCAATTCACAAACGGGCGGAGTAATAAAGGACAACTATCGTCCAAAAATCTGTTGAGGGAAGGCAACGAGGCGGACTTGAAAGCGAGGCAGAATAGCAGGAAACGGATTTCAAGAGGTACGTTGGAATCGCCTTTAAAGCACAGGAAGAGAGGCACAACTTCGAAAATGATGCACTTGGCCAAAAAGGGCGTATGCGTTTTCTCCTGAATATATTCAGGAGAAAACGCATACGCCCTTTTTGGCCAAGCAAGCAAGCGGGCAATGCAAATCTGCACTACAAAGTAGTATCTCTTCCCACCGGTCAAAAGGGACATCCACAAAATGTGTAAAAACTAGAAAGGCAAGACAGGCCCTGGAGAACAGGGAGCCTTGTTATGCTGATGGGCGGGATGTAAATTGCCAACTGCCTCTCTGGAGGAGTGCATTGTGTTCCCTAAAACAAGTAAACAACAGAGCTACAGAGCCAAGGGCACATCCAGTCTAGGGAATATACCTTGGGAAAACTGAAAATCAATAAGACAGAGCCACCCCAAAATTTAGGGCTGCACTGCTTACAAGGACCTCAACTTGGGTACACCTTAAATATCCCAGGAAATATAAAAATGGTTCAAAAAATTGTGAGACTTACGTACGATGCAATATCCCTCAGCCATGAAATCAATGTCATTAGACCAGTAGCAGCAAAATGGGTGGATTCAGGTACGATGATTCTACGTGATATAAGTCACACAGATAAAGAAACTTATCATAAGGTATCACTTATGAAGATCCTATAAACATGGCTAAACTTGAACTGTGTTAGGAAAGGGAAGAGTGTCTCACAGTTAGAAAACACTCTTATGCCTGCTTAAGGGGGAAGGAGAGGTGGGGTGATGCATAAAACCAGAGTTTGGTATAAGCACAGGTACCGTTCCAAAAAGCAACTATGGAATAGACAAGACCTACACCTTCCTCAGTGAAATGGACTCAAAACCCCATATTTCCCGCAGAGGAATATATCTGACTAGTAAGAATCTTAAAACCTATGTATTGATATGTCTGCATAAGGGAATCAAGTGTGTCTAGACTGGCATAAACATGGCAGCGAGAATCAGCTCAAACCCACTATAAAAAGGAATTGCAAAAACAAAACAAAACAACTGGGAAATTCTTTACAATTCCTTCAGGGTCTCTGATGAAACCTGGAATGACCCTATCTACAACGACAGCTGGATGTGGCATAAGGCTGGACACTTGGGACTGAGAGGATTGGTGAGATTGGGTGAGCAAATGCAGTCCCTTTAAAGCACAAATGCCTGGCACCCATTCCATGGGTCCCAACTCTCCAGGTTGAAGGGAATATTACTACAGCTATAACATGTACGGGAAACCTAGAGAATGGACCCACTGTGAATATGAAATGTTTCTAAAACTCAACGAATAGTCCCTCTCCTGGTGCTCCGGTTTGACTTTCCATCTGCTTTCCTATCAACCTCCCATATTGGAGAGACAGCCCCTTTAACCTCCTGGTTCGCACAGGTTTCCAATTTGGCAGAAGATGAAAGGGAAGAGGGAGAACCAATGAGAGAGTAGCTGTTAGGCCTTTGGACGGGCACATATCACTCAAATTTCCCGGCAGGAAGAAGAATTAACCAAAGTCTCAGCCCCCCACTGGGAACCAGCATAGGTTCTGCACCAAAATTTTGGACTTGCGGTCCGCTCACAAAAAACGAGTTGAAAAATGGAGCTCAGGGGCACAGCAATTCACAAATTGGCCGAGTAACAAAGGACAACTATCGTCCAAAAATCTGTTAAGGGAATGCAACGAGGCGGACTTGAAAGCGAGGCAGAATAGCAGGAAACAGATTTCAAGAGGCACGTTGGAATCTCCTTTAAAGCACAGGAAGAGGGGCAAAACTTCGACAATGATGCACTTGGCCAAAAAGGGCGTATTAGTTTTCTCCTGAATATATTCAGGAGAAAACGCATACGCCCTTTTTGGCCAAGCAAGCAAGCGGGCAATGCAAATCTGCACTACAAAGAAGTATCACTTCCCACCGGTCAAAAGGGACATCCACAAAATGTGTAAAAACCAGAAAGGCAAGACAGGCCCTAGAGAACAGGGAGCCTTGTTATCCTGATGGGCGGGATGTACACTGACAACTGCCTCTCTGGAGGAGTGCATTGTGTTCCCTAAAACAAGTAAAGAACAGAGCTGCAGAGCCAAGGGCACTTCCAGTCTAGGGAATATACCTTGGGAAAACTGAAAATCAATAAGACAGAGCCACCCCAAAATTTAGGGCTGCACTGCTTACAAGGACCTCAACTTGGGTACACCTTAAATATCCCAGGAAATATAAAAATGGTTCAAAAAATTGTGGTACTTACGTACGATGGAATATCCCTCAGCCATGAAATCAATGTCATAAGACCAGTAGCAGCAAAATGGGTGGATTCAGGTACGATGATTCTAAGTGAAATAAGTCACACAGAAAAAGAAACTTATCATAAGATATCACTTATGAAGATCCTGTAAACATGGCTACACTTGAACTGAGTTAGGAAAGAGAACAGTGTCTCACATTTAGAAAACACTCTTATGCCTGCTTAAGGGGGAAGGAGAGGTGGGGTGATGCATAAAACCAGAGTTTGATATAAGCACAGGTACCGTTCCAAAAACCAACTATGGAATAGACAAGACCTACACCTTCCTCAGTGAAAGGGTCTCAAAACCCCATATTTCCTGCAGAGGAATATATCTGACTAGTAAGAATCTTAAAACCTATGTATTGATATGTCTCCGTAAGGGAATCAAGTGTGTCTAGACTGGCATAAACATGGCAGCGAGAATCAGCTCAAACCCATTATAAAAAGGAATTTCAAAAACAAAACGAAAAAACTGCGTAATTCTTTACAATTCCTTCGGGGTCTCTGATGAAACCTGGAATGACCCTATCTACAATGACAGCTGGATGTGGCATAAGGAGGGACATTTGACACTGAGACGATTGGTGAGATTGGGTGAGCAAATGCAGACCCTTTAAAGCACAAATGCATGGCACCCATTCCATGGGTCCCAACTCTCCAAGTTGAAGGGAATATTACTACAGCTATAACATGTACGGGAAACCTAGAAAACGTACACACTGTGAATATGAAAGGTTTCTAAAACTCAACGAATAGTCCCTCTCCTGGAGCCCCGGTTTGACTTTCCATCTGCTTTACTATCAACCTCCCAACTTGGAGAGACCACCCCTTTAACCACCTGGTTTCCACAGGTTGCCAATTTGGCAGAGGATGAAAGGGAAGAGGGAGAACCAATGAGAGAGTAGCTGTTAGGGGTTTGCACGGGCACATATCACTGTAATTTCCCGGCAGGAAGAAGAATTAACCAAAGTCTCAGCCAACCACCGGGAACCAGTATAGGTCCTGAACCAAAATTTTGGACTTGCGGTCAGCTCACAAAAAACAAGTTGAAAAATGGAGCTCAGGGGCACAGCAATTCACAAAAGGGCCGAGTAATAAAGGACAACTATCGTCCAAAAACCTGTTGAGGGTAGGCAACGAGGCGGACTTGAAAGCGAGGCAGAATAGCCAGAAACAGATTTCAAGAGGTACGTTGGAATCGCCTTTAAAGCACAGGAAGAGGGGCAGAACTTCGACAATGATGCACTTGGCCAAAAAGGGCGTATGCGTTTTCTCCTGAATATATTCAGGAGAAAACGCATACGCCCTTTTTGGCCAAGCAAGCAATCGGGCAATGCAAATCTGCACTACAAACAAGTATCACTTCCCACCGGTCAAAAGGGACATCCACAAAATGTGTAAAAATCAAAAAGGCAAGACAGGCCCTGGAGAACAGGGAGCCTTGTTATGCTGATGGGCGGAATGTAAATTGCCAACTGCCTCTCTGGAGGAGTGCATTGTGTTCCCTAAAACAAGTAAAGAACAGAGCTACAGAGCCAAGGGCACTTCCAGTCTAGGGAATATACCTTGGGAAAACTGAAAATCAATAAGACAGAGCCACCCCAAAATTTAGGGCTGCACTGCTTACAAGGACCTCAACTTGGGTACACCTTAAATATCACGGGAAATATAAAAATGGTTCAAAAAATTGTGGTACTTACGTACGATGGAATATCCCTCAGCCATGAAATCAATGTCATAAGACCCGTAGCAGCAAAATGGGTGGATTCAGGTACGATGATTCTAAGTGAAATAAGTCACAGAGAAAAAGAAACTTATCATAAGATATCACTTATGAAGATCCTGTAAACATGGCTACACTTGAACTGAGTTAGGAAAGAGAACAGTGTCTCACATTTAGAAAACACTCTTATGCCTGCTTAAGGGGGAAGGAGAGGTGGGGTGATGCATAAAACCAGAGTTTGATATAAGCACAGGTACCGTTCCAAAAACCAACTATGGAATAGACAAGACCTACACCTTCCTCAGTGAAAGGGACTCAAAACCCCATATTTCCCGCAGAGGAATATATCTGACTAGTAAGAATCTTAAAACCTATGTATTGATATGTCTCCGTAAGGGAATCAAGTGTGTCTAGACTGGCATAAACATGGCAGCGAGAATCAGCTCAAACCCACTATAAAAAGGAATTTCAAAACAAAACAAAAAAACTGGGAAATTCTTTACAATTCCTTCAGGGTCTCTGATGAAACCTGGAATGACCCTATCTACAACGACAGCTGGATGTGGCATAAGGCTGGACACTTGGGACTGAGAGGATTGGTGAGTTTGGGTGAGCAAATGAAGACCCTTTAAAGCAATAATGCCTGGCACCCATTCCATGGGTCCCAACTCTCCAGGTTGAAGGGAATATTACTACAGTTATAACATGTACGGGAAACCTAGAGAACAGACACACTGTGAATATGAAAGGTTTCTAAAACTCAACGAATAGATCCTCCCATGGTGCTCCGGTTTGACTTTCCATCTGCTTTACTATCAATCTCCCAACTTGGAGAGACAGCCCCTTTAACCTCCTGGTTCGCACAGGCTTCCAATTTGGCAGAGGATGAAAGGGAAGAGGGAGAACCAATGAGAGAGTAGCTGTTAGGCATTTGGACGGGCACATATCACTCTAACTTCCCGGCAGGCAGAAGCATTAACCAAAGTCTCAGCCTTGCACCGGGAACCAGCATATGTCCTGAACCAAAATTTTGGACTTGCGGTCACCTCACCAAAAACGAGTTGAAAAATGGAGCTCAGGGGCACAGCAATTCACAAACTGGCCGAGTAATAAAGGACAACTATCGTCCAAAAATCTGTTGAGGGTAGGCAACGAGGCGGACTTGAAAGCGAGGCAGAATAGCAGGAAACAGATTTCAAGACGTACGTTGGAATGGCCTTTAAAGCACAGGAAGAGGGGCACAACTAAGACAATGATGCACTGGGCCAAAAACGGCGTATGCGTTTTCTCCTGAATATATTCAGGAGAAAACGCATACGCCCTTTTTGGCCAAGCAAGCAAGCGGGCAATGCAAATCTGCACTACAAAGAAGTATCACTTCCCACCGGTCAAAAGGGACATCCACAAAATGTGTAAAATCCAGAAAGGCAAGACAGGCCCTAGAGAACAGGGAGCCTTGTTATCCTGATGGGCGGGATGTACACTGACAACTGCCTCTCTGGAGGAGTGCATTGTGTTCCCTAAAACAAGTAAAGAACAGAGCTGCAGAGCCAAGGGCACTTCCAGTCTAGGGAATATACCTTGGGAAAACTGAAAATCAATAAGACAGAGCCACCCCAAAATTTAGGGCTGCACTGCTTACAAGGACCTCAACTTGGGTACACCTTAAATATCCCAGGAAATATAAAAATGGTTCAAAAAATTGTGGTACTTACGTACGATGGAATATCCCTCAGCCATGAAATCAATGTCATAAGACCAGTAGCAGCAAAATGGGTGGATTCAGGTACGATGATTCTAAGTGAAATAAGTCACACAGAAAAAGAAACTTACCATAAGATATCACTTATGAAGATCCTGTAAACATGGCTACACTTGAACTGAGTTAGGAAAGAGAACAGTGTCTCACATTTAGAAAACACTCTTATGCCTGCTTAAGGGGGAAGGAGAGGTGGGGTGATGCATAAAACCAGAGTTTGATATAAGCACAGGTACCGTTCCAAAAACCAACTATGGAATAGACAAGACCTACACCTTCCTCAGTGAAAGGGTCTCAAAACCCCATATTTCCTGCAGAGGAATATATCTGACTAGTAAGAATCTTAAAACCTATGTATTGATATGTCTCCGTAAGGGAATCAAGTGTGTCTAGACTGGCATAAACATGGCAGCGAGAATCAGCTCAAACCCATTATAAAAAGGAATTTCAAAAACAAAACGAAAAAACTGCGTAATTCTTTACAATTCCTTCGGGGTCTCTGATGAAACCTGGAATGACCCTATCTACAATGACAGCTGGATGTGGCATAAGGAGGGACATTTGACACTGAGACGATTGGTGAGATTGGGTGAGCAAATGCAGACCCTTTAAAGCACAAATGCATGGCACCCATTCCATGGGTCCCAACTCTCCAAGTTGAAGGGAATATTACTACAGCTATAACATGTACGGGAAACCTAGAAAACGTACACACTGTGAATATGAAAGGTTTCTAAAACTCAACGAATAGTCCCTCTCCTGGAGCCCCGGTTAGACTTTCCATCTGCTTTACTATCAACCTCCCAACTTGGAGAGACCACCCCTTTAACCACCTGGTTTCCACAGGTTGCCAATTTGGCAGAGGATGAAAGGGAAGAGGGAGAACCAATGAGAGAGTAGCTGTTAGGGGTTTGCACGGGCACATATCACTGTAATTTCCCGGCAGGAAGAAGAATTAACCAAAGTCTCAGCCAACCACCGGGAACCAGTATAGGTCCTGAACCAAAATTTTGGACTTGCGGTCAGCTCACAAAAAACAAGTTGAAAAATGGAGCTCAGGGGCACAGCAATTCACAAAAGGGCCGAGTAATAAAGGACAACTATCGTCCAAAAACCTGTTGAGGGTAGGCAACGAGGCGGACTTGAAAGCGAGGCAGAATAGCCAGAAACAGATTTCAAGAGGTACGTTGGAATCGCCTTTAAAGCACAGGAAGAGGGGCAGAACTTCGATAATGATGCACTTGGCCAAAAAGGGCGTATGCGTTTTCTCCTGAATATATTCAGGAGAAAAGGCATACGCCCTTTTTGGCCAAGCAAGCAATCGGGCAATGCAAATCTGCACTACAAACAAGTATCACTTCCCACCGGTCAAAAGGGACATCCACAAAATGTGTAAAAATCAAAAAGGCAAGACAGGCCCTGGAGAACAGGGAGCCTTGTTATGCTGATGGGCGGAATGTAAATTGCCAACTGCCTCTCTGGAGGAGTGCATTGTGTTCCCTAAAACAAGTAAAGAACAGAGCTACAGAGCCAAGGGCACTTCCAGTCTAGGGAATATACCTTGGGAAAACTGAAAATCAATAAGACAGAGCCACCCCAAAATTTAGGGCTGCACTGCTTACAAGGACCTCAACTTGGGTACACCTTAAATATCACGGGAAATATAAAAATGGTTCAAAAAATTGTGGTACTTACGTACGATGGAATATCCCTCAGCCATGAAATCAATGTCATAAGACCAGTAGCAGCAAAATGGGTGGATTCAGGTACGATGATTCTAAGTGAAATAAGTCACAGAGAAAAAGAAACTTATCATAAGATATCACTTATGAAGATCCTGTAAACATGGCTACACTTGAACTGAGTTAGGAAAGAGAACAGTGTCTCACATTTAGAAAACACTCTTATGCCTGCTTAAGGGGGAAGGAGAGGTGGGGTGATGCATAAAACCAGAGTTTGATATAAGCACAGGTACCGTTCCAAAAACCAACTATGGAATAGACAAGACCTACACCTTCCTCAGTGAAAGGGACTCAAAACCCCATATTTCCCGCAGAGGAATATATCTGACTAGTAAGAATCTTAAAACCTATGTATTGATATGTCTCCGTAAGGGAATCAAGTGTGTCTAGACTGGCATAAACATGGCAGCGAGAATCAGCTCAAACCCACTATAAAAAGGAATTTCAAAACAAAACAAAAAAACTGGGAAATTCTTTACAATTCCTTCAGGGTCTCTGATGAAACCTGGAATGACCCTATCTACAACGACAGCTGGATGTGGCATAAGGCTGGACACTTGGGACTGAGAGGATTGGTGAGTTTGGGTGAGCAAATGAAGACCCTTTAAAGCAATAATGCCTGGCACCCATTCCATGGGTCCCAACTCTCCAGGTTGAAGGGAATATTACTACAGTTATAACATGTACGGGAAACCTAGAGAACAGACACACTGTGAATATGAAAGGTTTCTAAAACTCAACGAATAGATCCTCCCATGGTGCTCCGGTTTGACTTTCCATCTGCTTTACTATCAATCTCCCAACTTGGAGAGACAGCCCCTTTAACCTCCTGGTTCGCACAGGCTTCCAATTTGGCAGAGGATGAAAGGGAAGAGGGAGAACCAATGAGAGAGTAGCTGTTAGGCATTTGGACGGGCACATATCACTCTAACTTCCCGGCAGGCAGAAGCATTAACCAAAGTCTCAGCCTTGCACCGGGAACCAGCATATGTCCTGAACCAAAATTTTGGACTTGCGGTCACCTCACCAAAAACGAGTTGAAAAATGGAGCTCAGGGGCACAGCAATTCACAAACTGGCCGAGTAATAAAGGACAACTATCGTCCAAAAATCTGTTGAGGGTAGGCAACGAGGCGGACTTGAAAGCGAGGCAGAATAGCAGGAAACAGATTTCAAGACGTACGTTGGAATGGCCTTTAAAGCACAGGAAGAGGGGCACAACTAAGACAATGATGCACTGGGCCAAAAACGGCGTATGCGTTTTCTCCTGAATATATTCAGGAGAAAACGCATACGCCCTTTTTGGCCAAGCAAGCAAGCGGGCAATGCAAATCTGCACTACAAAGAAGTATCACTTCCCACCGGTCAAAAGGGACATCCACAAAATGTGTAAAATCCAGAAAGGCAAGACAGGCCCTAGAGAACAGGGAGCCTTGTTATCCTGATGGGCGGGATGTACACTGACAACTGCCTCTCTGGAGGAGTGCATTGTGTTCCCTAAAACAAGTAAAGAACAGAGCTGCAGAGCCAAGGGCACTTCCAGTCTAGGGAATATACCTTGGGAAAACTGAAAATCAATAAGACAGAGCCACCCCAAAATTTAGGGCTGCACTGCTTACAAGGACCTCAACTTGGGTACACCTTAAATATCCCAGGAAATATAAAAATGGTTCAAAAAATTGTGGTACTTACGTACGATGGAATATCCCTCAGCCATGAAATCAATGTCATAAGACCAGTAGCAGCAAAATGGGTGGATTCAGGTACGATGATTCTAAGTGAAATAAGTCACACAGAAAAAGAAACTTACCATAAGATATCACTTATGAAGATCCTGTAAACATGGCTACACTTGAACTGAGTTAGGAAAGAGAACAGTGTCTCACATTTAGAAAACACTCTTATGCCTGCTTAAGGGGGAAGGAGAGGTGGGGTGATGCATAAAACCAGAGTTTGATATAAGCACAGGTACCGTTCCAAAAACCAACTATGGAATAGACAAGACCTACACCTTCCTCAGTGAAAGGGTCTCAAAACCCCATATTTCCTGCAGAGGAATATATCTGACTAGTAAGAATCTTAAAACCTATGTATTGATATGTCTCCGTAAGGGAATCAAGTGTGTCTAGACTGGCATAAACATGGCAGCGAGAATCAGCTCAAACCCATTATAAAAAGGAATTTCAAAAACAAAACGAAAAAACTGCGTAATTCTTTACAATTCCTTCGGGGTCTCTGATGAAACCTGGAATGACCCTATCTACAATGACAGCTGGATGTGGCATAAGGAGGGACATTTGACACTGAGACGATTGGTGAGATTGGGTGAGCAAATGCAGACCCTTTAAAGCACAAATGCATGGCACCCATTCCATGGGTCCCAACTCTCCAAGTTGAAGGGAATATTACTACAGCTATAACATGTACGGGAAACCTAGAAAACGTACACACTGTGAATATGAAAGGTTTCTAAAACTCAACGAATAGTCCCTCTCCTGGAGCCCCGGTTTGACTTTCCATCTGCTTTACTATCAACCTCCCAACTTGGAGAGACCACCCCTTTAACCACCTGGTTTCCACAGGTTGCCAATTTGGCAGAGGATGAAAGGGAAGAGGGAGAACCAATGAGAGAGTAGCTGTTAGGGGTTTGCACGGGCACATATCACTGTAATTTCCCGGCAGGAAGAAGAATTAACCAAAGTCTCAGCCAACCACCGGGAACCAGTATAGGTCCTGAACCAAAATTTTGGACTTGCGGTCAGCTCACAAAAAACAAGTTGAAAAATGGAGCTCAGGGGCACAGCAATTCACAAAAGGGCCGAGTAATAAAGGACAACTATCGTCCAAAAACCTGTTGAGGGTAGGCAACGAGGCGGACTTGAAAGCGAGGCAGAATAGCCAGAAACAGATTTCAAGAGGTACGTTGGAATCGCCTTTAAAGCACAGGAAGAGGGGCAGAACTTCGATAATGATGCACTTGGCCAAAAAGGGCGTATGTGTTTTCTCCTGAATATATTCAGGAGAAAACGCATACGCCCTTTTTGGCCAAGCAAGCAATCGGGCAATGCAAATCTGCACTACAAAGAAGTATCACTTCCCACCGGTCAAAAGGGACATCCACAAAATGTGTAAAAATCAAAAAGGCAAGACAGGCCCTGGAGAACAGGGAGCCTTGTTATGCTGATGGGCGGAATGTAAATTGCCAACTGCCTCTCTGGAGGAGTGCATTGTGTTCCCTAAAACAAGTAAAGAACAGAGCTACAGAGCCAAGGGCACTTCCAGTCTAGGGAATATACTTTGGGAAAACTGAAAATCAATAAGACAGAGCCACCCCAAAATTTAGGGCTGCACTGCTTACAAGGACCTCAACTTGGGTACGCCTTAAATATCACGGGAAATATAAAAATGGTTCAAAAAATTGTGGTACTTACGTACGATGGAATATCCCTCAGCCATGAAATCAATGTCATAAGACCAGTAGCAGCAAAATGGGTGGATTCAGGTACGATGATTCTAAGTGAAATAAGTCACAGAGAAAAAGAAACTTATCATAAGATATCACTTATGAAGATCCTGTAAACATGGCTACACTTGAACTGAGTTAGGAAAGAGAACAGTGTCTCACATTTAGAAAACACTCTTATGCCTGCTTAAGGGGGAAGGAGAGGTGGGGTGATGCATAAAACCAGAGTTTGATATAAGCACAGGTACCGTTCCAAAAACCAACTATGGAATAGACAAGACCTACACCTTCCTCAGTGAAAGGGACTCAAAACCCCATATTTCCCGCAGAGGAATATATCTGACTAGTAAGAATCTTAAAACCTATGTATTGATATGTCTCCGTAAGGGAATCAAGTGTGTCTAGACTGGCATAAACATGGCAGCGAGAATCAGCTCAAACCCACTATAAAAAGGAATTTCAAAACAAAACAAAAAAACTGGGAAATTCTTTACAATTCCTTCAGGGTCTCTGATGAAACCTGGAATGACCCTATCTACAACGACAGCTGGATGTGGCATAAGGCTGGACACTTGGGACTGAGAGGATTGGTGAGTTTGGGTGAGCAAATGAAGACCCTTTAAAGCAATAATGCCTGGCACCCATTCCATGGGTCCCAACTCTCGAGGTTGAAGGGAATATTACTACAGTTATAACATGTACGGGAAACCTAGAGAACAGACACACTGTGAATATGAAAGGTTTCTAAAACTCAACGAATAGATCCTCCCATGGTGCTCCGGTTTGACTTTCCATCTGCTTTACTATCAATCTCCCAACTTGGAGAGACAGACCCTTTAACCTCCTGGTTCGCACAGGCTTCCAATTTGGCAGAGGATGAAAGGGAAGAGGGAGAACCAATGAGAGAGTAGCTGTTAGGCATTTGGATGGGCACATATCACTCTAACTTCCCGGCAGGCAGAAGCATTAACCAAAGTCTCAGCCTTGCACCGGGAACCAGCATATGTCCTGAACCAAAATTTTGGACTTGCGGTCACCTCACCAAAAACGAGTTGAAAAATGGAGCTCAGGGGCACAGCAATTCACAAACTGGCCGAGTAATAAAGGACAACTATCGTCCAAAAATCTGTTGAGGGTAGGCAACGAGGCGGACTTGAAAGCGAGGCAGAATAGCAGGAAACAGATTTCAAGACGTACGTTGGAATGGCCTTTAAAGCACAGGAAGAGGGGCACAACTAAGACAATGATGCACTGGGCCAAAAACGGCGTATGCGTTTTCTCCTGAATATATTCAGGAGAAAACGCATACGCCCTTTTTGGCCAAGCAAGCAAGCGGGCAATGCAAATCTGCACTACAAAGAAGTATCACTTCCCACCGGTCAAAAGGGACATCCACAAAATGTGTAAAAACCAAAAAGGCAAGACAGTCCCTGGAGAACAGGGAGCCTTGTTATGCTGATTTGCGGGATGTAAATTGCCAACTGCCTCTCTGGAGGAGTACATTGTGTTCCCTAAAACAAGTAAAGAACAGAGCTACAGAGCCAAGGGCACTTCCAGTCTAGGGAATATACCTTGGGAAAACTGAAAATCAATAAGACAGAGCCACCCCAAAATTTAGGGCTGAACTGCTTACAAGAACCTCAACTTGGGTACACCTTAAGTATCCCAGAAAATATAAACATGGTTCAAAATATTGTGGTACTTACGTACGATGGAATATCCCTCAGCCATGAAATCAATGTCATAAGACCAGTAGCAACAAAATGGGTGGTTTCAGGTACGATGATTCTAAGTGAAATAAGTCACACAGAAAAAGAAACTTATCATAAGATATCACTTATGAAGATCCTGTAAACATGGCTGCACTTGAACTGAGTTAGGAAAGAGAACAGTGTCTCACATTTAGAAAACACTCTTATGCCTGCTTAAGGGGGAAGGAGAGGTGTGGTGATGCATAAAAGAAGTGTTTGATATAAGCACAGGTACCGTTCCAAAAACCAACTATGGAATAGACAAGACCTACACCTTTCTCAGTGAAAGGGACTCAAAACACCATATTTCCCGCAGAGGAATATATCTGACTAGTAAGAATCTTAAAACCTATGTATTGATATGTCTCCGTAAGGGAATCAAGTGTGTCTAGACTGGCATAAACATGGCAGAAAGAATCAGCTCAAACCCATTATACAAAGGAATTTCAAAAACAAACCAAAAAACTGGGAAATTCTTTACAATTCCTTCAGGGTCTCTGATGCAACCTAGAATGACCCTATCTACAACGACAGCTGGATGTGGCATAAGGAGGGACACGTGGGACTGAGACGATTGGTGAGATTGGGTGAGCAAATGCAGACCCTTTAAAGCACAAATGCCTGTCACCCTTTCCATGGGTCCCAACTCTCCAGGTTGAAGGGAATATTACTACAGCTATAACATGTACGGGAAACCTAGAGAACGGACACACTGCGAATACGAAAGGTTTCTAAAACTCAACGAATAGTCCCTCTCCTGGTGCTCCGGTTAGACTTTCCATCTGCTTTACTATAAATCTCCCAACTTGGAGACACAGCCCCTTTAACCTCCTGGTTCACACAGGTTGCCAATTTGGCAGAGGATGAAAGGGAAGAGGGAGAACCAATGAGAGAGTAGCTGTTAGGCATTTGGACGGGCACATATCACTGTAATTTCCCGGCAGGAAGAAGAATTAACCAAAGTCTCAGCCACCCACCGGGAACCAGTATAGGTCCTGGACCAAAATTTTGGACTTGCGGTCAGCTCACCAAAAACGAGTTGAAAAATGGAGCTCAGGGGCACAGCAATTCACAAACTGGCCGAGTAATAAAGGACAACTATCGTCCAAAAATCTGTTGAGGGAAGGCAACGAGGCGGACTTGAATGCGAGGCAGAATAGCAGGAAACAGGTTTCAAGAGGTACGTTGGAATCGCCTTTAAAGGACAGGAAGAGGGGCACAACTTCGACAATGATGCACTTGGTAAAAAGGGCATATGCATTTCTCCTGAATATATTTAGGAGAAAACGCATACGCCCTTTTTGGCCAAGCAAGCAAGCGGGCAATGCAAATCTGCACTACAAAGAAGTATCACTTCCCACCGCTCAAAAGGGACATCCACAAAATGTGTAAGAACAAGAAAGGCAAGACAGGCCCTGGAGAACAGGGAGCCTTGTTATGCTGATGGGCGGGATGTAAATTGCCAACAGCCTCTGTGGAGGAGTGCATTGTGGTCCCTAAAACAAGTAAAGAAGAGAGCTACAGAGCCAAGGGCACTTCCAGTCTAGGGAATATACCTTGGGAAAACTGAAAATCAATAAGACAGAGCCACCCCAAAATTTAGGGCTGCACTGCTTACAAGGACCTCAACTTGGATACACATTAAGTATCCCAGGAAATATAAAAATGGTTCAAAAAATTGTGGTACTTATGTACGATGGAATATCCCTCAGCCATGAAATCAATGTCATAAGACCAGTAGCAGCAAAATGGGTGGATTCAGGTACGATGATTCTAAGTGAAATAAGTCAAACAGAAAAAGAAACTTATCATAAGATATCACTTATGAAGATCCTGTAAACATGGCTACACTTGAACTGAGTTAGGAAAGAGAACAGTGTCTCACATTTAGAAAACACTCTTATGCCTGCTTAAGGGGGAAGGAGAGGTGGGGTGATGTATAAAACCAGATTTTGATATAGGTACAGGTACCGTTCCAAAAAACAACTATGGAATAGAGAAGACATACACCTTCCTCAGTGAAAGGGACTCAAAACCCCATATTTTCCGCAGAGGAATATATCTGACTAGTAAGAATTTTAAAACCTATGTATTGATATGTCTCCATAAGGGAATCAAGTGTTTCTAGACTGGCATAAACATGGCAGCGAGAATCAGCTCATACCCACTATAAAAAGGAATTTCAAAAACAAAACAAAAAAAGTGGGAAATTCTTTGCAATTCCTTCAGGGTCCCTGATGAAATCTGGAATGACCCTATCTACAACGACAGCTGGATGTGTCATAAGGCTGGACACTTGGGACTGAGAGGAATGGTGAGATTGGGTGAGCAAATGCAGACCCTTTAAAACAATAATCCATGGCACCCATTCCATGCGTCCCAACTCTCCAGGTTGAAGGGAATATTACTACAGTTATAACATGTACGGGAAACCTAGAGAACGGACACACTGTGAATACGAAAGGTTTCTAAAACTCAACGAATAGTCCCTCTCCTGGTGATCCGGTTTGTCTTTCCATCTGCTTTACTATCAACCTCCCAACTTGGAGAGACAGACCCTTTAACCTCCAGGTTCACACAGGTTGCCAATTTGGCAGAGGATGAAAGGGAAGAGGGAGAACCAATGAGAGAGTAGCTGTTAGGCATTTGGACGGGCACATATCACTCTAACTTCCCGGCAGGAAGAAGAATTAACCAAAGTCTCTGCCACCCACCGGGAACCAGTGTAGGTTCTGAACCAAAATTTTAGACTTGCGGTCAGCTCACCAAAATCGAGTTGAAAAATGGAGCTCAGGGGCACAGCAATTCACAAACTGGCCGACTAATAAAGGACAACTATCGTCCAAAAATCTGTTGAGGGAAGGCAACGAGGTGGATTTGAAAGCGAGGCAGAATAGCAGGAAACAGATTTCAAGAGGTACGTTGGAATCTCCTTTAAAGCACAGGAAGAGGGGCACAACTTCGACAATGATGCACTTGGCCAAAAAGGGCGTATGCATTTTCTCCTGAATATATTCAGGAGAAAATGCATACGCCCTTTTTGACCAAGCAAGCAAGCGGGCAATGCAAATCTGCACTACAAAGAAGTATCACTTCCCACCGGTCAAAAGGGACATCCACAAAATGTGTAAAAACCAGAAAGGCAAGACAGGCCCTGGAGAACAGGGAGCCTTGTAATGCTGATGGGCGGGATGTAAATTGCCAAAAGCCTCTCTTTAGGAGTACATTGTGTTCCCTAAAACAACTAAAGAACAGAGCTACAGAGCCAAGGGCACATCCAGTCTAGGGAATATACCTCGGGAAAACTGAAAATCAATAACACAGAGCCACCCCAAATCTTAGGGCTGCACTGCTTACAAGGACCTCAACTTGGGTACACCTTAAATATCCCAGGAAATATAAAAATATTTCAAAAAATTGTGGTACTTACGTACGATGGAATATCCCTCAGCCATGAAATCAATGTCATAAGACCAGTAGCAGCAAAATGCGTGGATTCAGGTACGATGATTCTATGTGAAATAAGTCACAGAGAAAAAGAAACTTATCATAAGATATCACTTATGAAGATCCTGTAAACATGGCTACACTTGAACTAAGTTAGGAAAGAGAACAGTGTCTCACATTTAGAAAACACTCTTATTCCTGCTTAAGGGGGAAGGAGAGTTGGGGTGATGCATAAAACCAGAGTTTGATATAAGCACAGGTACCGTTCCAAAAACCAACTATGGAATAGACAAGACCTATACCTTCCTCAGTGAAAGGGACTCAAAACACCATATTTCCCACAGAGGAATATATCTGATCAGTAAGAATCTTAAAACCTATGTATTGATATGTCTCCGTAAGGGAATCAAGAGTGTCTAGACTGGCATAAACATGGCAGCGAGAATCAGCTCAAACCCACTATAAAAAGAATTTCAAAAACAAAACAAAAAAACTGGGAAATTCTTTACAATTCCTTCAGGGTCTCTGATGAAACCTGAAATGACCCTATCTACAATGACAGCTGGATGTGGCATAAGGAGGGACACTTGGGACTGACAGGATTGGTGAGATTGGGTGTGCAAATGCAGACCCTTCAAAGCACAAATGCCAGGCACCCATTACATGGGTCCCAACTCTCCAGGTTGAAGGAAATATTACTACAGCTATAACATGTACGGGAAACCTAGAGAACGGACCCACAGTGAATACGAAAGTTTTCTAAAACTCAACGAATAGTCCATCTCCTGGTGCTCCGGTTTGATTTTCCATCTGCTTTACTATCAACCTCCCAACTTGGAGAGACAGCCCCTTTAACCTCCTGGTTCGCACAGGTTGCCAATTTGGCAGAGGATGAAAGGGAAGAGGGAGAACCAATGAGAGAGTAGCTGTTAGGCATTTGGACGGACACATATCACTCTAACTTCCGGGCAGGAAGAAGAATTAACCAAAGTCTCAGCCCCACACCGGGAACCAGCATAGGTCCTGAACCAAAATGTTGGACTTGCGGTCAGCTCACCAAAAACGAGTTGACAAATGGAGCTCAGGGGCACAGCAATTCACAAACTGGCCGAGTAATAAAGGACCACTATCGTCCAAAAATCTGTTGAGGGAAGGCAACGAGGCAGACTTGAAAGCGAGGCAGGATAGCAGGAAACAGATTTCAAGAGGTACGTTGGAATCGCCTTTAAAGCACAGGAAGAGGGGCACAACTTCGACAATGATGCACTTGGCCAAAAAGGGCGTATGCGTTTTCTCCTGAATATATTCAGGAGAAAACGCATACGCCCTTTTTGGCCAAGCAAGCATGCGGGCAATGCAAATCTGCACTACAAAGAAGTATCACTTCCCACCGGTCAAAAGGGACATCCACAAAATGTGTAAAAACCAGAAAGGCAAGACAGGCCCTGGAGAACAGGGAGCCTTTTTATGCTGATGGACGGGATGTAAATTGCCAACTGCCTCTCTGGAGGAGTACATTGTGTTCCCTAAAACAAGTAAAGAACAGAGCTACAGAGCCAAGGGCACTTCCAGTCTAGGGAATATACCTCGGGAAAACTGAAAATCAATAAGACAGAGCCACCCCAAAACTTAGGGCTGCACTGCTTACAAGGACCTCAACTTGGGTACACCTTAAATATCCCAGGAAATATAAAACTGGTTCAAAAAATTGTGGTACTTACGTACGATGGAATATCCCTCAGCCATGAAATCAATGTCATAAGACCAGTAACAGCAAAATGGGTGGATTCAGGTACGATGATTCTAAGTGAAATAAGTCACACAGAAAAAGAAACTTATCATAAGATATCACTTATGAAGATCCTGTAAACATGGCTACACTTGAACTGACTTAGGAAAGAGAACATTGTCTCACATTTAGAAAACACTCTTATGTCTGCTTAAGGGGGAAGGAGAGGTGGGGTGTTGCATAAAACCAGAGTTTGATATAAGCACAGGTACCGTTCCAAAAACCAACTATGGAATAGACAAGAACTACACCTTCCTCACTGAAAGGGACTCAAAACCCCATATTTCCCACAGAGGAATATATCTGTCTAGTAAGAATCTTAAAACCTATGTATTGATATGTCACCGTAAGGGAATCAAGTGTGCCTAGACTGGCATAAACATGGCAGCGAGAATCAGCTCAACCCCACTATAAAAAGGAATTTCAAAAACAAAACAAAAAAACTGGGAAATTCTTTACAATTCCTTCAGGGTCTCTGATGAAACCTGGAATGACCCTATCTACAATGACAGCTGGATGTGGCATAAGGAGGGACACTTGGGACTGAGAGGATTGGTGAGATTGGGTGTGCAAATGCAGACCCTTCAAAGAACAAATGCCTGGCACCCATTACATGGGTCCCAACTCTCCAGGTTGAAGGAAATATTACTACAGCTATAACATGTACGGGAAACCTAGAGAACGGACCCACTGTGAATACGAAACGTTTCTAAAACTCAACGAATAGTCCCTCTCCTGGTGCTCCGGTTTGATTTTCCATCTGCTTTACTATCAACCTCCCAACTTGGAGAGACAGCCCCTTTAACCTCCTGGTTCGCACAGGTTGCCAATTTGGCAGAGGATGAAAGGGAAGAGGGAGAACCAATGAGAGAGTAGCTGTTAGGCATTTGGACGGGCACATATCACTCCAACTTCCCGGCAGGAAGAAGAATTAACCAAAGTCTCAGACCCCCACGGGAACCAGCATAGGTCCTGAACCAAAATGTTGGACCTGCGGTCAGCTCACCAAAAACGAGTTGACAAATGGAGCTCAGGGGCACAGCAATTCACAAACTGGCCGAGTAATAAAGGACAACTATCGTCCAAAAATCTGTTGAGGGAAGGCAACCAGGCAGACTTGAAAGCGAGGCAGGATAGCAGGAAACAGATTTCAAGAGGTACGTTGGAATCGCCTTTAAAGCACAGGAAGAGGGGCACAACTTCGACAATGATGCACTTAGCCAAAAAGGACGTATGCGTTTTCTCCTGAATATATTCAGGAGAAAACGCATACACCCTTTTTGGCCAAGCAAGCAAGCGGGCAATGCAAATCTGCACTACAAAGAAGTATCACTTCCCACCGGTCAAAAGGGATATCCACAAAATGTGTAAAAACCAGAAAGGCAAGACAGGCCCTGGAGAACAGGGAGCATTTTTATGCTGATGGGCGGGATGTAAATGGCCAACTGCCTCTCTGGAGGAGTACATTGTGTTCCCTAAAACAAGTAAAGAACAGAGCTACAGAGCCAAGGGCACTTCCACTCTAGGGAATATACCTCGGGAAAACTGAAAATCAATAAGACAGAGCCACCCCAAAACTTAGGGCTGCACTGCTTACAAGGACCTCAACTTGGGTACACCTTAAATATCCCAGGAAATATAAAACTGGTTCAAAAAATTGTGGTACTTACGTACGATGGAATATCCCTCAGCCATGAAATCAATGTCATAAGACCAGTAACAGCAAAATGGGTGGATTTAGGTACGATGATTCTAAGTGAAATAAGTCACACAGAAAAAGAAACTTATCATAAGATATCACTTATGAAGATCCTGTAAACATGGCTACACTTGAACTGACTTAGGAAAGAGAACAGTGTCTCAAATTTAGAAAACACTCTTATGTCTGCTTAAGGGGGAAGGAGAGGTGGGGTGATGCATAAAACCAGAGTTTGATATAAGCACAGGTACCGTTCCAAAAACCAACTATGGAATAGACAAGACCTACACCTTCCTCAGTGAAAGGGACTCAAAACCCCATATTTCCCACAGAGGAATATATCTGTCTAGTAAGAATCTTAAAACCTATGTATTGATATGTCACCGTAAGGGAATCAAGTGTGCCTAGACTGGCATAAACATGGCAGCGAGAATCAGCTCAACCCCACTATAAAAAGGAATTTCAAAAACAAAACAAAAAAACTGGGAAATTCTTTACAATTCCTTCAGGGTCTCTGATGAAACCTGGAATGACCATATCTACAATGACAGCTGGATGTGGCATAAGGAGAGACACTTGGGACTGAGACGATTGGTGAGATTGGGTGAGCAAATGAAGACCCTTTAAAGCACAAATGCCTGGCACCCATTCCATGGGTCCGAACTCTCCAGGTTGAAGGGAATATTACTACAGCTATAACATGTACGGGAAACCTAGAGAACGGACCCAGTGTGAATACGAAAGGTTTCTAAAACTCAACGAATAGTCCCTCTCCTGGTGCTCCAGTTTGACTTTCCATCTGCTTTACTGTCAACCTCCCAACTTGGAGAGACAGCCCCTTTAACCTCCTGGTTCGCACAGGTTGCCAAATTGGCAGAGGATGAAAGGGAAGAGGGAGAACCAATGACAGAGTAGCTGTTAGTCATTTGGATGGGCACATTTCACTATAACTTCCCGGCAGTAAGAAGAATTAACCAAAGTCTCAGCCCCCCACCGGGGACCAGCATAGGTCCTGAACCAAAATATTGGACTTGCGGTCAGCTCACCAAAAACGAGTTGAAAAATTGAGCTCGGGGCACAGCAATTCACAAACTGGCTGAGTAATAAAGGACAACTATCGTCCCAAAATCTGTTGAGGGAAGGCAACGAGGCGGACTTGAAAGCGAGGCAGAATAGCAGGAAACAGATTTCAAGTGGTACGTTGGATTCGCCTTTAAAGCACAGGAAGAGGGGCACAACTTCGACAATGTTGCACTTGGCCAAAAAGGGCGTATGCGTTTTTTCCTGAATATATTCAGGAGAAAACGCATACGCCCTTTTTGGCCAAGCAAGCAAGCGGGCAATGCAAATCTGCACTACAAAGAAGTATCACTTCCCACCGGTCAAAAGGGACATCCACAAAATGTGTAAAAACCAGAAAGGCAAGACAGGCCCTGGAGAACAGGGAGCCTTGTTATGCTGATCGGCGGGATGTAAATTGCCAACTGCCTCTCTGGAGGAGTACATTGTGTTCCCTAAAACAAGTAAAGAACAGAGCTACAGAGCCAAGGGCACTTCCAGTCTAGGGAATATACCTTGGGAAAACTGAAAATCAATAAGACAGAGCCACCCCAAAATTTAGGGCTGCACTGCTTACAAGGACCTCAACTTGGGTACACCTTAAATATCCCAGGAAATATAAAAATGGTTCAAAAAATGGTGGTACTTACGTACGATGGAATATCCCTCAGCCATGAAATCAATGTCATAAGACCAGTAGCAGCAAAATGGGTGGATTCAGGTACGATGATTCTAAGTGAAATAAGTCACACAGAAAAAGAAACATATCATAAGATATAACTTATGAAGATCCTGTAAACATGGCTACACTTGAACTGAGTTAGGAAAGAGGGCTGTGTCTCACATTTAGAAAACACCCTTATGCCTGCTTAAAGGGGAAGGAGAGGTGGGGTGATGCATAAAACCAGAGTTTGATATAAGCACAGGTACTGTTCCAAAAACCAACTATGGAATAGACAAGACCTACACCTTCCTCAGTGAAAGGGATTCAAAACCCCATATTTCCCGCAGAGGAATATATCTGACTAGTAAGAATCTTAAAACCTATATATTGATATGTCTCCATAAGGGAATCAAGTGTGTCTAGACTGGCATAAACATGGCAGCGAGAATCAGCTCAAACCCACTATAAAAAGGAATTGCAAAAACAAAACAAAAAAACTGGGAAATTCTTTGCAATTCGTTCAGGGTCTCTGATGAAACCTGGAATGACCCTATCTACAATGACAGCTGGATGTGGAATAAGGAGGGAAACTTGGGACTGAGAGGATTGGTCAGATTGGGTGAGCAAATGGAGACCCTTTAAAGCAATAATGCATGGCACCCATTCCATGGGTCCCAACTCTCCAGGTTGAAGGGAATATTACTACAGATATAACATGTATGGGAATCCTAGAGAACGGACACACTGTGAATACGAAAGGTTTCTAAAACTCAATGAATAGTCCCTCTTCTGGTGCTCCGGTTTCACTTTCCATCTTCTTTACTATCAAACTCCCAACTTGGAGAGACAGCCCTTTTAACCTCCTGGTTCGCTCAGGTTGCCAATTTGGCAGAGGATGAAAGGGAAAAGGGAGAACCAATGAGAGAGTAGCCGTTAAGCATTTGGACGGGCACATATCACTGTAATGTCCTGGCAGGAAGAAGAATTAACCAAAGTCTCAGCCACCCACCGGGAACAAGTATAGGTCCTGAACCAAAATTTTGGACTTGCGGTCAGCTCACCAGAAACGAGTTGAAAAATGGAGATCAGGGGCACAGCAATTCACAAACTGGCCGAGTAATAAAGAACAACTATCGTCCAAAAATCTGTTGAGGGAAGGCAACGAGGCGGACTTGAAAGCGAGGCAGAAGAGCAGGAAACAGATTTCAAGAGGTACGTTGGAATAGCCATTAAAGCACAGGAAGAGGGGCACAACTTCGACAATGATGCACTTGGGAAAAATTGCGTATGCGTATTCTCCTGAATATATTCAGGAGAGAACGCATACGCCCTTGTTGGCCAAGCAAACAAGCGGGCAATGCAAATCTGCACTGCAAAGAAGTATCACTTCCCACCGGTCAAAAGGGACATCCACAAAATGTGTAAAAACCAGAAAGGCAAGACATGCCCTGGAGAACAGGGAGCCTTGTTATGCTGATGGGCGGGATGTAAATTGCCAACTGCCTCTCTGGAGGAGTGCATTGTGTTCCCTAAAACAAGTAAAGAACAGAGCTACAGAGCCAAGGGCACTTCCAGTCTAGGGAATATACCTTGGGAAAACTGAAAATCAATAAGACAGAGCCACCCCAAAATTTAGGGCTGCACTGCTTACAAGGACCTCAACTTGGATACAACTTAAATATCCCAGGAAATATAAAAATGGTTCAAAAAATTGTGGTACTTACGTACGATGGAATATCCCTCAGCCATGAAATCAATGTCATAAGACCAGTAGCAGCAAAATGGGTGGATTCAGGTATGATGATTCTAAGTAAATAAGTCACACAGAAAAAGAAAGTTATCATAAGATATCACTTATGAAGATCCTGTAAACATGGCTACACTTGAACTGAGTTAGGAAAGAGAACAGTGTCTCACATTTAGAAAACACTCTTATGCCTGCTTAAGGGGGAAGAAGAGGTGGGGTGATGCATAAAACCAGAGTTTGATATAAGCACAGGTACCGTTCCAAAAACCAACTATGGAATAGACAAGACCTACACCTTCCTCAGTGAAAGGGACTCAAAACCCCATATTTCCCACAGAGGAATATATCTGACTAGTAAGAATCTTAAAACCTATGTAATGATATGTCTCCGTAAGGGAATCAAGTGTGTCTAGACTGGCATAAACATGGCAGCGAGAATCAGCTCAAACCCACTATAAAAAGGAATTTCAAAAACTAAAAAAAAAAAAACTGGGAAATTCTTTACAATTCCTTCAGGGTCTCTGATGAAACCTGGAATGACCCTATCTATAATGACAGCTGGATGTGGCATAAGGCTGGACACTTGGGAGTGAGAGGATTGGTGAGATTGGGTGAGCAAATGGAGACCCTTTAAAGCACAAATGCCTGGCACCCATTCCATGAGGCCCAACTCTCCAGGTTGAAGGGAATATTACTACAGCTATAACATGTACGGGAAACCTAGAGAACGGACACACTGTGAATACGAAAGGTTTCTAAAACTCAACGAATAGTCCCTCTCCTGGTTTTCCGGTTTGACTTTCCATCTGCTTTACCATCAATCTCCCAACTTGGAGAGACAGCCCCTTTAACCTCCTGGTTCACAGAGGTTTCCAATTTGGCAGAGGATGAAAGGGAAGAGGGAGAACCAATGAGAGAGTAGCTGTTAGGCATTTGGACGGGCACATATCACTCTAACTTCCCGGCAGGAAGAAGAATTAACCAAAGTCTCAGCCCCCCACCGGTAAACAGCATAGGTCCTGAACCAAAATTTTGGACTTGCGGTCAGCTCAAAAAAAAAACGAGTTGAAAAATGGAGCTCAGGGTCACAGCAATTCACAAACTGGCCGAGTAATAAAGGACAACTATCGTCCAAAAATCTGTTGAGGGAAGGGAACGAGGCGGACTTGAAAGCGAGGCAAAATAGCATGAAACAGATTTCAAGAGGTACGTTGGAATCGCCTTTAAAGCACAGGAAGAGGGGCACAACTTCGACAATGATGCACTTGGCCAAAAAGGGCGTATGCGTTTTCTCCTGAATATATTCAGGAGAAAACGCATACGCCCTTTTTGGCCAAGGAAGCAAGCGGGCAATGCAATCTGCACTACAAAGAAGTATCACTTCCCACCGGTCAAAAGGGACATCCACAAAATGTGTAAAAACCAGAGAGGCAAGACAGGCCCTGGAGAACGGGGAGCCTTGTTATGCTGATGGGCGGGATGTAAATTGCCAACTGCCTCTCTGGAGGAGTACATTGTGTTCCCTAAAACAAGTAAAGAACAGAGCTACAGAGCCAAGGGCACTTCCAGTCTAGGGAATATACCTTGGGAAAACTGAAAATCAATAAGACAGAGCCACCCCAAAATTTAGGGCTGCACTGCTTACAAGGACCTCAACTTGGGTACACCTTAAATATCCCAGGAAATATAAAAATGGTTCAAAAAATGGTGGTACTTACGTACGATGGAATATCCCTCAGCCATGAAATCAATGTCATAAGACCAGTAGCAGCAAAATGGGTGGATTCAGGTACGATGATTCTAAGTGAAATAAGTCACACAGAAAAAGAAACATATCATAAGATATAACTTATGAAGATCCTGTAAACATGGCTACACTTGAACTGAGTTAGGAAAGAGGGCTGTGTCTCACATTTAGAAAACACCCTTATGCCTGCTTAAAGGGGAAGGAGAGGTGGGGTGATGCATAAAACCAGAGTTTGATATAAGCACAGGTACTGTTCCAAAAACCAACTATGGAATAGACAAGACCTACACCTTCCTCAGTGAAAGGGATTCAAAACCCCATATTTCCCGCAGAGGAATATATCTGACTAGTAAGAATCTTAAAACCTATATATTGATATGTCTCCATAAGGGAATCAAGTGTGTCTAGACTGGCATAAACATGGCAGCGAGAATCAGCTCAAACCCACTATAAAAAGGAATTGCAAAAACAAAACAAAAAAACTGGGAAATTCTTTGCAATTCGTTCAGGGTCTCTGATGAAACCTGGAATGACCCTATCTACAATGACAGCTGGATGTGGAATAAGGAGGGAAACTTGGGACTGAGAGGATTGGTCAGATTGGGTGAGCAAATGGAGACCCTTTAAAGCAATAATGCATGGCACCCATTCCATGGGTCCCAACTCTCCAGGTTGAAGGGAATATTACTACAGATATAACATGTATGGGAATCCTAGAGAACGGACACACTGTGAATACGAAAGGTTTCTAAAACTCAATGAATAGTCCCTCTTCTGGTGCTCCGGTTTCACTTTCCATCTTCTTTACTATCAAACTCCCAACTTGGAGAGACAGCCCTTTTAACCTCCTGGTTCGCTCAGGTTGCCAATTTGGCAGAGGATGAAAGGGAAAAGGGAGAACCAATGAGAGAGTAGCCGTTAAGCATTTGGACGGGCACATATCACTGTAATGTCCTGGCAGGAAGAAGAATTAACCAAAGTCTCAGCCACCCACCGGGAACAAGTATAGGTCCTGAACCAAAATTTTGGACTTGCGGTCAGCTCACCAGAAACGAGTTGAAAAATGGAGCTCAGGGGCACAGCAATTCACAAACTGGCCGAGTAATAAAGAACAACTATCGTCCAAAAATCTGTTGAGGGAAGGCAACGAGGCGGACTTGAAAGCGAGGCAGAAGAGCAGGAAACAGATTTCAAGAGGTACGTTGGAATAGCCATTAAAGCACAGGAAGAGGGGCACAACTTCGACAATGATGCACTTGGGAAAAATGGCGTATGCGTATTCTCCTGAATATATTCAGGAGAGAACGCATACGCCCTTGTTGGCCAAGCAAACAAGCGGGCAATGCAAATCTGCACTGCAAAGAAGTATCACTTCCCACCGGTCAAAAGGGACATCCACAAAATGTGTAAAAACCAGAAAGGCAAGACATGCCCTGGAGAACAGGGAGCCTTGTTATGCTGATGGGCGGGATGTAAATTGCCAACTGCCTCTCTGGAGGAGTGCATTGTGTTCCCTAAAACAAGTAAAGAACAGAGCTACAGAGCCAAGGGCACTTCCAGTCTAGGGAATATACCTTGGGAAAACTGAAAATCAATAAGACAGAGCCACCCCAAAATTTAGGGCTGCACTGCTTACAAGGACCTCAACTTGGATACAACTTAAATATCCCAGGAAATATAAAAATGGTTCAAAAAATTGTGGTACTTACGTACGATGGAATATCCCTCAGCCATGAAATCAATGTCATAAGACCAGTAGCAGCAAAATGGGTGGATTCAGGTATGATGATTCTAAGTGAAATAAGTCACACAGAAAAAGAAAGTTATCATAAGATATCACTTATGAAGATCCTGTAAACATGGCTACACTTGAACTGAGTTAGGAAAGAGAACAGTGTCTCACATTTAGAAAACACTCTTATGCCTGCTTAAGGGGGAAGAAGAGGTGGGGTGATGCATAAAACCAGAGTTTGATATAAGCACAGGTACCGTTCCAAAAACCAACTATGGAATAGACAAGACCTACACCTTCCTCAGTGAAAGGGACTCAAAACCCCATATTTCCCACAGAGGAATATATCTGACTAGTAAGAATCTTAAAACCTATGTAATGATATGTCTCCGTAAGGGAATCAAGTGTGTCTAGACTGGCATAAACATGGCAGCGAGAATCAGCTCAAACCCACTATAAAAAGGAATTTCAAAAACTAAAAAAAAAAAAACTGGGAAATTCTTTACAATTCCTTCAGGGTCTCTGATGAAACCTGGAATGACCCTATCTATAATGACAGCTGGATGTGGCATAAGGCTGGACACTTGGGAGTGAGAGGATTGGTGAGATTGGGTGAGCAAATGGAGACCCTTTAAAGCACAAATGCCTGGCACCCATTCCATGAGGCCCAACTCTCCAGGTTGAAGGGAATATTACTACAGCTATAACATGTACGGGAAACCTAGAGAACGGACACACTGTGAATACGAAAGGTTTCTAAAACTCAACGAATAGTCCCTCTCCTGGTTTTCCGGTTTGACTTTCCATCTGCTTTACCATCAATCTCCCAACTTGGAGAGACAGCCCCTTTAACCTCCTGGTTCACAGAGGTTTCCAATTTGGCAGAGGATGAAAGGGAAGAGGGAGAACCAATGAGAGAGTAGCTGTTAGGCATTTGGACGGGCACATATCACTCTAACTTCCCGGCAGGAAGAAGAATTAACCAAAGTCTCAGCCCCCCACCGGTAAACAGCATAGGTCCTGAACCAAAATTTTGGACTTGCGGTCAGCTCAAAAAAAAAACGAGTTGAAAAATGGAGCTCAGGGTCACAGCAATTCACAAACTGGCCGAGTAATAAAGGACAACTATCGTCCAAAAATCTGTTGAGGGAAGGGAACGAGGCGGACTTGAAAGCGAGGCAAAATAGCATGAAACAGATTTCAAGAGGTACGTTGGAATCGCCTTTAAAGCACAGGAAGAGGGGCACAACTTCGACAATGATGCACTTGGCCAAAAAGGGCGTATTCGTTTTCTCCTGAATATATTCAGGAGAAAACGCATACGCCCTTTTTGGCCAAGGAAGCAAGCGGGCAATGCAAATCTGCACTACAAAGAAGTATCACTTCCCACCGGTCAAAAGGGACATCCACAAAATGTGTAAAAACCAGAGAGGCAAGACAGGCCCTGGAGAACGGGGAGCCTTGTTATGCTGATGGGCGGGATGTAAATTGCCAACTGCCTCTCTGGAGGAGTACATTGTGTTCCCTAAAACAATTAAAGAACAGAGCTACAGAGCCAAGGGCACTTCCAGTATAGGGAATATACCTTGGGAAAACTGAAAATCAATAAGACAGAGCCACCCAAAAATTTAGGGCTGCACTGCTTACAAGGACCTCAACTTGGGTACACCTTAAATATCCCAGGAAATATAAAAATGGTTCAAAAAATTGTGGTACTTACGTACGATGGAATATACCTCAGCCATGAAATCAATGTCATAAGACCAGTAGCAGCAAAATGGGTGGATTCAGGTACGATGATTCTAAGTGAAATAAGTCACACAGAAAAAGAAACTTATCATAAGATATCACTTATGAAGATCCTGTAAACATGGCTACACTTGAACTGAGTTAGGAAAGGGAACAGAGTCTCACATTTAGAAAACACTCTTATGCCTGCTGAAGGGGGAAGGAGAGGTGGGGTGATGCATAAAACCAGAGTTTGATATAAGCACAGGTACTGTTCCAAAGACCAACTATGGAATAGACAAGACCTACACCTTCCTCAGTGAAAGGGACTCAAAACCCCATATTTCCCGCAGAGGAATATATCTGACTAGTAAGAATCTTAAAACCTATGTATTGATATGTCTCCGTAAGGGAATCAAGTGTGTCTAGACTGGCATAAACATGGCAGCGAGAATCAGCTCAAACCCACTATAAAAAGGAATTTCAAAAACAAAACAAAAAAACTGGGAAATTCTTTACAATTCCTTCAGGGTTTCTGATGAAGCCTGGAAGGACCCTATCTACAATGACAGCTGGATGTGGCATAAGGCTGGACACTTGGGACTGAGAGGATTGGTGAGATTGGGTGAGCAAATGCAGACCCTTTAAAGCACAAATGCCTGGCACCCATTCCATGGGTCCCAACTCTCCAGGTTGAAGGGAATATTACTACAGCTATAACATGTACGGGAAACCTAGAGAACGGACAAACTGTGAATACGAAAGGTTTCTAAAACTCAACGAATTGTCCCTCTCCTGGTGCTCCGGTTTGACTTTCCATCTGGTTTACTATCAACCTCCCAACTTGGAGAGACAGCCCGTTTAACCTCCTGGTTCACACAGGTTTCCAATTTGGCAGAGGATGAAATGGAAGAGGGAGAACCAATGAGAGAGTAGCTGTTAGGCATTTGGTCGGGCACATATCACTGTAATTTCCCGGCAGGAAAAAGAATTAACCAAAGTCTCAGCCCCCCACCGGGAACCAGTATAGGTCCGGAACAAAAATTTTGGACATGCGGTCAGCTCACAAAAAACTAGTTGAGTAATGGAGCTCAAGGCCACAGCAATTCACAAACTGGCAGAGTAATAAAGGACAACTATCATCCAAAAATCTGTTAAGGGAAGGCAACGAGGCGGATTTGAAAGCGAGGCAGAATAGCAGGAAACAGATTTCAAGAGGTATGTTGGAATCGCCTGTAAAGCACAGGAAGAGGGGCACAACTTGGACAATGAAGCTCTTGCCCAAAAAGTGCGTATGCGTTTTCTCCTGAATATATTCAGGAGAAAACGCATACGCCCTTTTTGGCCAAGCAAGCAAGCGGGCAATGCAAATCTGCACTACAAAGAAGTATCACTTCCCACCGGTCAAAAGGGACATCCACAAAATGTGTAAAAACCAGAAAGGCAAGACAGGCCCTGGAGAACAGGGAGCCTTGTTATGCAGATGGGCGGGATGTAAATTGCCATCTGCCTCTCTGGAGGAGTGCATTGTGTTCCCTAAAACAAGTAAAGAAGAGAGCTACAGAGCCAAGGGCACTTCCAGGCTAGGGAATATACCTTGGGAAACCTGAAAATCAATAAGACAGAGCCACCCCAAAATTTAGGGCTGCACTGCTTACAAGGACCTCAACTTGGGTACACCTTAAATATCCCAGGAAATATAAAAATGGTTCAAAAATTGTGGTAGTTACGTACGATGGAATATCCCTCAGCCATGAAATCAATGTCATAAGACCAGTAGCAGCAAAATGGGTGGATTCAGGTACGATGATTCTAAGTGAAATAAGTCACACAGAAAAAGAAACTTATCATAAGATATCACTTATGAAGATCCTGTAAACATGGCTACATTTGAACTGAGTTAGGAAAGAGAACAGAGTCTCACATTTAGAAAACACTCTTATGCCTGCTTAAGGGGGAAGGAGAGGTGGGGTGATGCATAAAACCAGAGTTTGATATAAGCACAGGTACCGTTCCAAAAACCAACTATGGAATAGACAAGACCTACACATTCCTCAGTGAAAGGGATTCAAAACCCCATATTTCCCCGCAGAGGAATATATCTGACTAGTAAGAATCTTAAAACCTATGTATTGATATGTCTCCGTAAGGGAATCAAGTGTGTCTAGACTGGCATAAACATGGCAGCGAGAATCAGCTCAAACCCACTATAAAAAGGAATTTCAAAAACAAAACAAAAAAACTGGGATATTCTTTACAATTCCTTCAGGGTCTCTGATGAAACCTGTAATGACCCTATTTACAACGACAGCTGGATGTGGCATAAGGCTGGACACTTTGGACTGAGAGGATTGGTGACATTGGGTGAGCAAATGCAGACCCTTTAAAGCACAAATGCCTGGCACCAATTCCATGCGTCCCAACTCTCCAGGTTGAAGGGAATATTACTACAGCTATAACATGTACGGGAAACCTAGAGAACGGACACACTGTGAATACGAAAGGTTTCTAAAACTCAACGAAGAGTCCCTCTCCTGGTGCTCCGGTTTGACTTTCCATCTGCTTTACTATCAAGCTCCCAAATTGGAGAGACAACCCCTTTAACCTCCTGTTCGCACAGGTGGCAATTTGGCAGAGGATGAAAGGGAAGAGGGAGAACCAATGAGAGAGTAGCTGTTAGGCATTTGGACGGGCACATATCACTCTAAATTCCCGGCAGGAAGAAGAATTAACCAAAGTCTCAGCCACCCACCGGGAACCAGCATAGGTCCTGAACCAAAATTTTGGACATGCGGTCAGCTCACAAAAAACGAGTTGAAAAATGGAGCTCAGGGGCTCAGCAATTCACAAACTGGCTGATTAATAAAGGACAATTATCATCCAAAAATCTGTTGAGGGAAGGCAACGAGGCAGACTTGAAAGCGAGGCAGGATAGCAGGAAACAGATTTCAAGAGGTACCTTGGAATTGCCTTTAAAGCACAGGAAGAGGGGCACATCTTCGACACTGATGCACTTGGCCAAAAAGTGCGTATGCGTTTTCTCCTGAATATATTCAGGAGAAAACGCATACGCCCTTTTTGGCCAAGCAAGCAAGCGGGCAATGCTAATCTGCACTACAAAGAAGTATCACTTCCCACCGGTCAAAAGGGACATCCACAAAATGTGTAAAAACCAGAAAGGCAAGACAGGTCCTGGAGAACAGGGAGCCTTGTTATGCTGATGGGCGGGATGTAAATTGCCAACTGCCTCTCTGGAGGAGTACATTGTGTTCCCTAAAACAAGTAAAGAACAGAGCTACAGAGCCAAGGGCACTTCCAGTCTAGGGAATATACCTTGGGAAACCTGAAAATCAATAAGACAGAGCCACCCCAAAACTTAGGGCTGCACTGCTTACAAGGACCTCAACTTGGGTACACCTTAAATATCCCAGGAAATATAAAAATGGTTCAAAAAATTGTGGTACTTACGTACGATGGAATATCCCTCAGCCATGAAATCAATGTCATAAGACCAGTAGCAGGAAAATGTGTGGATTCAGGTACGATGATTCTAAGTGATGTAAGTCACACAGAAAAAGAAACTTATCATAAGATATCACTTATGAAGATCCTGTAAACATGGCTACACTTGAACTGAGTTAGGAAAGAGAACAGTGTCTCACATTTAGAAAACACTCTTATGCCTGCTTAAGGGGGAAGGAGAGGTGGGGTGATGCATAAAACCAGAGTTTCATATAAGCACAGGTACCGTTCCAAAAACCAACTATGGAATAGACAAGACCTACACCTTCCTCAGTGAAAGGGACTCAAAACCCCATATTTCCCGCAGAGGAATATATCTGACTAGTAAGAATCTTAAAGCCTATGTATTGATATGTCTCTGTAAGGGAATCAAGTGTGTCTAGACTGGCATAAACATGGCAGCGAGAATCAGCTCAAACCCACGATAAAAAGGAATTTCAAAAACAAAACAAAAAAACTGGGAAATTCTTTACAATTCCTTCAGGGTCTCTTATGAAACCTGGAATGACCCTATCTACAACGACAGCTGGATGTGGCATAAGGCTGGACTCTTGGGACTGAGAGGATTGGTGAGATTGGGTGAGCAAATGCAGACCCTTTAAAGCACAAATGCCTGGCACCCATTCCAAGGGTCCCAACTTTCCAGGTTGAAGGGAATATTACTACAGCTATAACATGTACGGGAAACCTAGAGAACGGACACACTGTGAATATGAAAGGTTTCTAAAACTCAACAAATAGTCCCTCTCCTGGTGCTCCAGTTTGACTTTCCATCTGCTTTACTATCAACCTCCCAACTTGGAGAGACAGACCCTTTAACCTCCTGGTTCGCACAGGTTGCCAATTTGGCAGAGGATGAAAGGGAAGAGGGAGAACCAATGAGAGAGTAGCTGTTAGGCATTTGGACGGGCACATATCACTCTAATTTCCCGGCAGGAAGAAGTATTAACCAAAGTCTCAGCCACCCACCGGGAACCAGCATAGGTCCTGAACCAAAATTTTGGACATGTGGTCAGCTCACAAAAAACGAGTTGAAAAATGGAGCTCAGGGGCACAGCATTTCACAAACTGGCAGAGTAATAAAGGACAACTATAGTCCAAAAATCTGTTGAGGGAAGGCAACGAGGCGGACTTGAAAGTGAGGCAGAATAGCAGGAATCCGATTTCAAGAGGTATGTTGGAATCACCTTTAAAGCACAGGAAGAGGGGCACAACTTCGACAATGATGCACTTGGCCAAAAAGGGTGTATGCGTTTTTTCCTGAATATATTCAGGAGAAAACACATACGCCCATTTTGGCCAAGCAAGCAAGCGGGCAATGCAAATCTGCACTACAAAGAAGTATCACTTCCCACCGGTCAAAAGGGACATCCACAAAATGTGTAAAATCCAGAAAGGCAAGACAGGCACTGGAGAACAGGGAGCCTTGTTATGCTGATGGGCGGGATGTAAATTGCCAACTGCCTCTCTGGAGGAGTGCATTGTGTTCCCTAAAACAAGTAAAGAACAGAGCTACAGAGCCAAGGGCACTTCCAGTCTACGGAATATACCTTGGGAAAACTGAAAATCAATAAGACAGAGCCACCCCAAAATTTAGGGCTGCACTGCTTACAAGGACCTCAACTTTGGTACACCTTAAATATCCCAGGAAATATAAAAATGGTTCAAAAAATTGTGGTTCTTACGTATGATGGAATATCCCTCAGCCATGAAATCAATGTCATAAGACCAGTAGCAGCAAAATGGGTGGATTCAGGTACGATGATTCTAAGTGAAATAAGTCACACAGAAAAAGAAACTTATCATAAGATATCACTTATGAAGATCCTGTAAACATGGCTACACTTGAACTAAGTTAGGAAAGAGAACAGTGCCTCGCATTTAGAAAAAACTCTTATGCCTGCTTAAGGGGGAAGGAGAGGTGGGGTGATGCATAAAGCCAGAGTTTGATAAAAGCACAGGTACCGTTCCAAAAACCAACTATGGAATAGACAAGACCTACACCTTCCTCAGTGAAAGGGACTCAAAACCCCATATTTCCCGCAGAGGAATATATCTGACTAGTAAGAATCTTAAAACCTATGTATTGATATGTCTCCGTAAGGGAATCAAGTGTGTCTAGACTGGCATAAACATGGCAGTGAGAATCAGCTCAAACCCACTATAAAAAGGAATTTCAAAAACAAAACAAAAAAACTGGGAAATTCTTTACAATTCCTTCAGGGTCTCTGATGGAACCTGGAATGACCTTATGTACTACGACAGGTGGATGAGGCATAAGGCTAGACACTTGGGACTGAGAGGATTTGTGTGATTGGGTGAGCAAATGCAGACCCTTTAAAGCACAAATGCCTGGCACCCATTCCATGGGTCCCAACTCTCCAGGATGAAGGGAATATTACTACAGCTATAACATGTACGGGAAACCTAGAGAACGGACACTCTGTGAATACGAAAGGTTTCTAAAACTCAACGAATAGTCCCTCTCCTGGTGCTCGGGTTTGACTTTCCATCTGCTTTACTATCAACCTCCCAACTTGGAGAGACAGCCCCTTTAACCTCCTGGTTCGCACAGGTTGCCAAATTGGCAGAGGATGAAAGGGAAGAGGGAGAGCCAATGAGAGAGTAGCTGTTAGGCATTTGGATGGGCACATATCACTCTAATTTCCCAGCAGGAAGAAGAATTAACCAAAGTCTCAGCCCCCCACCGGGAACCAGCATAGGTCCTGAACCAAAATTTTGGACTTGCGGTCAGCTCACCAAAAACGAGTTGAAAAATGGAGCTCAGGGGCACAGCAATTCACAAACTGGCCAAGTAATAAAGGACAACTATCGTCAAAAATCTGTTGAGGGAAGGCAACGAGGCGGACTTGAAAGCGAGGCAGAATAGCAGGAAACAGATTTCAAGAGGTACGTTGGAATCCCCTTTAAAGCACAGGAAGAGAGGCACAACTTCGACAATGATGCACTTGGGCAAAAATGGCGTATGCGTTTTCTCCTGAATATATTCAGGAGGAAACGTATACGCCCTTTTTGGCCAAGCAAGCAAGCGGGCAATGCAAATCTGCACTACAAAGAAGTATCACTTCCCACCGGTCAAAAGGGACATCCACAAAATGTGTAAAAACCAGAAAGGCAAGACAGGCCCTGGAGAACAGGGAGCCTTGTTATGCTGATGGGCGGGATGTAAATTGCCACCTGCCTCTCTGGAGGAGTGCATTGTGTTCCCTAAAACAAGTAAACAACAGAGCTACAGAGCCAAGGGCACTTCCAGTCTAGGGAATATACCTTGGGAAAACTGAAAATCAAAAAGACACAGCCACCCCAAAATTTAGGGCTGCACTGCTTATAATGACCTCAACTTGGGTACACCTTAAATATCCCAGGAAATATAAAAATGGTTCAAAAAATTGTGGTACTTACATAAGATGGAATATACCTCAGCCATGAAGTCAATGTCATACGACCAGTAGCAGCAAAATGGGTGGATTCAGGTACGATGATTCTAAGTGAAATAAGTCACAGAGAAAAAGAAACTTATCATAAGATATCACTTATGAAGATCCTGTAAACATGGCTACACTTGAACTGAGTTAGGAAAGAGAACAGTGTCTCACATTTAGAAAACACTCTTATGCCTGCTTCAGGGGGAAGGAGAGGTGGGGTGATGCATAAAACCAGAGTTTGATATAAGCAGAGGTACCGTTCCAAAAACCAACTATGGAATAGGCAAGACCTACACCTTCCTCAGTGAAAGGGACTCAAAACCCCATATTTCCCGCAGAGGAATATATCTGACTAGTAAGAATCTTAAAACCTATGTATTGATATGTCTCCGTAAGGGAATCAAGTGTGTCTAGACTGGCATAAACATGGCAGCGAGAATCAGCTCAAACCCACTATAAAAAGGAATTTCAAAAACAAAACAAAAAAACTGGGAAATTCTTTACAATTCCTTCAGAGTCTCTGATGAAACCTGGAATGACCCTATCTACAACGACAGCTGGATGTGGCATAAGGCGGGACACTTGGGACTCAGAGGATTGGTGAGATTGTGTGAACAAATGCAGACCCTTTAAAGCATTAATGCATGGCACCCATTCCATGGGTCCCAACTCTCCAGGTTGAAGGGAATATTACTACCGTTATAACATGAACGGGAAACCTAGAGAACGGACACACTGTGAATACGAAAGGTTTCTAAAACTCAACGAATAGTCCCTCTCCTGGTGCTCCGGTTTGACTTTCCATCTGCTTTACTATCAACCTCCCAACTTGGAGAGACAGCCCCTTTAACCTCCTGGTTCGCACAGGTTGCCAATTTGGCAGAGGATGAAAGGGAAGAGGGAGAACCAATGAGAGAGTACCTGATAGGCATTTGGACGGACACATATCACTGTAATTTCCCGGCAGGAAGAAGAATTAACCAAAGTCTCAGCCACCTACCGGGAACCAGTATAGGTCCTGAACCAAAATTTTGGACTTGCGGTCAGCCCACCAAAAACGAGTTGAATAATGGAGCTCAGGGGCACAGCAATTCACAAACTGGCCGAGTAATAAAGGACAACTATCGTCCAAAAATCTGTTGAGGGAAGGCAACGAGACAGACTTGAAAGCGAGGCAGAATAGCAGGAAACAGATTTCAAGAGGTACGTTGGAATCGCCTTTAAAGCACAGGAAGAGGGGCACAACTTCGACAATGATGCACTTGGCCAAAAAGGGCGTATGCGTTTTCTCCTGAATATATTCAGGAGAAAACGCATACGCCCTTTTTGGCCAAGCAAGCAAGCGGGCAATGCAAATCTGCACTACAAAGAAGTATCTCTTCCCACCGGTCAAAAGGGACATCCACAAAATGTGCAAAAACCAGAAAGGCAAGACAGGCCCTGGAGAACAGGGAGCCTTGTTATGCTGATGGGCGGGATGTAAATTGCCAACTGCCTCTCTGGAGGAGTGCATTGTGTTCCCTAAAACAAGTAAACAACAGAGCTACAGAGCCAAGGGCACTTCCAGTCTAGGGAATATACCTTGGGAAAACTGAAAATCAAAAAGACACAGCCACCCCAAAATTTAGGGCTGCACTGCTTACAAGGACCTCAACTTGGGTACACCTTAAATATCCCAGGAAATATAAAAATGGTTCAAAAAATTGTGGTACTTACGTACGATGGAATATACCTCAGCCATGAAATCAATGACATAAGACCAGTAGCAGTAAAATGGGTGGATTCAGGTACGATGATTCTAAGTGAAATAAGTCACACAGAAAAAGAAACTTATCATAAGATATCACTTATGAAGATCCTGTAAACATGGCTACACTTGAACTGAGTTAGGAAAGAGAACAGTGTCTCACATTTAGAAAACACTCTTATGCCTGCTTCAGGGGGAAGAGAGGTGGGGTGATGCATAAAACCAGAGTTTGATATAAGCACAGGTACCGTTCCAAAAACCAACTATGGAATAGACAAGACCTACACCTTCCTCAGTGAAAGGGACTCAAAACACCATATTTCCCACAGAGGAATATATCTGACTAGTAAGAATCTTACAACCGATGTATTGATATGTCTCCGTAAGGGAATCAAGTGTGTCTAGACTGGCTTAAACATGGCAGAGAGAATAAGCTCAAACCCACTATAAAAAGGAATTTCAAAAACAAAACAAAAAAACTGGGAAATTCTTTACAATTCCTTCAGGGTCAATGATGAAACCTGGAATGACCCTATCTACAAAGACAGCTGGATATGGCATAAGGCTGGACACTTGGGACTGAGGGGATTGGTGAGATTGGGTGAGCAAATGCAGACCCCTTAAAGCAATAATGCATGGCACCCATTCCATGGGTCCCTACTCTCCAGGTTGAAGGGAATATTACTACAGTTATAACATGTACGGGAAACCTAGAGAACGGACACACTGTGAACACGAAAGGTTTCTAAAACTCAACGAATAGTCCCTCTCCTGGTGCTCCGGTTTGACTTTCCACCTGTTTTACTATCAACCTCCCAACTTGGAGAGACAGCCCCTTTAACCTCCTGGTTCGCACAGGTTGCCAATTTGGCAGAGGATGAAAGGGAAGAGGGAGAACCAATGAGAGAGTAGCTGTTAGGCATTTGGACGGGCACATATCACTGTAATTTCCCGGCAGGAAGAAGAATTAACCAAAGTCTCAGCCCCCCACCGGGAACCAGTATAGGTCCTGAACCAAAATTTTGGACTTGCGGACAGCTCACCTAAAACGAGTTGAAAACTGGAGCTCAGAGGCACAGCAATTCACAAACTGGCCGAGTAATAAAGGACAACTATCGTCCAAAAATCTGTTGAGGGAAGGAAACGAGGCGGACTTGAAAGCGAGGCAGAATAG
This sequence comes from Hyperoodon ampullatus, assembly GCF_949752795.1. Taxonomy (NCBI): domain Eukaryota; kingdom Metazoa; phylum Chordata; class Mammalia; order Artiodactyla; family Ziphiidae; genus Hyperoodon; species Hyperoodon ampullatus. The sequence goes on from NW_027640875.1 coordinate 517,078, forward strand.
CAGGAAACAGATTTCAAGAGGTACGTTGGAATCACCTTTAAAGCACAGGAAGAGGGGCACAACTTCGACAATGATGCACTTGGCCATAAAGGGCGTATGCGTTTTCTCCTGAATATATTCAGGAGAAAATGCATACGCCCTTTTTGGCCAAGCAAGCAAGCGGGCAATGCAAATCTGCACTACAAAGAAGTATCACTTCCCACCGGTCAAAAGGGACATCCACAAAATGTGTAAAAACCAGAAAGGCAAGACAGGCCCTGGAGAACAGGGAGCCTTGTTATGCTGATGGGCGGGATGTAAATTGACAACTGCCTCTCTGGAGGAGTACATTGTGTTCCCTAAAACAAGTAAACAACAGAGCTACAGAGCCAAGGGCACATCCAGTCTAGGGAACATACCTTGGGAAAACTGAAAATCAAAAAGACACAGCCACCCCAAAATTTAGGGCTGCACTGCTTACAAGGACCTCAACTTGGGTACACCTTAAATATCCCAGGAAATATAAAAATGCTTCAAAAAATGGTTGTACTTATGTACGATGGAATATCCCTCAGCCATGAAATGAATGTCATAAGACCAGGAGCAGCAAAATGGGTGCATTCAGGTACGATGATTCTAAGTGAAATAAGTCACACAGAAAAAGAAACTTATCATAAGATATCACTTATGAAGATCCTGTAAACATGGCTACACTTGAACTGAGTTAGGAAAGAGATCAGTGTCTCACATTTAGAAAGTACTCTTATGCCTGCTTAAGGGGGAAGGAGAGGTGGGGTGATGCATAAAAACAGAGTTTGATATAAGCACAGGTACCATTCCAAAAACCAACTATGGAATAGACAAGACCTACACCTTCCTCAGTGAAAGGGATTCAAAACCCCATATTTCCCGCAGAGGAATATATCTGACTAGTAAGAATCTTAAAACCTATGTATTGATATGTCTCCGTAAGGGAATCAAGTGTGTCTAGACTGGCATAAACATGGCAGCGAGAATCAGCTCAAACCCACTATAAAAAGGAATTTCAAAAACAAAACAAAAAAACTGGGAAATTCTTTACAATTCCTTCAGGGTCTCTGATGAAACCTGGAATGACCCTATCTACAACGACAGCTGGATGTGGCATAAGGCTGGACACTTGGGACTGAGAAGATTGGTGAGATTGGGTGAACAAATGCAGACCCTTTAAAGCAATAATGCATGGCACACATTCCATGGGTCCCAACTCTCCAGGTTGAAGGGAATATTACTACAGTTATAACATGTACGGGAAACCTAGAGAACGGACACACTGTGAATACGAAAGGTTTCTAAAACTCAACGAATAGTCCCTCTCCTGGTGCTCCGGTTTGACTTTCCATCTGCTTTACTATCAACCTACCAACTTGGAGAGACAGACACTTTAACCTCCTGGTTCGCACAGGTTGCCAATTTGGCAGAGGATGAAAGGGAAGAGGGAGAACCAATGAGAGTGTACCTGATAGGCATTTGGACGGGCACATATCACTGTAATTTCCCGGCAGGAAGAAGAATTAACCAAAGTCTCAGCCACCTACCGGGAACCAGTATAGGTCCTGAACCAAAATTTTGGACCTGCGGTCAGCTCACCAAAAACGAGTGGAAAAATGGAGCTCAGGGGCACAGCAATTCACAAACTAGCCGAGTAATAAAGGACAACTATCGTCCAAAAATCTGTTGAGGGAAGGCAACGAGGCGGACTTGGAAGCGAGGCAGAATAGCAGGAAACAGATTTCAAGAGGTACGTTGGAATCGCCTTTAAAGCACAGGAAGAGGGGCACAACTTCGACAATGATTCACGTGGCCATAAAGGGCATATGCGTTTTCTCCTGCATATATTCAAGAGAAAACGCATACGCCCTTTTTGGCCAAGCAAGCAATAGGGCAATGCAAATCTCCACTACAAAGAAGTATCACTTCCCACCGGTCAAAAGGGACATCCACAAAATGTGTAAAAACCAGAAAGGCAAGACAGGCCCTGGAGAACCGGGAACCTTGTTATGCTGATGGGCGGGATGTAAATTATCAACTGGCTCTCTGGAGGAGTACATTGTGTTCCCTAAAACAAGTAAAGAACAGAGCTACAGAGCCAAGGGCACTTCCAGTCTAGGGAATATACCTTGGGAAAACTGAAAATCAAAAAGACACAGCCACCCCAAAATTTAGGGCTGCACTGCTTACAAGGACCTCAACTTGGGTACACCTTAAATATCCCAGGAAATATAAAAATGGTTCAAAAAATTGTTGTACTTACGTACGATGGAATATCCCTCAGCCATGAAATCAATGTCATAAGACCAGTAGCAGCAAAATGGGTGGATTCAGGTACGATGATTCTAAGTGAAATAAGTCACACAGAAAAAGAAACTTATCATAAGATATCACTTATGAAGATCCTGTAAACATGGCTACACTTGAACTGAGTTAGGAAAGAGAACAGTGTCTCACATTTAGAAAACACTCTTATGCCTGCTTAAGGGGGAAGGAGAGGTGGGGTGATGCATAAAACCAGAGTTTGATATAAGCACAGGTACCGTTCCAAAAACGAACTATGGAATAGACAAGACCTACACCTTCCTCAGTGAAAGGGACTCAAAACACCATATTTCCCGCAGAGGAATATATCTGACTAGTAATAATCTTAAAACCTATGGATTGATATGTCTACGTAAGGGAATCAAGTGTGTCTAGACTGGCATAAACATGGCAGCGAGAATCAGCTCAAACCCACTATATAAAGGAATTTCAAAAACAAAACAAAAAAACTGGGAAATTCTTTACAATTCCTTCAGGGTCTCTGATGAAACCTAGAATGACCCTATCTACAACGACAGCTGGATGTGGCATAAGGCTGGACACTTGGGACTGAGAGGATTGGTGAGATTGGGTGAACAAATGCAGACCCTTTAAAGCAATAATGCATGGCACCCATTCCATGGGTCCCAACTCTCCAGGTTGAAGGGAATATTACTACAGTTATAACATGTACGGGAAACCTAGAGAACGGACACACTGTGAATACGAAAGGTTTCTAAAACTCAACGAATAGTCCCTCTCCTGGTGCTCCGGTTTGACTTTCCATCTGCTTTACTATCAACCTCCCAACTTGGAGAGACAGCCCCTTTAACCTCCTGGTTCGCACAGGTTGCCAATTTGGCAGAGGATGAAAGGGAAGAGGGAGAACCAATGAGAGAGTACCAGATAGGCATTTGGACGGGCACATATCACTGTAATTTCCCGGCAGGAAGAAGAATTAACCAAAGTCTCAGCCACCTACCGGGAACCAGTATAGGTCCTGATCCAAAAATTTGGACTTGCGGTCAGCTCACCAAAAACGAGTTGAAAAATGGAGCTCAGGGGCACAGCAATTCAAAAACTGGCCCAGTAATAAAGGACAACTATCGTCCAAAAATCTGTTGAGGGAAGGCAACGAGACAGACTTGAAAGCGAGGCAGAATAGCAGGAAACATATTTCAAGAGGTACGTTGGAATCGCCTTTAAAGCACAGGAAGAGGGGCACAACTTCGACAATGATGCACTTGGCCAAAAAGGGCGTATGCGTTTTCTCCTGAATATATTCAGGAGAAAATGCATAAGCCCTTTTTGGCCAAACAAGCAAGCGGGCAATGCAAATCTGCACTACAAAGAAGTATCACTTCCCACCGGTCAAAAGGGACATCCACAAAATGTGTAAAAACCAGAAAGGCAAGACAGGCCCTGGAGAACAGGGAGCCTTGTTATGCTGATGGGCGGGATGTAAATTGCCAACTGCCTCTCTGGAGGAGTGCATTGTGTTCCCTAAAACAAGTAAACAACAGAGCTACAGAGCCAAGGGCACTTCCAGTCTAGGGAATATACCTTGGGAAAACTGAAAATCAATAAGACAGAGCCACCCCAAAATTTAGGGCTGCACTGCTTACAAGGACCTCAACTTGGGTACACCTTAAATATCCCAGGAAATATAAAAATGGTTCAAAAAATTGTGGTACTTACGTACGATGGAATATCCCTCAGCCATGAAATCAATGTCATAAGACCAGTAGCAGCAAAATGGGTGGATTCAGGTACGATGATTCTAAGTGAAATAAGTCACACAGAAAAAGAAACTTATCATAAGATATCACTTATGAAGATCCTGTAAACATGGCTACACTTGAACTGAGTTAGGAAAGAGAACAGTGTCTCACATTTAGAAAACACTCTTATGCCTGCTTAAGGGGGAAGGAGAGGTGGGGTGATGCATAAAACCAGAGTTTGTTATAAGCACAGGTACCGTTCCAAAAACCAACTATGGAATAGACAAGAGCTACACCTTCCTCAGTGAAAGGGACTCAAAACCCCATATTTCCCGCAGAGGAATATATCTGACTAGTAAGAATCTTAAAACCTATGTATTGATATGTCTCCGTAAGGGAATCAAGTGTGTCTAGACTGGCATAAACATGGCAGCGAGAATCAGCTCAAACCAACTATAAAAAGGAATTTCAAAAATGAAACAAAACAACTGGGAAATTCTTTACAATTCCTTCAGGGTCTCTGATGAAACCTGGAATGACCCTATCTACAATGACAGCTGGATGTGGCATAAGGCTGGACACTTGGGACTGAGAGGATTGGTTAGATTGGGTGAGCAAATGCAGACCCTTTAAAGCAATAATGCATGGCACACATTCCATGGGTCCCAACTCTCCAGGTTGAAGGGAATATTACTACAGCTACAACATGTACGGGAAACCTAGAGAACGGACACACTGTGAATACGAAAGGTTTCTAAAACTCAACGTATAGTCCCTCTCCTGGTGCTCCGGTTTGACTTTCCATCTGCTTTACTATCAACCTCCCAACTTGGAGAGACAGCCCCTTTAACCTCCTGGTTCGCACAGGTTGCCAATTTGACAGAGGATGAAAGGGAAGAGGGAGAACCAATGAGAGAGTAGCTGTTAGGCATTTGGACGGGCACATATCACTGTAATTTCCCGGCAGGAAGAAGAATTAACCAAAGTCTCAGCCACCCACCGGGAACCAGTATAGGTCCTGAACCAAAATTTTGGACCTGCGGTCAGCTCACCAAAAACGAGTGGAAAAATGGAGCTCAGGGGCACAGCAATTCACAAACTGGCCGAGTAATAAAGGACAACTATCGTCCAAAAATCTGTTGAGGGAAGGCAACGAGGCGGACTTGGAAGCGAGGCAGAATAGCAGGAAACAGATTTCAAGAGGTACGTTGGAATCGCCTTTAAAGCACAGGAAGAGGGGCACAACTTCGACAAAGATGCATGTGGCCATAAAGGGCGTATGCGTTTTCTCCTGCATATATTCAAGAGAAAACGCATACGCCCTTTTTGGCCAAGCAAGCAATAGGGCAATGCAAATCTGCACTACAAAGAAGTATCACTTCCCACCGGTCAAAAGGGACATCCACAAAATGTGTAAAAACCAGAAAGGCAAGACAGGCCCTGTAGAACAGGGAGCCATGTTATGCTGATGGGCGGGATGTAAATTATCAACTGCCTCTCTGGAGGAGTACATTGTGTTCCCTAAAACAAGTAAAGAACAGAGCTACAGAGCCAAGGACACTTCCAGTCTAGGGAATATACCTTGGGAAAACTGAAAATCAAAAAGACACAGCCACCCCAAAATTTAGGGCTGCACTGCTTAAAAGGACCTCAACTTGGGTACACATTAAATATCCCAGGAAATATAAAAATGGTTCAAAAAATTGTGGTACTTACGTACGATGGAATATCCCTCAGCCATGAAATCAATGTCATAAGACCAGTAGCAGCAAAATGGGTGGATTCAGGTACGATGATTCTAAGTGAAATAAGTCACACAGAAAAAGAAACTTATCATAAGATATCACTTATGAAGATCCTGTAAACATGGCTACACTTGAACTGAGTTAGGAAAGAGAACAGTGTCTCACATTTAGAAAACACTCTTATGCCTGCTTAAGGGGGAAGGAGAGGTGGGGTGATGCATAAAACCAGAGTTTGATATAAGCACAGGTACCGTTCCAAAAACCAACTATGGAATAGACAAGACCTACACCTTCCTCAGTGAAAGGGACTCAAAACCCCATATTTCCCGCAGAGGAATATATCTGACTAGTAAGAATCTTAAAACCTATGTATTGATATGTCTCCGTAAGGGAATCAAGTGTGTCTAGACTGGCATAAACATGGCAGTGAGAATCAGCTCAAACCCACTATAAAAAGGAATTTCAAAAACAAAACAAAAAAACTGGGAAATTCTTTACATTTCCTTCAGGGTCTCTGATGAAACCTGGAATGACCCTATCTACAACGACAGCTGGATGTGGCATAAGGCTGGACACTTGGGACTGAGAGGATTGGTGAGATTGGGTGAACAAATGCAGACCATTTAAAGCAATAATGCATGGCACACATTCCATGGGTCCCAACTCTCCAGGTTGAATGGAATATTACTACAGTTATAACATGTACGGGAAACCTAGAGAACAGACACACTGTGAATACGAAAGGATTCTAAAACTCAACGAATAGTCCCTCTCCTGGTGCTCCGGTTTGACTTTCCATCTGCTTTACTATCAACCTCCCAACTTGGAGAGACAGCCCCTTTAACCTCCTGGTTCGCACAGGTTGCCAATTTGGCAGAGGATGAAAGGGAAGAGGGAGAACCAATGAGAGAGTAGCTGATAGGCATTTGGACGGGCACATATCACTGTAATTTCCCGGCAGGAAGAAGAATTAACCAAAGTCTCAGCCCCCCACCGGGAACCAGTATAGGTCCTGAACCAAAATTTTGGACTTGCGGTCAGCTCACAAAAAACGCGTTGAAAAATGGAGCTCAGGGGCACAGCAATTCACAAACTGGCCGAGTAATAAAGGACAACTATCGTCCAAAAATCTGTTGAGGGAAGGGAATGAGGCAGAATTGAAAGCGAGGCAGAATAGCAGGAAACAGATTTCAAGAGGTATGTAGGAATCGCCTTTAAAGCACAGGAAGAGGGGCACAACTTCGACAATGATGCACTTGGCCAAAAGGGCGTATGCGTTTTCTCCTGAATATATTCAGGAGAAAACGCATACGCCCTTTTTGGCCAAGCAAGGAAGAGGGCAATGCAAATCTGCACTACAATGAAGTATCACTTCCCACCGGTCAAAAGGGACATCCACAAAATGTGTAAAAACCAGAAAGGCAAGACAGGCCCTGGAGATCAGGGAGCCTTGTTATGCTGATGGGCGGGATGTAAATTGCCAACTGCCTCTCTGGAGGAGTGCATTGTGTTCCCTAAAACAAGTAAACAACAGAGCTACAGAGCCAAGGGCACTTCCAGTCTAGGGAATATACCTTGGTAAAACTGAAAATCAAAAAGACACAGCCACCCCAAAATTTAGGGCTGCACTGCTTACAAGGACCTCAACTTGGGTACACCTTAAATATCCCAGGAAATATCAAAATGGTTCAAAAAATTGTGGTACTTACATACGATGGAATATCCCTCAGCCATGAAATCAATGTCATAAGACCAGTAGCAGCAAAATGGGTGGATTCAGGTACGATGATTCTAAGTGAAATAAGTCACAGAGAAAAAGAAACTTATCATAAGATATCACTTATGAAGATCCTGTAAACATGGCTACACTTGAACTGAGTTAGGAAAGAGAACAGTGTCTCACATTTAGAAAACACTCTTATGCCTGCTTAAGGGGGAAGGAGAGGTGGGGTGATGCATAAAACCAGACTTTGATATAAGCACAGGTATCGTTCCAAAAACCAACTACGGAATAGGCAAGACCTACACCTTCCTCAGTGAAAGGGACTCAAAACCCCATATTTCCCGCAGAGGAATATATCTGACTAGTAAGAATCTTAAAACCTATGTATTGATATGTCTCCGTAAGGGAACCAAGTGTGTCTAGACTGGCATAAACATGGCAGCGAGAATCAGCTCAAACCCACTATAAAAAGGAATTTCAAAAACAAAACAAAAAAACTGGGAAATTCTTTACAATTCCTTCAGAGTGTCTGATGAAACCTGGAATGACCCTATCTACAACGACAGCTGGATGTGGCATAAGGCGGGACAATTGGACTGAGAGGATTGGTGAGATTGGGTGAACAAATGCAGAACCTTTAAAGCATTAATGCATGGCACCCATTCCATGGGTCCCAACTCTCCAGGTTGAAGGGAATATTACTACAGTTATAACATGTACGGGAAACCTAGAGAACAGACACACTGTGAATACGAAAGGTTTCTAAAACTCAACGAATAGTCCCTCTCCTGGTGCTCCGGTTTGACTTTCCATCTGCTTTAGTATCAACCTCCCAACTTGGAGAGACAGCCCCTTTAACCTCCTCGTTCGCATAGGTTTCCAATTTGGCAGAGGATGAAAGGGAAGAGGGAGAACCAATGAGAGGGTAGCTGTTAGGCATTTGGACGGGAACATATCAATCTAACTTCCCGGCAGGAAGAAGAATTAACCAAAGTCTCAGCCCCCCACCAGGAACCAGTATAGGTCCTGAACCAAAATTTTGGACTTGCGGTCAGCTCACCAAAAACGAGTTGAAAAATGGAGCTCAGGGGCACAGCAATTCACAAACTGGCCGAGTAATAAAGGACAACTATCGTCCAAAAATCTGTTGAGGGAAGGCAACGAGGCGGACTTGAAAGCGAGGCAGAATAGCAGGAAACTGATTTCAAGAGGTACGTTGGAATCGCCTTTAAAGCACAGGAAGAGGGGCACAACTTCGACAATGATGCACTTGGCCAAAAAGGGCGTATGCGTTTTCCCCTGAATATATTCAGGAGAAAACGCATACGCCCTTTTTGGCCAAGCAAGCAAGCGGGCAATGCCAATCTGCTCTACAAAGAAGTATCACTTCCCACCGGTCAAAAGGGACATCCACAAAATGTGTAAAAACCAGAAAGGCAAGACAGGCCCTGGAGAACAGGGAGCCTTGTTATGCTGATGGGCGGGATGTAAATTGCGAACTGCGACTCTGGAGGAGTACATTGTGTTCCCTAAAACAAGTAAAGAACAGAGCTACAGAGCCAAGGGCACTTCCAGTCTAGGGAATATACCTTGGAAAAACTGAAAATCAATAAGACAGAGCCACCCCAAAATTTAGGGCTCCACTGCTTACAAGGACCTCAACTTGGGTACACCTTAAATATCCCAGGAAATATAAAAATGGTTCAAAAAATTGTGGTACTTACGTACGATGGAATATCCCTCAGCCATGAAATCAATGTCATAAGAACAGTAGCAGCAAAATGGGTGGATTCAGGTACGATGATTCTAAGTGAAATAAGTCACACAGAAAAAGAAACTTATCATAAGATATCACTTATGAAGATCCTGTAAACATGGCTACACTTGAACTGACTTAGGAAAGAGAACAGTGTCTCACATTTAGAAAACACTCTTATGCCTGCTTAAGGGGGAAGGAGAGGTGGGGTGATGCATAAAACCAGAGTTTGATATAAGCATAGGTACCGTTCCAAAAACCAACTATGGAATAGACAAGACCTACACCTTCCTCAGTGAAAGGGACTCAAAACCCCATATTTCCCGCAGAGGAATATATCTGACTAGTAAGAATCTTAAAACCTATGTATTGATATGTCTCCGTAAGGGAATCAAGTGTGTCTAGACTGGCATAAACATGGCAGCGAGAATCAGCTCAAACCCACTATAAAAAGGAATTTCAAAAACAAAACAAAAAAACTGGGAAATTCTTTACAATTCCTACAGGGTCTCTGATGAAACCTGGAATTACCCTATCTACAACGACAGCTGGATGTGGCATAAGGCTGGACACTTTGGACTGAGAGGATTGGTGAGATTGGGTGAACAAATGCAGACCATTTAAAGCAATAATGCATGGCACACATTCCATGGGTCCCAACTCTCCAGGTTGAAGGGAATATTACTACAGTTATAACATGTACGGGAAACCTAGAGAACGGACACACTGTGAATACGAAAGGTTTCTAAAACTCAACGAATAGTCCCTCTCCTGGTGCTCCGGTTTGACTTTCCATCTGCTTTACTATCAACCTCCCAACTTGGAGAGACAGCCCCTTTAACCTCCTGGTTCGCACAGGTTGCCAATTTGGCAGAGGATGAAAGGGAAGAGGGAGAACCAATGAGAGAGTAGCTGTTAGGCATTTGGATGGGCACATATCACTGTAATTTCCCGGCAGGAAGAAGAATTTACCAAAGTCTCAGCCCCCCACCGGGAACCAGTATAGGTCTTGAACCAAAATTTTGGACTTGCGGTCAGCTCACCAAAAACGAGTGGAAAAATGGAGCTCAGGGGCACAGCAATTCACAAACTGGCCGAGTAATAAAGGACAACTATCGTCCAAAAATCTGTTGAGGGAAGGCCACGAGGCGGACTTGGAAGCGAGGCAGAATAGCAGGAAACAGATTTCAAGAGGTACGTTGGAATCGCCTTTAAAGCACAGGAAGAGGGGCACAACTTCGACAAAGATGCACGTGGCCATAAAGGGCGTATGCGTTTTCTCCTGCATATATTCAAGAGAAAACGCATACGCCCTTTTTGGCCAAGCAAGCAATAGGGCAATGCAAATCTGCACTACAAAGAAGTATCACATCCCACCGGTCAAAAGGGACATCCACAAAATGTGTAAAAACCAGAAAGGCAAGACAGGCCCTGTAGAACAGGGAGCCATGTTATGCTGATGGGCGGGATGTAAATTATCAACTGCCTCTCTGGAGGAGTACATTGTGTTCCCTAAAACAAGTAAAGAACAGAGCTACAGAGCCAAGGGCACTTCCAGTCTAGGGAATATACCTTGGGAAAACTGAAAATCAAAAAGACACAGCCACCCCAAAATTTAGGGCTGCACTGCTTAAAAGGACCTCAACTTGGGTACACCTTAAATATCCCAGGAAATATAAAAATGGTTCAAAAAATTGTGGTACTTACGTACGATGGAATATCCCTCAGCCATGAAATCAATGTCATAAGACCAGTAGCAGCAAAATGGGTGGATTCAGGTACGATGATTCTAAGTGAAATAAGTCACACAGAAAAAGAAACTTATCATAAGATATCACTTATGAAGATCCTGTAAACATGGCTACACTTGAACTGAGTTAGGAAAGAGAACAGTGTCTCACATTTAGAAAACACTCTTATGCCTGCTTAAGGGGGAAGGAGAGGTGGGGTGATGCATAAAACCAGAGTTTGATATAAGCACAGGTACCGTTCCAAAAACCAACTATGGAATAGACAAGACCTACACCTTCCTCAGTGAAAGGGACTCAAAACCCCATATTTCCCGCAGAGGAATATATCTGACTAGTAAGAATCTTAAAACCTATGTATTGATATGTCTCCATAAGGGAATCAAGTGTGTCTAGACTGGCATAAACATCGCAGCGAGAATCAGCTCAAACCCACTATAAAAAGGAATTTCAAAAACAAAACAAAAAAACTGGGAAATTCTTTACATTTCCTTCAGGGTCTCTGATGAAACCTGGAATGACCCTATCTACAACGACAGCTGGATGTGGCATAAGGCTGGACACTTGGGACTGAGAGGATTGGTGAGATTGGGTGAACAAATGCAGACCATTTAAAGCAATAATGCATGGCACACATTCCATGGGTCCCAACTCTCCAGGTTGAATGGAATATTACTACAGTTATAACATGTACGGGAAACCTAGAGAACGGACACACTGTGAATACGAAAGGTTTCTAAAACTCAACGAATAGTCCCTCTCCTGGTGCTCCGGTTTGACTTTCCATCTGCTTTACTATGAACCTCCCAACTTGGAGAGACAGCCCCTTTAACCTCCTGGTTCGCACAGGTTGCCAATTTGGCAGAGGATGAAAGGGAAGAGGGAGAACCAATGAGAGAGTAGCTGTTAGGCATTTGGACGGGCACATATCACTGTAATTTCCCGGCAGGAAGAAGAATTAACCAAAGTCTCAGCCCCCCACCGGGAACCAGTATAGGTCCTGAACCAAAATTTTGGACTTGCGGTCAGCTCACAAAAAACGCGTTGAAAAATGGAGCTCAGGGGCACAGCAATTCACAAACTGGCCGAGTAATAAAGGACAACTATCGTCCAAAAATCTGTTGAGGGAAGGCAATGAGGCGGACTTGAAAGCGAGGCAGAATAGCAGGAAACAGATTTCAAGAGGTACGTTGGAATCGCCTTTAAAGCACAGGAAGAGGGGCACAACTTCGACAATGATGCACTTGGCCAAAAGGGCGTATGCGTTTTCTCCTGAATATATTCAGGAGAAAACGCATACGCCCTTTTTGGCCAAGCAAGCAAGCGGGCAATGCAAATCTGCACTACAAAGAAGTATCACTTCCCACCGGTCAAAAGGGACATCCACAAAATGTGTAAAAACCAGAAAGGCAAGACAGGCCCTGGAGAACAGGGAGCCTTGTTATGCTGATGGGCGGGATGTAAATTGCCAACTGCCTCTCTGGAGGAGTGCATTGTGTTCCCTAAAACAAGTAAACAACAGAGCTACAGAGCCAAGGGCACTTCCAGTCTAGGGAATATACCTTGGTAAAACTGAAAATCAAAAAGACACAGCCACCCCAAAATTTAGGGCTGCACTGCTTACAAGGACCTCAACTTGGGTACACCTTAAATATCCCAGGAAATATCAAAATGGTTCAAAAAATTGTGGTACTTACATACGATGGAATATCCCTCAGCCATGAAATCAATGTCATAAGACCAGTAGCAGCAAAATGGGTGGATTCAGGTACGATGATTCTAAGTGAAATAAGTCACAGAGAAAAAGAAACTTATCATAAGATATCACTTATGAAGATGCTGTAAACATGGCTACACTTGAACTGAGTTAGGAAAGAGAACAGTGTCTCACATTTAGAAAACACTCTTATGCCTGCTTAAGGGGGAAGGAGAGGTGGGGTGATGCATAAAACCAGACTTTGATATAAGCACAGGTATCGTTCCAAAAACCAACTACGGAATAGGCAAGACCTACACCTTCCTCAGTGAAAGGGACTCAAAACCCCATATTTCCCGCAGAGGAATATATCTGACAATAAGAATCTTAAAACCTATGTATTGATATGTCTCCGTAAGGGAACCAAGTGTGTCTAGACTGGCATAAACATGGCAGCGAGAATCAGCTCAAACCCACTATAAAAAGGAATTTCAAAAACAAAACAAAAAAACTGGGAAATTCTTTACAATTCCTTCAGAGTCTCTGATGAAACCTGGAATGACCCTATCTACAACGACAGCTGGATGTGGCATAAGGCGGGACACTTGGACTGAGAGGATTGGTGAGATTGGGTGAACAAATGCAGAACCTTTAAAGCATTAATGCATGGCACCCATTCCATGGGTCCCAACTCTCCAGGTTGAAGGGAATATTACTACAGTTATAACATGTACGGGAAACCTAGAGAACAGACACACTGTGAATACGAAAGGTTTCTAAAACTCAACGAATAGTCCCTCTCCTGGTGCTCCGGTTTGACTTTCCATCTGCTTTAGTATCAACCTCCCAACTTGGAGAGACAGCCCCTTTAACCTCCTCGTTCGCATAGGTTTCCAATTTGGCAGAGGATGAAAGGGAAGAGGGAGAACCAATGAGAGGGTAGCTGTTAGGCATTTGGACGGGAACATATCAATCTAACTTCCCGGCAGGAAGAAGAATTAACCAAAGTCTCAGCCCCCCACCAGGAACCAGTATAGGTCCTGAACCAAAATTTTGGACTTGCGGTCAGCTCACCAAAAACGAGTTGAAAAATGGAGCTCAGGGGCACAGCAATTCACAAACTGGCCGAGTAATAAAGGACAACTATCGTCCAAAAATCTGTTGAGGGAAGGCAACGAGGCGGACTTGAAAGCGAGGCAGAATAGCAGGAAACAGATTTCAAGAGGTACGTTGGAATCGCCTTTAAAGCACAGGAAGAGGGGCACAACTTCGACAATGATGCACGTGGCCAAAAAGGGCGTATGCGTTTTCTCCTGAATATATTCAGGAGAAAACGCATACGCCCTTTTTGGCCAAGCAAGCAAGCGGGCAATGCAAATCTGCATTACAAAGAAGTATCACTTCCCACCGGTCAAAAGGGACATCCACAAAATGTGTAAAAACCAGAAAGGCAAGACAGGCCCTGGAGAATAGGGAGCCTTGTTATGCTGATGGGCGGGATGTAAATTGCCAACTGCCTCTCTGGAGGAGTACATTGTGTTCCCTAAAACAAGTAAACAACAGAGCTATAGAGCCAAGGGCACTTCCACTCTAGGGAATATACCTTGGAAAAACTGAAAATCAATAAGACAAAGCCACTCCAAAATTTAGGGCTTCACTGCTTATAAGGACCTCAACTTGTGTACACCTTAAATATCCCAGGAAATATAAAAATGGTTCAGAAAATTGTGGTACTTACGTACGATGGAATATCCCTCAGCCATGAAATCAATGTCTTAAGACCAGTAGCAGTTAAATGGGTGGACTCAGGTACGATGATTCTAAGTGAAATAAGTCACAGAGAAAAAGAAACTTATCATAAGATATCACTTATGAAGATACTGTAAACATGGCTACACTTGAACTGAGTTAGGAAAGAGAACAGTGTCTCACATTTAGAAAACACTCTTATGCCTGCTTAAGGGGCAAGGAGAGGTGGGGTGATGCATAAAACCAGAATTTGATATAAGCACAGGTACCGTTCCAAAAACTAACTATGGAATAGACAAGACCTACACCTTCCTCAGTGAAAGGGACTCAAAACCCCATATTTCCCACAGAGGAATATATCTGACTAGTAAGAATCTTAAAACCTATGTATTGATATGTCTCCGTAAGGGAATCAAGTGTGTCTAGACTGGCATAAACATGGCAGCGAGAATCAGCTCAAACCCACTCTAAAAAGGAATTTCAAAAACAAAACAAAAAAAGTGGGAAATTCTTTACAATTCCTTCAGGGTCTCTGATGAAACCTGGAATGACCCTATCTACAACAATAGCTGGATGTGCATAAGGCTGGACACTTTGGACTGAGAGGATTGGTGAGATTGGGTGAACAAATGCAGACCATTTAAAGCAATAATGCATGGCACACATTCCATGGGTACCAACTCTCCAGGTTGAAGGGAATATTACTACAGATATAACATGTACGGGAATCCTAGAGAACGGACACACTGTGAATACGAAAGGTTTCTAAAACTCAACGAATAGTCCCTCTCCTGGTGCTCCGGTTTGACTTTCCATCTGCTTTATTATCAACCTCCCAACTTGGAGAGACAGCCCCTTTAACCTCCTGGTTCGCACAGGTTGCCAATTTGGCAGAGGATGAAAGGGAAGAGGGAGAACCAATGAGAGAGTAGCTGTTAGGCATTTGGACGGGCACATATCACTGTAATTTCCCGGCAGGAAGAAGAATTAACCAAAGTCTCAGCCACCCACCGGGAATCAGTATAGATCCTGAACCAAAATTTTGGACTTGCGGTCAGCTCACCAAAAACGAGTTGAAAAATGGAGCTCAGGGGCACAGCAATTCACAAACTGGCCGAGTAATAAAGGACAACTATCTTCCAAAAATCTGTTGAGGGAAGGCAACGAGGCGGACTTGAAAGCGAGGCAGAATAGCAGGAAACAGATTTCAAGAGGTACGTTGGAATCGCCTTTAAAGCACAGGAAGAGGGGCACAACTTCGACAATGATGCACTTGGCCAAAAAGGGCGTATGCGTTTTCTCCTGAATATATTCAGGAGAAAACGCATACGCCCTTTTTGGCCAAGCAAGCAAGCGGGCAATGCAAATCTGCACTACAAAGAAGTATCACTTCCCACCGGTCAAAAGGGACATCCACAAAATGTGTAAAAACCAGAAAGGAAAGACAGGCCCTGGAGAACAGGGAGCCTTGTTATGCTGATGGGCGGGATGTAAATTGCCAACTGCCTCTCTGGAGGAGTGCATTGTGTTCCCTAAAACAAGTAAACAACAGAGCTACAGAGCCAAGGGAATTCCAGTCTAGGGAATATACCTTGGGAAAACTGAAAATCAAAAAGACGCAGCCACCCCAAAATTAAGGGCTGCACTGCTTACAAGGACCTCAACTTGGGTACACCTTAAATATCCCAGGAAATATAAAAATGGTTCAAAAAATTGTGGTACTTACGTACGATGGAATATCCCTCAGCCATGAAATCAATGTCATAAGACCAGTAGCAGCAAAATGGGTGGATTCAGGTACGATGATTCTAAGTGAAATAAGTCACACAGAAAAAGAAACTTATCATAAGATATCACTTATGAAGATCCTGTAAACATGGCTACACTTGAACTGAGTTAGGAAAGAGAACAGTGTCTCACATTTAGAAAACACTCTTATGCCTGCTTAAGGGGGAAGGAGAGGTGGGGTGATGCATAAAACCAGAGTTTGATATAAGCACAGGTACCGTTCCAAAAACCAACTATGGAATAGACAAGACCTACACCTTCCTCAGTGAAAGGGACTCAAAACCCCATATTTCCCGCAGAGGAATATATCTGACTAGTAAGAATCTAAAAACCTATGTATTGATATGTCTCCGTAAGGGAATCAAGTGTGTCTAGACTGGGATAAATATGGCAGCGAGAATCAGCTCAAACCCACTATAAAAAGGAATATCAAAAATAAAACAAAAAAACTGGGAAATTCTTTACAATTCCTTCAGGGTCTCTGATGAAACCTGAAATGACCCTATCTACAATGACAGCTGGATGTGGCATAAGGCTGGACACTTGGGACTGAGAGGATTGGTGAGATTGGGTGAGCAAATGCAGACCCTTTAAAGCAATAATGCATGGCACACATTCCATGGGTCCCAACTCTCCAGGTTGAAGGGAATATTACTACAGATATAACATGTACGGGAATCCTAGAGAACTGACACACTGTGAATACGAAAGGCTTCTAAAACTCAATGAATAGTCCCTCTCCTGGTGCTCCGGTTTGACTTTCCATCTGCTTTATTATCAACCTCCCAACTTGGAGAGACAGCCCCTTTAACCTCCTGGTTCGCACAGGTTGCCAATTTGGCAGAGGATGAAAGGGAAGAGGGAGAACCAATGAGAGAGTAGCTGTTAGGCATTTGGACGGGCACATATCACTGCAATTTCCCGGCAGGAAGAAGAATTAACCAAAGTCTCAGCCACCCACCGGGAATCAGTATAGATCCTGAACCAAAATTTTGGACTTGCGGTCAGCTCACCAAAAACGAGTTGAAAAATGGAGCTCAGGGGCACAGCAATTCACAAACTGGCCGAGTAATAAAGGACAACTATCGTCCAAAAATCTGTTGAGGGAAGGCAACGAGGCGGACTTGAAAGCGAGGCAGAATAGCAGGAAACAGATTTCAAGAGGTACGTTGGAATCGCCTTTAAAGCACAGGAAGAGGGGCACAACTTCGACAATGATGCACTTGGCCAAAAAGGGCGTATGCGTTTTCTCCTGAATATATTCAGGAGAAAACGCATACGCCCTTTTTGGCCAAGCAAGCAAGCGGGCAATGCAAATCTGCACTACAAAGAAGTATCACTTCCCACCGGTCAAAAGGGACATCCACAAAATGTGTAAAAACCAGAAAGGCAAGACAGGCCCTGGAGAACAGGGAGCCTTGTTATGTTGATGGGCGGGATGTAAATTGCCAACTGCCTCTCTGGAGGAGTGCATTGTGTTCCCTAAAACAAGTAAACAACAGAGCTACAGAGCCAAGGGCACTTCCTGTCTAGGGAATATACCTGGGAAAAACTGAAAATCAATAAGACAGAGCCACCCCCAAATTTAGGGCTGCACTGCTTACAAGGACCTCAACTTGGGTACACCTTAAATATCCCAGGAAATATAAAAATGGTTCAAAAAATTGTGGTACTTACGTACGATGGAATATCCCTCAGCCATGAAATCAATGTCATAAGACCAGTAGCAGCAAAATGGGTGGATTCAGGTACGATGATTCTAAGTGAAATAAGTCACACAGAAAAAGAAACTTATCATAAGATATCACTTATGAAGATCCTGTAAACATGGCTACACTTGAACTGAGTTAGGAAAGAGAACAGTGTCTCACATTTAGAAAACACTCTTATGCCTGCTTAAGGGGGAAGGAGAGGTGGGGTGATGCATAAAACCAGAGTTTGATATAAGCACAGGTACCGTTCCAAAAACCAACTATGGAATAGACAAGACCTACACCTTCCTCAGTGAAAGGGACTCAAAACCCCATATTTCCCGCAGAGGAATATATCTGACTAGTAAGAATCTTAAAACCTATGTATTGATATGTCTCCGTAAGGGAATCAAGTGTGTCTAGACTGGGATAAATATGGCAGCGAGAATCAGCTCAAACCCACTATAAAAAGGAATTTCAAAAATAAAACAAAAAAACTGGGAAATTCTTTACAATTCCTTCAGGGTCTCTGATGAAACCTGAAATGACCCTATCTACAATGACAGCTGGATGTGGCATAAGGCTGGACACTTGGGACTGAGAGGATTGGTGAGATTGGGTGAGCAAATGCAGACCCTTTAAAGCAATAATGCATGGCACACATTCCATGGGTCCAAACTCTCCAGGTTGAAGTTAATATTACTACAGATATAACATGTACGGGAATCCTAGAGAACGGACACACTGTGAATACGAAAGGTTTCTAAAACTCAACGAATAGTCCCTCTCCTGTTGCTCCGGTTTGACTTTCCATCTGCTTTATTATCAACCTCCCAACTTGGAGAGATAGCCCCTTTAACCTCCTGGTTCGCACAGGTTGCCAATTTGGCAGAGGATGAAAGGGAAGAGGGAGAACCAATGAGAGAGTAGCTGTTAGGCATTTGGACGGGCACATATCACTGTAATTTCCCGGCAGGAAGAAGAATTAACCAAAGTCTCAGCCACCCACCGGGAATCAGTATAGATCCTGAACCAAAATTTTGGACTTGCGGTCAGCTCACCAAAAACGAGTTGAAAAATGGAGCTCAGGGGCACAGCAATTCACAAACTGGCCGAGTAATAAAGGACAACTATCGTCCAAAAATCTGTTGAGGGAAGGCAACGAGGCGGACTTGAAAGCGAGGCAGAATAGCAGGAAACAGATTTCAAGAGGTACGTTGGAATCGCCTTTAAAGCACAGGAAGAGGGGCACAACTTCGACAATGATGCACTTGGCCAAAAAGGGCGTATGCGTTTTCTCCTGAATATATTCAGGAGAAAACGCATACGCCCTTTTTGGCCAAGCAAGCAAGCGGGCAATGCAAATCTGCACTACAAAGAAGTATCACTTCCCACCGGTCAAAAGGGACATCCACAAAATGTGTAAAAACCAGAAAGGCAAGACAGGCCCTGGAGAACAGGGAGCCTTGTTATGCTGATGGGCGGGATGTAAATTGCCAACTGCCTCTCTGGAGGAGTGCATTGTGTTCCCTAAAACAAGTAAACAACAGAGCTACAGAGCCAAGGGCACTTCCAGTCTAGGGAATATACCTTGGGAAAACTGAAAATCAAAAAGACACAGCCACCCCAAAATTTAGGGCTGCACTGCTTACAAGGACCTCAACTTGGGTACACCTTAAATATCCCAGGAAATATAAAAATGGTTCAAAAAATTGTGGTACTTACGTACGATGGAATATCCCTCAGCCATGAAATCAATGTCATAAGACCAGTAGCAGCAAAATGGGTGGATTCAGGTACGATGATTCTAAGTGAAATAAGTCACACAGAAAAAGAAACTTATCATAAGATATCACTTATGAAGATCCTGTAAACATGGCTACACTTGAACTGAGTTAGGAAAGAGAACAGTGTCTCACATTTAGAAAACACTCTTATGCCTGCTTAAGGGGGAAGGAGAGGTGGGGTGATGCATAAAACCAGAGTTTGATATAAGCACAGGTACCGTTCCAAAAACCAACTATGGAATAGACAAGACCTACACCTTCCTCAGTGAAAGGGACTCAAAACCCCATATTTCCCGCAGAGGAATATATCTGACTAGTAAGAATCTTAAAACCTATGTATTGATATGTCTCCATAAGGGAATCAAGTGTGTCTAGACTGGGATAAATATGGCAGCGAGAATCAGCTCAAACCCACTATAAAAAGGAATTTCAAAAATAAAACAAAAAAACTGGGAAATTCTTTACAATTCCTTCAGGGTCTCTGATGAAACCTGAAATGACCCTATCTACAATGACAGCTGGATGTGGCATAAGGCTGGACACTTGGGACTGAGAGGATTGGTGAGATTGGGTGAGCAAATGCAGACCCTTTAAAGCAATAATGCATGGCACACATTCCATGGGTCCCAACTCTCCAGGTTGAAGGGAATATTACTACAGATATAACATGTACGGGAATCCTAGAGAACGGACACACTGTGAATACGAAAGGTTTCTAAAACTCAACGAATAGTCCCTCTCCTGGTGCTCCGGTTTGACTTTCCATCTGCTTTATTATCAACCTCCCAACTTGGAGAGACAGCCCCTTTAACCTCCTGGTTCGCACAGGTTGCCAATTTGGCAGAGGATGAAAGGGAAGAGGGAGAACCAATGAGAGAGTAGCTGTTAGGCATTTGGACGGGCACATATCACTGTAATTTCCCGGCAGGAAGAAGAATTAACCAAAGTCTCAGCCACCCACCGGGAATCAGTATAGATCCTGAACCAAAATTTTGGACTTGCGGTCAGCTCACCAAAAACGAGTTGAAAAATGGAGCTCAGGGGCACAGCAATTCACAAACTGGCCGAGTAATAAAGGACAACTATCGTCCAAAAATCTGTTGAGGGAAGGCAACGAGGCGGACTTGAAAGCGAGGCAGAATAGCAGGAAACAGATTTCAAGAGGTACGTTGGAATCGCCTTTAAAGCACAGGAAGAGGGGCACAACTTCGACAATGATGCACTTGGCCAAAAAGGGCGTATGCGTTTTC
This sequence comes from Hyperoodon ampullatus, assembly GCF_949752795.1. Lineage (NCBI taxonomy): Eukaryota > Metazoa > Chordata > Mammalia > Artiodactyla > Ziphiidae > Hyperoodon > Hyperoodon ampullatus. The sequence continues at coordinate 538,045 of NW_027640875.1, forward strand.
TCCTGAATATATTCAGGAGAAAACGCATACGCCCTTTTTGGCCAAGCAAGCAAGCGGGCAATGCAAATCTGCACTACAAAGAAGTATCACTTCCCACCGGTCAAAAGGGACATCCACAAAATGTGTAAAAACCAGAAAGGCAAGACAGGCCCTGGAGAACAGGGAGCCTTGTTATGCTGATGGGCGGGATGTAAATTGCCAACTGCCTCTCTGGAGGAGTGCATTGTGTTCCCTAAAACAAGTAAACAACAGAGCTACAGAGCCAAGGGCACTTCCAGTCTAGGGAATATACCTTGGGAAAACTGAAAATCAAAAAGACACAGCCACCCCAAAATTTAGGGCTGCACTGCTTACAAGGACCTCAACTTGGGTACACCTTAAATATCCCAGGAAATATAAAAATGGTTCAAAAAATTGTGGTACTTACGTACGATGGAATATCCCTCAGCCATGAAATCAATGTCATAAGACCAGTAGCAGCAAAATGGGTGGATTCAGGTACGATGATTCTAAGTGAAATAAGTCACACAGAAAAAGAAACTTATCATAAGATATCACTTATGAAGATCCTGTAAACATGGCTACACTTGAACTGAGTTAGGAAAGAGAACAGTGTCTCACATTTAGAAAACACTCTTATGCCTGCTTAAGGGGGAAGGAGAGGTGGGGTGATGCATAAAACCAGAGTTTGATATAAGCACAGGTACCGTTCCAAAAACCAACTATGGAATAGACAAGACCTACACCTTCCTCAGTGAAAGGGACTCAAAACCCCATATTTCCCGCAGAGGAATATATCTGACTAGTAAGAATCTTAAAACCTATGTATTGATATGTCTCCATAAGGGAATCAAGTGTGTCTAGACTGGGATAAATATGGCAGCGAGAATCAGCTCAAACCCACTATAAAAAGGAATTTCAAAAATAAAACAAAAAAACTGGGAAATTCTTTACAATTCCTTCAGGGTCTCTGATGAAACCTGAAATGACCCTATCTACAATGACAGCTGGATGTGGCATAAGGCTGGACACTTGGGACTGAGAGGATTGGTGAGATTGGGTGAGCAAATGCAGACCCTTTAAAGCAATAATGCATGGCACACATTCCATGGGTCCCAACTCTCCAGGTTGAAGGGAATATTACTACAGATATAACATGTACGGGAATCCTAGAGAACGGACACACTGTGAATACGAAAGGTTTCTAAAACTCAACGAATAGTCCCTCTCCTGGTGCTCCGGTTTGACTTTCCATCTGCTTTATTATCAACCTCCCAACTTGGAGAGACAGCCCCTTTAACCTCCTGGTTCGCACAGGTTGCCAATTTGGCAGAGGATGAAAGGGAAGAGGGAGAACCAATGAGAGAGTAGCTGTTAGGCATTTGGACGGGCACATATCACTGTAATTTCCCGGCAGGAAGAAGAATTAACCAAAGTCTCAGCCACCCACCGGGAATCAGTATAGATCCTGAACCAAAATTTTGGACTTGCGGTCAGCTCACCAAAAACGAGTTGAAAAATGGAGCTCAGGGGCACAGCAATTCACAAACTGGCCGAGTAATAAAGGACAACTATCGTCCAAAAATCTGTTGAGGGAAGGCAACGAGGCGGACTTGAAAGCGAGGCAGAATAGCAGGAAACAGATTTCAAGAGGTACGTTGGAATCGCCTTTAAAGCACAGGAAGAGGGGCACAACTTCGACAATGATGCACTTGGCCAAAAAGGGCGTATGCGTTTTCTCCTGAATATATTCAGGAGAAAACGCATACGCCCTTTTTGGCCAAGCAAGCAAGCGGGCAATGCAAATCTGCACTACAAAGAAGTATCACTTCCCACCGGTCAAAAGGGACATCCACAAAATGTGTAAAAACCAGAAAGGCAAGACAGGCCCTGGAGAACAGGGAGCCTTGTTATGCTGATGGGCGGGATGTAAATTGCCAACTGCCTCTCTGGAGGAGTGCATTGTGTTCCCTAAAACAAGTAAACAACAGAGCTACAGAGCCAAGGGCACTTCCAGTCTAGGGAATATACCTTGGGAAAACTGAAAATCAAAAAGACACAGCCACCCCAAAATTTAGGGCTGCACTGCTTACAAGGACCTCAACTTGGGTACACCTTAAATATCCCAGGAAATATAAAAATGGTTCAAAAAATTGTGGTACTTACGTACGATGGAATATCCCTCAGCCATGAAATCAATGTCATAAGACCAGTAGCAGCAAAATGGGTGGATTCAGGTACGATGATTCTAAGTGAAATAAGTCACACAGAAAAAGAAACTTATCATAAGATATCACTTATGAAGATCCTGTAAACATGGCTACACTTGAACTGAGTTAGGAAAGAGAACAGTGTCTCACATTTAGAAAACACTCTTATGCCTGCTTAAGGGGGAAGGAGAGGTGGGGTGATGCATAAAACCAGAGTTTGATATAAGCACAGGTACCGTTCCAAAAACCAACTATGGAATAGACAAGACCTACACCTTCCTCAGTGAAAGGGACTCAAAACCCCATATTTCCCGCAGAGGAATATATCTGACTAGTAAGAATCTTAAAACCTATGTATTGATATGTCTCCGTAAGGGAATCAAGTGTGTCTAGACTGGGATAAATATGGCAGCGAGAATCAGCTCAAACCCACTATAAAAAGGAATTTTAAAAATAAAACAAAAAAACTGGGAAATTCTTTACAATTCCTTCAGGGTCTCGGATGAAACCTGAAATGACCCTATCTACAATGACAGCTGGATGTGGCATAAGGCTGGACACTTGGGACTGAGAGGATTGGTGAGATTGGGTGAGCAAATGCAGACCCTTTAAAGCAATAATGCATGGCACACATTCCATGGGTCCCAACTCTCCAGGTTGAAGGGAATATTACTACAGATATAACATGTACGGGAATCCTAGAGTACGGACACACTGTGAATACGAAAGGTTTCTAAAACTCAACGAATAGTCCCTCTCCTGGTGCTCCGGTTTGACTTTCCATCTGCTTTATTATCAACCTCCCAACTTGGAGAGACAGCCCCTTTAACCTCCTGGTTCGCACAGGTTGCCAATTTGGCAGAGGATGAAAGGGAAGAGGGAGAACCAATGAGAGAGTAGCTGTTAGGCATTTGGACGGGCACATATCACTGTAATTTCCCGGCAGGAAGAAGAATTAACCAAAGTCTCAGCCACCCACCGGGAATCAGTATAGATCCTGAACCAAAATTTTGGACTTGCGGTCAGCTCACCAAAAACGAGTTGAAAAATGGAGCTCAGGGGCACAGCAATTCACAAACTGGCCGAGTAATAAAGAACAACTATCGTCCAAAAATCTGTTGAGGGAAGGCAACGAGGCGGACTTGAAAGCGAGGCAGAATAGCAGGAAACAGATTTCAAGAGGTACGTTGGAATCGCCTTTAAAGCACAGGAAGAGGGGCACAACTTCGACAATGATGCACTTGGCCAAAAAGGGCGTATGCGTTTTCTCCTGAATATATTCAGGAGAAAACGCATACGCCCTTTTTGGCCAAGCAAGCAAGCGGGCAATGCAAATCTGCACTACAAAGAAGTATCACTTCCCACCGGTCAAAAGGGACATCCACAAAATGTGTAACCAGAAAGGCAAGACAGGCCCTGGAGAACAGGGAGCCTTGTTATGCTGATGGGCGGGATGTAAATTGCCAACTGCCTCTCTGGAGGAGTGCATTGTGTTCCCTAAAACAAGTAAACAACAGAGCTACAGAGCCAAGGGCACTTCCAGTCTAGGGAATATACCTTGGGAAAACTGAAAATCAAAAAGACACAGCCACCCCAAAATTTAGGGCTGCACTGCTTACAAGGACCTCAACTTGGGTACACCTTAAATATCCCAGGAAATATAAAAATGGTTCAAAAAATTGTGGTACTTACGTACGATGGAATATCCCTCAGCCATGAAATCAATGTCATAAGACCAGTAGCAGCAAAATGGGTGGATTCAGGTACGATGATTCTAAGTGAAATAAGTCACACAGAAAAAGAAACTTATCATAAGATATCACTTATGAAGATCCTGTAAACATGGCTACACTTGAAGTGAGTTAGGAAAGAGAACAGTGTCTCACATTTAGAAAATACTCTTATGCCTGCTTAAGGGGGAAGGAGAGGTGGGGTGATGCATAAAACCAGAGTTTGATATAAGCACAGGTACCGTTCCAAAAACCAACTATGGAATAGACAAGACCTACACCTTCCTCAGTGAAAGGGACTCAAAACCCCATATTTCCCGCAGAGGAATATATCTGACTAGTAAGAATCTTAAAACCTATGTATTGATATGTCTCCGTAAGGGAATCAAGTGTGTCTAGACTGGGATAAATATGGCAGCGAGAATCAGCTCAAACCCACTATAAAAAGGAATTTTAAAAATAAAACAAAAAAACTGGGAAATTCTTTACAATTCCTTCAGGGTCTCGGATGAAACCTGAAATGACCCTATCTACAATGACAGCTGGATGTGGCATAAGGCTGGACACTTGGGACTGAGAGGATTGGTGAGATTGGGTGAGCAAATGCAGACCCTTTAAAGCAATAATGCATGGCACACATTCCATGGGTCCCAACTCTCCAGGTTGAAGGGAATATTACTACAGATATAACATGTACGGGAATCCTAGAGAACGGACACACTGTGAATACGAAAGGTTTCTAAAACTCAACGAATAGTCCCTCTCCTGTTGCTCCGGTTTGACTTTCCATCTGCTTTATTATCAACCTCCCAACTTGGAGAGACAGCCCCTTTAACCTCCTGGTTCTCACAGGTTGCCAATTTGGCAGAGGATGAAAGGGAAGAGGGAGAACCAATGAGAGAGTAGCTGTTAGGCATTTGGACGGGCACATATCACTGTAATTTCCCGGCAGGAAGAAGAATTAACCAAAGTCTCAGCCACCCACCGGGAATCAGTATAGATCCTGAACCAAAATTTTGGACTTGCGGTCAGCTCACCAAAAACGAGTTGAAAAATGGAGCTCAGGGGCACAGCAATTCACAAACTGGCCGAGTAATAAAGGACAACTATCGTCCAAAAATCTGTTGAGGGAAGGCAACGAGGCGGACTTGAAAGCGAGGCAGAATAGCAGGAAACAGATTTCAAGAGGTACGTTGGAATCGCCTTTAAAGCACAGGAAGAGGGGCACAACTTCGACAATGATGCACTTGGCCAAAAAGGGCGTATGCGTTTTCTCCTGAATATATTCAGGAGAAAACGCATACGCCCTTTTTGGCCAAGCAAGCAAGCGGGCAATGCAAATCTGCACTACAAAGAAGTATCACTTCCCACCGGTCAAAAGGGACATCCACAAAATGTGTAAAAACCAGAAAGGCAAGACAGGCCCTGGAGAACAGGGAGCCTTGTTATGCTGATGGGCGGGATGTAAATTGCCAACTGCCTCTCTGGAGGAGTGCATTGTGTTCCCTAAAACAAGTAAACAACAGAGCTACAGAGCCAAGGGCACTTCCAGTCTAGGGAATATACCTTGGGAAAACTGAAAATCAAAAAGACACAGCCACCCCAAAATTTAGGGCTGCACTGCTTACAAGGACCTCAACTTGGGTACACCTTAAATATCCCAGGAAATATAAAAATGGTTCAAAAAATTGTGGTACTTACGTACGATGGAATATCCCTCAGCCATGAAATCAATGTCATAAGACCAGTAGCAGCAAAATGGGTGGATTCAGGTACGATGATTCTAAGTGAAATAAGTCACACAGAAAAAGAAACTTATCATAAGATATCACTTATGAAGATCCTGTAAACATGGCTACACTTGAACTGAGTTAGGAAAGAGAACAGTGTCTCACATTTAGAAAACACTCTTATGCCTGCTTAAGGGGGAAGGAGAGGTGGGGTGATGCATAAAACCAGAGTTTGATATAAGCACAGGTACCGTTCCAAAAACCAACTATGGAATAGACAAGACCTACACCTTCCTCAGTGAAAGGGACTCAAAACCCCATATTTCCCGCAGAGGAATATATCTGACTAGTAAGAATCTTAAAACCTATGTATTGATATGTCTCCGTAAGGGAATCAAGTGTGTCTAGACTGGGATAAATATGGCAGCGAGAATCAGCTCAAACCCACTATAAAAAGGAATTTCAAAAATAAAACAAAAAAACTGGGAAATTCTTTACAATTCCTTCAGGGTCTCTGATGAAACCTGAAATGACCCTATCTACAATGACAGCTGGATGTGGCATAAGGCTGGACACTTGGGACTGAGAGGATTGGTGAGATTGGGTGAGCAAATGCAGACCCTTTAAAGCAATAATGCATGGCACACATTCCATGGGTCCCAACTCTCCAGGTTGAAGGGAATATTACTACAGATATAACATGTACGGGAATCCTAGAGAACGGACACACTGTGAATACGAAAGGCTTCTAAAACTCAACGAATAGTCCCTCTCCTGGTGCTCCGGTTTGACTTTCCATCTGCTTTATTATCAACCTCCCAACTTGGAGAGACAGCCCCTTTAACCTCCTGGTTCGCACAGGTTGCCAATTTGGCAGAGGATGAAAGGGAAGAGGGAGAACCAATGAGAGAGTAGCTGTTAGGCATTTGGACGGGCACATATCACTGCAATTTCCCGGCAGGAAGAAGAATTAACCAAAGTCTCAGCCACCCACCGGGAATCAGTATAGATCCTGAACCAAAATTTTGGACTTGCGGTCAGCTCACCAAAAACGAGTTGAAAAATGGAGCTCAGGGGCACAGCAATTCACAAACTGGCTGAGTAATAAAGAACAACTATCGTCCAAAAATCTGTTGAGGGAAGGCAACGAGGCGGACTTGAAAGCGAGGCAGAATAGCAGGAAACAGATTTCAAGAGGTACGTTGGAATCGCCTTTAAAGCACAGGAAGAGGGGCACAACTTCGACAATGATGCACTTGGCCAAAAAGGGCGTATGCGTTTTCTCCTGAATATATTCAGGAGAAAACGCATACGCCCTTTTTGGCCAAGCAAGCAAGCGGGCAATGCAAATCTGCACTACAAAGAAGTATCACTTCCCACCGGTCAAAAGGGACATCCACAAAATGTGTAAAAACCAGAAAGGCAAGACAGGCCCTGGAGAACAGGGAGCCTTGTTATGCTGATGGGCGGGATGTAAATTGCCAACTGCCTCTCTGGAGGAGTGCATTGTGTTCCCTAAAACAAGTAAACAACAGAGCTACAGAGCCAAGGGCACTTCCAGTCTAGGGAATATACCTTGGGAAAACTGAAAATCAAAAAGACACAGCCACCCCAAAATTTAGGGCTGCACTTCTTACAAGGACCTCAACTTGGGTACACCTTAAATATCCCAGGAAATATAAAAATGGTTCAAAAAATTGTGTTACTTACGTACGATGGAATATCCCTCAGCCATGAAATCAATGTCATAAGACCAGTAGCAGCAAAATGGGTGGATTCAGGTACGATGATTCTAAGTGAAATAAGTCACAGAGAAAAAGAAACTTATCATAAGATATCACTTATGAAGTTCCTGTAAACATGGCTACACTTGAACTGAGTTAGGAAAGAGAACAGTGTCTCACATTTAGAAAACACTCTTATGCCTGCTTAAGGGGGAAGGAGAGGTGGGGTGATGCATAAAACCAGAGTTTGATATAAGCACAGGTACCGTTCCAAAAACCAACTATGGAATAGACAAGACCTACACCTTCCTCAGTGAAAGGGACTCAAAACCCCATATTTCCCGCAGAGGAATATATCTGACTAGTAAGAATCTTAAAACCTATGTATTGATATGTCTCCGTAAGGGAATCAAGTGTGTCTAGACTGGGATAAATATGGCAGCGAGAATCAGCTCAAACCCACTATAAAAAGGAATTTTAAAAATAAAACAAAAAAACTGGGAAATTCTTTACAATTCCTTCAGGGTCTCGGATGAAACCTGAAATGACCCTATCTACAATGACAGCTGGATGTGGCATAAGGCTGGACACTTGGGACTGAGAGGATTGGTGAGATTGGGTGAGCAAATGCAGACCCTTTAAAGCAATAATGCATGGCACACATTCCATGGGTCCCAACTCTCCAGGTTGAAGGGAATATTACTACAGATATAACATGTACGGGAATCCTAGAGAACGGACACACTCTGAATACGAAAGGTTTCTAAAACTCAACGAATAGTCCCTCTCCTGGTGCTCCGGTTTGACTTTCCATCTGCTTTATTATCAACCTCCCAACTTGGAGAGACAGCCCCTTTAACCTCCTGGTTCGCACAGGTTGCCAATTTGGCAGAGGATGAAAGGGAAGAGGGAGAACCAATGAGAGAGTAGCTGTTAGGCATTTGGACGGGCACATATCACTGTAATTTCCCGGCAGGAAGAAGAATTAACCAAAGTCTCAGCCACCCACCGGGAATCAGTATAGATCCTGAACCAAAATTTTGGACTTGCGGTCAGCTCACCAAAAACGAGTTGAAAAATGGAGCTCAGGGGCACAGCAATTCACAAACTGGCCGAGTAATAAAGAACAACTATCGTCCAAAAATCTGTTGAGGGAAGGCAACGAGGCGGACTTGAAAGCGAGGCAGAATAGCAGGAAACAGATTTCAAGAGGTACGTTGGAATCGCCTTTAAAGCACAGGAAGAGGGGCACAACTTCGACAATGATGCACTTGGCCAAAAAGGGCGTATGCGTTTTCTCCTGAATATATTCAGGAGAAAACGCATACGCCCTTTTTGGCCAAGCAAGCAAGCGGGCAATGCAAATCTGCACTACAAAGAAGTATCACTTCCCACCGGTCAAAAGGGACATCCACAAAATGTGTAAAAACCAGAAAGGCAAGACAGGCCCTGGAGAACAGGGAGCCTTGTTATGCTGATGGGCGGGATGTAAATTGCCAACTGCCTCTCTGGAGGAGTGCATTGTGTTCCCTAAAACAAGTAAACAACAGAGCTACAGAGCCAAGGGCACTTCCAGTCTAGGGAATATACCTTGGGAAAACTGAAAATCAAAAAGACACAGCCACCCCAAAATTTAGGGCTGCACTGCTTACAAGGACCTCAACTTGGGTACACCTTAAATATCCCAGGAAATATAAAAATGGTTCAAAAAATTGTGGTACTTACGTACGATGGAATATCCCTCAGCCATGAAATCAATGTCATAAGACCAGTAGCAGCAAAATGGGTGGATTCAGGTACGATGATTCTAAGTGAATAAGTCACACAGAAAAAGAAACTTATCATAAGATATCACTTATGAAGATCCTGTAAACATGGCTACACTTGAACTGAGTTAGGAAAGAGAAGAGTGTCTCACATTTAGAAAACACTCTTATGCCTGCTTAAGGGGGAAGGAGAGGTGGGGTGATGCATAAAACCAGAGTTTGATATAAGCACAGGTACCGTTCCAAAAACCAACTATGGAATAGACAAGACCTACACCTTCCTCAGTGAAAGGGACTCAAAACCCCATATTTCCCGCAGAGGAATATATCTGACTAGTAAGAACCTTAAAACCTATGTATTGATATGTCTCCGTAAGGGAATCAAGTGTGTCTAGACTGGGATAAATATGGCAGCGAGAATCAGCTCAAACCCACTATAAAAAGGAATTTCAAAAATAAAACAAAAACCTGGGAAATTCTTTACAATTCCTTCAGGGTCTCTGATGAAACCTGAAATGACCCTATCTACAATGACAGCTGGATGTGGCATAAGGCTGGACACTTGGGACTGAGAGGATTGGTGAGATTGGGTGAGCAAATGCAGACCCTTTAAAGCAATAATGCATGGCACACATTCCATGGGTCCCAACTCTCCAGGTTGAAGGGAATATTACTACAGATATAACATGTACGGGAATCCTAGAGAACGGACACACTGTGAATACGAAAGGCTTCTAAAACTCAACGAATAGTCCCTCTCCTGGTGCTCCGGTTTGACTTTCCATCTGCTTTATTATCAACCTCCCAACTTGGAGAGACAGCCCCTTTAACCTCCTGGTTCGCACAGGTTGCCAATTTGGCAGAGGATGAAAGGGAAGAGGGAGAACCAATGAGAGAGTAGCTGTTAGGCATTTGGACGGGCACATATCACTGCAATTTCCCGGCAGGAAGAAGAATTAACCAAAGTCTCAGCCACCCACCGGGAATCAGTATAGATCCTGAACCAAAATTTTGGACTTGCGGTCAGCTCACCAAAAACGAGTTGAAAAATGGAGCTCAGGGGCACAGCAATTCACAAACTGGCTGAGTAATAAAGAACAACTATCGTCCAAAAATCTGTTGAGGGAAGGCAACGAGGCGGACTTGAAAGCGAGGCAGAATAGCAGGAAACAGATTTCAAGAGGTACGTTGGAATCGCCTTTAAAGCACAGGAAGAGGGGCACAACTTCGACAATGATGCACTTGGCCAAAAAGGGCGTATGCGTTTTCTCCTGAATATATTCAGGAGAAAACGCATACGCCCTTTTTGGCCAAGCAAGCAAGCGGGCAATGCAAATCTGCACTACAAAGAAGTATCACTTCCCACCGGTCAAAAGGGACATCCACAAAATGTGTAAAAACCAGAAAGGCAAGACAGGCCCTGGAGAACAGGGAGCCTTGTTATGCTGATGGGCGGGATGTAAATTGCCAACTGCCTCTCTGGAGGAGTGCATTGTGTTCCCTAAAACAAGTAAACAACAGAGCTACAGAGCCAAGGGCACTTCCAGTCTAGGGAATATACCTTGGGAAAACTGAAAATCAAAAAGACACAGCCACCCCAAAATTTAGGGCTGCACTTCTTACAAGGACCTCAACTTGGGTACACCTTAAATATCCCAGGAAATATAAAAATGGTTCAAAAAATTGTGTTACTTACGTACGATGGAATATCCCTCAGCCATGAAATCAATGTCATAAGACCAGTAGCAGCAAAATGGGTGGATTCAGGTACGATGATTCTAAGTGAAATAAGTCACAGAGAAAAAGAAACTTATCATAAGATATCACTTATGAAGTTCCTGTAAACATGGCTACACTTGAACTGAGTTAGGAAAGAGAAGAGTGTCTCACATTTAGAAAACACTCTTATGCCTGCTTAAGGGGGAAGGAGAGGTGGGGTGATGCATAAAACCAGAGTTTGATATAAGCACAGGTACCGTTCCAAAAACCAACTATGGAATAGACAAGACCTACACCTTCCTCAGTGAAAGGGACTCAAAACCCCATATTTCCCGCAGAGGAATATATCTGACTAGTAAGAACCTTAAAACCTATGTATTGATATGTCTCCGTAAGGGAATCAAGTGTGTCTAGACTGGGATAAATATGGCAGCGAGAATCAGCTCAAACCCACTATAAAAAGGAATTTCAAAAATAAAACAAAAACCTGGGAAATTCTTTACAATTCCTTCAGGGTCTCTGATGAAACCTGAAATGACCCTATCTACAATGACAGCTGGATGTGGCATAAGGCTGGACACTTGGGACTGAGAGGATTGGTGAGATTGGGTGAGCAAATGCAGACCCTTTAAAGCAATAATGCATGGCACACATTCCATGGGTCCCAACTCTCCAGGTTGAAGGGAATATTACTACAGATATAACATGTACGGGAATCCTAGAGAACGGACACACTGTGAATACGAAAGGCTTCTAAAACTCAACGAATAGTCCCTCTCCTGGTGCTCCGGTTTGACTTTCCATCTGCTTTATTATCAACCTCCCAACTTGGAGAGACAGCCCCTTTAACCTCCTGGTTCGCACAGGTTGCCAATTTGGCAGAGGATGAAAGGGAAGAGGGAGAACCAATGAGAGAGTAGCTGTTAGGCATTTGGACGGGCACATATCACTGCAATTTCCCGGCAGGAAGAAGAATTAACCAAAGTCTCAGCCACCCACCGGGAATCAGTATAGATCCTGAACCAAAATTTTGGACTTGCGGTCAGCTCACCAAAAACGAGTTGAAAAATGGAGCTCAGGGGCACAGCAATTCACAAACTGGCCGAGTAATAAAGGACAACTATCGTCCAAAAATCTGTTGAGGGAAGGCAACGAGGCGGACTTGAAAGCGAGGCAGAATAGCAGGAAACAGATTTCAAGAGGTACGTTGGAATTGCCTTTAAAGCACAGGAAGAGGGGCACAACTTCGACAATGATGCACTTGGCCAAAAAGGGCGTATGCGTTTTCTCCTGAATATATTCAGGAGAAAACGCATACGCCCTTTTTGGCCAAGCAAGCAAGCGGGCAATGCAAATCTGCACTACAAAGAAGTATCACTTCCCACCGGTCAAAAGGGACATCCACAAAATGTGTAAAAACCAGAAAGGCAAGACAGGCCCTGGAGAACAGGGAGCCTTGTTATGCTGATGGGCGGGATGTAAATTGCCAACTGCCTCTCTGGAGGAGTGCATTGTGTTCCCTAAAACAAGTAAACAACAGAGCTACAGAGCCAAGGGCACTTCCAGTCTAGGGAATATACCTTGGGAAAACTGAAAATCAAAAAGACACAGCCACCCCAAAATTTAGGGCTGCACTGCTTACAAGGACCTCAACTTGGGTACACCTTAAATATCCCAGGAAATATAAAAATGGTTCAAAAAATTGTGGTACTTACGTACGATGGAATATCCCTCAGCCATGAAATCAATGTCATAAGACCAGTAGCAGCAAAATGGGTGGATTCAGGTACGATGATTCTAAGTGAAATAAGTCACAGAGAAAAAGAAACTTATCATAAGATATCACTTATGAAGTTCCTGTAAACATGGCTACACTTGAACTGAGTTAGGAAAGAGAACAGTGTCTCACATTTAGAAAACACTCTTATGCCTGCTTAAGGGGGAAGGAGAGGTGGGGTGATGCATAAAACCAGAGTTTGATATAAGCACAGGTACCGTTCCAAAAACCAACTATGGAATAGACAAGACCTACACCTTCCTCAGTGAAAGGGACTCAAAACCCCATATTTCCCGCAGAGGAATATATCTGACTAGTAAGAATCTTAAAACCTATGTATTGATATGTCTCCGTAAGGGAATCAAGTGTGTCTAGACTGGGATAAATATGGCAGCGAGAATCAGCTCAAACCCACTATAAAAAGGAATTTTAAAAATAAAACAAAAAAACTGGGAAATTCTTTACAATTCCTTCAGGGTCTCGGATGAAACCTGAAATGACCCTATCTACAATGACAGCTGGATGTGGCATAAGGCTGGACACTTGGGACTGAGAGGATTGGTGAGATTGGGTGAGCAAATGCAGACCCTTTAAAGCAATAATGCATGGCACACATTCCATGGGTCCCAACTCTCCAGGTTGAAGGGAATATTACTACAGATATAACATGTACGGGAATCCTAGAGAACGGACACACTCTGAATACGAAAGGTTTCTAAAACTCAACGAATAGTCCCTCTCCTGGTGCTCCGGTTTGACTTTCCATCTGCTTTATTATCAACCTCCCAACTTGGAGAGACAGCCCCTTTAACCTCCTGGTTCGCACAGGTTGCCAATTTGGCAGAGGATGAAAGGGAAGAGGGAGAACCAATGAGAGAGTAGCTGTTAGGCATTTGGACGGGCACATATCACTGTAATTTCCCGGCAGGAAGAAGAATTAACCAAAGTCTCAGCCACCCACCGGGAATCAGTATAGATCCTGAACCAAAATTTTGGACTTGCGGTCAGCTCACCAAAAACGAGTTGAAAAATGGAGCTCAGGGGCACAGCAATTCACAAACTGGCCGAGTAATAAAGGACAACTATCTTCCAAAAATCTGTTGAGGGAAGGCAACGAGGCGGACTTGAAAGCGAGGCAGAATAGCAGGAAACAGATTTCAAGAGGTACGTTGGAATCGCCTTTAAAGCACAGGAAGAGGGGCACAACTTCGACAATGATGCACTTGGCCAAAAAGGGCGTATGCGTTTTCTCCTGAATATATTCAGGAGAAAACGCATACGCCCTTTTTGGCCAAGCAAGCAAGCGGGCAATGCAAATCTGCACTACAAAGAAGTATCACTTCCCACCGGTCAAAAGGGACATCCACAAAATGTGTAAAAACCAGAAAGGAAAGACAGGCCCTGGAGAACAGGGAGCCTTGTTATGCTGATGGGCGGGATGTAAATTGCCAACTGCCTCTCTGGAGGAGTGCATTGTGTTCCCTAAAACAAGTAAACAACAGAGCTACAGAGCCAAGGGAATTCCAGTCTAGGGAATATACCTTGGGAAAACTGAAAATCAAAAAGACGCAGCCACCCCAAAATTAAGGGCTGCACTGCTTACAAGGACCTCAACTTGGGTACACCTTAAATATCCCAGGAAATATAAAAATGGTTCAAAAAATTGTGGTACTTACGTACGATGGAATATCCCTCAGCCATGAAATCAATGTCATAAGACCAGTAGCAGCAAAATGGGTGGATTCAGGTACGATGATTCTAAGTGAAATAAGTCACACAGAAAAAGAAACTTATCATAAGATATCACTTATGAAGATCCTGTAAACATGGCTACACTTGAACTGAGTTAGGAAAGAGAACAGTGTCTCACATTTAGAAAACACTCTTATGCCTGCTTAAGGGGGAAGGAGAGGTGGGGTGATGCATAAAACCAGAGTTTGATATAAGCACAGGTACCGTTCCAAAAACCAACTATGGAATAGACAAGACCTACACCTTCCTCAGTGAAAGGGACTCAAAACCCCATATTTCCCGCAGAGGAATATATCTGACTAGTAAGAATCTTAAAACCTATGTATTGATATGTCTCCGTAAGGGAATCAAGTGTGTCTAGACTGGGATAAATATGGCAGCGAGAATCAGCTCAAACCCACTATAAAAAGGAATTTTAAAAATAAAACAAAAAAACTGGGAAATTCTTTACAATTCCTTCAGGGTCTCGGATGAAACCTGAAATGACCCTATCTACAATGACAGCTGGATGTGGCATAAGGCTGGACACTTGGGACTGAGAGGATTGGTGAGATTGGGTGAGCAAATGCAGACCCTTTAAAGCAATAATGCATGGCACACATTCCATGGGTCCCAACTCTCCAGGTTGAAGGGAATATTACTACAGATATAACATGTACGGGAATCCTAGAGAACGGACACACTCTGAATACGAAAGGTTTCTAAAACTCAACGAATAGTCCCTCTCCTGGTGCTCCGGTTTGACTTTCCATCTGCTTTATTATCAACCTCCCAACTTGGAGAGACAGCCCCTTTAACCTCCTGGTTCGCACAGGTTGCCAATTTGGCAGAGGATGAAAGGGAAGAGGGAGAACCAATGAGAGAGTAGCTGTTAGGCATTTGGACGGGCACATATCACTGTAATTTCCCGGCAGGAAGAAGAATTAACCAAAGTCTCAGCCACCCACCGGGAATCAGTATAGATCCTGAACCAAAATTTTGGACTTGCGGTCAGCTCACCAAAAACGAGTTGAAAAATGGAGCTCAGGGGCACAGCAATTCACAAACTGGCCGAGTAATAAAGGACAACTATCTTCCAAAAATCTGTTGAGGGAAGGCAACGAGGCGGACTTGAAAGCGAGGCAGAATAGCAGGAAACAGATTTCAAGAGGTACGTTGGAATCGCCTTTAAAGCACAGGAAGAGGGGCACAACTTCGACAATGATGCACTTGGCCAAAAAGGGCGTATGCGTTTTCTCCTGAATATATTCAGGAGAAAACGCATACGCCCTTTTTGGCCAAGCAAGCAAGCGGGCAATGCAAATCTGCACTACAAAGAAGTATCACTTCCCACCGGTCAAAAGGGACATCCACAAAATGTGTAAAAACCAGAAAGGAAAGACAGGCCCTGGAGAACAGGGAGCCTTGTTATGCTGATGGGCGGGATGTAAATTGCCAACTGCCTCTCTGGAGGAGTGCATTGTGTTCCCTAAAACAAGTAAACAACAGAGCTACAGAGCCAAGGGAATTCCAGTCTAGGGAATATACCTTGGGAAAACTGAAAATCAAAAAGACGCAGCCACCCCAAAATTAAGGGCTGCACTGCTTACAAGGACCTCAACTTGGGTACACCTTAAATATCCCAGGAAATATAAAAATGGTTCAAAAAATTGTGGTACTTACGTACGATGGAATATCCCTCAGCCATGAAATCAATGTCATAAGACCAGTAGCAGCAAAATGGGTGGATTCAGGTACGATGATTCTAAGTGAAATAAGTCACACAGAAAAAGAAACTTATCATAAGATATCACTTATGAAGATCCTGTAAACATGGCTACACTTGAACTGAGTTAGGAAAGAGAACAGTGTCTCACATTTAGAAAACACTCTTATGCCTGCTTAAGGGGGAAGGAGAGGTGGGGTGATGCATAAAACCAGAGTTTGATATAAGCACAGGTACCGTTCCAAAAACCAACTATGGAATAGACAAGACCTACACCTTCCTCAGTGAAAGGGACTCAAAACCCCATATTTCCCGCAGAGGAATATATCTGACTAGTAAGAATCTTAAAACCTATGTATTGATATGTCTCCGTAAGGGAATCAAGTGTGTCTAGACTGGGATAAATATGGCAGCGAGAATCAGCTCAAACCCACTATAAAAAGGAATATCAAAAATAAAACAAAAAAACTGGGAAATTCTTTACAATTCCTTCAGGGTCTCTGATGAAACCTGAAATGACCCTATCTACAATGACAGCTGGATGTGGCATAAGGCTGGACACTTGGGACTGAGAGGATTGGTGAGATTGGGTGAGCAAATGCAGACCCTTTAAAGCAATAATGCATGGCACACATTCCATGGGTCCCAACTCTCCAGGTTGAAGGGAATATTACTACAGATATAACATGTACGGGAATCCTAGAGAACGGACACACTGTGAATACGAAAGGCTTCTAAAACTCAACGAATAGTCCCTCTCCTGGTGCTCCGGTTTGACTTTCCATCTGCTTTATTATCAACCTCCCAACTTGGAGAGACAGCCCCTTTAACCTCCTGGTTCGCACAGGTTGCCAATTTGGCAGAGGATGAAAGGGAAGAGGGAGAACCAATGAGAGAGTAGCTGTTAGGCATTTGGACGGGCACATATCACTGCAATTTCCCGGCAGGAAGAAGAATTAACCAAAGTCTCAGCCACCCACCGGGAATCAGTATAGATCCTGAACCAAAATTTTGGACTTGCGGTCAGCTCACCAAAAACGAGTTGAAAAATGGAGCTCAGGGGCACAGCAATTCACAAACTGGCCGAGTAATAAAGGACAACTATCGTCCAAAAATCTGTTGAGGGAAGGCAACGAGGCGGACTTGAAAGCGAGGCAGAATAGCAGGAAACAGATTTCAAGAGGTACGTTGGAATCGCCTTTAAAGCACAGGAAGAGGGGCACAACTTCGACAATGATGCACTTGGCCAAAAAGGGCGTATGCGTTTTCTCCTGAATATATTCAGGAGAAAACGCATACGCCCTTTTTGGCCAAGCAAGCAAGCGGGCAATGCAAATCTGCACTACAAAGAAGTATCACTTCCCACCGGTCAAAAGGGACATCCACAAAATGTGTAAAAACCAGAAAGGCAAGACAGGCCCTGGAGAACAGGGAGCCTTGTTATGTTGATGGGCGGGATGTAAATTGCCAACTGCCTCTCTGGAGGAGTGCATTGTGTTCCCTAAAACAAGTAAACAACAGAGCTACAGAGCCAAGGGCACTTCCTGTCTAGGGAATATACCTGGGAAAAACTGAAAATCAATAAGACAGAGCCACCCCCAAATTTAGGGCTGCACTGCTTACAAGGACCTCAACTTGGGTACACCTTAAATATCCCAGGAAATATAAAAATGGTTCAAAAAATTGTGGTACTTACGTACGATGGAATATCCCTCAGCCATGAAATCAATGTCATAAGACCAGTAGCAGCAAAATGGGTGGATTCAGGTACGATGATTCTAAGTGAAATAAGTCACACAGAAAAAGAAACTTATCATAAGATATCACTTATGAAGATCCTGTAAACATGGCTACACTTGAACTGAGTTAGGAAAGAGAACAGTGTCTCACATTTAGAAAACACTCTTATGCCTGCTTAAGGGGGAAGGAGAGGTGGGGTGATGCATAAAACCAGAGTTTGATATAAGCACAGGTACCGTTCCAAAAACCAACTATGGAATAGACAAGACCTACACCTTCCTCAGTGAAAGGGACTCAAAACCCCATATTTCCCGCAGAGGAATATATCTGACTAGTAAGAATCTTAAAACCTATGTATTGATATGTCTCCGTAAGGGAATCAAGTGTGTCTAGACTGGGATAAATATGGCAGCGAGAATCAGCTCAAACCCACTATAAAAAGGAATTTCAAAAATAAAACAAAAAAACTGGGAAATTCTTTACAATTCCTTCAGGGTCTCTGATGAAACCTGAAATGACCCTATCTACAATGACAGCTGGATGTGGCATAAGGCTGGACACTTGGGACTGAGAGGATTGGTGAGATTGGGTGAGCAAATGCAGACCCTTTAAAGCAATAATGCATGGCACACATTCCATGGGTCCAAACTCTCCAGGTTGAAGTTAATATTACTACAGATATAACATGTACGGGAATCCTAGAGAACGGACACACTGTGAATACGAAAGGTTTCTAAAACTCAACGAATAGTCCCTCTCCTGTTGCTCCGGTTTGACTTTCCATCTGCTTTATTATCAACCTCCCAACTTGGAGAGATAGCCCCTTTAACCTCCTGGTTCGCACAGGTTGCCAATTTGGCAGAGGATGAAAGGGAAGAGGGAGAACCAATGAGAGAGTAGCTGTTAGGCATTTGGACGGGCACATATCACTGTAATTTCCCGGCAGGAAGAAGAATTAACCAAAGTCTCAGCCACCCACCGGGAATCAGTATAGATCCTGAACCAAAATTTTGGACTTGCGGTCAGCTCACCAAAAACGAGTTGAAAAATGGAGCTCAGGGGCACAGCAATTCACAAACTGGCCGAGTAATAAAGGACAACTATCGTCCAAAAATCTGTTGAGGGAAGGCAACGAGGCGGACTTGAAAGCGAGGCAGAATAGCAGGAAACAGATTTCAAGAGGTACGTTGGAATCGCCTTTAAAGCACAGGAAGAGGGGCACAACTTCGACAATGATGCACTTGGCCAAAAAGGGCGTATGCGTTTTCTCCTGAATATATTCAGGAGAAAACGCATACGCCCTTTTTGGCCAAGCAAGCAAGCGGGCAATGCAAATCTGCACTACAAAGAAGTATCACTTCCCACCGGTCAAAAGGGACATCCACAAAATGTGTAAAAACCAGAAAGGCAAGACAGGCCCTGGAGAACAGGGAGCCTTGTTATGCTGATGGGCGGGATGTAAATTGCCAACTGCCTCTCTGGAGGAGTGCATTGTGTTCCCTAAAACAAGTAAACAACAGAGCTACAGAGCCAAGGGCACTTCCAGTCTAGGGAATATACCTTGGGAAAACTGAAAATCAAAAAGACACAGCCACCCCAAAATTTAGGGCTGCACTGCTTACAAGGACCTCAACTTGGGTACACCTTAAATATCCCAGGAAATATAAAAATGGTTCAAAAAATTGTGGTACTTACGTACGGTGGAATATCCCTCAGCCATGAAATCAATGTCATAAGACCAGTAGCAGCAAAATGGGTGGATTCAGGTACGATGATTCTAAGTGAAATAAGTCACACAGAAAAAGAAACTTATCATAAGATATCACTTATGAAGATCCTGTAAACATGGCTACACTTGAACTGAGTTAGGAAAGAGAACAGTGTCTCACATTTAGAAAACACTCTTATGCCTGCTTAAGGGGGAAGGAGAGGTGGGGTGATGCATAAAACCAGAGTTTGATATAAGCACAGGTACCGTTCCAAAAACCAACTATGGAATAGACAAGACCTACACCTTCCTCAGTGAAAGGGACTCAAAACCCCATATTTCCCGCAGAGGAATATATCTGACTAGTAAGAATCTTAAAACCTATGTATTGATATGTCTCCATAAGGGAATCAAGTGTGTCTAGACTGGGATAAATATGGCAGCGAGAATCAGCTCAAACCCACTATAAAAAGGAATTTCAAAAATAAAACAAAAAAACTGGGAAATTCTTTACAATTCCTTCAGGGTCTCTGATGAAACCTGAAATGACCCTATCTACAATGACAGCTGGATGTGGCATAAGGCTGGACACTTGGGACTGAGAGGATTGGTGAGATTGGGTGAGCAAATGCAGACCCTTTAAAGCAATAATGCATGGCACACATTCCATGGGTCCCAACTCTCCAGGTTGAAGGGAATATTACTACAGATATAACATGTACGGGAATCCTAGAGAACGGACACACTGTGAATACGAAAGGTTTCTAAAACTCAACGAATAGTCCCTCTCCTGTTGCTCCGGTTTGACTTTCCATCTGCTTTATTATCAACCTCCCAACTTGGAGAGATAGCCCCTTTAACCTCCTGGTTCGCACAGGTTGCCAATTTGGCAGAGGATGAAAGGGAAGAGGGAGAACCAATGAGAGAGTAGCTGTTAGGCATTTGGACGGGCACATATCACTGTAATTTCCCGGCAGGAAGAAGAATTAACCAAAGTCTCAGCCACCCACCGGGAATCAGTATAGATCCTGAACCAAAATTTTGGACTTGCGGTCAGCTCACCAAAAACGAGTTGAAAAATGGAGCTCAGGGGCACAGCAATTCACAAACTGGCCGAGTAATAAAGGACAACTATCGTCCAAAAATCTGTTGAGGGAAGGCATCGAGGCGGACTTGAAAGCGAGGCAGAATAGCAGGAAACAGATTTCAAGAGGTACGTTGGAATCGCCTTTAAAGCACAGGAAGAGGGGCACAACTTCGACAATGATGCACTTGGCCAAAAAGGGCGTATGCGTTTTCTCCTGAATATATTCAGGAGAAAACGCATACGCCCTTTTTGGCCAAGCAAGCAAGCGGGCAATGCAAATCTGCACTACAAAGAAGTATCACTTCCCACCGGTCAAAAGGGACATCCACAAAATGTGTAAAAACCAGAAAGGCAAGACAGGCCCTGGAGAACAGGGAGCCTTGTTATGCTGATGGGCGGGATGTAAATTGCCAACTGCCTCTCTGGAGGAGTGCATTGTGTTCCCTAAAACAAGTAAACAACAGAGCTACAGAGCCAAGGGCACTTCCAGTCTAGGGAATATACCTTGGGAAAACTGAAAATCAAAAAGACACAGCCACCCCAAAATTTAGGGCTGCACTGCTTACAAGGACCTCAACTTGGGTACACCTTAAATATCCCAGGAAATATAAAAATGGTTCAAAAAATTGTGGTACTTACGTACGATGGAATATCCCTCAGCCATGAAATCAATGTCATAAGACCAGTAGCAGCAAAATGGGTGGATTCAGGTACGATGATTCTAAGTGAAATAAGTCACACAGAAAAAGAAACTTATCATAAGATATCACTTATGAAGATCCTGTAAACATGGCTACACTTGAACTGAGTTAGGAAAGAGAACAGTGTCTCACATTTAGAAAACACTCTTATGCCTGCTTAAGGGGGAAGGAGAGGTGGGGTGATGCATAAAACCAGAGTTTGATATAAGCACAGGTACCGTTCCAAAAACCAACTATGGAATAGACAAGACCTACACCTTCCTCAGTGAAAGGGACTCAAAACCCCATATTTCCCGCAGAGGAATATATCTGACTAGTAAGAATCTTAAAACCTATGTATTGATATGTCTCCATAAGGGAATCAAGTGTGTCTAGACTGGGATAAATATGGCAGCGAGAATCAGCTCAAACCCACTATAAAAAGGAATTTCAAAAATAAAACAAAAAAACTGGGAAATTCTTTACAATTCCTTCAGGGTCTCTGATGAAACCTGAAATGACCCTATCTACAATGACAGCTGGATGTGGCATAAGGCTGGACACTTGGGACTGAGAGGATTGGTGAGATTGGGTGAGCAAATGCAGACCCTTTAAAGCAATAATGCGTGGCACACATTCCATGGGTCCCAACTCTCCAGGTTGAAGGGAATATTACTACAGATATAACATGTACGGGAATCCTAGAGAACGGACACACTCTGAATACGAAAGGTTTCTAAAACTCAACGAATAGTCCCTCTCCTGGTGCTCCGGTTTGACTTTCCATCTGCTTTATTATCAACCTCCCAACTTGGAGAGACAGCCCCTTTAACCTCCTGGTTCGCACAGGTTGCCAATTTGGCAGAGGATGAAAGGGAAGAGGGAGAACCAATGAGAGAGTAGCTGTTAGGCATTTGGACGGGCACATATCACTGTAATTTCCCGGCAGGAAGAAGAATTAACCAAAGTCTCAGCCACCCACCGGGAATCAGTATAGATCCTGAACCAAAATTTTGGACTTGCGGTCAGCTCACCAAAAACGAGTTGAAAAATGGAGCTCAGGGGCACAGCAATTCACAAACTGGCCGAGTAATAAAGGACAACTATCGTCCAAAAATCTGTTGAGGGAAGGCAACGAGGCGGACTTGAAAGCGAGGCAGAATAGCAGGAAACAGATTTCAAGAGGTACGTTGGAATCGCCTTTAAAGCACAGGAAGAGGGGCACAACTTCGACAATGATGCACTTGGCCAAAAAGGGCGTATGCGTTTTCTCCTGAATATATTCAGGAGAAAACGCATACGCCCTTTTTGGCCAAGCAAGCAAGCGGGCAATGCAAATCTGCACTACAAAGAAGTATCACTTCCCACCGGTCAAAAGGGACATCCACAAAATGTGTAAAAACCAGAAAGGCAAGACAGGCCCTGGAGAACAGGGAGCCTTGTTATGCTGATGGGCGGGATGTAAATTGCCAACTGCCTCTCTGGAGGAGTGCATTGTGTTCCCTAAAACAAGTAAACAACAGAGCTACAGAGCCAAGGGCACTTCCAGTCTAGGGAATATACCTTGGGAAAACTGAAAATCAAAAAGACACAGCCACCCCAAAATTTAGGGCTGCACTGCTTACAAGGACCTCAACTTGGGTACACCTTAAATATCCCAGGAAATATAAAAATGGTTCAAAAAATTGTGGTATTACGTACGATGGAATATCCCTCAGCCATGAAATCAATGTCATAAGACCAGTAGCAGCAAAATGGGTGGATTCAGGTACGATGATTCTAAGTGAAATAAGTCACACAGAAAAAGAAACTTATCATAAGATATCACTTATGAAGATCCTGTAAACATGGCTACACTTGAACTGAGTTAGGAAAGAGAACAGTGTCTCACATTTAGAAAACACTCTTATGCCTGCTTAAGGGGGAAGGAGAGGTGGGGTGATGCATAAAACCAGAGTTTGATATAAGCACAGGTACCGTTCCAAAAACCAACTATGGAATAGACAAGACCTACACCTTCCTCAGTGAAAGGGACTCAAAACCCCATATTTCCCGCAGAGGAATATATCTGACTAGTAAGAATCTTAAAACCTATGTATTGATATGTCTCCGTAAGGGAATCAAGTGTGTCTAGACTGGGATAAATATGGCAGCGAGAATCAGCTCAAACCCACTATAAAAAGGAATTTCAAAAATAAAACAAAAAAACTGGGAAATTCTTTACAATTCCTTCAGGGTCTCTGATGAAACCTGAAATGACCCTATCTACAATGACAGCTGGATGTGGCATAAGGCTGGACACTTGGGACTGAGAGGATTGGTGAGATTGGGTGAGCAAATGCAGACCCTTTAAAGCAATAATGCATGGCACACATTCCATGGGTCCCAACTCTCCAGGTTGAAGGGAATATTACTACAGATATAACATGTACGGGAATCCTAGAGAACGGACACACTGTGAATACGAAAGGCTTCTAAAACTCAACGAATAGTCCCTCTCCTGGTGCTCCGGTTTGACTTTCCATCTGCTTTATTATCAACCTCCCAACTTGGAGAGACAGCCCCTTTAACCTCCTGGTTCGCACAGGTTGCCAATTTGGCAGAGGATGAAAGGGAAGAGGGAGAACCAATGAGAGAGTAGCTGTTAGGCATTTGGACGGGCACATATCACTGCAATTTCCCGGCAGGAAGAAGAATTAACCAAAGTCTCAGCCACCCACCGGGAATCAGTATAGATCCTGAACCAAAATTTTGGACTTGCGGTCAGCTCACCAAAAACGAGTTGAAAAATGGAGCTCAGGGGCACAGCAATTCACAAACTGGCTGAGTAATAAAGAACAACTATCGTCCAAAAATCTGTTGAGGGAAGGCAACGAGGCGGCCTTGAAAGCGAGGCAGAATAGCAGGAAACAGATTTCAAGAGGTACGTTGGAATCGCCTTTAAAGCACAGGAAGAGGGGCACAACTTCGACAATGATGCACTTGGCCAAAAAGGGCGTATGCGTTTTCTCCTGAATATATTCAGGAGAAAACGCATACGCCCTTTTTGGCCAAGCAAGCAAGCGGGCAATGCAAATCTGCACTACAAAGAAGTATCACTTCCCACCGGTCAAAAGGGACATCCACAAAATGTGTAAAAACCAGAAAGGCAAGACAGGCCCTGGAGAACAGGGAGCCTTGTTATGCTGATGGGCGGGATGTAAATTGCCAACTGCCTCTCTGGAGGAGTGCATTGTGTTCCCTAAAACAAGTAAACAACAGAGCTACAGAGCCAAGGGCACTTCCAGTCTAGGGAATATACCTTGGGAAAACTGAAAATCAAAAAGACACAGCCACCCCAAAATTTAGGGCTGCACTGCTTACAAGGACCTCAACTTGGGTACACCTTAAATATCCCAGGAAATATAAAAATGGTTCAAAAAATTGTGTTACTTACGTACGATGGAATATCCCTCAGCCATGAAATCAATGTCATAAGACCAGTAGCAGCAAAATGGGTGGATTCAGGTACGATGATTCTAAGTGAAATAAGTCACAGAGAAAAAGAAACTTATCATAAGATATCACTTATGAAGTTCCTGTAAACATGGCTACACTTGAACTGAGTTAGGAAAGAGAACAGTGTCTCACATTTAGAAAACACTCTTATGCCTGCTTAAGGGGGAAGGAGAGGTGGGGTGATGCATAAAACCAGAGTTTGATATAAGCACAGGTACCGTTCCAAAAACCAACTATGGAATAGACAAGACCTACACCTTCCTCAGTGAAAGGGACTCAAAACCCCATATTTCCCGCAGAGGAATATATCTGACTAGTAAGAATCTTAAAACCTAAGTATTGATATGTCTCCGTAAGGGAATCAAGTGTGTCTAGACTGGGATAAATATGGCAGCGAGAATCAGCTCAAACCCACTATAAAAAGGAATTTTAAAAATAAAACAAAAAAACTGGGAAATTCTTTACAATTCCTTCAGGGTCTCGGATGAAACCTGAAATGACCCTATCTACAATGACAGCTGGATGTGGCATAAGGCTGGACACTTGGGACTGAGAGGATTGGTGAGATTGGGTGAGCAAATGCAGACCCTTTAAAGCAATAATGCATGGCACACATTCCATGGGTCCCAACTCTCCAGGTTGAAGGGAATATTACTACAGATATAACATGTACGGGAATCCTAGAGAACGGACACACTGTGAATACGAAAGGTTTATAAAACTCAACGAATAGTCCCTCTCCTGGTGCTCCGGTTTGACTTTCCATCTGCTTTATTATCAACCTCCCAACTTGGAGAGACAGCCCCTTTAACCTCCTGGTTCGCACAGGTTGCCAATTTGGCAGAGGATGAAAGGGAAGAGGGAGAACCAATGAGAGAGTAGCTGTTAGGCATTTGGACGGGCACATATCACTGTAATTTCCCGGCAGGAAGAAGAATTAACCAAAGTCTCAGCCACCCACCGGGAATCAGTATAGATCCTGAACCAAAATTTTGGACTTGCGGTCAGCTCACCAAAAACGAGTTGAAAAATGGAGCTCAGGGGCACAGCAATTCACAAACTGGCCGAGTAATAAAGAACAACTATCGTCCAAAAATCTGTTGAGGGAAGGCAACGAGGCGGACTTTAAAGCGAGGCAGAATAGCAGGAAACAGATTTCAAGAGGTACGTTGGAATCGCCTTTAAAGCACAGGAAGAGGGGCACAACTTCGACAATGATGCACTTGGCCAAAAAGGGCGTATGCGTTTTCTCCTGAATATATTCAGGAGAAAACGCATACGCCCTTTTTGGCCAAGCAAGCAAGCGGGCAATGCAAATCTGCACTACAAAGAAGTATCACTTCCCACCGGTCAAAAGGGACATCCACAAAATGTGTAAAAACCAGAAAGGCAAGACAGGCCCTGGAGAACAGGGAGCCTTGTTATGCTGATGGGCGGGATGTAAATTGCCAACTGCCTCTCTGGAGGAGTGCATTGTGTTCCCTAAAACAAGTAAACAACAGAGCTACAGAGCCAAGGGCACTTCCAGTCTAGGGAATATACCTTGGGAAAACTGAAAATCAAAAAGACACAGCCACCCCAAAATTTAGGGCTGCACTGCTTACAAGGACCTCAACTTGGGTACACCTTAAATATCCCAGGAAATATAAAAATGGTTCAAAAAATTGTGGTACTTACGTACGATGGAATATCCCTCAGCCATGAAATCAATGTCATAAGACCAGTAGCAGCAAAATGGGTGGATTCAGGTACGATGATTCTAAGTGAAATAAGTCACACAGAAAAAGAAACTTATCATAAGATATCACTTATGAAGATCCTGTAAACATGGCTACACTTGAACTGATTTAGGAAAGAGAACAGTGTCTCACATTTAGAAAACACTCTTATGCCGGCTTAAGGGGGAAGGAGAGGTGGGGTGATGCATAAAACCAGAGTTTGATATAAGCACAGGTACCGTTCCAAAAACCAACTATGGAATAGACAAGACCTACACCTTCCTCAGTGAAAGGGACTCAAAACCCCATATTTCCCGCAGAGGAATATATCTGACTAGTAAGAATCTTAAAACCTATGTATTGATATGTCTCCGTAAGGGAATCAAGTGTGTCTAGACTGGGATAAATATGGCAGCGAGAATCAGCTCAAACCCACTATAAAAAGGAATTTCAAAAATAAAACAAAAAAACTGGGAAATTCTTTACAATTCCTTCAGGGTCTCTGATGAAACCTGAAATGACCCTATCTACAATGACAGCTGGATGTGGCATAAGGCTGGACACTTGGGACTGAGAGGATTGGTGAGATTGGGTGAGCAAATGCAGACCCTTTAAAGCAATAATGCATGGCACACATTCCATGGGTCCCAACTCTCCAGGTTGAAGGGAATATTACTACAGATATAACATGTACGGGAATCCTAGAGAACGGACACACTCTGAATACGAAAGGTTTCTAAAACTCAACGAATAGTCCCTCTCCTGGTGCTCCGGTTTGACTTTCCATCTGCTTTATTATCAACCTCCCAACTTGGAGAGACAGCCCCTTTAACCTCCTGGTTCGCACAGGTTGCCAATTTGGCAGAGGATGAAAGGGAAGAGGGAGAACCAATGAGAGAGTAGCTGTTAGGCATTTGGACGGGCACATATCACTGTAATTTCCCGGCAGGAAGAAGAATTAACCAAAGTCTCAGCCACCCACCGGGAATCAGTATAGATCCTGAACCAAAATTTTGGACCTGCGGTCAGCTCACCAAAAACGAGTTGAAAAATGGAGCTCAGGGGCACAGCAATTCACAAACTGGCCGAGTAATAAAGAACAACTATCGTCCAAAAATCTGTTGAGGGAAGGCAACGAGGCGGACTTGAAAGCGAGGCAGAATAGCAGGAAACAGATTTCAAGAGGTACGTTGGAATCACCTTTAAAGCACAGGAAGAGGGGCACAACTTCGACAATGATGCACTTGGCCAAAAAGGGCGTATGCGTTTTCTCCTGAATATATTCAGGAGAAAACGCATACGCCCTTTTTGGCCAAGCAAGCAAGCGGGCAATGCAAATCTGCACTACAAAGAAGTATCACTTCCCACCGGTCAAAAGGGACATCCACAAAATGTGTAAAAACCAGAAAGGCAAGACAGGCCCTGGAGAACAGGGAGCCTTGTTATGCTGATGGGCGGGATGTAAATTGCCAACTGCCTCTCTGGAGGAGTGCATTGTGTTCCCTAAAACAAGTAAACAACAGAGCTACAGAGCCAAGGGCACTTCCAGTCTAAGGAATATACCTTGGGAAAACTGAAAATCAAAAAGACACAGCCACCCCAAAATTTAGGGCTGCACTGCTTACAAGGACCTCAACTTGGGTACACCTTAAATATCCCAGGAAATATAAAAATGGTTCAAAAAATTGTGGTACTTACGTACGATGGAATATCCCTCAGCCATGAAATCAATGTCATAAGACCAGTAGCAGCAAAATGGGTGGATTCAGGTACGATGATTCTAAGTGAAATAAGTCACAGAGAAAAAGAAACTTATCATAAGATATCACTTATGAAGTTCCTGTAAACATGGCTACACTTGAACTGAGTTAGGAAAGAGAACAGTGTCTCACATTTAGAAAACACTCTTATGCCTGCTTAAGGGGGAAGGAGAGGTGGGGTGATGCATAAAACCAGAGTTTGATATAAGCACAGGTACCGTTCCAAAAACCAACTATGGAATAGACAAGACCTACACCTTCCTCAGTGAAAGGGACTCAAAACCCCATATTTCCCGCAGAGGAATATATCTGACTAGTAAGAATCTTAAAACCTATGTATTGATATGTCTCCGTAAGGGAATCAAGTGTGTCTAGACTGGGATAAATATGGCAGCGAGAATCAGCTCAAACCCACTATAAAAAGGAATTTTAAAAATAAAACAAAAAAACTGGGAAATTCTTTACAATTCCTTCAGGGTCTCGGATGAAACCTGAAATGACCCTATCTACAATGACAGCTGGATGTGGCATAAGGCTGGACACTTGGGACTGAGAGGATTGGTGAGATTGGGTGAGCAAATGCAGACCCTTTAAAGCAATAATGCATGGCACACATTCCATGGGTCCCAACTCTCCAGGTTGAAGGGAATATTACTACAGATATAACATGTACGGGAATCCTAGAGAACGGACACACTGTGAATACGAAAGGTTTCTAAAACTCAACGAATAGTCCCTCTCCTGGTGCTCCGGTTTGACTTTCCATCTGCTTTATTATCAACCTCCCAACTTGGAGAGACAGCCCCTTTAACCTCCTGGTTCGCACAGGTTGCCAATTTGGCAGAGGATGAAAGGGAAGAGGGAGAACCAATGAGAGAGTAGCTGTTAGGCATTTGGACGGGCACATATCACTGTAATTTCCCGGCAGGAAGAAGAATTAACCAAAGTCTCAGCCACCCACCGGGAATCAGTATAGATCCTGAACCAAAATTTTGGACTTGCGGTCAGCTCACCAAAAACGAGTTGAAAAATGGAGCTCAGGGGCACAGCAATTCACAAACTGGCCGAGTAATAAAGAACAACTATCGTCCAAAAATCTGTTGAGGGAAGGCAACGAGGCGGACTTTAAAGCGAGGCAGAATAGCAGGAAACAGATTTCAAGAGGTACGTTGGAATCGCCTTTAAAGCACAGGAAGAGGGGCACAACTTCGACAATGATGCACTTGGCCAAAAAGGGCGTATGCGTTTTCTCCTGAATATATTCAGGAGAAAACGCATACGCCCTTTTTGGCCAAGCAAGCAAGCGGGCAATGCAAATCTGCACTACAAAGAAGTATCACTTCCCACCGGTCAAAAGGGACATCCACAAAATGTGTAAAAACCAGAAAGGCAAGACAGGCCCTGGAGAACAGGGAGCCTTGTTATGCTGATGGGCGGGATGTAAATTGCCAACTGCCTCTCTGGAGGAGTGCATTGTGTTCCCTAAAACAAGTAAACAACAGAGCTACAGAGCCAAGGGCACTTCCAGTCTAGGGAATATACCTTGGGAAAACTGAAAATCAAAAAGACACAGCCACCCCAAAATTTAGGGCTGCACTGCTTACAAGGACCTCAACTTGGGTACACCTTAAATATCCCAGGAAATATAAAAATGGTTCAAAAAATTGTGGTACTTACGTACGATGGAATATCCCTCAGCCATGAAATCAATGTCATAAGACCAGTAGCAGCAAAATGGGTGGATTCAGGTACGATGATTCTAAGTGAAATAAGTCACACAGAAAAAGAAACTTATCATAAGATATCACTTATGAAGATCCTGTAAACATGGCTACACTTGAACTGATTTAGGAAAGAGAACAGTGTCTCACATTTAGAAAACACTCTTATGCCTGCTTAAGGGGGAAGGAGAGGTGGGGTGATGCATAAAACCAGAGTTTGATATAAGCACAGGTACCGTTCCAAAAACCAACTATGGAATAGACAAGACCTACACCTTCCTCAGTGAAAGGGACTCAAAACCCCATATTTCCCGCAGAGGAATATATCTGACTAGTAAGAATCTTAAAACCTATGTATTGATATGTCTCCGTAAGGGAATCAAGTGTGTCTAGACTGGGATAAATATGGCAGCGAGAATCAGCTCAAACCCACTATAAAAAGGAATTTCAAAAATAAAACAAAAAAACTGGGAAATTCTTTACAATTCCTTCAGGGTCTCTGATGAAACCTGAAATGACCCTATCTACAATGACAGCTGGATGTGGCATAAGGCTGGACACTTGGGACTGAGAGGATTGGTGAGATTGGGTGAGCAAATGCAGACCCTTTAAAGCAATAATGCATGGCACACATTCCATGGGTCCCAACTCTCCAGGTTGAAGGGAATATTACTACAGATATAACATGTACGGGAATCCTAGAGAACGGACACACTCTGAATACGAAAGGTTTCTAAAACTCAACGAATAGTCCCTCTCCTGGTGCTCCGGTTTGACTTTCCATCTGCTTTATTATCAACCTCCCAACTTGGAGAGACAGCCCCTTTAACCTCCTGGTTCGCACAGGTTGCCAATTTGGCAGAGGATGAAAGGGAAGAGGGAGAACCAATGAGAGAGTAGCTGTTAGGCATTTGGACGGGCACATATCACTGTAATTTCCCGGCAGGAAGAAGAATTAACCAAAGTCTCAGCCACCCACCGGGAATCAGTATAGATCCTGAACCAAAATTTTGGACTTGCGGTCAGCTCACCAAAAACGAGTTGAAAAATGGAGCTCAGGGGCACAGCAATTCACAAACTGGCCGAGTAATAAAGAACAACTATCGTCCAAAAATCTGTTGAGGGAAGGCAACGAGGCGGACTTGAAAGCGAGGCAGAATAGCAGGAAACAGATTTCAAGAGGTACGTTGGAATCACCTTTAAAGCACAGGAAGAGGGGCACAACTTCGACAATGATGCACTTGGCCAAAAAGGGCGTATGCGTTTTCTCCTGAATATATTCAGGAGAAAACGCATACGCCCTTTTTGGCCAAGCAAGCAAGCGGGCAATGCAAATCTGCACTACAAAGAAGTATCACTTCCCACCGGTCAAAAGGGACATCCACAAAATGTGTAAAAACCAGAAAGGCAAGACAGGCCCTGGAGAACAGGGAGCCTTGTTATGCTGATGGGCGGGATGTAAATTGCCAACTGCCTCTCTGGAGGAGTGCATTGTGTTCCCTAAAACAAGTAAACAACAGAGCTACAGAGCCAAGGGCACTTCCAGTCTAGGGAATATACCTTGGGAAAACTGAAAATCAAAAAGACACAGCCACCCCAAAATTTAGGGCTGCACTGCTTACAAGGACCTCAACTTGGGTACACCTTAAATATCCCAGGAAATATAAAAATGGTTCAAAAAATTGTGGTACTTACGTACGATGGAATATCCCTCAGCCATGAAATCAATGTCATAAGACCAGTAGCAGCAAAATGGGTGGATTCAGGTACGATGATTCTAAGTGAATAAGTCACACAGAAAAAGAAACTTATCATAAGATATCACTTATGAAGATCCTGTAAACATGGCTACACTTGAACTGAGTTAGGAAAGAGAAGAGTGTCTCACATTTAGAAAACACTCTTATGCCTGTTTAAGGGGGAAGGAGAGGTGGGGTGATGCATAAAACCAGAGTTTGATATAAGCACAGGTACCGTTCCAAAAACCAACTATGGAATAGACAAGACCTACACCTTCCTCAGTGAAAGGGACTTAAAACCCCATATTTCCCGCAGAGGAATATATCTGACTAGTAAGAATCTTAAAACCTATGTATTGATATGTCTCCGTAAGGGAATCAAGTGTGTCTAGACTGGGATAAATATGGCAGCGAGAATCAGCTCAAACCCACTATAAAAAGGAATTTCAAAAATAAAACAAAAACCTGGGAAATTCTTTACAATTCCTTCAGGGTCTCTGATGAAACCTGAAATGACCCTATCTACAATGACAGCTGGATGTGGCATAAGGCTGGACACTTGGGACTGAGAGGATTGGTGAGATTGGGTGAGCAAATGCAGACCCTTTAAAGCAATAATGCATGGCACACATTCCATGGGTCCCAACTCTCCAGGTTGAAGGGAATATTACTACAGATATAACATGTACGGGAATCCTAGAGAACGGACACACTGTGAATACGAAAGGCTTCTAAAACTCAACGAATAGTCCCTCTCCTGGTGCTCCGGTTTGACTTTCCATCTGCTTTATTATCAACCTCCCAACTTGGAGAGACAGCCCCTTTAACCTCCTGGTTCGCACAGGTTGCCAATTTGGCAGAGGATGAAAGGGAAGAGGGAGAACCAATGAGAGAGTAGCTGTTAGGCATTTGGACGGGCACATATGACTGCAATTTCCCGGCAGGAAGAAGAATCAACCAAAGTCTCAGCCACCCACCGGGAATCAGTATAGATC
This sequence comes from Hyperoodon ampullatus, assembly GCF_949752795.1. Classification (NCBI taxonomy): domain Eukaryota; kingdom Metazoa; phylum Chordata; class Mammalia; order Artiodactyla; family Ziphiidae; genus Hyperoodon; species Hyperoodon ampullatus. The sequence goes on from NW_027640875.1 coordinate 570,804, forward strand.
CTGAACCAAAATTTTGGACTTGCGGTCAGCTCACCAAAAACGAGTTGAAAAATGGAGCTCAGGGGCACAGCAATTCACAAACTGGCCGAGTAATAAAGAACAACTATCGTCCAAAAATCTGTTGAGGGAAGGCAACGAGGCGGACTTTAAAGCGAGGCAGAATAGCAGGAAACAGATTTCAAGAGGTACGTTGGAATCGCCTTTAAAGCACAGGAAGAGGGGCACAACTTCGACAATGATGCACTTGGCCAAAAAGGGCGTATGCGTTTTCTCCTGAATATATTCAGGAGAAAACGCATACACCCTTTTTGGCCAAGCAAGCAAGCGGGCAATGCAAATCTGCACTACAAAGAAGTATCACTTCCCACCGGTCAAAAGGGACATCCACAAAATGTGTAAAAACCAGAAAGGCAAGACAGGCCCTGGAGAACAGGGAGCCTTGTTATGCTGATGGGCGGGATGTAAATTGCCAACTGCCTCTCTGGAGGAGTGCATTGTGTTCCCTAAAACAAGTAAACAACAGAGCTACAGAGCCAAGGGCACTTCCAGTCTAGGGAATATACCTTGGGAAAACTGAAAATCAAAAAGACACAGCCACCCCAAAATTTAGGGCTGCACTGCTTACAAGGACCTCAACTTGGGTACACCTTAAATATCCCAGGAAATATAAAAATGGTTCAAAAAATTGTGGTACTTACGTACGATGGAATATCCCTCAGCCATGAAATCAATGTCATAAGACCAGTAGCAGCAAAATGGGTGGATTCAGGTACGATGATTCTAAGTGAAATAAGTCACACAGAAAAAGAAACTTATCATAAGATATCACTTATGAAGATCCTGTAAACATGGCTACACTTGAACTGATTTAGGAAAGAGAACAGTGTCTCACATTTAGAAAACACTCTTATGCCTGCTTAAGGGGGAAGGAGAGGTGGGGTGATGCATAAAACCAGAGTTTGATATAAGCACAGGTACCGTTCCAAAAACCAACTATGGAATAGACAAGACCTACACCTTCCTCAGTGAAAGGGACTCAAAACCCCATATTTCCCGCAGAGGAATATATCTGACTAGTAAGAATCTTAAAACCTATGTATTGATATGTCTCCGTAAGGGAATCAAGTGTGTCTAGACTGGGATAAATATGGCAGCGAGAATCAGCTCAAACACACTATAAAAAGGAATTTCAAAAATAAAACAAAAAAACTGGGAAATTCTTTCCAATTCCTTCAGGGTCTCTGATGAAACCTGAAATGACCCTATCTACAATGACAGCTGGATGTGGCATAAGGCTGGACACTTGGGACTGAGAGGATTGGTGAGATTGGGTGAGCAAATGCAGACCCTTTAAAGCAATAATGCATGGCACACATTCCATGGGTCCCAACTCTCCAGGTTGAAGGGAATATTACTACAGATATAACATGTACGGGAATCCTAGAGAACGGACACACTCTGAATACGAAAGGTTTCTAAAACTCAACAAATAGTCCCTCTCCTGGTGCTCCGGTTTGACTTTCCATCTGCTTTATTATCAACCTCCCAAATTGGAGAGACAGCCCCTTTAACCTCCTGGTTCGCACAGGTTGCCAATTTGGCAGAGGATGAAAGGGAAGAGGGAGAACCAATGAGAGAGTAGCTGTTAGGCATTTGGACGGGCACATATCACTGTAATTTCCCGGCAGGAAGAAGAATTAACCAAAGTCTCAGCCACCCACCGGGAATCAGTATAGATCCTGAACCAAAATTTTGGACTTGCGGTCAGCTCACCAAAAACGAGTTGAAAAATGGAGCTCAGGGGCACAGCAATTCACAAACTGGCCGAGTAATAAAGGACAGCTATCGTCCAAAAATCTGTTGAGGGAAGGCAATGAGGCGGACTTGAAAGCGTGGCAGAATAGCAGGAAACAGATTTCAAGAGGTACGTTGGAATCGCCTTTAAAGCACAGGAAGAGGGGCACAACTTCGACAATGATGCACTTGGCCAAAAAGGGCGTATGCGTTTTCTCCTGAATATATTCAGGAGAAAACTCATACGCCCTTTTTGGCCAAGCAAGCAAGCGGGCAATGCAAATCTGCACTACAAAGAAGTATCACTTCCCACCAGTCAAAAGGGACATCCACAAAATGTGTCAAAACCAGAAAGGCAAGACAGGCCCTGGAGAACAGGGTGCCTTGTTATGCTGATGGGCTGGATGTAAATTGCCAACTGCCTCTCTGGAGGAGTGCATTGTGTTCCCTAAAACAAGTAAACAACAGAGCTACAGAGCCAAGGGCACTTCCAGTCTAGGGAATATACCTTGGGAAAACTGAAAATCAAAAAGACACAGCCACCCCAAAATTTAGGGCTGCACTGCTTACAAGGACCTCAACTTGGGTACACCTTAAATATCCCAGGAAATATAAAAATGGTTCAAAAAATTGTGGTACTTACGTACGATGGAATATCCCTCAGCCATGAAATCAATGTCATAAGACCAGTAGCAGCAAAATGGGTGGATTCAGGTACGATGATTCTAAGTGAAATAAGTCACACAGAAAAAGAAACTTATCATAAGATATCACTTATGAAGATCCTGTAAACATGGCTACACTTGAACTGAGTTAGGAAAGAGAACAGTGTCTCACATTTAGAAAACACTCTTATGCCTGCTTAAGGGGAAAGGAGAGGTGGGGTGATGCATAAAACCAGAGTTTGATATAAGCACAGGTACCGTTCCAAAAACCAACTATGGAATAGACAAGACCTACACCTTCCTCAGTGAAAGGGACTCAAAACCCCATATTTCCCGCAGAGGAATATATCTGACTAGTAAGAATCTTAAAACCTATGTATTGATATGTCTCCGTAAGGGAATCAAGTGTGTCTAGACTGGGATAAATATGGCAGCGAGAATCAGCTCAAACCCACTATAAAAAGGAATTTCAAAAATAAAACAAAAAAACTGGGAAATTCTTTACAATTCCTTCAGGGTCTCTGATGAAACCTGAAATGACCCTATCTACAATGACAGCTGGATGTGGCATAAGGCTGGACACTTGGGACTGAGAGGATTGGTGAGATTGGGTGAGCAAATGCAGACCCTTTAAAGCAATAATGCATGGCACACATTCCATGGGTCCCAACTCTCCAGGTTGAAGGGAATATTACTACAGATATAACATGTACGGGAATCCTAGAGAACGGACACACTGTGAATACGAAAGGCTTCTAAAACTCAACGAATAGTCCCTCTCCTGGTGCTCCGGTTTGACTTTCCATCTGCTTTATTATCAACCTCCCAACTTGGAGAGACAGCCCCTTTAACCTCCTGGTTCGCACAGGTTGCCAATTTGGCAGAGGATGAAAGGGAAGAGGGAGAACCAATGAGAGAGTAGCTGTTAGGCATTTGGACGGGCACATATCACTGCAATTTCCCGGCAGGAAGAAGAATTAACCAAAGTCTCAGCCACCCACCGGGAATCAGTATAGATCCTGAACCAAAATTTTGGACTTGCGGTCAGCTCACCAAAAACGAGTTGAAAAATGGAGCTCAGGGGCACAGCAATTCACAAACTGGCCGAGTAATAAAGGACAACTATCGTCCAAAAATCTGTTGAGGGAAGGCAACGAGGCGGCCTTGAAAGCGAGGCAGAATAGCAGGAAACAGATTTCAAGAGGTACGTTGGAATCGCCTTTAAAGCTCAGGAAGAGGGGCACAACTTCGACAATGATGCACTTGGCCAAAAAGGGCGTATGCGTTTTCTCCTGAATATATTCAGGAGAAAACGCATACGCCCTTTTTGGCCAAGCAAGCAAGCGGGCAATGCAAATCTGCACTACAAAGAAGTATCACTTCCCACCGGTCAAAAGGGACATCCACAAAATGTGTAAAAACCAGAAAGGCAAGACAGGCCCTGGAGAACAGGGAGCCTTGTTATGCTGATGGGCGGGATGTAAATTGCCAACTGCCTCTCTGGAGGAGTGCATTGTGTTCCCTAAAACAAGTAAACAACAGAGCTACAGAGCCAAGGGCACTTCCAGTCTAGGGAATATACCTTGGGAAAACTGAAAATCAAAAAGACACAGCCACCCCAAAATTTAGGGCTGCACTGCTTACAAGGACCTCAACTTGGGTACACCTTAAATATCCCAGGAAATATAAAAATGGTTCAAAAAATTGTGGTACTTACGTACGATGGAATATCCCTCAGCCATGAAATCAATGTCATAAGACCAGTAGCAGCAAAATGGGTGGATTCAGGTACGATGATTCTAAGTGAAATAAGTCACACAGAAAAAGAAACTTATCATAAGATATCACTTATGAAGATCCTGTAAACATGGCTACACTTGAACTGAGTTAGGAAAGAGAACAGTGTCTCACATTTAGAAAACACTCTTATGCCTGCTTAAGGGGGAAGGAGAGGTGGGGTGATGCATAAAACCAGAGTTTGATATAAGCACAGGTACCGTTCCAAAAACCAACTATGGAATAGACAAGACCTACACCTTCCTCAGTGAAAGGGACTCAAAACCCCATATTTCCCGCAGAGGAATATATCTGACTAGTAAGAATCTTAAAACCTATGTATTGATATGTCTCCGTAAGGGAATCAAGTGTGTCTAGACTGGGATAAATATGGCAGCGAGAATCAGCTCAAACCCACTATAAAAAGGAATTTCAAAAATAAAACAAAAAAACTGGGAAATTCTTTACAATTCCTTCAGGGTCTCTGATGAAACCTGAAATGACCCTATCTACAATGACAGCTGGATGTGGCATAAGGCTGGACACTTGGGACTGAGAGGATTGGTGAGATTGGGTGAGCAAATGCAGACCATTTAAAGCAATAATGCATGGCACACATTCCATGGGTCCCAACTCTCCAGGTTGAAGGGAATATTACTACAGATATAACATGTACGGGAATCCTAGAGAATGGACACACTGTGAATACGAAAGGCTTCTAAAACTCAACGAATAGTCCCTCTCCTGGTGCTCCGGTTTGACTTTCCATCTGCTTTATTATCAACCTCCCAACTTGGAGAGACAGCCCCTTTAACCTCCTGGTTCGCACAGGTTGCCAATTTGGCAGAGGATGAAAGGGAAGAGGGAGAACCAATGAGAGAGTAGCTGTTAGGCATTTGGACGGGCACATATCACTGCAATTTCCCGGCAGGAAGAAGAATTAACCAAAGTCTCAGCCACCCACCGGGAATCAGTATAGATCCTGAACCAAAATTTTGGACTTGCGGTCAGCTCACCAAAAACGAGTTGAAAAATGGAGCTCAGGGGCACAGCAATTCACAAACTGGCCGAGTAATAAAGAACAACTATCGTCCAAAAATCTGTTGAGGGAAGGCAACGAGGCGGACTTGAAAGCGTGGCAGAATAGCAGGAAACAGATTTCAAGAGGTACGTTGGAATCGCCTTTAAAGCACAGGAAGAGGGGCACAACTTCGACAATGATGCACTTGGCCAAAAAGGGCGTATGCGTTTTCTCCTGAATATATTCAGGAGAAAACGCATACGCCCTTTTTGGCCAAGCAAGCAAGCGGGCAATGCAAATCTGCACTACAAAGAAGTATCACTTCCCACCGGTCAAAAGGGACATCCACAAAATGTGTAAAAACCAGAAAGGCAAGACAGGCCCTGGAGAACAGGGAGCCTTGTTATGCTGATGGGCGGGATGTAAATTGCCAACTGCCTCTCTGGAGGAGTGCATTGTGTTCCCTAAAACAAGTAAACAACAGAGCTACAGAGCCAAGGGCACTTCCAGTCTAGGGAATATACCTTGGGAAAACTGAAAATCAAAAAGACACAGCCACCCCAAAATTTAGGGCTGCACTGCTTACAAGGACCTCAACTTGGGTACACCTTAAATATCCCAGGAAATATAAAAATGGTTCAAAAAATTGTGGTACTTACGTACGATGGAATATCCCTCAGCCATGAAATCAATGTCATAAGACCAGTAGCAGCAAAATGGGTGGATTCAGGTACGATGATTCTAAGTGAAATAAGTCACACAGAAAAAGAAACTTATCATAAGATATCACTTATGAAGATCCTGTAAACATGGCTACACTTGAACTGAGTTAGGAAAGAGAACAGTGTCTCACATTTAGAAAACACTCTTATGCCTGCTTAAGGGGGAAGGAGAGGTGGGGTGATGCATAAAACCAGAGTTTGATATAAGCACAGGTACCGTTCCAAAAACCAACTATGGAATAGACAAGACCTACACCTTCCTCAGTGAAAGGGACTCAAAACCCCATATTTCCCGCAGAGGAATATATCTGACTAGTAAGAATCTTAAAACCTATGTATTGATATGTCTCCGTAAGGGAATCAAGTGTGTCTAGACTGGGATAAATATGGCAGCGAGAATCAGCTCAAACCCACTATAAAAGGGAATTTCAAAAATAAAACAAAAAAACTGGGAAATTCTTTACAATTCCTTCAGGGTCTCTGATGAAACCTGAAATGACCCTATCTACAATGACAGCTGGATGTGGCATAAGGCTGGATACTTGGGACTGAGAGGATTGGTGAGATTGGGTGAGCAAATGCAGATCCTTTAAAGCAATAATGCATGGCACACATTCCATGGGTCCCAACTCTCCAGGTTGAAGGGAATATTACTACAGATATAACATGTATGGGAATCCTAGAGAACGGACACACTGTGAATACGAAAGGCTTCTAAAACTCAACGAATAGTCCCTCTCCTGGTGCTCCGGTTTGACTTTCCATCTGCTTTATTATCAACCTCCCAACTTGGAGAGACAGCCCCTTTAACCTCCTGGTTCGCACAGGTTGCCAATTTGGCAGAGGATGAAAGGGAAGAGGGAGAACCAATGAGAGAGTAGCTGTTAGGCATTTGGACGGGCACATATCACTACAATTTCCCGGCAGGAAGAAGAATTAACCAAAGTCTCAGCCACCCACCGGGAATCAGTATAGATCCTGAACCAAAATTTTGGACTTGCGGTCAGCTCACCAAAAACGAGTTGAAAAATGGAGCTCAGGGGCACAGCAATTCACAAACTGGCCGAGTAATAAAGAACAACTATCGTCCAAAAATCTGTTGAGGGAAGGCAACGAGGCGGACTTGAAAGCGAGGCAGAATAGCAGGAAACAGATTTCAAGAGGTACGATGGAATCGCCTTTAAAGCACAGGAAGAGGGGCACAACTTCGACAATGATGCACTTGGCCAAAAAGGGCGTATGCGTTTTCTCCTGAATATATTCAGGAGAAAACGCATACGCCCTTTTTGGCCAAGCAAGCAAGCGGGCAATGCAAATCTGCACTACAAAGAAGTATCACTTCCCACCGGTCAAAAGGGACATCCACAAAATGTGTAAAAACCAGAAAGGCAAGACAGGCCCTGGAGAACAGGGAGCCTTGTTATGCTGATGGGCGGGATGTAAATTGCCAACTGCCTCTCTGGAGGAGTGCATTGTGTTCCCTAAAACAAGTAAACAACAGAGCTACAGAGCCAAGGGCACTTCCAGTCTAAGGAATATACCTTGGGAAAACTGAAAATCAAAAAGACACAGCCACCCCAAAATTTAGGGCTGCACTGCTTACAAGGACCTCAACTTGGGTACACCTTAAATATCCCAGGAAATATAAAAATGGTTCAAAAAATTGTGGTACTTACGTACGATGGAATATCCCTCAGCCATGAAATCAATGTCATAAGACCAGTAGCAGCAAAATGGGTGGATTCAGGTACGATGATTCTAAGTGAAATAAGTCACACAGAAAAAGAAACTTATCATAAGATATCACTTATGAAGATCCTGTAAACATGGCTACACTTGAACTGATTTAGGAAAGAGAACAGTGTCTCACATTTAGAAAACACTCTTATGCCTGCTTAAGCGGGAAGGAGAGGTGGGGTGATGCATAAAACCAGAGTTTGATATAAGCACAGGTACCGTTCCAAAAACCAACTATGGAATAGACAAGACCTACACCTTCCTCAGTGAAAGGGACTCAAAACCCCATATTTCCCGCAGAGGAATATATCTGACTAGTAAGAATCTTAAAACCTATGTATTGATATGTCTCCATAAGGGAATCAAGTGTGTCTAGACTGGGATAAATATGGCAGCGAGAATCAGCTCAAACCCACTATAAAAAGGAATTTCAAAAATAAAACAAAAAAACTGGGAAATTCTTTACAATTCCTTCAGGGTCTCTGATGAAACCTGAAATGACCCTATCTACAATGACAGCTGGATGTGGCATAAGGCTGGACACTTGGGACTGAGAGGATTGGTGAGATTGGGTGAGCAAATGCAGACCCTTTAAAGCAATAATGCATGGCACACATTCCATGGGTCCCAACTCTCCAGGTTGAAGGGAATATTACTACAGATATAACATGTACGGGAATCCTAGAGAACGGACACACTGTGAATACGAAAGGTTTCTAAAACTCAACAAATAGTCCCTCTCCTGGTGCTCCGGTTTGACTTTCCATCTGCTTTATTATCAACCTCACAAATTGGAGAGACAGCCCCTTTAACCTCCTGGTTCGCACAGGTTGCCAATTTGGCAGAGGATGAAAGGGAAGAGGGAGAACCAATGAGAGAGTAGCTGTTAGGCATTTGGACGGGCACCTATCACTGTAATTTCCCGGCAGGAAGAAGAATTAACCAAAGTCTCAGCCACCCACCGGGAATCAGTATAGATCCTGAACCAAAATTTTGGACTTGCGGTCAGCTCACCAAAAACGAGTTGAAAAATGGAGCTCAGGGGCACAGCAATTCACAAACTGGCCGAGTAATAAAGGACAGCTATCGTCCAAAAATCTGTTGAGGGAAGGCAATGAGGCGGACTTGAAAGCGTGGCATAATAGCAGGAAACAGATTTCAAGAGGTACGTTGGAATCGCCTTTAAAGCACAGGAAGAGGGGCACAACTTCGACAATGATGCACTTGGCCAAAAAGGGCGTATGCGTTTTCTCCTGAATATATTCAGGAGAAAACGCATACGCCCTTTTTGGCCAAGCAAGCAAGCGGGCAATGCAAATCTGCACTACAAAGAAGTATCACTTCCCACCAGTCAAAAGGGACATCCACAAAATGTGTCAAAACCAGAAAGGCAAGACAGGCCCTGGAGAACAGGGTGCCTTGTTATGCTGATGGGCGGGATGTAAATTGCAAACTGCCTCTCTGGAGGAGTGCATTGTGTTCCCTAAAACAAGTAAACAACAGAGCTACAGAGCCAAGGGCACTTCCAGTCTAGGGAATATACCTTGGGAAAACTGAAAATCAAAAAGACACAGCCACCCCAGAATTTAGGGCTGCACTGCTTACAAGGACCTCAACTTGGGTACACCTTAAATATCCCAGGAAATATAAAAATGGTTCAAAAAATTGTGGTACTTACGTACGATGGAATATCCCTCAGCCATGAAATCAATGTCATAAGACCAGTAGCAGCAAAATGGGTGGATTCAGGTACGATGATTCTAAGTGAAATAAGTCACACAGAAAAAGAAACTTATCATAAGATATCACTTATGAAGATCCTGTAAACATGGCTACACTTGAACTGAGTTAGGAAAGAGAACAGTGTCTCACATTTAGAAAACACTCTTATGCCTGCTTAAGGGGGAAGGAGAGGTGGGGTGATGCATAAAACCAGAGTTTGATATAAGCACAGGTACCGTTCCAAAAACCAACTATGGAATAGACAAGACCTACACCTTCCTCAGTGAAAGGGACTCAAAACCCCATATTTCCCGCAGAGGAATATATCTGACTAGTAAGAATCTTAAAACCTATGTATTGATATGTCTCCGTAAGGGAATCAAGTGTGTCTAGACTGGGATAAATATGGCAGCGAGAATCAGCTCAAACCCACTATAAAAAGGAATTTCAAAAATAAAACAAAAAAACTGGGAAATTCTTTACAATTCCTTCAGGGTCTCTGATGAAACCTGAAATGACCCTATCTACAATGACAGCTGGATGTGGCATAAGGCTGGACACTTGGGACTGAGAGGATTGGTGAGATTGGGTGAGCAAATGCAGACCCTTTAAAGCAATAATGCATGGCACACATTCCATGGGTCCCAACTCTCCAGGTTGAAGGGAATATTACTACAGATATAACATGTACGGGAATCCTAGAGAACGGACACACTGTGAATACGAAAGGCTTCTAAAACTCAACGAATAGTCCCTCTCCTGGTGAGCCGGTTTGACTTTCCATCTGCTTTATTATCAACCTCCCAACTTGGAGAGACAGCCCCTTTAACCTCCTGGTTCGCACAGGTTGCCAATTTGGCAGAGGATGAAAGGGAAGAGGGAGAACCAATGAGAGAGTAGCTGTTAGGCATTTGGACGGGCACATATCACTGCAATTTCCCTGCAGGAAGAAGAATTAACCAAAGTCTCAGCCACCCACCGGGAATCAGTATAGATCCTGAACCAAAATTTTGGACTTGCGGTCAGCTCACCAAAAACGAGTTGAAAAATGGAGCTCAGGGGCACAGCAATTCACAAACTGGCCGAGTAATAAAGGACAGCTATCGTCCAAAAATCTGTTGAGGGAAGGCAATGAGGCGGACTTGAAAGCGTGGCAGAATAGCAGGAAACAGATTTCAAGAGGTACGTTGGAATCGCCTTTAAAGCACAGGAAGAGGGGCACAACTTCGACAATGATGCACTTGGCCAAAAAGGGCGTATGCGTTTTCTCCTGAATATATTCAGGAGAAAACGCATACGCCCTTTTTGGCCAAGCAAGCAAGCGGGCAATGCAAATCTGCACTACAAAGAAGTATCACTTCCCACCGGTCAAAAGGGACATCCACAAAATGTGTAAAAACCAGAAAGGCAAGACAGGCCCTGGAGAACAGGGTGCCTTGTTATGCTGATGGGCGGGATGTAAATTGCCAACTGCCTCTCTGGAGGAGTGCATTGTGTTCCCTAAAACAAGTAAACAACAGAGCTACAGAGCCAAGGGCACTTCCAGTCTAGGGAATATACCTTGGGAAAACTGAAAATCAAAAAGACACAGCCACCCCAAAATTTAGGGCTGCACTGCTTACAAGGACCTCAACTTGGGTACACCTTAAATATCCCAGGAAATATAAAAATGGTTCAAAAAATTGTGGTACTTACATACGATGGAATATCCCTCAGCCATGAAATCAATGTCATAAGACCAGTAGCATCAAAATGGGTGGATTCAGGTACGATGATTCTAAGTGAAATAAGTCACACAGAAAAAGAAACTTATCATAAGATATCACTTATGAAGATCCTGTAAACATGGCTACACTTGAACTGATTTAGGAAAGAGAACAGTGTCTCACATTTAGAAAACACTCTTATGCCTGCTTAAGGGGGAAGGAGAGGTGGGGTGATGCATAAAACCAGAGTTTGATATAAGCACAGGTACCGTTCCAAAAACCAACTATGGAATAGACAAGACCTACACCTTCCTCAGTGAAAGGGACTCAAAACCCCATATTTCCCGCAGAGGAATATATCTGACTAGTAAGAATCTTAAAACCTATGTATTGATATGTCTCCATAAGGGAATCAAGTGTGTCTAGACTGGGATAAATATGGCAGCGAGAATCAGCTCAAACCCACTATAAAAAGGAATTTCAAAAATAAAACAAAAAAACTGGGAAATTCTTTACAATTCCTTCAGGGTCTCTGATGAAACCTGAAATGACCCTATCTACAATGACAGCTGGATGTGGCATAAGGCTGGACACTTGGGACTGAGAGGATTGGTGAGATTGGGTGAGCAAATGCAGACCCTTTAAAGCAATAATGCATGGCACACATTCCATGGGTCCCAACTCTCCAGGTTGAAGGGAATATTACTACAGATATAACATGTACGGGAATCCTAGAGAACGGACACACTGTGAATACGAAAGGCTTCTAAAACTCAACGAATAGTCCCTCTCCTGGTGCTCCGGTTTGACTTTCCATCTGCTTTATTATCAACCTCCCAACTTGGAGAGACAGCCCCTTTAACCTCCTGGTTCGCACAGGTTGCCAATTTGGCAGAGGATGAAAGGGAAGAGGGAGAACCAATGAGAGAGTAGCTGTTAGGCATTTGGACGGGCACATATCACTGCAATTTCCCGGCAGGAAGAAGAATTAACCAAAGTCTCAGCCACCCACCGGGAATCAGTATAGATCCTGAACCAAAATTTTGGACTTGCGGTCAGCTCACCAAAAACGAGTTGAAAAATGGAGCTCAGGGGCACAGCAATTCACAAACTGGCCGAGTAATAAAGAACAACTATCGTCCAAAAATCTGTTGAGGGAAGGCAACGAGGCGGACTTGAAAGCGAGGCAGAATAGCAGGAAACAGATTTCAAGAGGTACGTTGGAATCGCCTTTAAAGCACAGGAAGAGGGGCACAACTTCGACAATGATGCACTTGGCCAAAAAGGGCGTATGCGTTTTCTCCTGAATATATTCAGGAGAAAACGCATACGCCCTTTTTGGCCAAGCAAGCAAGCGGGCAATGCAAATCTGCACTACAAAGAAGTATCACTTCCCACCGGTCAAAAGGGACATCCACAAAATGTGTAAAAACCAGAAAGGCAAGACAGGCCCTGGAGAACAGGGAGCCTTGTTATGCTGATGGGCGGGATGTAAATTGCCAACTGCCTCTCTGGAGGAGTGCATTGTGTTCCCTAAAACAAGTAAACAACAGAGCTACAGAGCCAAGGGCACTTCCAGTCTAGGGAATATACCTTGGGAAAACTGAAAATCAAAAAGACACAGCCACCCCAAAATTTAGGGCTGCACTGCTTACAAGGACCTCAACTTGGGTACACCTTAAATATCCCAGGAAATATAAAAATGGTTCAAAAAATTGTGGTACTTACGTACGATGGAATATCCCTCAGCCATGAAATCAATGTCATAAGACCAGTAGCAGCAAAATGGGTGGATTCAGGTACGATGATTCTAAGTGAAATAAGTCACACAGAAAAAGAAACTTATCATAAGATATCACTTATGAAGATCCTGTAAACATGGCTACACTTGAACTGATTTAGGAAAGAGAACAGTGTCTCACATTTAGAAAACACTCTTATGCCTGCTTAAGGGGGAAGGAGAGGTGGGGTGATGCATAAAACCAGAGTTTGATATAAGCACAGGTACCGTTCCAAAAACCAACTATGGAATAGACAAGACCTACACCTTCCTCAGTGAAAGGGACTCAAAACCCCATATTTCCCGCAGAGGAATATATCTGACTAGTAAGAATCTTAAAACCTATGTATTGATATGTCTCCGTAAGGGAATCAAGTGTGTCTAGACTGGGATAAATATGGCAGCGAGAATCAGCTCAAACCCACTATAAAAAGGAATTTCAAAAATAAAACAAAAAAACTGGGAAATTCTTTACAATTCCTTCAGGGTCTCTGATGAAACCTGAAATGACCCTATCTACAATGACAGCTGGATGTGGCATAAGGCTGGACACTTGGGACTGAGAGGATTGGTGAGATTGGGTGAGCAAATGCAGACCCTTTAAAGCAATAATGCATGGCACACATTCCATGGGTCCCAACTCTCCAGGTTGAAGGGAATATTACTACAGATATAACATGTACGGGAATCCTAGAGAACGGACACACTGTGAATACGAAAGGTCTCTAAAACTCAACAAATAGTCCCTCTCCTGGTGCTCCGGTTTGACTTTCCATCTGCTTTATTATCAACCTCCCAAATTGGAGAGACAGCCCCTTTAACCTCCTGGTTCGCACAGGTTGCCAATTTGGCAGAGGATGAAAGGGAAGAGGGAGAACCAATGAGAGAGTAGCTGTTAGGCATTTGGACGGGCACATATCACTGTAATTTCCCGGCAGGAAGAAGAATTAACCAAAGTCTCAGCCACCCACCGGGAATCAGTATAGATCCTGAACCAAAATTTTGGACTTGCGGTCAGCTAACCAAAAACGAGTTGAAAAATGGAGCTCAGGGGCACAGCAATTCACAAACTGGCCGAGTAATAAAGGACAGCTATCGTCCAAAAATCTGTTGAGGGAAGGCAATGAGGCGGACTTGAAAGCGTGGCAGAATAGCAGGAAACAGATTTCAAGAGGTACGTTGGAATCGCCTTTAAAGCACAGGAAGAGGGGCACAACTTCGACAATGATGCACTTGGCCAAAAAGGGCGTATGCGTTTTCTCCTGAATATATTCAGGAGAAAACGCATACGCCCTTTTTGGCCAAGCAAGCAAGCGGGCAATGCAAATCTGCACTACAAAGAAGTATCACTTCCCACCGGTCAAAAGGGACATCCACAAAATGTGTAAAAACCAGAAAGGCAAGACAGGCCCTGGAGAACAGGGTGCCTTGTTATGCTGATGGGCGGGATGTAAATTGCCAACTGCCTCTCTGGAGGAGTGCATTGTGTTCCCTAAAACAAGTAAACAACAGAGCTACAGAGCCAAGGGCACTTCCAGTCTAGGGAATATACCTTGGGAAAACTGAAAATCAAAAAGACACAGCCACCCCAAAATTTAGGGCTGCACTGCTTACAAGGACCTCAACTTGGGTACACCTTAAATATCCCAGGAAATATAAAAATGGTTCAAAAAATTGTGGTACTTACATACGATGGAATATCCCTCAGCCATGAAATCAATGTCATAAGACCAGTAGCAGCAAAATGGGTGGATTCAGGTACGATGATTCTAAGTGAAATAAGTCACACAGAAAAAGAAACTTATCATAAGATATCACTTATGAAGATCCTGTAAACATGGCTACACTTGAACTGATTTAGGAAAGAGAACAGTGTCTCACATTTAGAAAACACTCTTATGCCTGCTTAAGGGGGAAGGAGAGGTGGGGTGATGCATAAAACCAGAGTTTGATATAAGCACAGGTACCGTTCCAAAAACCAACTATGGAATAGACAAGACCTACACCTTCCTCAGTGAAAGGGACTCAAAACCCCATATTTCCCGCAGAGGAATATATCTGACTAGTAAGAATCTTAAAACCTATGTATTGATATGTCTCCGTAAGGGAATCAAGTGTGTCTAGACTGGGATAAATATGGCAGCGAGAATCAGCTCAAACCCACTATAAAAAGGAATTTCAAAAATAAAACAAAAAAACTGGGAAATTCTTTACAATTCCTTCAGGGTCTCTGATGAAACCTGAAATGACCCTATCTACAATGACAGCTGGATGTGGCATAAGGCTGGACACTTGGGACTGAGAGGATTGGTGAGATTGGGTGAGCAAATGCAGACCCTTTAAAGCAATAATGCATGGCACACATTCCATGGGTCCCAACTCTCCAGGTTGAAGGGAATATTACTACAGATATAACATGTACGGGAATCCTAGAGAACGGACACACTGTGAATACGAAAGGCTTCTAAAACTCAACGAATAGTCCCTCTCCTGGTGCTCCGGTTTGACTTTCCATCTGCTTTATTATCAACCTCCCAACTTGGAGAGACAGCCCCTTTAACCTCCTGGTTCGCACAGGTTGCCAATTTGGCAGAGGATGAAAGGGAAGAGGGAGAACCAATGAGAGAGTAGCTGTTAGGCATTTGGACGGGCACATATCACTGCAATTTCCCGGCAGGAAGAAGAATTAACCAAAGTCTCAGCCACCCACCGGGAATCAGTATAGATCCTGAACCAAAATTTTGGACTTGCGGTCAGCTCACCAAAAACGAGTTGAAAAATGGAGCTCAGGGGCACAGCAATTCACAAACTGGCCGAGTAATAAAGGACAACTATCGTCCAAAAATCTGTTGAGGGAAGGCAACGAGGCGGCCTTGAAAGCGAGGCAGAATAGCAGGAAACAGATTTCAAGAGGTACGTTGGAATCGCCTTTAAAGCACAGGAAGAGGGGCACAACTTCGACAATGATGCACTTGGCCAAAAAGGGCGTATGCGTTTTCTCCTGAATATATTCAGGAGAAAACGCATACGCCCTTTTTGGCCAAGCAAGCAAGCGGGCAATGCAAATCTGCACTACAAAGAAGTATCACTTCCCACCGGTCAAAAGGGACATCCACAAAATGTGTAAAAACCAGAAAGGCAAGACAGGCCCTGGAGAACAGGGAGCCTTGTTATGCTGATGGGCGGGATGTAAATTGCCAACTGCCTCTCTGGAGGAGTGCATTGTGTTCCCTAAAACAAGTAAACAACAGAGCTACAGAGCCAAGGGCACTTCCAGTCTAGGGAATATACCTTGGGAAAACTGAAAATCAAAAAGACACAGCCACCCCAAAATTTAGGGCTGCACTGCTTACAAGGACCTCAACTTGGGTACACCTTAAATATCCCAGGAAATATAAAAATGGTTCAAAAAATTGTGGTACTTACGTACGGTGGAATATCCCTCAGCCATGAAATCAATGTCATAAGACCAGTAGCAGCAAAATGGGTGGATTCAGGTACGATGATTCTAAGTGAAATAAGTCACACAGAAAAAGAAACTTATCATAAGATATCACTTATGAAGATCCTGTAAACATGGCTACACTTGAACTGAGTTAGGAAAGAGAACAGTGTCTCACATTTAGAAAACACTCTTATGCCTGCTTAAGGGGGAAGGAGAGGTGGGGTGATGCATAAAACCAGAGTTTGATATAAGCACAGGTACCGTTCCAAAAACCAACTATGGAATAGACAAGACCTACACCTTCCTCAGTGAAAGGGTCTCAAAACCCCATATTTCCCGCAGAGGAATATATCTGACTAGTAAGAATCTTAAAACCTATGTATTGATATGTCTCCGTAAGGGAATCAAGTGTGTCTAGACTGGGATAAATATGGCAGCGAGAATCAGCTCAAACCCACTATAAAAAGGAATTTCAAAAATAAAACAAAAAAACTGGGAAATTCTTTACAATTCCTTCAGGGTCTCTGATGAAACCTGAAATGACCCTATCTACAATGACAGCTGGATGTGGCATAAGGCTGGACACTTGGGACTGAGAGGATTGGTGAGATTGGGTGAGCAAATGCAGACCCTTTAAAGCAATAATGCATGGCACACATTCCATGGGTCCCAACTCTCCAGGTTGAAGGGAATATTACTACAGATATAACATGTACGGGAATCCTAGAGAACGGACACACTGTGAATACGAAAGGCTGCTAAAACTCAACGAATAGTCTCTCTCCTGGTGCTCCGGTTTGACTTTCCATCTGCTTTATTATCAACCTCCCAACTTGGAGAGACAGCCCCTTTAACCTCCTGGTTCGCACAGGTTGCCAATTTGGCAGAGGATGAAAGGGAAGAGGGAGAACCAATGAGAGAGTAGCTGTTAGGCATTTGGACGGGCACATATCACTGCAATTTCCCGGCAGGAAGAAGAATTAACCAAAGTCTCAGCCACCCACCGGGAATCAGTATAGATCCTGAACCAAAATTTTGGACTTGCGGTCAGCTCACCAAAAACGAGTTGAAAAATGGAGCTCAGGGGCACAGCAATTCACAAACTGGCCGAGTAATAAAGAACAACTATCGTCCAAAAATCTGTTGAGGGAAGGCAACGAGGCGGACTTGAAAGCGAGGCAGAATAGCAGGAAACAGATTTCAAGAGGTACGTTGGAATCGCCTTTAAAGCACAGGAAGAGGGGCACAACTTCGACAATGATGCACTTGGCCAAAAAGGGCGTATGCGTTTTCTCCTGAATATATTCAGGAGAAAACGCATACGCCCTTTTTGGCCAAGCAAGCAAGCGGGCAATGCAAATCTGCACTACAAAGAAGTATCACTTCCCACCGGTCAAAAGGGACATCCACAAAATGTGTAAAAACCAGAAAGGCAAGACAGGCCCTGGAGAACAGGGTGCCTTGTTATGCTGATGGGCGGGATGTAAATTGCCAACTGCCTCTCTGGAGGAGTGCATTGTGTTCCCTAAAACAAGTAAACAACAGAGCTACAGAGCCAAGGGCACTTCCAGTCTAGGGAATATACCTTGGGAAAACTGAAAATCAAAAAGACACAGCCACCCCAAAATTTAGGGCTGCACTGCTTACAAGGACCTCAACTTGGGTACACCTTAAATATCCCAGGAAATATAAAAATGGTTCAAAAAATTGTGGTACTTACATACGATGGAATATCCCTCAGCCATGAAATCAATGTCATAAGACCAGTAGCAGCAAAATGGGTGGATTCAGGTACGATGATTCTAAGTGAAATAAGTCACACAGAAAAAGAAACTTATCATAAGATATCACTTATGAAGATCCTGTAAACATGGCTACACTTGAACTGATTTAGGAAAGAGAACAGTGTCTCACATTTAGAAAACACTCTTATGCCTGCTTAAGGGGGAAGGAGAGGTGGGGTGATGCATAAAACCAGAGTTTGATATAAGCACAGGTACCGTTCCAAAAACCAACTATGGAATAGACAAGACCTACACCTTCCTCAGTGAAAGGGACTCAAAACCCCATATTTCCCGCAGAGGAATATATCTGACTAGTAAGAATCTTAAAACCTATGTATTGATATGTCTCCGTAAGGGAATCAAGTGTGTCTAGACTGGGATAAATATGGCAGCGAGAATCAGCTCAAACCCACTATAAAAAGGAATTTCAAAAATAAAACAAAAAAACTGGGAAATTCTTTACAATTCCTTCAGGGTCTCTGATGAAACCTGAAATGACCCTATCTACAATGACAGCTGGATGTGGCATAAGGCTGGACACTTGGGACTGAGAGGATTGGTGAGATTGGGTGAGCAAATGCAGACCCTTTAAAGCAATAATGCATGGCACACATTCCATGGGTCCCAACTCTCCAGGTTGAAGGGAATATTACTACAGATATAACATGTACGGGAATCCTAGAGAACGGACACACTGTGAATACGAAAGGCTTCTAAAACTCAACGAATAGTCCCTCTCCTGGTGCTCCGGTTTGACTTTCCATCTGCTTTATTATCAACCTCCCAACTTGGAGAGACAGCCCCTTTAACCTCCTGGTTCGCACAGGTTGCCAATTTGGCAGAGGATGAAAGGGAAGAGGGAGAACCAATGAGAGAGTAGCTGTTAGGCATTTGGACGGGCACATATCACTGCAATTTCCCGGCAGGAAGAAGAATTAACCAAAGTCTCAGCCACCCACCGGGAATCAGTATAGATCCTGAACCAAAATTTTGGACTTGCGGTCAGCTCACCAAAAACGAGTTGAAAAATGGAGCTCAGGGGCACAGCAATTCACAAACTGGCCGAGTAATAAAGGACAACTATCGTCCAAAAATCTGTTGAGGGAAGGCAACGAGGCGGCCTTGAAAGCGAGGCAGAATAGCAGGAAACAGATTTCAAGAGGTACGTTGGAATCGCCTTTAAAGCACAGGAAGAGGGGCACAACTTCGACAATGATGCACTTGGCCAAAAAGGGCGTATGCGTTTTCTCCTGAATATATTCAGGAGAAAACGCATACGCCCTTTTTGGCCAAGCAAGCAAGCGGGCAATGCAAATCTGCACTACAAAGAAGTATCACTTCCCACCGGTCAAAAGGGACATCCACAAAATGTGTAAAAACCAGAAAGGCAAGACAGGCCCTGGAGAACAGGGAGCCTTGTTATGCTGATGGGCGGGATGTAAATTGCCAACTGCCTCTCTGGAGGAGTGCATTGTGTTCCCTAAAACAAGTAAACAACAGAGCTACAGAGCCAAGGGCACTTCCAGTCTAGGGAATATACCTTGGGAAAACTGAAAATCAAAAAGACACAGCCACCCCAAAATTTAGGGCTGCACTGCTTACAAGGACCTCAACTTGGGTACACCTTAAATATCCCAGGAAATATAAAAATGGTTCAAAAAATTGTGGTACTTACGTACGGTGGAATATCCCTCAGCCATGAAATCAATGTCATAAGACCAGTAGCAGCAAAATGGGTGGATTCAGGTACGATGATTCTAAGTGAAATAAGTCACACAGAAAAAGAAACTTATCATAAGATATCACTTATGAAGATCCTGTAAACATGGCTACACTTGAACTGAGTTAGGAAAGAGAACAGTGTCTCACATTTAGAAAACACTCTTATGCCTGCTTAAGGGGGAAGGAGAGGTGGGGTGATGCATAAAACCAGAGTTTGATATAAGCACAGGTACCGTTCCAAAAACCAACTATGGAATAGACAAGACCTACACCTTCCTCAGTGAAAGGGTCTCAAAACCCCATATTTCCCGCAGAGGAATATATCTGACTAGTAAGAATCTTAAAACCTATGTATTGATATGTCTCCGTAAGGGAATCAAGTGTGTCTAGACTGGGATAAATATGGCAGCGAGAATCAGCTCAAACCCACTATAAAAAGGAATTTCAAAAATAAAACAAAAAAACTGGGAAATTCTTTACAATTCCTTCAGGGTCTCTGATGAAACCTGAAATGACCCTATCTACAATGACAGCTGGATGTGGCATAAGGCTGGACACTTGGGACTGAGAGGATTGGTGAGATTGGGTGAGCAAATGCAGACCCTTTAAAGCAATAATGCATGGCACACATTCCATGGGTCCCAACTCTCCAGGTTGAAGGGAATATTACTACAGATATAACATGTACGGGAATCCTAGAGAACGGACACACTGTGAATACGAAAGGCTGCTAAAACTCAACGAATAGTCTCTCTCCTGGTGCTCCGGTTTGACTTTCCATCTGCTTTATTATCAACCTCCCAACTTGGAGAGACAGCCCCTTTAACCTCCTGGTTCGCACAGGTTGCCAATTTGGCAGAGGATGAAAGGGAAGAGGGAGAACCAATGAGAGAGTAGCTGTTAGGCATTTGGACGGGCACATATCACTGCAATTTCCCGGCAGGAAGAAGAATTAACCAAAGTCTCAGCCACCCACCGGGAATCAGTATAGATCCTGAACCAAAATTTTGGACTTGCGGTCAGCTCACCAAAAACGAGTTGAAAATGGAGCTCAGGGGCACAGCAATTCACAAACTGGCCGAGTAATAAAGAACAACTATCGTCCAAAAATCTGTTGAGGGAAGGCAACGAGGCGGACTTGAAAGCGAGGCAGAATAGCAGGAAACAGATTTCAAGAGGTACGTTGGAATCGCCTTTAAAGCACAGGAAGAGGGGCACAACTTCGACAATGATGCACTTGGCCAAAAAGGGCGTATGCGTTTTCTCCTGAATATATTCAGGAGAAAACGCATACGCCCTTTTTGGCCAAGCAAGCAAGCGGGCAATGCAAATCTGCACTACAAAGAAGTATCACTTCCCACCGGTCAAAAGGGACATCCACAAAATGTGTAAAAACCAGAAAGGCAAGACAGGCCCTGGAGAACAGGGAGCCTTGTTATGCTGATGGGCGGGATGTAAATTGCCAACTGCCTCTCTGGAGGAGTGCATTGTGTTCCCTAAAACAAGTAAACAACAGAGCTACAGAGCCAAGGGCACTTCCAGTCTAGGGAATATACCTTGGGAAAACTGAAAATCAAAAGACACAGCCACCCCAAAATTTAGGGCTGCACTGCTTACAAGGACCTCAACTTGGGTACACCTAAATATCCAGGAAATATAAAAATGGTTCAAAAAATTGTGGTACTTACGTACGATGGAATATCCCTCAGCCATGAAATCAATGTCATAAGACCAGTAGCAGCAAAATGGGTGGATTCAGGTACGATGATTCTAAGTGAAATAAGTCACACAGAAAAAGAAACTTATCATAAGATATCACTTATGAAGATCCTGTAAACATGGCTACACTTGAACTGATTTAGGAAAGAGAACAGTGTCTCACATTTAGAAAACACTCTTATGCCTGCTTAAGGGGGAAGGAGAGGTGGGATGATGCATAAAACTAGAGTTTGATATAAGCACAGGTACCGTTCCAAAACCAACTATGGAATAGACAAGACCTACACCTTCCTCAGTGAAAGGGACTCAAAACCCCATATTTCCCGCAGAGGAATATATCTGACTAGTAAGAATCTTAAAACCTATGTATTGATATGTCTCCGTAAGGGAATCAAGTGTGTCTAGACTGGGATAAATATGGCAGCGAGAATCAGCTCAAACCCACTATAAAAAGGAATTTCAAAAATAAAACAAAAAAACTGGAAATTCTTTACAATTCCTTCAGGGTCTCTGATGAAACCTGAAATGACCCTATCTACAATGACAGCTGGATGTGGCATAAGGCTGGACACTTGGGACTGAGAGGATTGGTGAGATTGGGTGAGCAAATGCAGACCCTTTAAAGCAATAATGCATGGCACACATTCCATGGGTCCCAACTCTCCAGGTTGAAGGGAATATTACTACAGATATAACATGTACGGGAATCCTAGAGAACGGACACACTGTGAATACGAAAGGTCTCTAAAACTCAACAAATAGTCCCTCTCCTGGTGCTCCGGTTTGACTTTCCATCTGCTTTATTATCAACCTCCCAAATTGGAGAGACAGCCCCTTTAACCTCCTGGTTCGCACAGGTTGCCAATTTGGCAGAGGATGAAAGGGAAGAGGGAGAACCAATGAGAGAGTAGCTGTTAGGCATTTGGACGGGCACATATCACTGTAATTTCCCGGCAGGAAGAAGAATTAACCAAAGTCTCAGCCACCCACCGGGAAGCAGTATAGATCCTGAACCAAAATTTTGGACTTGCGGTCAGCTAACCAAAAACGAGTTGAAAAATGGAGCTCAGGGGCACAGCAATTCACAAACTGGCCGAGTAATAAAGGACAGCTGTCGTCCAAAAATCTGTTGAGGGAAGGCAATGAGGCGGACTTGAAAGCGTGGCAGAATAGCAGGAAACAGATTTCAAGAGGTACGTTGGAATCGCCTTTAAAGCACAGGAAGAGGGGCACAACTTCGACAATGATGCACTTGGCCAAAAAGGGCGTATGCGTTTTCTCCTGAATATATTCAGGAGAAAACGCATACGCCCTTTTTGGCCAAGCAAGCAAGCGGGCAATGCAAATCTGCACTACAAAGAAGTATCACTTCCCACCGGTCAAAAGGGACATCCACAAAATGTGTAAAAACCAGAAAGGCAAGACAGGCCCTGGAGAACAGGGTGCCTTGTTATGCTGATGGGCGGGATGTAAATTGCCAACTGCCTCTCTGGAGGAGTGCATTGTGTTCCCTAAAACAAGTAAACAACAGAGCTACAGAGCCAAGGGCACTTCCAGTCTAGGGAATATACCTTGGGAAAACTGAAAATCAAAAAGACACAGCCACCCCAAAATTTAGGGCTGCACTGCTTACAAGGACCTCAACTTGGGTACACCTTAAATATCCCAGGAAATATAAAAATGGTTCAAAAAATTGTGGTACTTACGTACGATGGAATATCCCTCAGCCATGAAATCAATGTCATAAGACCAGTAGCAGCAAAATGGGTGGATTCAGGTACGATGATTCTAAGTGAAATAAGTCACACAGAAAAAGAAACTTATCATAAGATATCACTTATGAAGATCCTGTAAACATGGCTACACTTGAACTGATTTAGGAAAGAGAACAGTGTCTCACATTTAGAAAACACTCTTATGCCTGCTTAAGGGGGAAGGAGAGGTGGGGTGATGCATAAAACCAGAGTTTGATATAAGCACAGGTACCGTTCCAAAAACCAACTATGGAATAGACAAGACCTACACCTTCCTCAGTGAAAGGGACTCAAAACCCCATATTTCCCGCAGAGGAATATATCTGACTAGTAAGAATCTTAAAACCTATGTATTGATATGTCTCCGTAAGGGAATCAAGTGTGTCTAGACTGGGATAAATATGGCAGCGAGAATCAGCTCAAACCCACTATAAAAAGGAATTTCAAAAATAAAACAAAAAACTGGGAAATTCTTTACAATTCCTTCAGGGTCTCTGATGAAACCTGAAATGACCCTATCTACAATGACAGCTGGATGTGGCATAAGGCTGGACACTTGGGACTGAGAGGATTGGTGAGATTGGGTGAGCAAATGCAGACCCTTTAAAGCAATAATGCATGGCACACATTCCATGGGTCCCAACTCTCCAGGTTGAAGGGAATATTACTACAGATATAACATGTACGGGAATCCTAGAGAACGGACACACTGTGAATACGAAAGGCTTCTAAAACTCAACGAATAGTCCCTCTCCTGGTGCTCCGGTTTGACTTTCCATCTGCTTTATTATCAACCTCCCAACTTGGAGAGACAGCCCCTTTAACCTCCTGGTTCGCACAGGTTGCCAATTTGGCAGAGGATGAAAGGGAAGAGGGAGAACCAATGAGAGAGTAGCTGTTAGGCATTTGGACGGGCACATATCACTGCAATTTCCCGGCAGGAAGAAGAATTAACCAAAGTCTCAGCCACCCACCGGGAATCAGTATAGATCCTGAACCAAAATTTTGGACTTGCGGTCAGCTCACCAAAAACGAGTTGAAAAATGGAGCTCAGGGGCACAGCAATTCACAAACTGGCCGAGTAATAAAGAACAACTATCGTCCAAAAATCTGTTGAGGGAAGGCAACGAGGCGGACTTGAAAGCGAGGCAGAATAGTAGGAAACAGATTTCAAGAGGTACGTTGGAATCGCCTTTAAAGCACAGGAAGAGGGGCACAACTTCGACAATGATGCACTTGGCCAAAAAGGGCGTATGCGTTTTCTCCTGAATATATTCAGGAGAAAACGCATACGCCCTTTTTGGCCAAGCAAGCAAGCGGGCAATGCAAATCTGCACTACAAAGAAGTATCACTTCCCACCGGTCAAAAGGGACATCCACAAAATGTGTAAAAACCAGAAAGGCAAGACAGGCCCTGGAGAACAGGGAGCCTTGTTATGCTGATGGGCGGGATGTAAATTGCCAACTGCCTCTCTGGAGGAGTGCATTGTGTTCCCTAAAACAAGTAAACAACAGAGCTACAGAGCCAAGGGCACTTCCAGTCTAGGGAATATACCTTGGGAAAACTGAAAATCAAAAAGACACAGCCACCCCAAAATTTAAGGCTGCACTGCTTACAAGGACCTCAACTTGGGTACACCTTAAATATCCCAGGAAATATAAAAATGGTTCAAAAAATTGTGGTACTTACGTACGATGGAATATCCCTCAGCCATGAAATCAATGTCATAAGACCAGTAGCAGCAAAATGGGTGGATTCAGGTACGATGATTCTAAGTGAAATAAGTCACACAGAAAAAGAAACTTATCATAAGATATCACTTATGAAGATCCTGTAAACATGGCTACACTTGAACTGAGTTAGGAAAGAGAACAGTGTCTCACATTTAGAAAACACTCTTATGCCTGCTTAAGGGGGAAGGAGAGGTGGGGTGATGCATAAAACCAGAGTTTGATATAAGCACAGGTACCGTTCCAAAAACCAACTATGGAATAGACAAGACCTACACCTTCCTCAGTGAAAGGGACTCAAAACCCCATATTTCCTGCAGAGGAATATATCTGACTAGTAAGAATCTTAAAACCTATGTATTGATATGTCTCCGTAAGGGAATCAAGTGTGTCTAGACTGGGATAAATATGGCAGCGAGAATCAGCTCAAACCCACTATAAAAAGGAATTTCAAAAATAAAACAAAAAAACTGGGAAATTCTTTACAATTCCTTCAGGGTCTCTGATGAAACCTGAAATGACCCTATCTACAATGACAGCTGGATGTGGCATAAGGCTGGACACTTGGGACTGAGAGGATTGGTGAGATTGGGTGAGCAAATGCAGACCCTTTAAAGCAATAATGCATGGCACACATTCCATGGGTCCCAACTCTCCAGGTTGAAGGGAATATTACTACAGATATAACATGTACGGGGATCCTAGAGAACGGACACACTGTGAATACGAAAGGCTTCTAAAACTCAACGAATAGTCCCTCTCCTGGTGCTCCGGTTTGACTTTCCATCTGCTTTATTATCAACCTCCCAACTTGGAGAGACAGCCCCTTTAACCTCCTGGTTCGCACAGGTTGCCAATTTGGCAGAGGATGAAAGGGAAGAGGGAGAACCAATGAGAGAGTAGCTGTTAGGCATTTGGACGGGCACATATCACTGCAATTTCCCGGCAGGAAGAAGAATTAACCAAAGTCTCAGCCACCCACCAGGAATCAGTATAGATCCTGAACCAAAATTTTGAACTTGCGGTCAGCTCACCAAAAACGAGTTGAAAAATGGAGCTCAGGGGCACAGCAATTCACAAACTGGCCGAGTAATAAAGAACAACTATCGTCCAAAAATCTGTTGAGGGAAGGCAACGAGGCGGACTTGAAAGCGAGGCAGAATAGCAGGAAACAGATTTCAAGAGGTACGTTGGAATCGCCTTTAAAGCACAGGAAGAGGGGCACAACTTCGACAATGATGCACTTGGCCAAAAAGGGCGTATGCGTTTTCTCCTGAATATATTCAGGAGAAAACGCATACGCCCTTTTTGGCCAAGCAAGCAAGCGGGCAATGCAAATCTGCACTACAAAGAAGTATCACTTCCCACCGGTCAAAAGGGACATCCACAAAATGTGTAAAAACCAGAAAGGCAAGACAGGCCCTGGAGAACAGGGAGCCTTGTTATGCTGATGGGCGGGATGTAAATTGCCAACTGCCTCTCTGGAGGAGTGCATTGTGTTCCCTAAAACAAGTAAACAACAGAGCTACAGAGCCAAGGGCACTTCCAGTCTAGGGAATATACCTTGGGAAAACTGAAAATCAAAAAGACACAGCCACCCCAAAATTTAGGGCTGCACTGCTTACAAGGACCTCAACTTGGGTACACCTTAAATATCCCAGGAAATATAAAAATGGTTCAAAAAATTGTGGTACTTACGTACGATGGAATATCCCTCAGCCATGAAATCAATGTCATAAGACCAGTAGCAGCAAAATGGGTGGATGCAGGTACGATGATTCTAAGTGAAATAAGTCACACAGAAAAAGAAACTTATCATAAGATATCACTTATGAAGATGCTGTAAACATGGCTACACTTGAACTGAGTTAGGAAAGAGAACAGTGTCTCACATTTAGAAAACACCCTTATGCCTGCTTAAGGGGGAAGGAGAGGTGGGGTGATGCATAAAACCAGAGTTTGATATAAGCACAGGTACCGTTCCAAAAACCAACTATGGAATAGACAAGACCTACACCTTCCTCAGTGAAAGGGACTCAAATCCCCATATTTCCCGCAGAGGAATATATCTGACTAGTAAGAATCTTAAAACCTATGTATTGATATGTCTCCGTAAGGGAATCAAGTGTGTCTAGACTGGGATAAATATGGCAGCGAGAATCAGCTCAAACCCACTATAAAAAGGAATTTCAAAAATAAAACAAAAAAACTGGGAAATTCTTTACAATTCCTTCAGGGTCTCTGATGAAACCTGAAATGACCCTATCTACAATGACAGCTGGATGTGGCATAAGGCTGGACACTTGGGACTGAGAGGATTGGTGAGATTGGGTGAGCAAATGCAGACCCTTTAAAGCAATAATGCATGGCACACATTCCATGGGTCCCAACTCTCCAGGTTGAAGGGAATATTACTACAGATATAACATGTACGGGAATCCTAGAGAACGGACACACTCTGAATACGAAAGGTTTCTAAAACTCAACGAATAGTCCCTCTCCTGGTGCTCCGGTTTGACTTTCCATCTGCTTTATTATCAACCTCCCAACTTGGAGAGACAGCCCCTTTAACCTCCTGGTTCGCACAGGTTGCCAATTTGGCAGAGGATGAAAGGGAAGAGGGAGAACCAATGAGAGAGTAGCTGTTAGGCATTTGGACGGGCACATATCACTGTAATTTCCCGGCAGGAAGAAGAATTAACCAAAGTCTCAGCCACCCACCGGGAATCAGTATAGATCCTGAACCAAAATTTTGGACTTGCGGTCAGCTAACCAAAAACGAGTTGAAAAATGGAGCTCAGGGGCACAGCAATTCACAAACTGGCCGAGTAATAAAGGACAACTATCGTCCAAAAATCTGTTGAGGGAAGGCAATGAGGCGGACTTGAAAGCGTGGCAGAATAGCAGGAAACAGATTTCAAGAGGTACGTTGGAATCGCCTTTAAAGCACAGGAAGAGGGGCACAACTTCGACAATGATGCACTTGGCCAAAAAGGGCGTATGCGTTTTCTCCTGAATATATTCAGGAGAAAACGCATACGCCCTTTTTGGCCAAGCAAGCAAGCGGGCAATGCAAATCTGCACTACAAAGAAGTATCACTTCCCACCGGTCAAAAGGGACATCCACAAAATGTGTAAAAACCAGAAAGGCAAGACAGGCCCTGGAGAACAGGGTGCCTTGTTATGCTGATGGGCGGGATGTAAATTGCCAACTGCCTCTCTGGAGGAGTGCATTGTGTTCCCTAAAACAATTAAACAACAGAGCTACAGAGCCAAGGGCACTTCCAGTCTAGGGAATATACCTTGGGAAAACTGAAAATCAAAAAGACACAGCCACCCCAAAATTTAGGGCTGCACTGCTTACAAGGACCTCAACTTGGGTACACCTTAAATATCCCAGGAAATATAAAAATGGTTCAAAAAACTGCGGTACTTACGTACGATGGAATATCCCTCAGCCATGAAATCAATGTCATAAGACCAGTAGCAGCAAAATGGGTGGATTCAGGTACGATGATTCTAAGTGAAATAAGTCACACAGAAAAAGAAACTTATCATAAGATATCACTTATGAAGATCCTGTAAACATGGCTACACTTGAACTGAGTTAGGAAAGAGAACAGTGTCTCACATTTAGAAAACACTCTTATGCCTGCTTAAGGGGGAAGGAGAGGTGGGGTGATGCATAAAACCAGAGTTTGATATAAGCACAGGTACCGTTCCAAAAACCAACTATGGAATAGACAAGACCTACACCTTCCTCAGTGAAAGGGACTCAAAACCCCATATTTCCCGCAGAGGAATATATCTGACTAGTAAGAATCTTAAAACCTATGTATTGATATGTCTCCGTAAGGGAATCAAGTGTGTCTAGACTGGGATAAATATGGCAGCGAGAATCAGCTCAAACCCACTATAAAAAGGAATTTCAAAAATAAAACAAAAAAACTGGGAAATTCTTTACAATTCCTTCAGGGTCTCTGATGAAACCTGAAATGACCCTATCTACAATGACAGCTGGATGTGGCATAAGGCTGGACACTTGGGACTGAGAGGATTGGTGAGATTGGGTGAGCAAATGCAGACCCTTTAAAGCAATAATGCATGGCACACATTCCATGGGTCCCAACTCTCCAGGTTGAAGGGAATATTACTACAGATATAACATGTACGGGAATCCTAGAGAACGGACACACTGTGAATACGAAAGGTTTCTAAAACTCAACGAATAGTCCCTCTCCTGGTGCTCCGGTTTGACTTTCCATCTGCTTTATTATCAACCTCCCAACTTGGAGAGACAGCCCCTTTAACCTCCTGGTTCGCACAGGTTGCCAATTTGGCAGAGGATGAAAGGGAAGAGGGAGAACCAATGAGAGAGTAGCTGTTAGGCATTTGGACGGGCACATATCACTGTAATTTCCCGGCAGGAAGAAGAATTAACCAAAGTCTCAGCCACCCACCGGGAATCAGTATAGATCCTGAACCAAAATTTTGGACTTGCGGTCAGCTCACCAAAAACGAGTTGAGAAATGGAGCTCAGGGGCACAGCAATTCACAAACTGGCCGAGTAATAAAGGACAACTATCGTCCAAAAATCTGTTGAGGGAAGGCAACGAGGCGGACTTGAAAGCGAGGCAGAATAGCAGGAAACAGATTTCAAGAGGTACGTTGGAATCGCCTTTAAAGCACAGGAAGAGGGGCACAACTTCGACAATGATGCACTTGGCCAAAAAGGGCGTATGCGTTTTCTCCTGAATATATTCAGGAGAAAACGCATACGCCCTTTTTGGCCAAGCAAGCAAGCGGGCAATGCAAATCTGCACTACAAAGAAGTATCACTTCCCACCGGTCAAAAGGGACATCCACAAAATGTGTAAAAACCAGAAAGGCAAGACAGGCCCTGGAGAACAGGGAGCATTGTTATGCTGATGGGCGGGATGTAAATTGCCAACTGCCTCTCTGGAGGAGTGCATTGTGTTCCCTAAAACAAGTAAACAACAGAGCTACAGAGCCAAGGGCACTTCAGTCTAGGGAATATACCTTGGGAAAACTGAAAATCAAAAAGACACAGCCACCCCAAAATTTAGGGCTGCACTGCTTACAAGGACCTCAACTTGGGTACACCTTAAATATCCCAGGAAATATAAAAATGGTTCAAAAAATTGTGGTACTTATGTACGATGGAATATCCCTCAGCCATGAAATCAATGTCATAAGACCAGTAGCAGCAAAATGGGTGGATTCAGGTACGATGATTCTAAGTGAAATAAGTCACACAGAAAAAGAAACTTATCATAAGATATCACTTATGAAGATCCTGTAAACATGGCTACACTTGAACTGAGTTAGGAAAGAGAACAGTGTCTCACATTTAGAAAACACTCTTATGCCTGCTTAAGGGGGAAGGAGAGGTGGGGTGATGCATAAAACCAGAGTTTGATATAAGCACAGGTACCGTTCCAAAAACCAACTATGGAATAGACAAGACCTACACCTTCCTCAGTGAAAGGGACTCAAAACCCCATATTTCCCGCAGAGGAATATATCTGACTAGTAAGAATCTTAAAACCTATGTATTGATATGTCTCCGTAAGGGAATCAAGTGTGTCTAGACTGGGATAAATATGGCAGCGAGAATCAGCTCAAACCCACTATAAAAAGGAATTTCAAAAATAAAACAAAAAAACTGGGAAATTCTTTACAATTCCTTCAGGGTCTCTGATGAAACCTGAAATGACCCTATCTACAATGACAGCTGGATGTGGCATAAGGCTGGACACTTGGGACTGAGAGGATTGGTGAGATTGGGTGAGCAAATGCAGACCCTTTAAAGCAATAATGCATGGCACACATTCCATGGGTCCCAACTCTCCAGGTTGAAGGGAATATTACTACAGATATAACATGTACGGGAATCCTAGAGAACGGACACACTGTGAATACGAAAGGTTTCTAAAACTCAACGAATAGTCCCTCTCCTGGTGCTCCGGTTTGACTTTCCATCTGCTTTATTATCAACCTCCCAACTTGGAGAGACAGCCCCTTTAACCTCCTGGTTCGCACAGGTTGCCAATTTGGCAGAGGATGAAAGGGAAGAGGGAGAACCAATGAGAGAGTAGCTGTTAGGCATTTGGACGGGCACATATCACTGTAATTTCCCGGCAGGAAGAAGAATTAACCAAAGTCTCAGCCACCCACCGGGAATCAGTATAGATCCTGAACCAAAATTTTGGACTTGCGGTCAGCTCACCAAAAACGAGTTGAAAAATGGAGCTCAGGGGCACAGCAATTCACAAACTGGCCGAGTAATAAAGGACAACTATCGTCCAAAAATCTGTTGAGGGAAGGCAACGTGGCGGACTGGAAAGCGAGGCAGAATAGCAGGAAACAGATTTCAAGAGGTACGTTGGAATCGCCTTTAAAGCACAGGAAGAGGGGCACAACTTCGACAATGATGCACTTGGCCAAAAAGGGCGTATGCGTTTTCTCCTGAATATATTCAGGAGAAAACGCATACGCCCTTTTTGGCCAAGCAAGCAAGCGGGCAATGCAAATCTGCACTACAAAGAAGTATCACTTCCCACCGGTCAAAAGGGACATCCACAAAATGTGTAAAAACCAGAAAGGCAAGACAGGCCCTGGAGAACAGGGAGCATTGTTATGCTGATGGGCGGGATGTAAATTGCCAACTGCCTCTCTGGAGGAGTGCATTGTGTTCCCTAAAACAAGTAAACAACAGAGCTACAGAGCCAAGGGCACTTCAGTCTAGGGAATATACCTTGGGAAAACTGAAAATCAAAAAGACACAGCCACCCCAAAATTTAGGGCTGCACTGCTTACAAGGACCTCAACTTGGGTACACCTTAAATATCCCAGGAAATATAAAAATGGTTCAAAAAATTGTGGTACTTATGTACGATGGAATATCCCTCAGCCATGAAATCAATGTCATAAGACCAGTAGCAGCAAAATGGGTGGATTCAGGTACGATGATTCTAAGTGAAATAAGTCACACAGAAAAAGAAACTTATCATAAGATATCACTTATGAAGATCCTGTAAACATGGCTACACTTGAACTGAGTTAGGAAAGAGAACAGTGTCTCACATTTAGAAAACACTCTTATGCCTGCTTAAGGGGGAAGGAGAGGTGGGGTGATGCATAAAATCAGAGTTTGATATAAGCACAGGTACCGTTCCAAAAACCAACTATGGAATAGACAAGACCTACACCTTCCTCAGTGAAAGGGACTCAAAACCCCATATTTCCCGCAGAGGAATATATCTGACTAGTAAGAATCTTAAAACCTATGTATTGATATGTCTCCGTAAGGGAATCAAGTGTGTCTAGACTGGGATAAATATGGCAGCGAGAATCAGCTCAAACCCACTATAAAAAGGAATTTCAAAAATAAAACAAAAAAACTGGGAAATTCTTTACAATTCCTTCAGGGTCTCTGATGAAACCTGAAATGACCCTATCTACAATGACAGCTGGATGTGGCATAAGGCTGGACACTTGGGACTGAGAGGATTGGTGAGATTGGGTGAGCAAATGCAGACCCTTTAAAGCAATAATGCATGGCACACATTCCATGGGTCCCAACTCTCCAGGTTGAAGGGAATATTACTACAGATATAACATGTACGGGAATCCTAGAGAACGGACACACTGTGAATACGAAAGGTTTCTAAAACTCAACGAATAGTCCCTCTCCTGGTGCTCCGGTTTGACTTTCCATCTGCTTTATTATCAACCTCCCAACTTGGAGAGACAGCCCCTTTAACCTCCTGGTTCGCACAGGTTGCCAATTTGGCAGAGGATGAAAGGGAAGAGGGAGAACCAATGAGAGAGTAGCTGTTAGGCATTTGGACGGGCACATATCACTGTAATTTCCCGGCAGGAAGAAGAATTAACCAAAGTCTCAGCCACCCACCGGGAATCAGTATAGATCCTGAACCAAAATTTTGGACTTGCGGTCAGCTCACCAAAAACGAGTTGAAAAATGGAGCTCAGGGGCACAGCAATTCACAAACTGGCCGAGTAATAAAGGACAACTATCGTCCAAAAATCTGTTGAGGGAAGGCAACGTGGCGGACTGGAAAGCGAGGCAGAATAGCAGGAAACAGATTTCAAGAGGTACGTTGGAATCGCCTTTAAAGCACAGGAAGAGGGGCACAACTTCGACAATGATGCACTTGGCCAAAAAGGGCGTATGCGTTTTCTCCTGAATATATTCAGGAGAAAACGCATACGCCCTTTTTGGCCAAGCAAGCAAGCGGGCAATGCAAATCTGCACTACAAAGAAGTATCACTTCCCACCGGTCAAAAGGGACATCCACAAAATGAGTAAAAACCAGAAAGGCAAGACAGGCCCTGGAGAACAGGGAGCCTTGTTATGCTGATGGGCGGGATGTAAATTGCCAACTGCCTCTCTGGAGGAGTGCATTGTGTTCCCTAAAACAAGTAAACAACAGAGCTACAGAGCCAAGGGCACTTCCAGTCTAGGGAATATACCTTGGGAAAACTGAAAATCAAAAAGACACAGCCACCCCAAAATTTAGGGCTGCACTGCTTACAAGGACCTCAACTTGGGTACACCTTAAATATCCCAGGAAATATAAAAATGGTTCAAAAAATTGTGGTACTTACGTACGATGGAATATCCCTCAGCCATGAAATCAATGTCATAAGACCAGTAGCAGCAAAATGGGTGGATTCAGGTACGATGATTCTAAGTGAAATAAGTCACACAGAAAAAGAAACTTATCATAAGATATCACTTATGAAGATCCTGTAAACATGGCTACACTTGAACTGAGTTAGGAAAGAGAACAGTGTCTCACATTTAGAAAACACTCTTATGCCTGCTTAAGGGGGAAGGAGAGGTGGGGTGATGCATAAAACCAGAGTTTGATATAAGCACAGGTACCGTTCCAAAAACCAACTATGGAATAGACAAGACCTACACCTTCCTCAGTGAAAGGGACTCAAAACCCCATATTTCCCGCAGAGGAATATATCTGACTAGTAAGAATCTTAAAACCTATGTATTGATATGTCTCCATAAGGGAATCAAGTGTGTCTAGACTGGGATAAATATGGCAGCGAGAATCAGCTCAAACCCACTATAAAAAGGAATTTCAAAAATAAAACAAAAAAACTGGGAAATTCTTTACAATTCCTTCAGGGTCTCTGATGAAACCTGAAATGACCCTATCTACAATGACAGCTGGATGTGGCATAAGGCTGGACACTTGGGACTGAGAGGATTGGTGAGATTGGGTGAGCAAATGCAGACCCTTTAAAGCAATAATGCATGGCACACATTCCATGGGTCCCAACTCTCCAAGTTGAAGGGAATATTACTACAGATATAACATGTACGGGAATCCTAGAGAACGGACACACTGTGAATACGAAAGGTTTCTAAAACTCAACGAATAGTCCCTCTCCTGGTGCTCCGGTTTGACTTTCCATCTGCTTTATTATCAACCTCCCAACTTGGAGAGACAGCCCCTTTAACCTCCTGGTTCGCACAGGTTGCCAATTTGGCAGAGGATGAAAGGGAAGAGGGAGAACCAATGAGAGAGTAGCTGTTAGGCATTTGGACGGGCACATATCACTGTAATTTCCCGGCAGGAAGAAGAATTAACCAAAGTCTCAGCCACCCACCGGGAATCAGTATAGATCCTGAACCAAAATTTTGGACTTGCGGTCAGCTCACCAAAAACGAGTTGAAAAATGGAGCTCAGGGGCACAGCAATTCACAAACTGGCCGAGTAATAAAGGACAACTATCGTCCAAAAATCTGTTGAGGGAAGGCAACGAGGCGGACTTGAAAGCGAGGCAGAATAGCAGGAAACAGATTTCAAGAGGTACGTTGGAATCGCCTTTAAAGCACAGGAAGAGGGGCACAACTTCGACAATGATGCACTTGGCCAAAAAGGGCGTATGCGTTTTCTCCTGAATATATTCAGGAGAAAACGCATACGCCCTTTTTGGCCAAGCAAGCAAGCGGGCAATGCAAATCTGCACTACAAAGAAGTATCACTTCCCACCGGTCAAAAGGGACATCCACAAAATGTGTAAAAACCAGAAAGGCAAGACAGGCCCTGGAGAACAGGGAGCCTTGTTATGCTGATGGGCGGGATGTAAATTGCCAACTGCCTCTCTGGAGGAGTGCATTGTGTTCCCTAAAACAAGTAAACAACAGAGCTACAGAGCCAAGGGCACTTCCAGTCTAGGGAATATACCTTGGGAAAACTGAAAATCAAAAAGACACAGCCACCCCAAAATTTAGGGCTGCACTGCTTACAAGGACCTCAACTTGGGTACACCTTAAATATCCCAGGAAATATAAAAATGGTTCAAAAAATTGTGGTACTTACGTACGATGGAATATCCCTCAGCCATGAAATCAATGTCATAAGACCAGTAGCAGCAAAATGGGTGGATTCAGGTACGATGATTCTAAGTGAAATAAGTCACACAGAAAAAGAAACTTATCATAAGATATCACTTATGAAGATCCTGTAAACATGGCTACACTTGAACTGAGTTAGGAAAGAGAACAGTGTCTCACATTTAGAAAACACTCTTATGCCTGCCTAAGGGGGAAGGAGAGGTGGGGTGATGCATAAAACCAGAGTTTGATATAAGCACAGGTACCGTTCCAAAAACCAACTATGGAATAGACAAGACCTACACCTTCCTCAGTGAAAGGGACTCAAAACCCCATATTTCCCGCAGAGGAATATATCTGACTAGTAAGAATCTTAAAACCTATGTATTGATATGTCTCCGTAAGGGAATCAAGTGTGTCTAGACTGGGATAAATATGGCAGCGAGAATCAGCTCAAACCCACTATAAAAAGGAATTTCAAAAATAAAACAAAAAAACTGGGAAATTCTTTACAATTCCTTCAGGGTCTCTGATGAAACCTGAAATGACCCTATCTACAATGACAGCTGGATGTGGCATAAGGCTGGACACTTGGGACTGAGAGGATTGGTGAGATTGGGTGAGCAAATGCAGACCCTTTAAAGCAATAATGCATGGCACACATTCCATGGGTCCCAACTCTCCAGGTTGAAGGGAATATTACTACAGATATAACATGTACG
Organism: Hyperoodon ampullatus; assembly: GCF_949752795.1. Taxonomy (NCBI): domain Eukaryota; kingdom Metazoa; phylum Chordata; class Mammalia; order Artiodactyla; family Ziphiidae; genus Hyperoodon; species Hyperoodon ampullatus. The sequence continues at coordinate 607,009 of NW_027640875.1, forward strand.
GGAATCCTAGAGAACGGACACACTGTGAATACGAAAGGTTTCTAAATCTCAACGAATAGTCCCTCTCCTGGTGCTCCGGTTTGACTTTCCATCTGCTTTATTATCAACCTCCCAACTTGGAGAGACAGCCCCTTTAACCTCCTGGTTCGCACAGGTTGCCAATTTGGCAGAGGATGAAAGGGAAGAGGGAGAACCAATGAGAGAGTAGCTGTTAGGCATTTGGACGGGCACATATCACTGTAATTTCCCGGCAGGAAGAAGAATTAACCAAAGTCTCAGCCACCCACCGGGAATCAGTATAGATCCTGAACCAAAATTTTGGACTTGCGGTCAGCTCACCAAAAACGAGTTGAAAAATGGAGCTCAGGGGCACAGCAATTCACAAACTGGCCGAGTAATAAAGGACAACTATCGTCCAAAAATCTGTTGAGGGAAGGCAACGAGGCGGACTTGAAAGCGAGGCAGAATAGCAGGAAACAGATTTCAAGAGGTACGTTGGAATCGCCTTTAAAGCACAGGAAGAGGGGCACAACTTCGACAATGATGCACTTGGCCAAAAAGGGCGTATGCGTTTTCTCCTGAATATATTCAGGAGAAAACGCATACGCCCTTTTTGGCCAAGCAAGCAAGCGGGCAATGCAAATCTGCACTACAAAGAAGTATCACTTCCCACCGGTCAAAAGGGACATCCACAAAATGTGTAAAAACCAGAAAGGCAAGACAGGCCCTGGAGAACAGGGAGCATTGTTATGCTGATGGGCGGGATGTAAATTGCCAACTGCCTCTCTGGAGGAGTGCATTGTGTTCCCTAAAACAAGTAAACAACAGAGCTACAGAGCCAAGGGCACTTCAGTCTAGGGAATATACCTTGGGAAAACTGAAAATCAAAAAGACACAGCCACCCCAAAATTTAGGGCTGCACTGCTTACAAGGACCTCAACTTGGGTACACCTTAAATATCCCAGGAAATATAAAAATGGTTCAAAAAATTGTGGTACTTACGTACGATGGAATATCCCTCAGCCATGAAATCAATGTCATAAGACCAGTAGCAGCAAAATGGGTGGATTCAGGTACGATGATTCTAAGTGAAATAAGTCACACAGAAAAAGAAACTTATCATAAGATATCACTTATGAAGATCCTGTAAACATGGCTACACTTGAACTGAGTTAGGAAAGAGAACAGTGTCTCACATTTAGAAAACACTCTTATGCCTGCTTAAGGGGGAAGGAGAGGTGGGGTGATGCATAAAACCAGAGTTTGATATAAGCACAGGTACCATTCCAAAAACCAACTATGGAATTGACAAGATCTACACCTTCCTCAGTGAAAGGGACTCAAAACCCCATATTTCCCGCAGAGGAATATATCTGACTAGTAAGAATCTTAAAACCTATGTATTGATATGTCTCCATAAGGGAAACAAGTGTGTGTAGACTGGGATAAATATGGCAGCGCGAATCAGCTCAAACCCACTATAAAAAGGAATTTCAAAAATAAAACAAAAAAACTGGGAAATTCTTTACAATTCCTTCAGGGTCTCTGATGAAACCTGAAATGACCCTATCTACAATGACAGCTGGATGTGGCATAAGGCTGGACACTTGGGACTGAGAGGATTGGTGAGATTGGGTGAGCAAATGCAGACCCTTTAAAGCAATAATGCATGGCACACATTCCATGGGTCCCAACTCTCCAGGTTGAAGGCAATATTACTACAGATATAACATGTACGGGAATCCTAGAGAACGGACACACTGTGAATACGAAAGGTTTCTAAAACTCAACGAATAGTCCCTCTCCTGGTGCTCCGGTTTGACTTTCCATCTGCTTTATTATCAACCTCCCAACTTGGAGAGACAGCCCCTTTAACCTCTTGGTTCGCACAGGTTGCCAATTTGGCAGAGGATGAAAGGGAAGAGGGAGAACCAATGAGAGAGTAGCTGTTAGGCATTTGGACGGGCACATATCACTGTAATTTCCCGGCAGGAAGAAGAATTAACCAAAGTCTCAGCCACCCACCGGGAATCAGTATAGATCCTGAACCAAAATTTTGGACTTGCGGTCAGCTCACCAAAAACGAGTTGAAAAATGGAGCTCAGGGGCACAGCAATTCACAAACTGGCCGAGTAATAAAGGACAACTATCGTCCAAAAATCTGTTGAGGGAAGGCAACGAGGCAGACTTGAAAACGAGGCAGAATAGCAGGAAACAGATTTCAAGAGGTACGTTGGAATCGCCTTTAAAGCACAGGAAGAGGGGCACAACTTCGACAATGATGCACTTGGCCAAAAAGGGCGTATGCGTTTTCTCCTGAATATATTCAGGAGAAAACGCATACGCCCTTTTTGGCCAAGCAAGCAAGCGGGCAATGCAAATCTGCACTACAAAGAAGTATCACTTCCCACCGGTCAAAAGGGACATCCACAAAATGTGTAAAAACCAGAAAGGCAAGACAGGCCCTGGAGAACAGGGAGCCTTGTTATGCTGATGGGCGGGATGTAAATTGCCAACTGCCTCTCTGGAGGAGTGCATTCTGTTCCCTAAAACAAGTAAACAACAGAGCTACAGAGCCAAGGGCACTTCCAGTCTAGGGAATATACCTTGGGAAAACTGAAAATCAAAAAGACACAGCCACCCCAAAATTTAGGGCTGCACTGCTTACAAGGACCTCAACTTGGGTACACCTTAAATATCCCAGGAAATATAAAAATGGTTCAAAAAATTGTGGTACTTACGTACGATGGAATATCCCTCAGCCATGAAATCAATGTCATAAGACCAGTAGCAGCAAAATGGGTGGATTCAGGTACGATGATTCTAAGTGAAATAAGTCACACAGAAAAAGAAACTTATCATAAGATATCACTTATGAAGATCCTGTAAACATGGCTACACTTGAACTGAGTTAGGAAAGAGAACAGTGTCTCACATTTAGAAAACACTCTTATGCCTGCTTAAGGGGGAAGGAGAGGTGGGGTGATGCATAAAACCAGAGTTTGATATAAGCACAGGTACCGTTCCAAAAACCAACTATGGAATAGACAAGACCTACACCTTCCTCAGTGAAAGGGACTCAAAACCCCATATTTCCCGCAGAGGAATATATCTGACTAGTAAGAATCTTAAAACCTATGTATTGATATGTCTCCGTAAGGGAATCAAGTGTGTCTAGACTGGGATAAATATGGCAGCGAGAATCAGCTCAAACCCACTATAAAAAGGAATTTCAAAAATAAAACAAAAAAACTGGGAAATTCTTTACAATTCCTTCAGGGTCTCTGATGAAACCTGAAATGACCCTATCTACAATGACAGCTGGATGTGGCATAAGGCTGGACACTTGGGACTGAGAGGATTGGTGAGATTGGGTGAGCAAATGCAGACCCTTTAAAGCAATAATGCATGGCACACATTCCATGGGTCCCAACTCTCCAGGTTGAAGGGAATATTACTACAGATATAACATGTACGGGAATCCTAGAGAACGGACACACTGTGAATACGAAAGGCTTCTAAAACTCAACGAATAGTCCCTCTCCTGGTGCTCTGGTTTGACTTTCGATCTGCTTTATTATCAACCTCCCAACTTGGAGAGACAGCCCCTTTAACCTCCTGGTTCGCACAGGTTGCCAATTTGGCAGAGGATGAAAGGGAAGAGGGAGAACCAATGAGAGAGTAGCTGTTAGGCATTTGGACGGGCACATATCACTGTAATTTCCCGGCAGGAAGAAGAATTAACCAAAGTCTCAGCCACCCACCGGGAATCAGTATAGATCCTGAACCAAAATTTTGGACTTGCGGTCAGCTCACCAAAAACGAGTTGAAAAATGGAGCTCAGGGGCACAGCAATTCACAAACTGGCCGAGTAATAAAGAACAACTATCGTCCAAAAATCTGTTGAGGGAAGGCAACGAGGCGGACTTGAAAGCGATGCAGAATAGCAGGAAACAGATTTCAAGAGGTACGTTGGAATCGCCTTTAAAGCACAGGAAGAGGGGCACAACTTCGACAATGATGCACTTGGCCAAAAAGGGCGTATGCGTTTTCTCCTGAATATATTCAGGAGAAAACGCATACGCCCTTTTTGGCCAAGCAAGCAAGCGGGCAATGCAAATCTGCACTACAAAGAAGTATCACTTCCCACCGGTCAAAAGGGACATCCACAAAATGTGTAAAAACCAGAAAGGCAAGACAGGCCCTGGAGAACAGGGAGCCTTGTTATGTTGATGGGCGGGATGTAAATTGCCAACTGCCTCACTGGAGGAGTGCATTGTGTTCCCTAAAACAAGTAAACAACAGAGCTACAGAGCCAAGGGCACTTCCTGTCTAGGGAATATACCTGGGAAAAACTGAAAATCAATAAGACAGAGCCACCCCAAAATTTAGGGCTGCACTGCTTACAAGGACCTCAACTTGGGTACACCTTAAATATCCCAGGAAATATAAAAATGGTTCAAAAAATTGTGGTACTTATGTACGATGGAATATCCCTCAGCCATGAAATCAATGTCATAAGACCAGTAGCAGCAAAATGGGTGGATTCAGGTACGATGATTCTAAGTGAAATAAGTCACACAGAAAAAGAAACTTATCATAAGATATCACTTATGAAGATCCTGTAAACATGGCTACACTTGAACTGAGTTAGGAAAGAGAACAGTGTCTCACATTTAGAAAACACTCTTATGCCTGCTTAAGGGGGAAGGAGAGGTGGGGTGATGCATAAAACCAGAGTTTGATATAAGCACAGGTACCGTTCCAAAAACCAACTATGGAATAGACAAGACCTACACCTTCCTCAGTGAAAGGGACTCAAAACCCCATATTTCCCGCAGAGGAATATATCTGACTAGTAAGAATCTTAAAACCTATGTATTGATATGTCTCCGTAAGGGAATCAAGTGTGTCTAGACTGGGATAAATATGGCAGCGAGAATCAGCTCAAACCCACTATAAAAAGGAATTTCAAAAATAAAACAAAAAAACTGGGAAATTCTTTACAATTCCTTCAGGGTCTCTGATGAAACCTGAAATGACCCTATCTACAATGACAGCTGGATGTGGCATAAGGCTGGACACTTGAGACTGAGAGGATTGGTGAGATTGGGTGAGCAAATGCAGACCCTTTAAAGCAATAATGCATGGCACACATTCCATGGGTCCCAACTCTCCAGGTTGAAGGGAATATTACTACAGATATAACATGTACGGGAATCCTAGAGAACGGACACACTGTGAATACGAAAGGTTTCTAAAACTCAACGAATAGTCCCTCTCCTGGTGCTCCGGTTTGACTTTCCATCTGCTTTATTATCAACCTCCCAACTTGGAGAGACAGCCCCTTTAACCTCCTGGTTCGCACAGGTTGCCAATTTGCCAGAGGATGAAAGGGAAGAGGGAGAACCAATGAGAGAGTAGCTGTTAGGCATTTGGACGGGCACATATCACTGTAATTTCCCGGCAGGAAGAAGAATTAACCAAAGTCTCAGCCACCCACCGGGAATCAGTATAGATCCTGAACCAAAATTTTGGACTTGTGGTCAGCTCACCAAAAACGAGTTGAAAAATGGAGCTCAGGGGCACAGCAATTCACAAACTGGCCGAGTAATAAAGGACAACTATCGTCAAAAAATCTGTTGAGGGAAGGAAACGAGGCGGACTTGAAAGCGAGGCAGAATAGCAGGAAACAGATTTCAAGAGGTACGTTGGAATCGCCTTTAAAGCACAGGAAGAGGGGCACAACTTCGACAATGATGCACTTGGCCAAAAAGGGCGTATGCGTTTTCTCCTGAATATATTCAGGAGAAAACGCATACGCCCTTTTTGGCCAAGCAAGCAAGCGGGCAATGCAAATCTGCACTACAAAGAAGTATCACTTCCCACCGGTCAAAAGGGACATCCACAAAATGTGTAAAAACCAGAAAGGCAAGACAGGCCCTGGAGAACAGGGAGCCTTGTTATGCTGATGGGCGGGATGTAAATTGCCAACTGCCTCTCTGGAGGAGTGCATTGTGTTCCCTAAAACAAGTAAACAACAGAGCTACAGAGCCAAGGGCACTTCCAGTCTAGGGAATATACCTTGGGAAAACTGAAAATCAAAAAGAGAGAGCCGCCCCAAAATTTAGGGCTGCACTGCTTATAAGGACCTCAACTTGGGTACACCTTAAATATCCCAGGAAATATAAAAATGGTTCAAAAAATTGTGGTACTTACGTACGATGGAATATCCCTCAGCCATGAAATCAATGTCATAAGACCAGTAGCAGCAAAATGGGTGGATTCAGGTACGATGATTCTAAGTGAAATAAGTCACACAGAAAAAGAAACTTATCATAAGATATCACTTATGAAGATCCTGTAAACATGGCTACACTTGAACTGAGTTAGGAAAGAGAACAGTGTCTCACATATAGAAAACACTCTTATGCCTGCTTAAGGGGAAGGAGAGGTGGGGTGATGCATAAAACCAGAGTTTGATATAAGCACAGGTACCGTTCCAAAAACCAACTATAGAATAGACAAGATCTAGACCTTCCTCAGTGAAAGGGACTCAAAACCCCATATTTCCCGCAGAGGAATATATCTGACTAGTAAGAATCTTAAAACCTATGTATTGATATGTCTCCATAAGGGAATCAAGTGTGTCTAGACTGGCATAAACATGGCAGCGAGAATCAGCTCAAACCCACTATAAAAAGGAATTTCAAAAACAAAACAAAAAAACTGTGAAATTATTTACAATTCCTTCAGGGTCTCTGATGAAACCTGGAATGACCCTATCTACAATGACAGCTGGATGTGGCATAAGGCTGGACACTTGGGTCTGAGACGATTGGTGAGATTGGGTGAGAAAATTCAGACCCTTTGAGTCACAAATGCCTGGCAGACATTCCATGGGTCCCAACTCTCCAGGTTGAAGGGAATATTACTACAGATATAACATGTAAGGGAAAAATAGAGAATGGACAAACTGTGAATATGAAAGGTTTCTAAAACTCAATGAATAGTCCCTCTCCTGTTGCTCCGGTTTGATTTTCCAACTGCTTTTCTATCAATCTCCCAACTTGGAGAAACAGCCCCTTTAACCTCCTGGTTCGCACAGGTTGCCAATTTGGCAGAGGATGAAAGGGAAGAATGAGAACCAGTGAGAGAGTAGCTCTAAGGCATTTGGACGGGCACATGTCACTCTAGTTTCCCAGCAGGAAGAAGAATTTACCAAAGTCTCAGCCCCCCACCGGGAACCAGAATAGGTCCTGAACCACAATTTTGGACTTTCGGTCAGCTCACAAAAAACAAGTTGAAAAATGGAGCTAAGGGGCACAGCAATTCACAAACTGGCAGAGTAATAAAGACAACTATTGTCCAAAAATCTGTTGAGGGAAGGCAACGAGGTGGACTTGAAAGCTAGGCAGAATAGCAGGAAACAGATTTCAAGTGGTACAATGGAATTGAATTTAAAGCACAGGATGAGGGGCACAACTTCAACAATGTTGCACTTGAGCAAAAAGGGCATATGCGTTTTCTCCTGAATATATTCAGGAGAAAATGCATACGCCCTTTTTGGCCAAGCAATCAAGCGAGAAATGCAAATCTGCACTACAAAGAAGTATCACTTCCGACTGTTCAAAAGGGACATCCACAAAATGTGTAAAATCCAGAAAGGCAAGACAGGCCCTGGAGAACAGGGAGGCTTGTTTTGCTGATGGGCGGGTTGTAAACTGCCAACTGCATCTCTGGAGGAGTGCATTGTGTTCCCTAAAACAAGAAAACAACAGAGCTACAGAGCCAAGGGCACTTCCAGTCTAGGGAATATACCTTGGGAAACCTGAAAATCAATAAGACAGATCCACCCCAAAATTTAGCGGTGCACTGCTTACAAGAACCTCAACTTGGGTACACCTTAAATATCCCAGGAAATATAAAAATGGTTCAGAAATTTGTGGTACTTCCGTACGATGGAATATCCCTCAGCCATGCAATCAATGGCATAAGACCAGTAGCAGCAAAATGAGTGGATTGAGGTATGATGCTTCTAAGTGAAATAAGTCACACAGAAAAAGAAACTTATATTAAGATCTCAATTATAAAGATCCTATAAACATGGCTACACTTGAACTCAGTTAAGAAAGAGAACAGAGTCTCACCTTTGGAAAACAATCTGATGCCTGCTTAAGGGGGAATGAGAGGTGGGGTGATGCATAAAACAAGAGTTTGATATAAGCACAGGTACCGTTCCAAACACAAACTATTGAATAGACAAGACCTGCTCCTTCATCATTGAAAGGGACCCGAGGCATCTGTGAGTAACCGTGAGCTGAGCCCCAGGCCAGCTGCTGTTGAACTTTTCCTACCCTTCCCAGGTAAAACACCTGAATATGTACAAGGGCTTGAAAGCCTAGAGGAAGGGGCGTGGAGCCACACCAGCGACAGCACACAGGCCAACTTGGTGCCTGCAGGCCAGCCAGTATGGTCCTGGACCTGGTCGCTCTTCTGGAAGCTTTCCATTGCCCTGCCTGAGATACCCCTCCTGTCCCGGCACCCACTGCTTTTTTCCTTCCTCACCTCTGTCCGGAGAGAAATTCCAGTGGAAGTTATGTGTGCCACATCCACTTCTTTACAGGTGGAAGCCTGGCAATTCCTGCAGAAAGTCCAGCAAAGACCCACTCACACCGGGCCACCCACAAAGCCATGGCCCCTCACTCCCTCCCACCAGCACAGCCCCGAGACTGCTGACGGGGCAGAGAATATGGAGTCAGGCACAGCTTCAGGGGCTATTGCTGCCTGCAGCGCTGTTTATATTGACCTCAACCCAGGCACACCAGGGGAGGGCCGGACGGCAGGGTCAGGCTACCCAGGTCAGCTAATCTTCAGCCCTCAGGGAATCACATTGTTGAAAATGGACCTCGCTAAGGCAGAATAGAAGCCAAGGAATAAAAGGACACAATGCCATTTGCAGCACCGTAGGTGTGTCTAGAGGTAAGCACGTGACTTTTAGTAAGTCAGAAAGTGAAAGACACATATCATATCATATCTCTTATAGGTGTGACCGAAAAATGGATACCAGGGCAGATATTTCCACGGAGAAGGGCAATCAGAGATTCATTCAACAAACTTATGGTTCACCAATGGAAAGGTGTGAGGATTGGTTTCATTATGATATTGGGGTTAACAGACATATACAAACACAGGTGACATATATAATCACCAAAGACCTACAGAATACCAAGAGAAGACTACTCAACATTCTGTCATAAGGTACATGGGAAAAGGATCCCAGGAAGAACAGACATATGTGTATGTGTAAAAGAACCACATCTTCCACACCTACAACAAGCCAAACATTGTAATCAAATTTGCTGTAATAAAAAATAAAAAAATTAAATTAAAAACACGAACAAGAAGTAGTGAGACAAACTTGAGGGGCTTTCTCCTGGCACATTCCATTCTAAATTCCAATCTAGAACACGACTTCCATTGAGGCTCTGTTGCCCCAGTAACCAGATTTGGTAAGGGAGACCTGCTGCCACCTTGTGGCCGTTTCACACAACAGCAGCTTTAATCCCAGCGCTAATGGTCAGTTGATATTCAAAATCATTGCAGGCCTGTAAATGACACCTGCCCTGAAAACAAATCCTGGGTTCATATATCGACCAAAAAATTCAAAGGACGTCCATATTTCAAAACGACAGTTTCAAAAGGCATATTTTACTCACATTAGTGTTCTGCTTCTTTTTCTTTCTTTCTTTTTTTGTTTAAAAAACGGGAATGGCAAAAAGCATCCCTCAGAATGGACGAAAATATTTGCAAACGAATCAATGGACAAAAGTTTAATCTCCAATATATATAAAGAGCTCATGCAGCTTAATATTAAAAAAACAAACAACCCAATACAAAAATGGGCAGAAGATCTAAAGAGACGTTTCTTCAAAGAAGACACAGAGATGGCCAAGACGCACATGAAAAGCTGCTCAACATCACTAATTATTAGAGAAATGCAAATCAAAACTACAATGAGGTATCACCTCACACCTGTTACAATTGGCATCATCAGAAAATCTACAAACAACGAATTCTGGGGAGGGTGTGGACAAAAGGATCCCTCTTCCACTAGTGGTGGAAATGTAAATTGATACAGTCACGATGGAGAACAGTATGGAGTTTCCTTAAAAAAACTAGAAATAGAATTACCATATGATCCAGCAATCCCATTTCTGGGCATATACCCAGAGAAAACCATAAATCAAAAAGGCACATTCACCACAATGCTCATTTCAGCACTATTTACGATAGCCAGGTAATGGAAGCAACCTAAATACCCACAGACAGACGAATGGATAAAGATGTGGTACATATATAAAATGGAATATTACTCAGCCATAAGAAGGAATGAAACTGGGTCATTTGTAGAGACGTCGATGGATCTAGAGACTGTCATACAGAATGAAGTAAGTCAGAAAGAGACAAACAAATATTGTATATTAATGCATATATGTGGAACCTAGAAAAATGGTACAGATGAACTGGTTTGCAGGGAAGAAGTAGAGACACAGAGGTAGAGAACCCACGTATGGACACCAAGTGTGGGAAGCCATGGGGAGGTGGTGTTGGGGTGAGTTGGGAGATTGGGATTGACCTGTATATATGTATATGCATAAAATACATAACTAATAATAACCTGCTGTATAAAAAATAAATAAAATTAAATTTCAAAATTTAAAAAAATAAAATTTAAAAATAAAACAGAAAAAAGTTCTTCCCTTCACACAGATGTATTTATATGAATGAATTATTCCCATGCTTATATCTATAAATACATAAAAGAGGAATAAAATCTAACTTGAACCAAAAAAGAAAAAAAAAACCTGAACCCACGAGTTAGACAGAGGAAAACACAATCAGGGCACTTGCTCCATCGGTAAACACTTCTGAAATTGGTCAGAGGTGGGGAATCATCTCCCATAGAGCCAGCAGCCCACTCCTACGCAAGGAGCGTCCTCATTGCAAAGCGGGGGGCCATGCCGAGGCATCTGTGAGTAACCGTGAGCTGAGCCCCAGGCCAGCTGCTGTTGAACTTTTCCCACCCTTCCCAGGTAAAACACCTGAATATGTACAAGGGCTTGAAAGCCTAGAGGAAGGGCCGTGGAGCCACACCAGCGACAGCACGCCGGCCAACTTGGTGCCTGCAGGCCAGTCAGGATGGTCCTGGCCCTGGGCGCTCTTCTGGAAGCTTTCCATTGCCCTGCCTGAGATACCCCTCCTGTCCCGGCCCCCACTGCTTTTTTCCTTCCTCACCTCTGTCCGGAGAGAAATTCCAGCGGAAGGTATGGGTGACACATCCTCTTCTTTACAGGTGGAAGCCTGGCAACTCCTGCAGAAAGTTCAGCAGAGACCCACTCACACCGGGCCACCCACAAAGCCGTGGCCCCTCACTCCCTCCCACCAGCACAGCCCCGACACTGCTGACGGGGCAGAGAATATGGAGTCAGGCACAGCTTCAGGGGCTATTGCTGCCTGCAGCGCTGTTTATATTGACCTCAACCCAGGCACACCTGGGGAGGGCCGGCCGGCAGGGTCAGGCTACCCAGGTCAGCTAATCCTCAGCCCTCAGGGAATCACATTGTTGAAAATGGACCTCGCTAAGGCAGAATAGAAGCCAAGGAATAAAAGGACACAATGCCATTTGTAGCACCGTAGGTGTGTCTAGAGGTAAGCACGTGAGTTGTTGTAAGTCAGAAAGTGAAAGACACATATCATATCATATCTCTTATAGGTGTGACCGAAAAATGGATACCAGGGCAGATATTTCCACGGAGAAGGGCAATCACAGATTCATTCAACAAACTTATGGTTCACCAATGGAAAGGTGTGAGGATTGGTTTCATTATGATATTGGGGTTAACAGACATATACAAACACAGGTGACATATATAATCACCAAAGACCTACAGAATACCAAGAGAAGACTACTCAACATTCTGTCATAAGGTACATGGGAAAAGGATCCCAGGAAGAACAGACATATGTGTATGTGTAAAAGAACCACATCTTCCACACCTACAACAAGCCAAACATTGTAATCAAATTTGCTGTAATAAAAAATAAAAAATTAAATTAAAAACACGAACAAGAAGTAGTGAGACAAACTTGAGGGGCTTTCTCCTGGCACATTCCATTCTAAATTCCAATCTAGAAAACGACATCCATTGAGGCTCTGTTGCCCCAGTAACCAGATTTGGTAAGGGAGACCTGCTGCCACCTTGTGGCCGTTTCACACAACAGCAGCTTTAATCCCAGCGCTAATGGTCAGTTGATATTCAAAATCATTGCAGGCCTGTAAATGACACCTGCCCTGAAAACAAATCCTGGGTTCATATATCGACCAAAAAATTCAAAGGACGTCCATATTTCAAAACGACAGTTTCAAAAGGCATATTTTACTCACATTAGTGTTCTGCTTCTTTTTCTTTCTTTCTTTTTTTGTTAAAAAAACGGGAATGGCAAAAAGCATCCCTCAGAATGGGCGAACATATTTGCAAACGAATCAATGGACAAAGGTTTAATCTCCAATATATATAAAGAGCTCATGCAGCTTAATATTAAAAAAACAAACAACCCAATACAAAAATGGGCAGAAGATCTAAAGAGACGTTTCTTCAAAGAAGACACAGAGATGGCCAAGACACACATGAAAAGCTGTTCAACATCACTAATTATTAGAGAAATGCAAATCAAATCTACAATGAGGTATCACCTCACACCTGTTACAACTGGAATCATCAGAAAATATACAAACAACGAATTCTGGGGAGGGTGTGGACAAAAGGATCCCTCTTCCACTAGTGGTGGAAATGTAAATTGATACAGTCACGATGGAGAACAGTATGGAGTTTCCTTAAAAAATCTAGTAATAGAATTACCATATGATCCAGCAATCCCACTTCTGGGCATATACCCAGATAAAACCATAAATCAAAAAGGCACATTCACCACAATGCTCATTTCAGCACTATTTACGATAGCCAGGTAATGGAAACAACCTAAATACCCACAGACAGACGAATGGATAAAGATGTGGTACATATATAAAATGGAATATTACTCAGCCATAAGAAGGAATGAAACTGGGTCATTTGTAGAGACGTCGATGGATCTAGAGACTGTCATACAGAATGAAGTAAGTCAGAAAGAGACAAACAAATATTGTATATTAATGCATATATGTGGAACCTAGAAAAATGGTACAGATGAAATGGTTTGCAGGGAAGAAATAGAGACACAGAGGTAGAGAACACACGTATGGACACCAAGTGTGGGAAGCCACGGGGAGGTGGTGTTGGGGTGAGTTGGGAGATTGGGATTGACCTGTATACATGTATATGCATAAAATACATAACTAATAATAACCTGCTGTATAAAAAATAAATAAAATTAAATTTCAAAATTTAAAAAAATAAAATTTAAAAATAAAACAGAAAAAAGTTCTTCCCTTCACACAGATGTATTTATATGAATGAATTATTCCCATGCTTATATCTATAAATACATAAAAGAGGAATAAAATCTAACTTGAACCAAAAAAGAAAAAAAAAACCTGAACCCACGAGTTAGACAGAGGAAAACACAATCAGGGCACTTTCTCCATCGGTAAACAATTCTGAAATTGGTCAGAGGTGGGGAATCATCTCCCATAGAGCCAGCAGCCCACTCCTACGCAAGGAGCGTCCTCATTGCAAAGCGGGGGGCCATGCCGAGGCATCTGTGAGTAACCGTGAGCTGAGCCCCAGACCAGCTGCTGTTGAACTTTTCCCACCCTTCCCAGGTAAAACACCTGAATATGTACAAGGGCTTGAAAGCCTAGAGGAAGGGCCGTGGAGCCACACCAGCGACAGCACGCCGGCCAACTTGGTGCCTGCAGGCCAGTCAGGATGGTCCTGGCCCTGGGCGCTCTTCTGGAAGCTTTCCATTGCCCTGCCTGAGATACCCCTCCTGTCCCGGCCCCCACTGCTTTTTTCCTTCCTCACCTCTGTCCGGAGAGAAATTCCAGCGGAAGGTATGGGTGACACATCCTCTTCTTTACAGGTGGAAGCCTGGCAACTCCTGCAGAAAGTTCAGCAGAGACCCACTCACACCGGGCCACCCACAAAGCCGTGGCCCCTCACTCCCTCCCACCAGCACAGCCCCGACACTGCTGACGGGGCAGAGAATATGGAGTCAGGCACAGCTTCAGGGGCTATTGCTGCCTGCAGCGCTGTTTATATTGACCTCAACCCAGGCACACCTAGGGAGGTCCGGCCGGCAGGGTCAGGCTACCCAGGTCAGCTAATCTTCAGCCCTCAGGGAATCACATTGTTGAAAATGGACCTCGCTAAGGCAGAATAGAAGCCAAGGAATAAAAGGACACAATGCCATTTGCAGCACCGTAGGTGTGTCTAGAGGTAAGCACGTGACTTTTAGTAAGTCAGAAAGTGAAAGACACATATCATATCATATCTCTTATAGGTGTGACCGAAAAATGGATACCAGGGCAGATATTTCCACGGAGAAGGGCAATCAGAGATTCATTCAACAAACTTATGGTTCACCAATGGAAAGGTGTGAGGATTGGTTTCATTATGATATTGGGGTTAACAGACATATACAAACACAGGTGACATATATAATCACCAAAGACCTACAGAATACCAAGAGAAGACTACTCAACATTCTGTCATAAGGTACATGGGAAAAGGATCCCAGGAAGAACAGACATATGTGTATGTGTAAAAGAACCACATCTTCCACACCTACAACAAGCCAAACATTGTAATCAAATTTGCTGTAATAAAAAATAAAAAATTAAATTAAAAACACGAACAAGAAGTAGTGAGACAAACTTGAGGGGCTTTCTCCTGGCACATTCCATTCTAAATTCCAATCTAGAACACGACTTCCATTGAGGCTCTGTTGCCCCAGTAACCAGATTTGGTAAGGGAGACCTGCTGCCACCTTGTGGCCGTTTCACACAACAGCAGCTTTAATCCCAGCGCTAATGGTCAGTTGATATTCAAAATCATTGCAGGCCTGTAAATGACACCTGCCCTGAAAACAAATCCTGGGTTCATATATCGACCAAAAAATTCAAAGGACGTCCATATTTCAAAACGACAGTTTCAAAAGGCATATTTTACTCACATTAGTGTTCTGCTTCTTTTTCTTTCTTTCTTTTTTTGTTTAAAAATCGGGAATGGCAAAAAGCATCCCTCAGAATGGACGAAAATATTTGCAAACGAATCAATGGACAAAAGTTTAATCTCCAATATATATAAAGAGCTCATGCAGCTTAATATTAAAAAAACAAACAACCCAATACAAAAATGGGCAGAAGATCTAAAGAGACGTTTCTTCAAAGAAGACACAGAGATGGCCAAGACGCACATGAAAAGCTGCTCAACATCACTAATTATTAGAGAAATGCAAATCAAAACTACAATGAGGTATCACCTCACACCTGTTACAATTGGCATCATCAGAAAATCTACAAACAACGAATTCTGGGGAGGGTGTGGACAAAAGGATCCCTCTTCCACTAGTGGTGGAAATGTAAATTGATACAGTCACGATGGAGAACAGTATGGAGTTTCCTTAAAAAAACTAGAAATAGAATTACCATATGATCCAGCAATCCCATTTCTGGGCATATACCCAGAGAAAACCATAAATCAAAAAGGCACATTCACCACAATGCTCATTTCAGCACTATTTACGATAGCCAGGTAATGGAAGCAACCTAAATACCCACAGACAGACGAATGGATAAAGATGTGGTACATATATAAAATGGAATATTACTCAGCCATAAGAAGGAATGAAACTGGGTCATTTGTAGAGACGTCGATGGATCTAGAGACTGTCATACAGAATGAAGTAAGTCAGAAAGAGACAAACAAATATTGTATATTAATGCATATATGTGGAACCTAGAAAAATGGTACAGATGAACTGGTTTGCAGGGAAGAAGTAGAGACACAGAGGTAGAGAACCCACGTATGGACACCAAGTGTGGGAAGCCATGGGGAGGTGGTGTTCGGGTGAGTTGGGAGATTGGGATTGACCTGTATATATGTATATGCATAAAATACATAACTAATAATAACCTGCTGTATAAAAAATAAATAAAATTAAATTTCAAAATTTAAAAAAATAAAATTTAAAAATAAAACAGAAAAAAGTTCTTCCCTTCACACAGATGTATTTATATGAATGAATTATTCCCATGCTTATATCTATAAATACATAAAAGAGGAATAAAATCTAACTTGAACCAAAAAAGAAAAAAAAAACCTGAACCCACGAGTTAGACAGAGGAAAACACAATCAGGGCACTTGCTCCATCGGTAAACACTTCTGAAATTGGTCAGAGGTGGGGAATCATCTCCCATAGAGCCAGCAGCCCACTCCTACGCAAGGAGCGTCCTCATTGCAAAGCGGGGGGCCATGCCGAGGCATCTGTGAGTAACCGTGAGCTGAGCCCCAGGCCAGCTGCTGTTGAACTTTTCCCACCCTTCCCAGGTAAAACACCTGAATATGTACAAGGGCTTGAAAGCCTAGAGGAAGGGCCGTGGAGCCACACCAGCGACAGCACGCCGGCCAACTTGGTGCCTGCAGGCCAGTCAGGATGGTCCTGGCCCTGGGCGCTCTTCTGGAAGCTTTCCATTGCCCTGCCTGAGATACCCCTCCTGTCCCGGCCCCCACTGCTTTTTTCCTTCCTCACCTCTGTCCGGAGAGAAATTCCAGCGGAAGGTATGGGTGACACATCCTCTTCTTTACAGGTGGAAGCCTGGCAACTCCTGCAGAAAGTTCAGCAGAGACCCACTCACACCGGGCCACCCACAAAGCCGTGGCCCCTCACTCCCTCCCACCAGCACAGCCCCGACACTGCTGACGGGGCAGAGAATATGGAGTCAGGCACAGCTTCAGGGGCTATTGCTGCCTGCAGCGCTGTTTATATTGACCTCAACCCAGGCACACCTGGGGAGGGCCGGCCGGCAGGGTCAGGCTACCCAGGTCAGCTAATCCTCAGCCCTCAGGGAATCACATTGTTGAAAATGGACCTCGCTAAGGCAGAATAGAAGCCAAGGAATAAAAGGACACAATGCCATTTGTAGCACCGTAGGTGTGTCTAGAGGTAAGCACGTGAGTTGTTGTAAGTCAGAAAGTGAAAGACACATATCATATCATATCTCTTATAGGTGTGACCGAAAAATGGATACCAGGGCAGATATTTCCACGGAGAAGGGCAATCACAGATTCATTCAACAAACTTATGGTTCACCAATGGAAAGGTGTGAGGATTGGTTTCATTATGATATTGGGGTTAACAGACATATACAAACACAGGTGACATATATAATCACCAAAGACCTACAGAATACCAAGAGAAGACTACTCAACATTCTGTCATAAGGTACATGGGAAAAGGATCCCAGGAAGAACAGACATATGTGTATGTGTAAAAGAACCACATCTTCCACACCTACAACAAGCCAAACATTGTAATCAAATTTGCTGTAATAAAAAATAAAAAATTAAATTAAAAACACGAACAAGAAGTAGTGAGACAAACTTGAGGGGCTTTCTCCTGGCACATTCCATTCTAAATTCCAATCTAGAAAACGACTTCCATTGAGGCTCTGTTGCCCCAGTAACCAGATTTGGTAAGGGAGACCTGCTGCCACCTTGTGGCCGTTTCACACAACAGCAGCTTTAATCCCAGCGCTAATGGTCAGTTGATATTCAAAATCATTGCAGGCCTGTAAATGACACCTGCCCTGAAAACAAATCCTGGGTTCATATATCGACCAAAAAATTCAAAGGACGTCCATATTTCAAAACGACAGTTTCAAAAGGCATATTTTACTCACATTAGTGTTCTGCTTCTTTTTCTTTCTTTCTTTTTTTGTTAAAAAAACGGGAATGGCAAAAAGCATCCCTCAGAATGGGCGAACATATTTGCAAACGAATCAATGGACAAAGGTTTAATCTCCAATATATATAAAGAGCTCATGCAGCTTAATATTAAAAAAAACAAACAACCCAATACAAAAATGGGCAGAAGATCTAAAGAGACGTTTCTTCAAAGAAGACACAGAGATGGCCAAGACACACATGAAAAGCTGCTCAACATCACTAATTATTAGAGAAATGCAAATCAAATCTACAATGAGGTATCACCTCACACCTGTTACAACTGGAATCATCAGAAAATATACAAACAACGAATTCTGGGGAGGGTGTGGACAAAAGGATCCCTCTTCCACTAGTGGTGGAAATGTAAATTGATACAGTCACGATGGAGAACAGTATGGAGTTTCCTTAAAAAATCTAGTAATAGAATTACCATATGATCCAGCAATCCCACTTCTGGGCATATACCCAGATAAAACCATAAATCAAAAAGGCACATTCACCACAATGCTCATTTCAGCACTATTTACGATAGCCAGGTAATGGAAACAACCTAAATACCCACAGACAGACGAATGGATAAAGATGTGGTACATATATAAAATGGAATATTACTCAGCCATAAGAAGGAATGAAACTGGGTCATTTGTAGAGACGTCGATGGATCTAGAGACTGTCATACAGAATGAAGTAAGTCAGAAAGAGACAAACAAATATTGTATATTAATGCATATATGTGGAACCTAGAAAAATGGTACAGATGAAATGGTTTGCAGGGAAGAAATAGAGACACAGAGGTAGAGAACACACGTATGGACACCAAGTGTGGGAAGCCACGGGGAGGTGGTGTTGGGGTGAGTTGGGAGATTGGGATTGACCTGTATACATGTATATGCATAAAATACATAACTAATAATAACCTGCTGTATAAAAAATAAATAAAATTAAATTTCAAAATTTAAAAAAATAAAATTTAAAAATAAAACAGAAAAAAGTTCTTCCCTTCACACAGATGTATTTATATGAATGAATTATTCCCATGCTTATATCTATAAATACATAAAAGAGGAATAAAATCTAACTTGAACCAAAAAAGAAAAAAAAAACCTGAACCCACGAGTTAGACAGAGGAAAACACAATCAGGGCACTTTCTCCATCGGTAAACAATTCTGAAATTGGTCAGAGGTGGGGAATCATCTCCCATAGAGCCAGCAGCCCACTCCTACGCAAGGAGCGTCCTCATTGCAAAGCGGGGGGCCATGCCGAGGCATCTGTGAGTAACCGTGAGCTGAGCCCCAGACCAGCTGCTGTTGAACTTTTCCCACCCTTCCCAGGTAAAACACCTGAATATGTACAAGGGCTTGAAAGCCTAGAGGAAGGGCCGTGGAGCCACACCAGCGACAGCACGCCGGCCAACTTGGTGCCTGCAGGCCAGTCAGGATGGTCCTGGCCCTGGGCGCTCTTCTGGAAGCTTTCCATTGCCCTGCCTGAGATACCCCTCCTGTCCCGGCCCCCACTGCTTTTTTCCTTCCTCACCTCTGTCCGGAGAGAAATTCCAGCGGAAGGTATGGGTGACACATCCTCTTCTTTACAGGTGGAAGCCTGGCAACTCCTGCAGAAAGTTCAGCAGAGACCCACTCACACCGGGCCACCCACAAAGCCGTGGCCCCTCACTCCCTCCCACCAGCACAGCCCCGACACTGCTGACGGGGCAGAGAATATGGAGTCAGGCACAGCTTCAGGGGCTATTGCTGCCTGCAGCGCTGTTTATATTGACCTCAACCCAGGCACACCTAGGGAGGTCCGGCCGGCAGGGTCAGGCTACCCAGGTCAGCTAATCTTCAGCCCTCAGGGAATCACATTGTTGAAAATGGACCTCGCTAAGGCAGAATAGAAGCCAAGGAATAAAAGGACACAATGCCATTTGCAGCACCGTAGGTGTGTCTAGAGGTAAGCACGTGACTTTTAGTAAGTCAGAAAGTGAAAGACACATATCATATCATATCTCTTATAGGTGTGACCGAAAAATGGATACCAGGGCAGATATTTCCACGGAGAAGGGCAATCAGAGATTCATTCAACAAACTTATGGTTCACCAATGGAAAGGTGTGAGGATTGGTTTCATTATGATATTGGGGTTAACAGACATATACAAACACAGGTGACATATATAATCACCAAAGACCTACAGAATACCAAGAGAAGACTACTCAACATTCTGTCATAAGGTACATGGGAAAAGGATCCCAGGAAGAACAGACATATGTGTATGTGTAAAAGAACCACATCTTCCACACCTACAACAAGCCAAACATTGTAATCAAATTTGCTGTAATAAAAAATAAAAAATTAAATTAAAAACACGAACAAGAAGTAGTGAGACAAACTTGAGGGGCTTTCTCCTGGCACATTCCATTCTAAATTCCAATCTAGAACACGACTTCCATTGAGGCTCTGTTGCCCCAGTAACCAGATTTGGTAAGGGAGACCTGCTGCCACCTTGTGGCCGTTTCACACAACAGCAGCTTTAATCCCAGCGCTAATGGTCAGTTGATATTCAAAATCATTGCAGGCCTGTAAATGACACCTGCCCTGAAAACAAATCCTGGGTTCATATATCGACCAAAAAATTCAAAGGACGTCCATATTTCAAAACGACAGTTTCAAAAGGCATATTTTACTCACATTAGTGTTCTGCTTCTTTTTCTTTCTTTCTTTTTTTGTTTAAAAAACGGGAATGGCAAAAAGCATCCCTCAGAATGGACGAAAATATTTGCAAACGAATCAATGGACAAAAGTTTAATCTCCAATATATATAAAGAGCTCATGCAGCTTAATATTAAAAAAACAAACAACCCAATACAAAAATGGGCAGAAGATCTAAAGAGACGTTTCTTCAAAGAAGACACAGAGATGGCCAAGACGCACATGAAAAGCTGCTCAACATCACTAATTATTAGAGAAATGCAAATCAAAACTACAATGAGGTATCACCTCACACCTGTTACAATTGGCATCATCAGAAAATCTACAAACAACGAATTCTGGGGAGGGTGTGGACAAAAGGATCCCTCTTCCACTAGTGGTGGAAATGTAAATTGATACAGTCATGATGGAGAACAGTATGGAGTTTCCTTAAAAAAACTAGAAATAGAATTACCATATGATCCAGCAATCCCATTTCTGGGCATATACCCAGAGAAAACCATAAATCAAAAAGGCACATTCACCACAATGCTCATTTCAGCACTATTTACGATAGCCAGGTAATGGAAGCAACCTAAATACCCACAGACAGACGAATGGATAAAGATGTGGTACATATATAAAATGGAATATTACTCAGCCATAAGAAGGAATGAAACTGGGTCATTTGTAGAGACGTCGATGGATCTAGAGACTGTCATACAGAATGAAGTAAGTCAGAAAGAGACAAACAAATATTGTATATTAATGCATATATGTGGAACCTAGAAAAATGGTACAGATGAACTGGTTTGCAGGGAAGAAGTAGAGACACAGAGGTAGAGAACCCACGTATGGACACCAAGTGTGGGAAGCCATGGGGAGGTGGTGTTGGGGTGAGTTGGGAGATTGGGATTGACCTGTATACATGTATATGCATAAAATACATAACTAATAATAACCTGCTGTATAAAAAATAAATAAAATTAAATTTCAAAATTTAAAAAAATAAAATTTAAAAATAAAACAGAAAAAAGTTCTTCCCTTCACACAGATGTATTTATATGAATGAATTATTCCCATGCTTATATCTATAAATACATAAAAGAGGAATAAAATCTAACTTGAACCAAAAAAGAAAAAAAAACCTGAACCCACGAGTTAGACAGAGGAAAACACAATCAGGGCACTTGCTCCATCGGTAAACACTTCTGAAATTGGTCAGAGGTGGGGAATCATCTCCCATAGAGCCAGCAGCCCACTCCTACGCAAGGAGCGTCCTCATTGCAAAGCGGGGGGCCATGCCGAGGCATCTGTGAGTAACCGTGAGCTGAGCCCCAGGCCAGCTGCTGTTGAACTTTTCCCACCCTTCCCAGGTAAAACACCTGAATATGTACAAGGGCTTGAAAGCCTAGAGGAAGGGCCGTGGAGCCACACCAGCGACAGCACGCCGGCCAACTTGGTGCCTGCAGGCCAGTCAGGATGGTCCTGGCCCTGGGCGCTCTTCTGGAAGCTTTCCATTGCCCTGCCTGAGATACCCCTCCTGTCCCGGCCCCCACTGCTTTTTTCCTTCCTCACCTCTGTCCGGAGAGAAATTCCAGCGGAAGGTATGGGTGACACATCCTCTTCTTTACAGGTGGAAGCCTGGCAACTCCTGCAGAAAGTTCAGCAGAGACCCACTCACACCGGGCCACCCACAAAGCCGTGGCCCCTCACTCCCTCCCACCAGCACAGCCCCGACACTGCTGACGGGGCAGAGAATATGGAGTCAGGCACAGCTTCAGGGGCTATTGCTGCCTGCAGCGCTGTTTATATTGACCTCAACCCAGGCACACCTGGGGAGGGCCGGCCGGCAGGGTCAGGCTACCCAGGTCAGCTAATCCTCAGCCCTCAGGGAATCACATTGTTGAAAATGGACCTCGCTAAGGCAGAATAGAAGCCAAGGAATAAAAGGACACAATGCCATTTGTAGCACCGTAGGTGTGTCTAGAGGTAAGCACGTGAGTTGTTGTAAGTCAGAAAGTGAAAGACACATATCATATCATATCTCTTATAGGTGTGACCGAAAAATGGATACCAGGGCAGATATTTCCACGGAGAAGGGCAATCACAGATTCATTCAACAAACTTATGGTTCACCAATGGAAAGGTGTGAGGATTGGTTTCATTATGATATTGGGGTTAACAGACATATACAAACACAGGTGACATATATAATCACCAAAGACCTACAGAATACCAAGAGAAGACTACTCAACATTCTGTCATAAGGTACATGGGAAAAGGATCCCAGGAAGAACAGACATATGTGTATGTGTAAAAGAACCACATCTTCCACACCTACAACAAGCCAAACATTGTAATCAAATTTGCTGTAATAAAAAATAAAAAATTAAATTAAAAACACGAACAAGAAGTAGTGAGACAAACTTGAGGGGCTTTCTCCTGGCACATTCCATTCTAAATTCCAATCTAGAACACGACTTCCATTGAGGCTCTGTTGCCCCAGTAACCAGATTTGGTAAGGGAGACCTGCTGCCACCTTGTGGCCGTTTCACACAACAGCAGCTTTAATCCCAGCGCTAATGGTCAGTTGATATTCAAAATCATTGCAGGCCTGTAAATGACACCTGCCCTGAAAACAAATCCTGGGTTCATATATCGACCAAAAAATTCAAAGGACGTCCATATTTCAAAACGACAGTTTCAAAAGGCATATTTTACTCACATTAGTGTTCTGCTTCTTTTTCTTTCTTTCTTTTTTTGTTAAAAAAACGGGAATGGCAAAAAGCATCCCTCAGAATGGGCGAACATATTTGCAAACGAATCAATGGACAAAGGTTTAATCTCCAATATATATAAAGAGCTCATGCAGCTTAATATTAAAAAAACAAACAACCCAATACAAAAATGGGCAGAAGATCTAAAGAGACGTTTCTTCAAAGAAGACACAGAGATGGCCAAGACACACATGAAAAGCTGCTCAACATCACTAATTATTAGAGAAATGCAAATCAAATCTACAATGAGGTATCACCTCACACCTGTTACAACTGGAATCATCAGAAAATATACAAACAACGAATTCTGGGGAGGGTGTGGACAAAAGGATCCCTCTTCCACTAGTGGTGGAAATGTAAATTGATACAGTCACGATGGAGAACAGTATGGAGTTTCCTTAAAAAATCTAGTAATAGAATTACCATATGATCCAGCAATCCCACTTCTGGGCATATACCCAGATAAAACCATAAATCAAAAAGGCACATTCACCACAATGCTCATTTCAGCACTATTTACGATAGCCAGGTAATGGAAACAACCTAAATACCCACAGACAGACGAATGGATAAAGATGTGGTACATATATAAAATGGAATATTACTCAGCCATAAGAAGGAATGAAACTGGGTCATTTGTAGAGACGTCGATGGATCTAGAGACTGTCATACAGAATGAAGTAAGTCAGAAAGAGACAAACAAATATTGTATATTAATGCATATATGTGGAACCTAGAAAAATGGTACAGATGAAATGGTTTGCAGGGAAGAAATAGAGACACAGAGGTAGAGAACACACGTATGGACACCAAGTGTGGGAAGCCACGGGGAGGTGGTGTTGGGGTGAGTTGGGAGATTGGGATTGACCTGTATACATGTATATGCATAAAATACATAACTAATAATAACCTGCTGTATAAAAAATAAATAAAATTAAATTTCAAAATTTTAAAAAATAAAATTTAAAAATAAAACAGAAAAAAGTTCTTCCCTTCACACAGATGTATTTATATGAATGAATTATTCCCATGCTTATATCTATAAATACATAAAAGAGGAATAAAATCTAACTTGAACCAAAAAAGAAAAAAAAAACCTGAACCCACGAGTTAGACAGAGGAAAACACAATCAGGGCACTTTCTCCATCGGTAAACAATTCTGAAATTGGTCAGAGGTGGGGAATCATCTCCCATAGAGCCAGCAGCCCACTCCTACGCAAGGAGCGTCCTCATTGCAAAGTGTGGGGCCATGCCGAGGCATCTGTGAGTAACCGTGAGCTGAGCCCCAGGCCAGCTGCTGTTGAACTTTTCCCACCCTTCCCAGGTAAAACACCTGAATATGTACAAGGGCTTGAAAGCCTAGAGGAAGGGCCGTGGAGCCACACCAGCGACAGCACGCAGGCCAACTTGGTGCCTGCAGGCCAGTCAGGATGGTCCTGGCCCTGGGCGCTCTTCTGGAAGCTTTCCATTGCCCTGCCTGAGATACCCCTCCTGTCCCGGCCCCCACTGCTTTTTTTCTTCCTCACCTCTGTCCGGAGAGAAATTCCAGCGGAAGGTATGGGTGACACATCCTCTTCATTACAGGTGGAAGCCTGGCAACTCCTGCAGAAAGTCCAGGAGAGACCCACTCACACCGGGCCACCCACAAAGCCGTGGCCCCTCACTCACTCCCACCAGCACAGCCCCGAGACTGCTGACGGGGCAGAGAATATGGAGTCAGGCACAGCTTCAGGGGCTATTGCTGCCTGCAGCGCTGTTTATATTGACCTCAACCCAGGCACACTTGGGGAGGGCCGGCCAGCAGGGTCAGGCTACCCAGGTCAGCTAATCCTCAGCCCTCAGGGAATCACATTGTTGAAAATGGACCTCGCTAAGGCAGAATAGAAGCCAAGGAATAAAAGGACACAATGCCATTTGCAGCACCGTAGGTGTGTCTAGAAGTAATCACGTGACTTTTAGTAAGTCAGAAAGTGAAAGACACATATCATATCATATCTCTTATAGGTGTGACCGAAAAATGGATACCAGGGCAGATATTTCCACGGAGAAGGGCAATCACAGATTCATTCAACAAACTTATGGTTCACCAATGGAAAGGTGTGAGGATTGGTTTCATTATGATATTGGGGTTAACAGACATATACAAACACAGGTGACATATATAATCACCAAAGTCCTACACAATACCAAGAGAAGACTACTCAACATTCTGTCATAAGGTACATGGGAAAAGGATCCCAGGAAGAGTAGACATATGTGTATGTGTAAAAGAACCACATCTTCCACACCTACAACAAGCCAAACATTGTAATCAAATTTGCTGTAATAAAAAATAAAAAATTAAATTAAAAACACGAACAAGAAGTAGTGAGGCAAACTTGAGGGGCTTTCTCCTGGCACATTCCATTCTAAATTCCAATCTAGAACACGACTTCCATTGAGGCTCTGTTGCCCCAGTAACCAGATTTGATAAGGGAGACCTGCTGCCACCTTGTGGCCGTTTCACACAACAGCAGCTTTAATCCCAGCGCTAATGGTCAGTTGATATTCAAAATCATTGCAGGCCTGTAAATGACACCTGCCCTGAAAACAAATCCTGGGTTCATATATCGACCAAAAAATTCAAAGGACATCCATATTTCAAAACGACAGTTTCAAAAGGCATATTTTACACACATTAGTGTTCTGCTTCTTTTCCTTTCTTTCTTTTTTTGTTAAAAAAACGGGAATGGCAAAAAGCATCCCTCAGAATGGGCGAAAATATTTGCAAACGAATCAATGGACAAAAGTTTAATCTCCAATATATATAAAGAGCTCATGCAGCTTAATATTAAAAAAACAAACAACCCAATACAAAAATGGGCAGAAGATCTAAAGAGACGTTTCTTCAAAGAAGACACAGAGATGGCCAAGACGCACATGAAAAGCTGCTCAACATCACTAATTATTAGAGAAATGCAAATCAAAACTACAATGAGGTATCACCTCACACCTGTTAGAATCGGCATCATCAGAATATCTACAAACAACGAATTCTGGGGAGGGTGTGGACAAAAGGATCCCTCTTCCACTAGTGGTGGAAATGTAAATTGATACAGTCACGATGGAGAACAGTATGGAGTTTCCTTAAAAAAACTAGAAATAGAATTACCATATGATTCAGCAATCCCACTTCTGGGCATATACCCAGAGAAAACCATAAATCAAAAAGGCACATTCACCACAATGCTCATTTCAGCACTATTTACGATAGCCAGGTAATGGAAGCAACCTAAATACCCACAGACAGACGAATGGATAAAGATGTGGTACATATATAAAATGGAATATTACTCAGCCATAAGAAGGAATGAAACTGGGTCATTTGTAGAGACGTCGATGGATCTAGAGACTGTCATACAGAATGAAGTAAGTCAGAAAGAGACAAACAAATATTGTATATTAATGCATATATGTGGAACCTAGAAAAATGGTACAGATGAACTGGTTTGCAGGGAAGAAATAGAGACACAGAGGTAGAGAACACACGTATGGACACCAAGTGTGGGAAGCCATGGGGAGGTGGTGTTGGGGTGAGTTGGGAGATTGGGATTGACCTGTATACATGTATATGCATAAAATACATAACTAATAATAACCTGCTGTATAAAAAATAAATAAAATTAAATTTCAAAATTTTAAACAATAAAATTTAAAAATAAAACATTAAAAAGTTCTTCCCTTCACACAGATGTATTTATATGAATGAATTATTTCCATGCTTATATCTATAAATACATAAAAGAGGAATAAAATCTAACTTGAACCAGAAAAGAAATAAAAAAAACCTGAACACACGAGTTAGACAGAGGAAAACACAATCAGGGCACTTGCTCCATCGGTAAACAATTCTGAAATTGGTCAGAGGTGGGGAATCATCTCCCATAGAGCCAGCAGCCCACTCCTACGCAAGGAGCGTCCTCATTGCAAAGCGGGGGGCCATGCCGAGGCATCTGTGAGTAACCGTGAGCTGAGCCCCAGGCCAGCTGCTGCTGAACTTTTCCCACCCTTCCCAGGTAAAACACCTGAATATGTACAAGGGCTTGAAAGCCTAGAGGAAGGGCCGTGGAGCCACACCAGCGACAGCACGCAGGCCAACTTGGTGCCTGCAGGCCAGTCAGGATGGTCCTGGCCCTGGGCGCTCTTCTGGAAGCTTTCCATTGTCCTGCCTGAGATACCCCTCCTGTCCCGGCCCCCACTGCATTTTTCCTTCCTCACCTCTGTCCGGAGAGAAATTCCAGCGGAAGGTATGGGTGACACATCCTCTTCATTACAGGTGGAAGCCTGGCAACTCCTGCAGAAAGTCCAGCAGAGACCCACTCACACCGGGCCACCCACAAAGCCGTGGCCCCTCACTCCCTCCCACCAGCACAGCCCCGACACTGCTGACGGGGCAGAGAATATGGAGTCAGGCACAGCTTCAGGGGCTATTGCTTCCTGCAGCGCTGTTTATATTGACCTCAACCCAGGCACACCTGGGGAGGGCAGGACGGAAGGGTCAGGCTACCCAGGTCAGCTAATCCTCAGCCCTCAGGGAATCACATTGTTGAAAATGGACCTCGCTAAGGTAGAATAGAAGCCAAGGAATAAAAGGACAC
The DNA here is from genome assembly GCF_949752795.1 of Hyperoodon ampullatus. Taxonomy (NCBI): domain Eukaryota; kingdom Metazoa; phylum Chordata; class Mammalia; order Artiodactyla; family Ziphiidae; genus Hyperoodon; species Hyperoodon ampullatus. The sequence goes on from NW_027640875.1 coordinate 635,063, forward strand.
AATGCCATTTGTAGCACCGTAGGTGTGTCTAGAGGTAAGCACGTGAGTTGTTGTAAGTCAGAAAGTGAAAGACACATATCATATCATATCTCTTATAGGTGTGACCGAAAAATGGATACCAGGGCAGATATTTCCACGGAGAAGGGCAATCACAGATTCATTCAACAAACTTATGGTTCACCAACGGAAAGGTGTGAGGATTGGTTTCATTATGATATTGGGGTTAACAGACATATACAAACACAGGTGACATATATAATCACCAAAGACCTACAGAATACCAAGTGAAGACTCCTCAACATTCTGTCATAAGGTACATGGGAAAAGGATCCCAGGAAGAACAGACATATGTGTTTGTGTAAAAGAACCACATCTTCCACACCTACAACAAGCCAAACATTGTAATCAAATTTGCTGTAATAAAAAATAAAAAATTAAATTAAAAACACGAACAAGAAGTAGTGAGACAAACTTGAGGGGCTTTCTCCTGGCACATTCCATTCTAAATTCCAATCTAGAACACGACTTCCATTGAGGCTCTGTTGCCCCAGTAACCAGATTTGGTAAGGGAGACCTGCTGCCACCTTGTGGCCGTTTCACACAACAGCAGCTTTAATCCCAGCGCTAATGGTCAGTTGATATTCAAAATCATTGCAGGCCTGTAAATGACACCTGCCCTGAAAACAAATCCTGGGTTCATATATCGACCAAAAAATTCAAAGGACGTCCATATTTCAAAACGACAGTTTCAAAAGGCATATTTTACACACATTAGTGTTCTGCTTCTTTTTCTTTCTTTCTTTTTTTGTTAAAAAAACGGGAATGGCAAAAAGCATCCCTCAGAATGGGCGAAAATATTTGCAAACGAATCAATGGACAAAGGTTTAATCTCCAATATATATAAAGAGCACATGCAGCTTAATATTAAAAAAACAAACAACCCAATACAAAAATGGGCAGAAGATCTAAAGAGACGTTTCTTCAAAGAAGACACAGAGATGGCCAAGACGCACATGAAAAGCTGCTCAACATCACTAATTATTAGAGAAATGCAAATCAAAACTACAATGAGGTATCAACTCACACCTGTTACAACTGACATCATCAGAAAATCTACAAACAACGAATTCCGGGGAGGGTGTGGACAAAAGGATCCCTCTTCCACTAGTGGTGGAAATGTAAATTGATACAGTCACGATGGAGAACAGTATGGAGTTTCCTTAAAAAAACTAGAAATAGAATTACCATATGATCCAGCAATCCCACTTCTGGGCATATACCCAGATAAAACCATAAATCAAAAAGGCACATTCACCACAATGCTCATTTCAGCACTATTTACGATAGCCAGGTAATGGAAGCAACCTAAATACCCACAGACAGACGAATGGATAAAGATGTGGTACATATATAAAATGGAATATTACTCAGCCATAAGAAGGAATGAAACTGGGTCATTTGTAGAGACGTCGATGGATCTAGAGACTGTCATACAGAGTGAAGTAAGTCAGAAAGAGACAAACAAATATTGTATATTAATGCATATATGTGGAACCTAGAAAAATGGTACAGATGAACTGGTTTGCAGAGAAGAAATAGAGACACAGAGGTAGAGAACACACGTATGGACACCAAGTGTGGGAAGCCATGGGGAGGTGGTGTTGGGGTGAGTTGGGAGATTGGGATTGACCTGTATACATGTATATGCATAAAATACATAACTAATAATAACCTGCTGTATAAAAAATAAATAAAATTAAATTTCAAAATTTTAAAAAATAAAATTTAAAAATAAAACAGAAAAAAGTTCTTCCCTTCACACAGATGTATTTATATGAATGAATTATTCCCATGCTTATATCTATAAATACATAAAAGAGGAATAAAATCTAACTTGAACCAAAAAAGAAAAAAAAAAAACCTGAACCCACGAGTTAGACAGAGGAAAAAACAATCAGGGCACTTGCTCCATCGGTAAACAATTCTGAAATTGGTCAGAGGTGGGGAATCATCTCCCATAGAGCCAGCAGCCCACTCCTACGCAAGGAGCGTCCTCATTGCAAAGCGGGGGGCCATGCCGAGGCATCTGTGAGTAACCGTGAGCTGAGCCCCAGGCCAGCTGCTGTTGAACTTTTCCCACCCTTCCCAGGTAAAACACCTGAATATGTACAAGGGCTTGAAAGCCTAGAGGAAGGGCCGTGGAGCCACACCAGCGACAGCACGCAGGCCAACTTGGTGCCTGCAGGCCAGCCAGGATGGTCCTGGCCTTGGGCGCTCTTCTAGAAGCTTTCCATTGCCCTGTCTGAGATACCCCTCCTGTCCCGGCCCCCACTGCTTTTTTCCTTCCTCACCTCTGTCCGGAGAGAAATTCCAGTGGATGGTAGAGGTGACACATCCTCTTCTTTACAGGTGGAAGCCTGGCAACTCCTGCAGAAAGTCCAGCAGAGACCCACTCACACCGGGCCACCCACAAAGCCGTGGCCACTCACTCCCTCCCACCAGCACAGCCCCGACACTGCTGACGGGGCAGAGAATATGGAGTCAGGCACAGCTTCAGGGGCTATTGCTGCCTGCAGCGCTGTTTATATTGACCTCAACCCAGGCACACCTGGGGAGGGCCGGCCGGCAGGGTCAGGCTACCCAGGTCAGCTAATCCTCAGCCCTCAGGGAATCACATTGTTGAAAATGGACCTCGCTAAGGCAGAATAGAAGCCAAGGAATAAAAGGACACAATGCCATTTGTAGCACCGTAGGTGTGTCTAGAGGTAAGCACGTGAGTTGTTGTAAGTCAGAAAGTGAAAGACACATATCATATCATATCTCTTATAGGTGTGACCGAAAAATGGATACCAGGGCAGATATTTCCACGGAGAAGGGCAATCACAGATTCATTCAACAAACTTATGGTTCACCAATGGAAAGGTGTGAGGATTGGTTTCATTATGATATTGGGGTTAACAGACATATACAAACACAGGTGACATATATAATCACCAAAGACCTACAGAATACCAAGAGAAGACTACTCAACATTCTGACATAAGGTACATGGGAAAAGGATCCCAGGAAGAACAGACATATGTGTATGTGTAAAAGAACCACATCTTCCACACCTACAACAAGCCAAACATTGTAATCAAATTTGCTGTAATAAAAAATAAAAAAATTAAATTAAAAACACGAACAAGAAGTAGTGAGACAAACTTGAGGGGCTTTCTCCTGGCACATTCCATTCTAAATTCTAATCTAGAACACGACTTCCATTGAGGCTCTGTTGCCCCAGTAACCAGATTTGGTAAGGGAGACCTGCTGCCACCTTGTGGCCGTTTCACACAACAGCAGCTTTAATCCCAGCGCTAATGGTCAGTTCATATTCAAAATCATTGCAGGCCTGTAAATGACACCTGCCCTGAAAACAAATCCTGGGTTCATATATCGACCAAAAAATTCAAAGGACGTCCATATTTCAAAACGACAGTTTCAAAAGGCACATTTTACACACATTAGTGTTCTGCTTCTTTTTCTTTCTTTCTTTTTTTGTTAAAAAAACGGGAATGGCAAAAAGCATCCCTCAGAATGGGCGAAAATATTTGCAAACGAATCAATGGACAAAGGTTTAATCTCCAATATATATAAAGAGCTCATGCAGCTTAATATTAAAAAAACAAACAACCCAATACAAAAATGGGCAGAAGATCTAAAGAGACGTTTCTTCAAAGAAGACACAGAGATGGCCAAGACACACATGAAAAGCTGCTCAACATCACTAATTATTAGAGAAATGCAAATCAAATCTACAATGAGGTATCACCTCACACCTGTTACAACTGGCATCATCAGAAAATCTACAAACAACGAATTCTGGGGAGGGTGTGGACAAAAGGATCCCTCTTCCACTAGTGGTGGAAATGTAAATTGATACAGTCACGATGGAGAACAGTATGGAGTTTCCTTAAAAAAACTAGAAATAGAATTACCATATGATCCAGCAATCCCACTTCTGGGCATATACCCAGATAAAACCATAAATCAAAAAGGCACATTCACCACAATGCTCATTTCAGCACTATTTACGATAGCCAGGTAATGGAAGCAACCTAAATACCCACAGACAGACGAATGGATAAAGATGTGGTACATATATAAAATGGAATATTACTCAGCCATAAGAAGGAATGAAACTGGGTCATTTGTAGAGACGTCGATGGATCTAGAGACTGTCATACAGAATGAAGTAAGTCAGAAAGAGAAAAACAAATATTGTATATTAATGCATATATGTGGAACCTAGAAAAATGGTACAGATGAACTGGTTTGCAGGGAAGAAATAGAGACACAGAGGTAGAGAACACACGTATGGACACCAAGTGTGGGAAGCCATGGGGAGGTGGTGTTGGGGTGAGTTGGGAGATTGGGATTGACCTGTATACATGTATATGCATAAAATACATAACTAATAATAACCTGCTGTATAAAAAATAAATAAAATTAAATTTCAAAATTTTAAAAAATAAAATTTAAAAATAAAACAGAAAAAAGTTCTTCCCTTCACACAGATGTATTTATATGAATGAATTATTTCCATGCTTATATCTATAAATACATAAAAGAGGAATAAAATCTAACTTGAACCAGAAAAGAAATAAAAAAAACCTGAACACACGAGTTAGACAGAGGAAAACACAATCAGGGCACTTGCTCCATCGGTAAACAATTCTGAAATTGGTCAGAGGTGGGGAATCATCTCCCATAGAGCCAGCAGCCCACTCCTACGCAAGGAGCGTCCTCATTGCAAAGCGGGGGGCCATGCCGAGGCATCTGTGAGTAACCGTGAGCTGAGCCCCAGGCCAGCTGCTGTTGAACTTTTCCCACCCTTCCCAGGTAAAACACCTGAATATGTACAAGGGCTTGAAAGCCTAGAGGAAGGGCCGTGGAGCCACACCAGCGACAGCACGCAGGCCAACTTGGTGCCTGCAGGCCAGTCAGGATGGTCCTGGCCCTGGGCGCTCTTCTGGAAGCTTTCCATTGCCCTGCCTGAGATACCCCTCCTGTCCCGGCCCCCACTGCTTTTTTCCTTCCTCACCTCTGTTCGGAGAGAAATTCCAGCGGAAGGTATGGGTGACACATCCTCTTCATTACAGGTGGAAGCCTGGCAACTCCTGCAGAAAGTCCAGGAGAGACCCACTCACACCGGGCCACCCACAAAGCCGTGGCCCCTCACTCACTCCCACCAGCACAGCCCCGAGACTGCTGACGGGGCAGAGAATATGGAGTCAGGCACAGCTTCAGGGGCTATTGCTGCCTGCAGCGCTGTTTATATTGACCTCAACCCAGGCACACTTGGGGAGGGCCGGCCAGCAGGGTCAGGCTACCCAGGTCAGCTAATCCTCAGCCCTCAGGGAATCACATTGTTGAAAATGGACCTCGCTAAGGCAGAATAGAAGCCAAGGAATAAAAGGACACAATGCCATTTGCAGCACCGTAGGTGTGTCTAGAAGTAATCACGTGACTTTTAGTAAGTCAGAAAGTGAAAGACACATATCATATCATATCTCTTATAGGTGTGACCGAAAAATGGATACCAGGGCAGATATTTCCACGGAGAAGGGCAATCACAGATTCATTCAACAAACTTATGGTTCACCAATGGAAAGGTGTGAGGATTGGTTTCATTATGATATTGGGGTTAACAGACATATACAAACACAGGTGACATATATAATCACCAAAGACCTACAGAATACCAAGAGAAGACTACTCAACATTCTGTCATAAGGTACATGGGAAAAGGATCCCAGGAAGAACTGACATATGTGTATGTGTAAAAGAACCACATCTTCCACACCTACAACAAGCCAAACATTGTAATCAAATTTGCTGTAATAAAAAATAAAAAATTAAATTAAAAACACGAACAAGAAGTAGTGAGGCAAACTTGAGGGGCTTTCTCCTGGCACATTCCATTCTAAATTCCAATCTAGAACACGACTTCCATTGAGGCTCTGTTGCCCCAGTAACCAGATTTGGTAAGGGAGACCTGCTGCCACCTTGTGGCCGTTTCACACAACAGCAGCTTTAATCCCAGCGCTAATGGTCAGTTGATATTCAAAATCATTGCAGGCCTGTAAATGACACCTGCCCTGAAAACAAATCCTGGGTTCATATATCGACCAAAAAATTCAAAGGACGTCCATATTTCAAAACGACAGTTTCAAAAGGCATATTTTACACACATTAGTGTTCTGCTTCTTTTCCTTTCTTTCTTTTTTTGTTAAAAAAACGGGAATGGCAAAAAGCATCCCTCAGAATGGGCGAAAATATTTGCAAACGAATCAATGGTCAAAAGTTTAATCTACAATATATATAAAGAGCTCATGCAGCATAATATTAAAAAAACAAACAACCCAATACAAAAATGGGCAGAAGATCTAAAGAGACGTTTCTTCAAAGAAGACACAGAGATGGCCAAGACGCACATGTAAAGCTGCTCAACATCACTAATTATTAGAGAAATGCAAATCAAAACTACAATGAGGTATCACCTGACACCTGTTAGAATCGGCATCATCAGAAAATCTACAAACAACGAATTCTGGGGAGGGTGTGGACAAAAGGATCCCTCTTCCACTAGTGGTGGAAATGTAAATTGATACAGTCACGATGGAGAACAGTATGGAGTTTCCTTAAAAAAACTAGAAATAGAATTACCATATGATTCAGCAATCCCACTTCTGGGCATATACCCAGATAAAACCATAAATCAAAAAGGCACATTCACCACAATGCTCATTTCAGCACTATTTATGATAGCCAGGTAATGGAAGCAACCTAAATACCCACAGACAGACGAATGGATAAAGATGTGGTACATATATAAAATGGAATATTACTCAGCCATAAGAAGGAATGAAACTGGGTCATTTGTAGAGACGTCGATGGATCTAGAGACTGTCATACAGAATGAAGTAAGTCAGAAAGAGACAAACAAATATTGTATATTAATGCATATATGTGGAACCTAGAAAAATGGTACAGATGAACTGGTTTGCAGAGAAGTAATAGAGACACAGAGGTAGAGAACACACGTATGGACACCAAGTGTGGGAAGCCATGGGGAGGTGGTGTTGGGTTGAGTTGGGAGATTGGGATTGACCTGTATACATGTATATGCATAAAATACATAACTAATAATTACCTGCTGTATAAAAAATAAATAAAATTAAATTTCAAAATTTTAAACAATAAAATTTAAAAATAAAACAGAAAAAAGTTCTTCCCTTCACACAGATGTATTTATATGAATGAATTATTTCCATGCTTATATCTATAAATACATAAAAGAGGAATAGAATCTAACTTGAACCAGAAAAGAAAAAAAAAATACCTGAACACACGAGTTAGACAGAGGAAAACACAATCAGGGCACTTGCTCCATCGGTAAACAATTCTGAAATTGGTCAGAGGTGGGGAATCATCTCCCATAGAGCCAGCAGCCCACTCCTACGGAAGGAGCGTCCTCATTGCAAAGCGGGGGGCCATGCCGAGGCATCTGTGAGTAACCGTGAGCTGAGCCCCAGGCCAGCTGCTGTTGAACTTTTCCCACCCTTCCCAGGTAAAACACCTGAATATGTACAAGGGCTTGAAAGCCTAGAGGAAGGGCCGTGGAGCCACACCAGTGACAGCACGCAGGCCAACTTGGTGCCTGCAGGCCAGTCAGGATGGTCCTGGCCCTGGGCGCTCTTCTGGAAGCTTTCCATTGTCCTGCCTGAGATACCCCTCCTGTCCCGGCCCCCACTGCTTTTTTCCTTCCTCACCTCTGTCCGGAGAGAAATTCCAGCGGAAGGTATGGGTGACACATCCTCTTCATTACAGGTGGAAGCCTGGCAACTCCTGCAGAAAGTCCAGCAGAGACCCACTCACACCGGGCCACCCACAAAGCCGTGGCCCCTCACTCCCTCCCACCAGCACAGCCCCGACACTGCTGACGGGGCAGAGAATATGGAGTCAGGCACAGCTTCAGGGGCTATTGCTGCCTGCAGCGCTGTTTATATTGACCTCAACCCAGGCACACCTGGGGAGGGCCGGCCGGCAGGGTCAGGCTACCCAGGTCAGCTAATCCTCAGCCCTCAGGGAATCACATTGTTGAAAATGGACCTCGCTAAGGCAGAATAGAAGCCAAGGAATAAAAGGACACAATGCCATTTGTAGCACCGTAGGTGTGTCTAGAGGTAAGCACGTGAGTTGTTGTAAGTCAGAAAGTGAAAGACACATATCATATCATATCTCTTATAGGTGTGACCGAAAAATGGATACCAGGGCAGATATTTCCACGGAGAAGGGCAATCACAGATTCATTCAACAAACTTATGGTTCACCAATGGAAAGGTGTGAGGATTGGTTTCATTATGATATTGGGGTTAACAGACATATACAAACACAGGTGACATATATAATCACCAAAGTCCTACAGAATACCAAGAGAAGACTACTCAACATTCTGTCATAAGGTACATGGGAAAAGGATCCCAGGAAGAGTAGACATATGTGTATGTGTAAAAGAACCACATCTTCCACACCTACAACAAGCCAAACATTGTAATCAAATTTGCTGTAATAAAAAATAAAAAATTAAATTAAAAACACGAACAAGAAGTAGTGAGGCAAACTTGAGGGGCTTTCTCCTGGCACATTCCATTCTAAATTCCAATCTAGAACACGACTTCCATTGAGGCTCTGTTGCCCCAGTAACCAGATTTGATAAGGGAGACCTGCTGCCACCTTGTGGCCGTTTCACACAACAGCAGCTTTAATCCCAGCGCTAATGGTCAGTTGATATTCAAAATCATTGCAGGCCTGTAAATGACACCTGCCCTGAAAACAAATCCTGGGTTCATATATCGACCAAAAAATTCAAAGGACATCCATATTTCAAAACGACAGTTTCAAAAGGCATATTTTACACACATTAGTGTTCTGCTTCTTTTCCTTTCTTTCTTTTTTTGTTAAAAAAATGGGAATGGCAAAAAGCATCCCTCAGAATGGGCGAAAATATTTGCAAACGAATCAATGGACAAAAGTTTAATCTCCAATATATATAAAGAGCTCATGCAGCTTAATATTAAAAAAACAAACAACCCAATACAAAAATGGGCAGAAGATCTAAAGAGACGTTTCTTCAAAGAAGACACAGAGATGGCCAAGACGCACATGAAAAGCTGCTCAACATCACTAATTATTAGAGAAATGCAAATCAAAACTACAATGAGGTATCACCTCACACCTGTTAGAATCGGCATCATCAGAAAATCTACAAACAACGAATTCTGGGGAGGGTGTGGACAAAAGGATCCCTCTTCCACTAGTGGTGGAAATGTAAATTGATACAGTCACGATGGAGAACAGTATGGAGTTTCCTTAAAAAAACTAGAAATAGAATTACCATATGATTCAGCAATCCCACTTCTGGGCATATACCCAGATAAAACCATAAATCAAAAAGGCACATTCACCACAATGCTCATTTCAGCACTATTTATGATAGCCAGGTAATGGAAGCAACCTAAATACCCACAGACAGACGAATGGATAAAGATGTGGTACATATATAAAATGGAATATTACTCAGCCATAAGAAGGAATGAAACTGGGTCATTTGTAGAGACGTCGATGGATCTAGAGACTGTCATACAGAATGAAGTAAGTCAGAAAGAGACAAACAAATATTGTATATTAATGCATATATGTGGAACCTAGAAAAATGGTACAGATGAACTGGTTTGCAGGGAAGAAATAGAGACACAGAGGTAGAGAACACATGTATGGACACCAAGAGTGGGAAGCCATGGGGAGGTGGTGTTGGGGTGAGTTGGGAGATTGGGATTGACCTGTATACATGTATATGCATAAAATACATAACTAATAATAACCTGCTGTATAAAAAATAAATAAAATTAAATTTCAAAATTTTAAAAAATAAAATTTAAAAATAAAACAGAAAAAAGTTCTTCCCTTCACACAGATGTATTTATATGAATGAATTATTTCCATGCTTATATCTATAAATACATAAAAGAGGAATAAAATCTAACTTGAACCAGAAAAGAAATAAAAAAAACCTGAACACACGAGTTAGACAGAGGAAAACACAATCAGGGCACTTGCTCCATCGGTAAACAATTCTGAAATTGGTCAGAGGTGGGGAATCATCACCCATAGAGCCAGCAGCCCACTCCTACGCAAGGAGCGTCCTCATTGCAAAGCGGGGGGCCATGCCGAGGCATCTGTGAGTAACCGTGAGCTGAGCCCCAGGCCAGCTGCTGTTGAACTTTTCCCACCCTTCCCAGGTAAAACACCTGAATATGTACAAGGGCTTGAAAGCCTAGAGGAAGGGCCGTGGAGCCACACCAGCGACAGCACGCAGGCCAACTTGGTGCCTGCAGGCCAGTCAGGATGGTCCTGGCCCTGGGCGCTCTTCTGGAAGCTTTCCATTGTCCTGCCTGAGATACCCCTCCTGTCCCGGCCCCCACTGCTTTTTTCCTTCCTCACCACTGTCCGGAGAAAAATTCCAGCGGAAGGTATGGGTGACACATCCTCTTCATTACAGGTGGAAGCCTGGCAACTCCTGCAGAAAGTCCAGCAGAGACCCACTCACACCGGGCCACCCACAAAGCCGTGGCCCCTCACTCCCTCCCACCAGCACAGCCCCGACACTGCTGACGGGGCAGAGAATATGGAGTCAGGCACAGCTTCAGGGGCTATTGCTGCCTGCAGCGCTGTTTATATTGACCTCAACCCAGGCACACCTGGGGAGGGCCGGCCGGCAGGGTCAGGCTACCCAGGTCACCTAATCCTCAGCCCTCAGGGAATCACATTGTTGAAAATGGACCTCGCTAAGGTAGAATAGAAGCCAAGGAATAAAAGGACACAATGCCATTTGTAGCACCGTAGGTGTGTCTAGAGGTAAGCACGTGAGTTGTTGTAAGTCAGAAAGTGAAAGACACATATCATATCATATCTCTTATAGGTGTGACCGAAAAATGGATACCAGGGCAGATATTTCCACGGAGAAGGGCAATCACAGATTCATTCAACAAACTTATGGTTCACCAATGGAAAGGTGTGAGGATTGGTTTCATTATGATATTGGGGTTAACAGACATATACAAACACAGGTGACATATATAATCACCAAAAACCTACAGAATACCAAGAGAAGACTACTCAACATTCTGTCATAAGGTACATGGGAAAAGGATCCCAGGAAGAACAGACATATGTGTATGTGTAAAAGAACCACATCTTCCACACCTACAACAAGCCAAACATTGTAATCAAATTTGCTGTAATAAAAAATAAAAAAATTAAATTAAAAACACGAACAAGAAGTAGTGAGACAAACTTGAGGGGCTTTCTCCTGGCACATTCCATTCTAAATTCCAATCTAGAACACGACTTCCATTGAGGCTCTGTTGCCCCAGTAACCAGATTTGATAAGGGAGACCTGCTGCCACCTTGTGGCCGTTTCACACAACAGCAGCTTTAATCCCAGCGCTAATGGTCAGTTGATATTCAAAATCATTGCAGGCCTGTAAATGACACCTGCCCTGAAAACAAATCCTGGGTTCATATATCGACCAAAAAATTCAAAGGACGTCCATATTTCAAAACGACAGTTTCAAAAGGCATATTTTACACACATTAGTGTTCTGCTACTTTTTCTTTCTTTCTTTTTTTGTTAAATAAACGGGAATGGCAAAAAGCATCCCTCAGAATGGGCGAAAATATTTGCAAACGAATCAATGGACAAAGGTTTAATCTCCAATATATATAAAGAGCTCATGCAGCTTAATATTAAAAAACAAACAACCCAATACAAAAATGGGCAGAAGATCTAAAGAGACGTTTCTTCAAAGAAGACACAGAGATGGCCAAGACGCACATGAAAAGCTGCTCAACATCACTAATTATTAGAGAAATGCAAATCAAAACTACAATGAGGTATCACCTCACACCTGTTACAATCGGCATCATCAGAAAATCTACAAACAACGAATTCTGGGGAGGGTGTGGACAAAAGGATCCCTCTTCCACTAGTGGTGGAAATGTAAATTGATACAGTCACGATGGAGAACAGTATGGAGTTTCCTTAAAAAAACCAGAAATAGAATTACCATATGATCCAGCAATCCCACTTCTGGGCATATACCCAGAGAAAACCATAAATCAAAAAGGCACATTCACCACAATGCTCATTTCAGCACTATTTACGATAGCCAGGTAATGGAAGCAACCTAAATACCGACAAACAGACGAATGGATAAAGATGTGGTACATATATAAAATGGAATATTACTCAGCCATAAGAAGGAATGAAACTGGGTCATTTGTAGAGACATCGATGGATTTAGAGACTGTCATACAGAATGAAGTAAGTCAGAAAGAGACAAACAAATATTGTATATTAATGCATATATGTGGAACCTAGAAAAATGGTACAGATGAACTGGTTTGCAGAGAAGAAATAGAGACACAGAGGTAGAGAACACACGTATGGACACCAAGTGTGGGAAGCCATGGGGAGGTGGTGTTGGGATGAGTTGGAAGACTGGGATTGACCTGTATACATGTATATGCATAAAATACATAACTAATAATAACCTGCTGTATAAAAAAATAAATAAAATTAAATTTCAAAATTTTTAAAAATAAAACAGAAAAAAGTTCTTCCCTTCACACAGATGTATTTATATGAATGAATGATTTCCATGCTTATATCTATAAATACATAAAAGAGGGAGGGGAGGAAGATGGCGGAAGAGTAAGACGCGGAGATCACCTTCCTCCCCACAGATACATCAGAAATTCATCTACACGTGGAACAACTCCAACAGAACACCTACTGAACGCTGACAGAAGACCTCAGACCCCCCAAAAGGCAAGAAACTCCCCACATACCTGGGTAGGTCAAAAGAAAAAAAGAATAAACAGAGACAATAGGATATGGACGGGACCTGCACCAGTGGGAGGGAGCCGTGAAGGAGGGAAGGTTTCTACACACTACAAGCCCCTTCGCGGGCGGAGACTGCAGGTGGCGGAGGGGGAAAGCTTCGGAGTAGTGGAGGAGAGCACAGCAACAGGGGTGCGGAGGGCAAAGCGGAGAGATATTGGCACAGAGGATCGGTGCCCTCAGGCACACACCAGCCCGAGAGGCTTGTCTGCTCACCGCCTGGGCGGGCGGGGCTGGGAGCTGAGGCTCGAGTATCGGCTTTCAGTCGGAGCGCAGGGAGAGGACTGGGGCTGGCGGCAGGAAGAGAGCCTGAAGGGGTTAGTGCTAGCCCGGAGGGAGTCCGGGGAAAGGGTCTGGAGCCACCGGAGAGGCAAGAGACTTTTTTCCCTTTTGTTGCCTGGTGCGCGAGGAGAGGGCATTCCCCTCCCTCCCCTCTGCCTGAGTGAGCCAGAGCCCCCGAATCAGCGGCTCCTTTAAACCCGTCCTGTCTCAGCGAAGAACGGACGCCCGCCCTCCGGCGACCTACGCGCAGAGGCGGGGCCAGGTCCAAGGCTGAGACCCGGGAGTTGTGAGAGCAGAGACAGGGAAATCTCTCTGGGCAGCCTCGGAGGCAGTGGATTAAAGCTCCACGGTCCATTTGATGTGCCCTGCGTCTGTGGAGTGTATGAATGGACAGCGAATCATCCCAAATTGAGGAAGTGGACTTTGAGGACAAGATTTAAGACTTTCCCCCCTTTTTACAACGAATTATCCCAAATTAAGGAGGTGGACTTAGCAAGATTTCAGACTACTCGCCCTTTTCCTCTTTTTACAACGAATTATCCCAAATCGAGGAGGTGGACTTGGAGAGCAAGATTTTTGATTTTTCCCCCTGCTCTCTTTTTGTGAATGTGTATGTGTAATCTTCTGTGTAAGATTCTCTCTGTATAGCTTTGCTTCCACCATATGTCCCAGGGTTCTATCGGTCCGTGTTTTTTTTTTCAATAATTACTTTTTAATTTTAATAACGCTACTATATTTCATACTTTATTCTATTTTACTTTACCTGCTCTTTCTTTTTTTCCTACCTTCCCTTCCTCCCTCCCTCCCTCTGCTCCTCCTTTCCTTCTTCCTTTTTCTTTCCTTCCTCCCTCCCTCCCTCCTGTCTTTCTTTCTTTCTTTCCTTCCTCCCTCCCTCCCTCCCTTCTTCCATTCACTCTTCCTTTTGCTTTCATTCCTCCCTCCCTCCCTCCTTTCTTTCCTTCTTTCTTTCCATCCTTCCTCCCTCCCTCCCTCCTTTCTTTCTTTCTTCCTTCCTTCCTTTCTTCCCTTCTTCCTTTCTTTCCCTCTCTCTTTCTTTCTTCTACTAATTCTTTCTTTCTACTTTTTCTCACTGTTATTCTGAGCCGGGTGGATGAAAGGCTCTTGGTGCTGCAGCCAGGAGTCAGTGCTGTGCCTCTGAAGTGGGAGAGCCAACCTCAGGACACGGGTCCACAAGAGACCTCCCAGCTCCACATAATATCAAGCAGCGAAAATCTCCCAGGGATCTCCATCTCAACACCAGCACCCAGCTTCAGTCAACGACCAGCAAGCTAGAGTGCTGGTCACCCTATGCCAAGCAACTAGCAAGGCAGGAACACAACCCCACCCATTAGCAGAGAGGCTACCTAAAAACATAATAAGGCCACAGGCACCCCCAAACACACCACCAGACGTGGACCTTTCCACCAGAAAGACAAGATCAAGCCTCAACCACCAGAACACAGGCATTAGTCCCCCCCACCAGGAAGCCTACACAACCTACTGAAACAACCTTAGCCACGGGGGACAGATACCAAAAACAACGGGAACTACGAATCTGCAGCCTGCAAAAAGGAGACCCCAAACACAGTAACATAAGCAAAATGAGAAAGCAGAAAAACACACAGCAGGTGAAGGAGCAAAATAAAAACCTGCCAGACCTAACAAATGAAGAGGTAATAGGCAGTCTACCTGAAAAAGAATTCAGAATAATGATAGTAAAGATGATCCAAAATCTTGGAAATAGGATAGACAAAATGCAAGAAACAGTTAACAAGGACCTAGGATAACTAAAGATGAATCAAGCATCGATTAAAAACACAATAAATGAAATGAAAAATACTCTAGATGGGATCAATAGCAGAATAACTGAGGCAGAAGAACGGATAAGTGAGGTGGAAGATAAAATAGTGGAAATAACTGATGCAGAGCAAAATAAAGAAAAAAGAATGAAAAGAATAGAGGACAGTCTCAGAGACCTCTGGGACAACATTAAACGCACCAACATTCGAATTATAGGGGTTCCAGAAGAAGAAGAGAAAAAGAAAGGGACTGAGAAAATATTTGAAGAGATTATAGTTGAAAACTTCCCTAATATGGGAAAGGAAATAGTTAATCAAGTCCAGGAGGCACAGAGAGTCCCATACAGAATAAATCCAAGGAGAAATACTCCAAGACACATATTAATCAAACTGTCAAAAATTAAACACAAAGAAATCATATTAAAAGCAGCAAGGGAAAAACAACAAATAACACACAAGGGAATCCCCATCAGGTTAACAGCTGATCTCTCAGCAGAAACTCTACAAGCCAGAAGGGAGTGGCAGGACATAATTAAAGTGATGAAGGAGAGAAACCTGCAACCAAGATTACTCTACCCAGCAAGGATCTCATTCAGATTTGATGGAGAAATTAAAACCTTTACAGACAAGCAAAAGCTGAGAGAGTTCAGCACCACCAAACCAGCTTTACAACAAATGCTAAAGGAACTTCTCTAGGCAAGAAACACAACAAAAGGAATATACCTACAATAACGAACCCAAAGCAATTAAGGAAATGGGAATAGAAACATACATATCAATAATTACCTTAAATGTAAATGGACTAAATGCTCCCACCAAAAGACACAGAGTGGCTGAATGGATACAAAAACAAGACCCATATATATGCTGTCTACAAGAGACTCACTTCAGACCTAGAGACACATACAGATTGAAAGTAAGGGGATGGAAAAAGATATTCCATGCAAATGGAAATCAAAAGAAAGCTGGAGTAGCAATTCTTATATCAGACAAAATAGACTTTAAAATAAAGACTATTAGAAGAGACAAAGAAGGACACTACATAATGATAAAGGGATCGATCCAAGAAGAAGATATAACAATTGTAAATATTTATGCACCCAACATAGGAGCACCTCAATACATAAGGCAAATACTAACAGCCATAAAAGGGGAAATCGACAGTAACACAATCATAGTAGGGGACTTTAACACCCCACTTTCACCAATGGACAGATCATCCAAAATGAAAATAAATAAGGAAACACAAGCTTTAAATGATACATTAAACAAGATGGACTTAGTTGATATTTATAGGACATTCCATCCAAAAACAACAGAATACACATTTTTCTCAAGTGCTCATGGAACATTCTCCAGGATAGATCATATCTTGGGTCACAAATCAAGCCTTGGTAAATTTAAGAAAATTGAAATTGTATCAAGTATCTTTTCTGACCACAATGCTATGAGACTAGACATCAATTACAGGAAAAGATCTGTAAAAAATACAAACACATGGAGGCTAAACAATACACTACTCAATAACGAAGTGATCACTGAAGAAATCAAAGAGGAAATTAAAAAATACCTAGAAACAAATGACAATGGAGACACGACGACCCAAAACCTATGGGACGCAGCAAAAGCAGTTCTAAGGGGGAAGTTTATAGCAATACAATCCCACCTTAAGAAACAGGAAACATTTCGAGTAAACAACCTGACCCTGCACCTAAAGCAATTAGAGAAAGAAGAACAAAAAACCCCCAAAGTTAGCAGAAGGAAAGAAATCATAAAGATCAGATCAGAAATAAAAGAAAAAGAAATGAAGGAAACGATAGCAAAGATCAACCAAACTAAAAGCTGGTTCTTTGAGAAGATAAACAAAATTGACAAACCATTAGCCAGACTCATCAAGAAAAGAAGGGAGAAGACTCAAATCAATAGAATTAGAAATGAAAAAGGAGAAGTAACAACTGACACTGCAGAAATACAAAAGATCATGAGAGATTACTATAAGCAACTCTATGCCAATAAAATGGACAACCTGGAAGAAATGGACAAATTCTTAGAAATGCACAACCTACCAAGACTGACTCAGGAAGAAATAGAAAATATGAATAGACCAATCACAAGCACTGAAATTGAAACTGTGATTAAAAATCTTCCATCAAACAAAAGCCCAGGACCAGATGGCTTCACAGGCGAATTCTATCAAACATTTAGAGAAGAGCTAACACCCATCCTTCTCAAACTCTTCCAAACAATATCAGAGGAAGGAACACTCCCAAACTCATTCTACGAGGCCACCATCACCTTGATACCAAAACCAGGCAAGGATGTCACAAAGAAAGAAAACTACAGGCCAATATCACTGATGAACATAGATGCAAAAATCCTCAACAAAATACTAGCAAACAGAATCCAACAGCACATTAAAAGGATCATACACCATGATCAAGTGGGGTTTATTCCAGGAATGCAAGGATTCTTCAATATACGCAAATCAATCAATGTGATACACCATATTAACAAGTTGAAGGAGAAAAACCATATGATCATCTCAATAGATGCAGAGAAAGCTTTCGACAAAATTCAACACCCATTTATGATAAAAACCCTGCAGAAAGTAGGCATAGAGGGAACTTTCCTCAACATAATAAAGGCCATATATGACAAACCCACAGCCAACATTGTCCTCAATGGTGAAAAACTGAAACCATTTCCACTAAGATCAGGAACAAGACAAGGCTGCCCACTCTCACCACTCTTATTCAACCTAGTTTTGGAAGTTTTAGCCACAGCAATCAGAGAAGAAAAGGAAATAAAAGGAATCCAAATTGGAAAAGAAGAAGTAAAGCTGTCACTGTTTGCAGATGACATGATACTATACATAGAGAATCCTAAAGATGCTACCGAAAAACTACTAGAGCTAATCAATGAATTTGGTAAAGTAGCAGGATACAAAATTAATGCACAGAAATCTCTGGCATTCCTGTACACTAATGATGAAAAATCTGAAAATGAAATCAAGAAAACACTCCCATTTACCATTGCAACAAAAAGAATAAAATATCTAGGAATAAACCTACCTAAGGAGACAAAAGACCTGTATGCAGAAAATTATAAGACACTGATGAAAGAAATTAAAGAGGATACAAATAGATGGAGAGATATACCATGCTCCTGGATTGGAAGAATCAATATTGTGAAAATGACTCTACTACCCAAGGCAATCTACAGATTCAATGCAATCCCTATCAAACTACCACTGGCATTTTTCACAGAACTAGAACAAAAAATTTCAAAATTTGTTTGGAAAAACAAAAGACCCCGAATAGCCAAAGCAATCTTGAGAACGAAAAACGGAGCTGGAGGAATCAGGCTCCCTGACTTCAGACTATACTACAAAGCTACAGTAATTAAGGCAGTGTGGTACTGGCATAAAAACAGAAAGATAGATCAGTGGATCAGGATAGAAAGCCCAGAGATAAACCCACACACATATGGCCAACTTATCTTTGATAAAGGAGGCAGGAATGTACAGTGGAGAAAGGACAGCCTCTTCAATAAGTGGTGCTGGGAAAACTGGACAGGGACATGTAAAAGTATGAGATTAGATCATTCCCTAACACCATACACAAAAATAAGCTCAAAATGGATTAAAGACCTAAATGTAAGGCCAGAAACTATCAAACTCTTAGAGGAAAACATAGGTAGAACACTCTATGACATAAATCACAGCAAGATCCTTTTGGATCCACCTCCTAGAGAAATGGAACTAAAAACAAAGATAAACAAATGGGACCTAATGAAACTTCAAAGCTTTTGCACAGCAAAGGAAACCATAAACAAGACCAAAAGACAACCCTCAGAATGGGAGAAAATATTTGCAAATGAAGCAACTGACAAAGGATTAATCTCCAAAATTTATAAACAGCTCATGCAGCTCAATAGCAAAAAAACAAACAACCCAATCCAAAAATGGGCAGAAGACTTAAATAGGCATTTCTCCAAAGAAGATATACAGACTGCCAACAAACACATGAAAGAATGCTCAACATCATTAATCATTAGAGAAATGCAAATCAAAACTACAATGAGATATCATCTCACACCAGTCATAATGGCCATCATCAAGAAATCTAGAAACAATAAATGCTGGAGAGGGTGTGGAGAAAAGGGAACACTCTTGCACTGCTGGTGGGAATGTGAATTGGTACAGCCACTATGGAGAACAGTATGGAGGTTCCTTAAAAAACTAAAAATAGAACTACCATATGACCCAGCAATCCCACTACTAGGCATATACCCTGAGAAAACCATAATTCAAAAAGAGACATGTACCAAAATGTTCATTGCAGCTCTATTCACAATAGCCCGGAGCTGGAAACAACCTAAGTGTCCATCATCGGATGAATGGATAAAGAAGATGTGGCACATATATACAATGGAATATTACTCAGCCATAAAAAGGAACGAAACTGAGCTATTTGTAATGAGGTGGATAGACCTAGAGTCTGTCATACAGAGTGAAGTAAGTCAGAAAGAGAAAGACAAATACCGTATGCTAACACATATATATGGAATTAAAAAAAAAAAAATGTCATGAAGAACCTAGGGGTAAAACGGGAATAAAGACACAGACCTACTTGAGAACGGACTTGAGGATATGGGGAGGGTGAAGGGTAAGCTGTGACAAAGCGAAAGAGAGGCATGGACATATATACACTACCAAACGTAAGGTAGATAGATAGTGGGAAGCAGCCGCAGAGCACAGGGAGATCAGCTCGGTGCTTTGTGACCGCCTGGAGGGGTGGGATAGGGAGGGTGAGAGGGAGGGAGACGCAATAGGGAAGGGATGTGGGAACAGATGTGTATGTATGACTGATTCACTTTGTTATAAAGCAGAAACTAATAAAAAAAACAAACAAACAAACAAACAAAAAATACATAAAAGAGGAATAAAATCTAACTTGAACCAAAAAAAGAAAAAAAAAAAACCTGAACCCACGAGTTAGACAGAGGAAAACACAATCAGGGCACTTGCTCCAGCGGTAAACAATTCTGAAATTGGTCAGAGGTGGGGAATCATCTCCCATAGAGCCAGCAGCCCACTCCTATGCAAGGAGCGTCCTCACTGCAAAGGGGGGACCATGCCGAGGCATCTGTGAGTAACCGTGAGTTGAGCCCCAGGCCAGCTGCTCTTGAACTTTTCCCACCCTTCCCAGGTAAAACACCTGAATATGTACAAGGGCTTGAAAGCCTAGAGGAAGGGCCGTGGATCCACACCAGCGACAGCACACAGGCCAACTTGGTGCCAGCAGGCCAGCCAGGATGATCCTGGACCTGGTCGCTCTTCTGGAAGCTTTCCATTGCCCTGCCTGAGATACCCTTCCTGTCCCGGCACCCACTGTTTTTTTCCTTCCTCACCTCTGTCCGGAGAGAAATTCCAGCGGAAGGTATGTGTGCCACATCCTCTTCTTTATAGGTGGAAGCCTGGCAACTCCTGCAGAAAGTCCAGCAGAGACCCACTCACACCGGGCCACCCACAAAGCCGTGGCCCCTCACTCCCTCCCACCAGCACAGCCCCGAGACTGCTGATGGGGCAGAGAATATGGAGTCAGGCACAGCTTTAGGGGCTATTGCTGCCTGCAGCGCTGTTTATATTGACCTCAAATCAGGCACACCTGGGGAGGGCCGGCCAGCAGGGTCAGGCTACCCAGGTCAGCTAATCCTCAGCCCTCAGGGAATCACATTGTTGAAAATGGACCTCGCTAAGGTAGAATAGAAGCCAAGGAATAAAACGACACAATGCCATTTGCAGCACCGTAGGTGTGTCTAGAGGTAATCACGTGACTTTTAGTAAGTCAGAAAGTGTAAGACACATATCATATCATATCTCTTATAGGTGTGACCGAAAAATGGATACCAGGGCAGATATTTCCACGGAGAAGGGCAATCACAGATTCATTAAACAAACTTATGGTTCACCAATGGAAAGGTGTGAGGATTGGTTTCATTATGATATTGGGGTTAACAGACATATACAAACACAGGTGACATATAGAATCACCAAAGACCTACAGAATACCAAAAGAAGACTACTCAACATTCTGTCATAAGGTACATGGGAAAAGGATCCCAGGAAGAACAGACATATGTATATGTGTAAAAGAACCACATCTTCCACACCTACAACAAGCCAAACATTGTAATCAAATTTGCTGTAATAAAAAATAAAAAAATAAATTAAAAACATGAACAAGAAGTAGTGAGACACACTTGAGGGGCTTTCTCCTGGCACATTCCATTCTAAATTCCAATCTAGAACATGACTTCCATTGAGGCTCTGTTGCCCCAGTAACCAGATTTGGTAAGGGAGACTTTGTGCCACCTTGTGGCCGTTTCACACAACAGCAGCTTTAATCCCAGCGCTAATGGTCAGTTGATATTCAAAATCATTGCAGGACTGTAAATGACACCTGCCCTGAAAACAAATCCTGGGTTCATATATCGACCAAAAAATTCAAAGGACGTCCATATTTCAAAACGACAGTTTCAAAAGGCATATTTTACACACATTAGTGTTCTGCTTCTTTTTCTTTCTTTCTTTTTTTGTTAAAAAAAACGGGAATGGCAAAAAGCATCCCTCAGAATGGGCGAAAATATTTGCAAACGAATCAATGGACAAAGGTTTAATCTCCAATATATATAAAGAGCTCATGCAGCTTAATATTAAAAAAACAAACAACCCAATACAAAAATGGGCAGAAGATCTAAAGAGACGTTTCTTCAAAGAAGACACAGAGATGGCCAAGACGCACATGAAAAGCTGCTCAACATCACTAATTATTAGAGAAATGCAAATCAAAACTCCACTGAGGTATCACCTCACACCTGTTACAATTGGCATCATCAGAAAATCTACAAACAACGAATTCTGGGGAGGGTGTGGACAAAAGGATCTCTCTTCCACTAGTGGTCGAAATGTAAATTGATACAGTCACGGTGGAGAACAGTATGGAGTTTCCTTAAAAAAACTAGAAATAGAATTACCATATGATCCAGCAATCCCACTTTTGGGCATATACCCAGATAAAACCATAAATCAAAAAGGCACATTCACCACAATGCTCATTTCAGCACTATTTGCGATAGCCAGGTAATAGAAGCAACCTAAATACCCACAGACAGACGAATGGATAAAGATGTGGTACATATATAAAATGGAATATTACTCAGCCATAAGAAGGAATGAAACTGGGTCATTTGTAGAGACGTCGATGGATATAGAGACTGTCATACAGAATGAAGTAAGTCAGAAAGAGAAAAACAAATATTGTATATTAATGCATATATGTGGAACCTAGAAAAATGGTACAGATGAACTAGTTTGCAGGGAAGAAATAGAGACACAGAGGTAGAGAACACACGTATGGACACCAAGTGTGGGAAGCCATGGGGAGGTGGTGTTGGGATGAGTTGGGAGATTGGGATTGACCTGCATACATGTATATGCATAAAATACATAACTAATAATAACCTGCTGTATAAAAAAATAAATAAAATTAAATTTCAAAATTTTAAACAATAAAATTTAAAAATAAAACAGAAAAAAGTCCTTCCCTTCACACAGATGTATTTATATGAATGAATTATTCCCATGCTTATATCTATAAATACATAAAAGAGGAATAAAATCTAACTTGAACCAAAAAAGAAAAAAAAAAAAACCTGAACCCTCCAGTTATACAGAGGAAAACCCTATCAGGGCACTTGCTCCAGCGGTAAACAATTCTGAAACTGGTCAGAGGTGGGGAGTCATCTCCCATACAGCCAGCAGCCCACTCCTATGCAAAGAGCGTCCTCATTGCAATGGAGGGGGCCATTCTGAGGCATCTGTGAGTAACCGTGACCTGAGACACAGGCCAGATGCCTTTGAACTTTTCCCACCCTTCCGAGGTAAAACACCTGAATATGTACAAGGGCTTGAAAGCCTAGAGGAAGGGGCGTGGAGCCACACCAGCGACAGCACACAGGCCAACTTGGTTCCAGCAGGCCAGCCAGGATGGTTCTGGCCCTGGGCGCTCTTCTGGAAACGTTCCATTGCCCTGCCTGAGATACCCCTCCTGTCCCGGCACCCACTGTTTTTTTCCTTCCTCACCTCTGTCCGGAGAGAAATTCCAGCGGAAGGTATGGGTGACACATCCTCCTGTTTACTGGTGGCAGCCTGGCAACTCCTGCAGAAAGTCCAGCAGAGACCCACTCACACCGGGCCACCCACAAAGCCGTGGCCCCTCACTCCCTCCCACCAGCACAGCCCCGAGACTGCTGACGGGGCAGAGAATATGGAGTCAGGCACAGCTTCAGGGGCTATTGCTGCCTGCAGCGCTGTTTATATTGACCTCAACCCAGGCACACCTGGGGAGGGCGGGCCGGCAGGGTCAGGCTACCCAGGTCAGCTAATCCTCAGCCCTCAGGAAATCACATTGTTGAAAATGGACCTCGCTAAGGCAGAATAGAAGCCAAGGAATAAAAGGACACAATGCCATTTGCAGAACCGTAGGTGTGTCTAGACGTAATCACGTGACTTTTAGTAAGTCAGAAAGTGAAAGACACATATCATATCTCTTATAGGTGTGACCGAAAAATGGATACCAGGGCAGATATTTCCACGGAGAAGGGCAATCACAGATTCATTCAACAAACTTATGGTTCACCAATGGAAAGGTGTGAGGATTGGTTTCATTATGATATTGGGGTTAACAGACATATACAAACACAGGTGACATATAGAATCACCAAAGACCTACAGAATACCAAGAGAAGACTACTCAACATTCTGTCGTAAGGTACATAGGAAAAGGATCCCAGGAAGAACAGACATATGTGTATGTGTAAAAGAACCACATCTTCCACACCTACAACAAGCCAAACATTGTAATCAAATTTGCTGTAATAAAAAATAAAAAATTAAATTAAAAACACGAACAAGAAGTAGTGAGACAAACTTGAGGGGCTTTCTCCTGGCACATTCCATTCTAAATTCCAATCTAGAACACGACTTCCATTGAGGCTCTGTTGCCCCAGTAACCAGATTTGGTAAGGGAGACCTGCTGCCACCTTGTGGCCGTTTCACACAACAGCAGCTTTAATCCCAGCGCTAATGGTCAGTTGATATTCAAAATCATTGCAGGCCTGTAAATGACACCTGCCCTGAAAACAAATCCTGGGTTCATATATCGACCAAAAAATTCAAAGGACGTCCATATTTCAAAACGACAGTTTCAAAAGGCATATTTTACTCACATTAGTGTTCTGCTTCTTTTTCTTTCTTTCTTTTTTTGTTAAAAAAACGGGAATGGCAAAAAGCATCCCTCAGAATGGGCGAAAATATTTGCAAACGAATCAATGGACAAAGGTTTAATCTCCAATATATATAAAGAGCTCATACAGCTTAATATTAAAAAAACAAACAACGCAGGGCCTCCCTGGTGGCGCAGTGGTTGAGAGTCCGCCTGCCGATGCAGGGGATACGGGTTCGTGCCCCGGTCTGGGAGGATCCCATATGCCGCGGAGCGGCTGGGCCCGTGAGCCATGGCTGCTGAGCCTGCGCATCCGGAGCCTGTGCTCCGCAACGGGAGAGGCCACAACAGTGAGAGGCCCGCATACCACAAAAAAAAAAAAAAAAAAAAAAAAAAAAAAAAAAAAAAAAAACAACGCAATACAAAAATGGGCAGAAGATCTAAAGAGACGTTTCTTCAAAGAAGACACAGAGATGGCCAAGACGCACATGAAAAGCTGCTCAACATCACTAATTATTAGAGAAATGCAAATCAAAACTACAATGAGGTATCACCTCACACCTGTTACAATTGACATCATCAGAATATCTTCAAACAACGAATTCTGGGGAGGGTGTGGACAAAAGGATCCCTCTTCCACTAGTGGTGGAAATGTAAATTGATACAGTCACGATGGAGAACAGTATGGAGTTTCCTTAGAAAAACTAGAAATAGAATTACCATATGATCCAGCAATCCCACTTCTGGGCATATACCCAGAGAAAACCATAAATCAAAAAGGCACATTCACCACAATGCTCATTTCAGCACTATTTACGATAGCCAGGTAATGGAAGCAACCTAAATACCGACAGACAGACGAATGGATAAAGATGTGGTACATATATAAAATGGAATATTACTCAGCCATAAGAAGGAATGAAACTGGGTCATTTGTAGAGACGTCGATGGATCTAGAGACTGTCATACAGAATGAAGTAAGTCAGAAAGAGAAAAACAAATATTGTATATTAATGCATATATGTGGAACCTAGAAAAATGGTATAGATGAACTGGTTTGCAGGGAAGAAATAGAGACACAGAGGTAGAGAACACACGTATGGACACCAAGTGTGGGAAGCCATGGGGTGGTGTTGGTGGCATATGTTGGGAGATTGGGATTGACCTGTATACATGTATATGCATAAAATACATAACTAATAATAACCTGCTGTATAAAAACATAAATAAAATTAAATTTTAAAATTTTAAAAAATAAAATTTAAAAATAAAACCGAAAAAAGTTCTTCCCTTCACACAGATGTATTTATATGAATGAATTATTTCCATGCTTATATCAATAAATACATAAATGAGGAATAAAATCTAACTTGAACCAAAAAAGGAAAAAAAACTGAACCCACCAGTTATACAGAGGAAAACCCTATCAGGGCACTTGTTCCAGCGGTAAACAATTCTGAAATTGGTCAGAGGTGGGGAATCATCTCCCATACAGCCAGCAACCCACCCCCCAAGCAAGGAGTGTCCTCATTGCAAAGCTGGGGTACCAAGCCAAGGCATCTGTGAGTAAACGTGAGCTAAGCCCCAGTCCTGCTGCAGCTGAACTCTTCCCATCCTTTCCAGTTAAAACACCTGAATATGTACAAGAACTTGCAAGCTTAGAGGAAGGGCTGTGGAGCCACACCAGCGACAGCACACAGGCCGACTTGGTGCCTGCAGGCCAGTCAGGATGGTCCTGGCCCCAGATGCTCTTCTGGAAGCTTTCCATTTCCCTGCCTGAGATACCCCTCCTGCCACGGCCCCCACTGCTTTTTTACTTCCTCACCTCTGCCTGCGGAGAAATTCCAGCGGCAGGTATCGGTGACACATCCTCTTCTTTAGCAGGTGGCAGCCTGGCATCTCCTGCAGAAAGTCCAGCAGAGCCCCACTCACACAGGGCCACCCACAAAGCCGTGGCCCCTCACTCCCTCCCACCAGCACAGCCCCGGCACTGCCTACGGGGCAGAGAATATGGCATCAGTCACAGCTACAAGGGCTGTCGCTCACTGGAGAGCTGTTTATATTGCCCTCAACTCAGGCACACCTGTGGAGGGCTGGCAGGCAGTTTCAGGCTGCAAAAATCAGCCAATCCTCACCCCTCAGGGGCTCACAGTTGCAGAAAATGAATCTTGCTAAACGGGCCAGGCCCTAGGAACAGGTGTGGGCTCTTGAGAGTCAGGATAGACAAGGGGCTGCAGCTGCGGCTTGTTTTCTTATCATTTTATCTGGTCCATGAGTGGATAACAACTTCAAGAAGACCCTATCCTAATGAGAGGAACCCAGGAGTCAGGGAGAGGAGTGATGGTGGGTGGAGACAGAGGCCTGGTGCCTTGGCTGCAGTGGAAGTGTCTGGAAGACCAGGCAGAAAGATCCTGCAGAGAGTGATAGCCATGGTCACTGACCTGTCAGAACTGCTGTTTGTTAGTTCAAGTCCTGCTCTGAGGTATTCTGTGTCAGCTGTGAGCGACAGGTGAGCAGGGGGTTCTCTGCAAGGTGGGCTATGTGCACAGTTCCTGTGTGTCCAGCCCTGCTGGGGTACCTGCCCAGGGGAGCTCTGTATCCTGGGAAGGGCCTGAGTAGGAGAGCCCAATGGGCTGCTGGGTAGCTGCAGAGGTGAGCTCCATACCCTGGGAGGGACTTGACCACGAGAGCCCCGTGGGCTGTGGGGTAGGGGTGCAGCCCAGGTGAGCTCCATATCCTGAGATTGGCCTGACCACGAGAGCTCCATGGGCTGCTGGAGACCTGATAAAGTATATCAGGACAGTCAGTGAAGCCACCGAGGATATGCATCCAGTAGCTCCTATTTCCTACTCCCTGCTGGTCATTCTACCTTCCACCAGGCCATGGCATTCTGTATTAGACTTCAATGATGCCTTCTTCTGTATTCCATTCATCTCAGAGTCACAAGAATTTTTGGCTTGTGAGTGGCAGGACACAACATGCAACAAAAGAAATAATGCTGGGCCGTCCTGCCCCAATGGTTCAAAAATCCCCACACCATCATTGGGGAAATGTCCTCTAAAGACCTAAAAGTTCAACCTCTGTAAAAGGGAACCCTCCTTCAATATGCAGATGACATTCTGATCGCCAGGCCTACTAAAGACGCCTCTGAACTACCTAGCCAAGAAAGGATAGAAGGTGTCCAATAAAAACGCTCAAATATCCCAGGCTAAGGTGACATGCCTGGGCTTCATTCTCACAGATATTCGGAGAAACGCATCCCAGGATAGGGAAGAAGCCATTTGCAGCCTTACGTCTTCTAAAACTAGAAGACAGCTTAGGGGTTCTTGGGGAGGCCAAGGTTTTCTGCATCTGGATCCCTAACTACAGTGTCATAGCTGGGCCTCTACATGAAACACTGACACGAAAAGATGATGATCCTTTTGAATAGAATCCAGAAGCAGCCTTTCAAGAATGGAAAGAGCAGTCAATACAGACCCTTGCCCAGGAACTCCCTAATTTAGCTAAACCCTTTGACCTTTACATACCCGGTCAAAGGTTAATCGCCCTTGGAGCCTTAGTGCAAAAACTGGGACCACTTGAAATGGAGCAACACAAGAATGCCCTTCAGGTATGATAAACTATGGTCACCAAGGGCTTTGCCCACCGACTCATCAGGCCAGGATACTGGGGTATCTAAAAAGCTGGAAATCAGCAGCCCGCAAGGCCAGCTCCCTCCTAAGGGAAAAGGACCCCACGTGGTGATCCTAACCACCCATCATGCCCTGAAGTTGCAGGGGTCGCTCTGTGGACACACTGACCTCGAGTGAGGAGGCCCTCCAACTCCAACCTCCAGAGAGATAAACGGGGGCAACGGGCCCCCAAGATGTCTCATGTGACCATCACTTGACCTGGAGTTTCTCTCAGAAAATGACAAGACTGTGCCCCGAAAGAGCAGACTACTGCTTGCAGGACTTACTGCACCCAGAGGGGAGCTAATAAGCTTGGCGGGGGAAACGTATATCACGCTTTCACCATAGAAAACCCTACAGACACCGCGGTGATGGTGGCCAATATGACCGGCTGGACTGCTGGCTACTTCTAAAGGCCGTTGACTCAGTGGACGTCATGGTCCTGGATCACCACTGACCCTGGACTGTCTGGGAATTGTGCGGGCAGGGCTCTGACACATGGTGCTGTTTGTACATTAATTCAGGGACCTAATTAAAGAAAGCACAGACTACTGGTCAGAGCATCTAGTCTGGCAAAAACTGTCAGCCTAAGGTCGCCGAACATATGTGGGGTGGGGTGAAACCTGCCACCGCAGCATCTCTGCGCCTCTCTTTCCTGGACCCTTAAAGGTCATTAGAATCTGTAACACTTCCAATGCTGGTGCTCAGGCAGACGAGAAGTGAGGCAGGAGGCCTTGGGACAATCAACCTCACCAGGAGGCTGGTGGGGAGACGTTTTGCCCCTCCCCCCATGTATCAGGGCTCACACCACAGCATGAAGCAGTTACAAAAGAGGGGTCTGCACCCTCAACACCCCAAGAATAAGGAACGGAACAAAAAGCAGAGGAGGTGTTCGTCTCC
Organism: Hyperoodon ampullatus; assembly: GCF_949752795.1. Lineage (NCBI taxonomy): Eukaryota > Metazoa > Chordata > Mammalia > Artiodactyla > Ziphiidae > Hyperoodon > Hyperoodon ampullatus. Next base: position 664,008 of record NW_027640875.1, read on the forward strand.
GGCAACGTTCATTAAAAATTCCTGGGAGATAAAAAGAGAATCTGGGCAATAAAATAAAGTCTAACCTGTTTTTCCTTTGTGCTTTGTCTAATTTCACGTGCTCCTAGGGTTCCTCATGCAGAGGTCCCACACCCGGCACTTCAGACCCGATTTCCTAGTGCAGAATGGCTGGGTCGACACCTCAGCTAGCGGGGTCCCATGCAGACTCTGCGGCATAGAGCCTGAGCTGCAGCCAACGCAGCCCTCGAGAGCTCCATCCCCTCCCTCCCACTGACGCTGCCGGGGACCCTACACAGCAGCCCAGCCCACAGCCCATGGGGGAGTGCACCATCTCACCTCTCCATTCTGTTTTCAAAATAATGTTTCCTTTGCTTCTGAACCAAACTCAGTCTTGATCTGTTGGCTCCAATGACACTGGGCACGGGGACTCCTGTTGGGGTCCACTCTGGAGGATCAGTAACAGAAATTGAGAACATTGTAACTTCAATGAACAGATGTGTGAGCCAAACTGTAGTTAACATAGAGCAGTGTATAATGCTCGGGTAAAATAAGATGTTTCTAAGACTTACATTTGATATTTCCATCACTTTCCTATAAGCAAGTTCAGTGAAGACGTCTGTCTTATTTGTCAGGTCAACATTAGAGAAATGAAGTGATTTATTTCCATGGATGTACATCGAATACTCTTGGCTGAAGCTTCAATCTTGTTTTGAATGCTTTTGCACTGTAAATGATACCTCTCTTTCAGCTACCCCATTTCTGAGAAGTATAAAATCTTATAATTTATTATTACCAAAGGGGAAAGGTAGGAGAAGGGATAAATTAACAGTTTGGGATTAACACATACACACTGCTATGTATAAAATAGATCATCAACAAGGAACTACTGTATAGCACAGGGAACTACACTGAATATTTTGCAATAACCTACAAGGGGAAATAATCTGAAAAAGAATAGATATTTTTATTGACATCATCTATCAATGACAGATAAAATGTAACCTAAGCAAGGCCGATGGTGAGCGCTTCTGACCCTGAAGATTTCAGTCATCTAAAGTTTGTGCTCTGCCTATTTCCCAAGGCCCTTAAAGGACATACGTGTAGCCGTAGCTTAAAAATTCCCCAGTTTGGGGTTCGGGGAGGCACTGATTTGGAAAAATCCCTGGTGTTCTCCTTACATGCACGGGACCCTTCCTACAGCTAAAACATGCTTGTCACACCTAGAGGATGGTACACCGTTTGATCGGAAAGAGTTTGGAAAAGGCACCTCATCTCCTCATCGCCTGGTGCTCGGGTTCAACCCTCCAGCATCTTTCCTAACAATCTCCTCACTTGGGGATATCAGCACCGTCAACATCCTGTTGCACACAGTTTGGAATTTGTCCAGAGGATGAAGCGGAAGGATGAGAAAAATTTAGAGACAAGTCTTAGGTGTTCGGACAGGCACATGCCACTCTAATTTCCAATCCAGAAGACAAATTCATCAAAGGCTAGAATTGCCCACGGAAACAGAATAGGGCTAGAGGAAATCCCGCTGTTTTGTGTCCAGTTTCCAAAAACACAAGTTGAAAAATGGAACTCAGGGGCACTAAAATTCATGAAACTGCAGAGTTGAAAATATCTATCGCCGAAAAATGTCTTGAGGTAAGTCACAGAAAAGGACTTGTAAGCAAGGGAGAGTGGCAGGAAACAGATTTGAAGAGGTAGAAAGGACTCCCCATTAAAGCACAAGAAAAGGGGCTGAACATCGCCAATGATGCAGTTGGCCAAAAAGGGTGTATGCATTTTTTCTGAATATATTCAAGTAAAGGCCATACACACTTTTTATCCAACCCAACAGGTGGGCACTGGAAATCAATATCACAAAATGTATCACTTCACATCAGTCAGAAGGGCCATCCACATAAAGTGTAAACACCAGAAATGCAGGACAGGGCGAGGAGAAAAGGGAGCCCTGTGAGGCTGATAGTGGAAATGTAATTTGCCAACGGCCACTCTGGAGAAGTGTATTGTGTTTGCTAAAACATCTAAAAAATGAGCTACAGAGCATAGGGCACTTGCACTCATGGGCGTGTACCTTGGGAAAAACAAAAATCGACAGAAAACAGGCACCCGAACGTTTACCACCTCTCTGTTAAAAAGGGCCTCAACTTGGATATAACCTAAATGTTCCTGGAAGGATAAAATGGATAAAAGAGATGGGGTACTTATGTAGAGTGGAATATTACTCATCCAGAAATCAATGAAATAAGGCCAGTTGTAACAACTCTGGAGGAGTTACATACGATCATTCTAAGTGACATATGCCAGAAAGAAAAAGACACATATCATAAGATGTCACTTAAAGGTGGAATCAAAAATGGCTACACATGAAATAAATTACAAAACAGAAACATAGTCAAATATGTAGAAAATAGACATAAGGCTGCTAAATGGGAAAGGTGGGGAATGGTGAGGTATTATCCAGGAGGTTGAAATTAGCAAAGATACCATTCCAAGTACCAAATTGAATAACTGACAAGGCCTACACGGTACCTCAAAGAACTGCACTCAGCCCACTCAAGTCACTGGAAAATAATACATATGACTGGTAAGCATCTGAAAAAGAAGTTATTGTTGTCTCACAGTACATGAATCAAGTGGATGTACAGCAGCAAAAAACAGAGCTTTGAAAATCAGCTGTAACCAATATAAAAATAAATTTAAAACTATTTATAAAAACAGTGAGACAGACAAAAATTCTTACAACTTTTGTTGAAGGGCTACGATGTAACATGGATTGAACACATGTAGACCCACAGCAGGATGATTATATAAGGCTGGAAGCTATGCACGCTAAGAGATGTTAGAGAGGCTGGGTGAGGAAATGCAGACCTTTTAAAGTAATACTGCCTGGTACCCATTCCATGGGTCCCAAATCTGCAGGTTCAAGGGAGTCTTCTGACAGCGAAAACATGCCTGCGAAACCGAGATGAATGTACACCGTGTGCTCAGGAAAGGTGTCTAAAATGCACCTCATTTTTGATCTCCTGGTGCTGGGTTTCGCCATTCCAGCCACATTACTAACAATCTCCCCACTTGGAGAATCAGCACCTTTAACCTCCTGTTTCCCACAGTTTGCAATTTGTGCAGAGGGTAAATGGGAAGAGGGGGAACCAATGAGAGATTAGCTGTAGGAGTTTTGACAGGCACATGTCACTCTAATTTCCCATTAGGAAGAAGAATTAACCAAAGGCTCAGCCTGCCTCCCCAGAACCAGAATAGGGCCGGAAGCAATCCAATGGTTTGGCGGCCAGCTCACAAAAAAAGCGAGTTGCAAAATGGAGCTCAGGAGCAGACAATTCAAAGACCTGCAAAGATATAAATGTTAACCAACGTCCAAAAATATATTCAGGTAAGGCAACGAAGAGGATCTGAATGAGAGGCAGAATTGCAGGAAACAGATTTCAAAAGGTAGATTGTACTCACATTTAAAGCATATGAAAAGCAGCAGAATTTCTAAAATGATGCAGTTGGGCAAAAGGGTGTATGCGTTTTTTTCGTGAATATCTTCAGGAAAAAAACACATGCAGAGTTTTTGGCCAACCAAGCAAGAGGGAAATGCAAATTTGCACAACAAAGGAGTCTCAATTTCCACTGCTCAGAAAGGCAATCCAAAAAATGTGTACAAACCAGAAATGCAGGAGAGGCCATGGAAAACAGGGAGCCTAGTCACGCTGATGGGTGGGGTATAAATATCCAAGAGCCACTCTGAAGAAGTGTATGCTGTTTCCTAAAACTTCTAAAATACAAAGCCCCCAAGCAAAGGGGACTTCAACTCACGGGCATATGACTTGGGAAGACTAAATATCAATAACACACAGGCACCCCAAAGTTTAGGGCTGCTCTGCATACAAGAACCTCAACTTTGGTACACCTAAAATATCCCAGGAAAAAGAGAAATGCATAAAGAACTTGTGGTAATTTTGTACAACGGAATATCACTCAGACGTGAAATCAGTGTATATAAGGCCAGTAGCAGCATAATGAGTGGATTTAGGTATGATGATTCTAAGGGAAATTAGTCACACAGAAAAAGAATCTTATCATAAGATATCACTTATAGAGGGAATGTCAATATCACAACACATGAACTGAATTAGGAAAGAGAACAGAGTCTCACATTTAGCAAAAATCTCTTATGCCTGCTTCAGGGGAATGGAGAGGTGGGGTGATGCATAAAACCAGAGTATGATATTAGCACAGGTACCATTCCATAAACCAAATACAGAATAGACAAGACCTACACCTTCCTCAGTGAATGGGACTCAACACCCCTATTCCCTGCCGAGGAATATATCTGACTAGTAAGAATCTTAAAACCTATGTATTCATATGTCTCCGTAAGGAAATCAATTGTGTCTAGACTGGCATAAACAGGTCAGTGAAAACCAGCTCAACCCCATAATAAAAATGAATTTCAAAAACAAAACCAAAAAGCAGCAAAATTCTTACACAATTCCTTCAGGGGTTCTAATGAAACCTGGAATGACCCTATCTGCAAAGACAGCTGGATGAGACATAAGGCTGGACACTTGGGACTGAGAGGACTGGTGAGATTGGGAGAGAAAATGCAGAACCTTTAAAGTAGTAATGCATGCCACCATTCCATGGGTCCCAAATCTCCAGGTAGAAGGGAATATCACTACAGTTATAACATGTATTGGAAACCTAGAGAATGGACACCCTGTGATGGCGAAAGGTTTCTAAAACTCTCCTAATTTTTCCTCTCCTTGTGCTCCACTTTGGCATTCCAACTGCTTTACTATCAATCTCCCAACTTAGGAGAGTCAGCCCCTATAACCTCCTGGTTCGCACAGTTTGCTATTTGTGCAGATGATGAAAGGGAAGAGGGAGAACCAATCAGAGAGTAGATGTAGGCATTTGGATGGGCACATTTCACTCTAATTTCCCGTCAGGAAGAAGAATTAACCAAAGCCTCAGCCACCCACAGGGAACCAATAAAGCCACCCCTGGAACCAGTATAGGTCCTGAAGCAAAATTGTGGATTTGCGGCCAGCTCACAAAAATGGGATTTGAAAATTGGAGCTCAGGGGCCCAGCAATTCAAAAACCTGCAGAGTTATAAAGGACTACTCTCTTCCAGAAATCTGTTGAGGGAAGGCAAAGAAGCGGACTTGAAAATGAGACAGAATTGCACAAAACATATTTCAAGAGGTAAATTTGAATCGCCTTTGAAGCACAGAAAAAGCATCCCAACTTGGACGGTGATGCACTTGGCCAAAAAGGGCATATGCCTTTTCCCCTGAATATATTCAGGAGAAAACGCATACGTCCTTTCTGGCCAATGAAGCAAGCATGCAATGCAAATCCACACTACAAAGAATTGTCACTTCCCACCGGTCGAAATGGACATCTGTATATCTGTAAAAACCAGAAAGGCAAGAGCGAGATGACAAGGGCATGAAGCAATGTGATCCCAAGGGTCATGGAGGATTGTGATGACAAGCGCATGGAGCATTGTGATGACAAGATTATGTAGCATTTTGCTGACAAAGGCAAGGAGCATTGTGATGACAAGGTTCATGGAGCACTTTGATGACAAGCGTCATGGAGCATTGTGATTACAGGGGTCATGGAGCATTGGGATGACAAGAGCATGGATCATTGTGATGACAAGGTTCATCGAGCATTTTGATGACAAGAGTCCCGGATCATTGTGTCGTCAGGGTTCATGGAGCGTTGTGATGACAGTGGTCATGGAGCATTGTGATGACAGGGGTCAGGGAGCATTGTGATGAGAAGGTCATGGACCATTGGGCTGAAAATGTTCATGGAGTATTGTGATGAGAGGCGTCATGGAGCATTGTGATGACAAGGTACTGGAGCATTGTGATGAGAAGACCATGGAGCCTTGTGATGACATGTCTCATGGGGCATTCTGAGGAAAAGGGGCATGCAGCATTGTGATTACAGAGGTCTTGGAGCATTGTGGTGACAAGGGCATGGAGCATTGGGATGAGAAGGCCATGGAGCGTTCTGATGACATGCATCATGGAGCTTTGTGAGGACAAGGGCATGGAGCATTGTGTTTTCAGGGGTCTTGGAGCACTGTGATGAAAAGGGCATGGATCATTGTGATGAAAAAGGCATGGAGCCTGGTCATGACAGGGTTCAAGGAGCATACTGACGACAAGTGTCAGGGAGCATTGTGATGACAAGGGTACTGAGCATTGTGATGACAAAGGTCATGGAGCATTGTGATGAGAAGACGATGGATAATTGTGATGACGAGCGTCATGGGGCGTTGTGATGATAAGTGTTATGGAACATTTTGATCACAAGGATTTGGAGCATTGTGATGACAGAGGTCATGGGGCATTTTGATTTCATTGTGATGACAATAGCCTGAAGCATTATGATGATGGGCATGCTGCATTGTGATGACAGGGTTCATGGAGCATTGAGATGAAAAGGGGCATGGAGCATTGTGATTACAGGAGTCTTGGAGCATTGTGATGACAAGGGCATGGAGCATCGTGAATGAGAAGGCCATGGAGAATTCTGATGACATGCGTCATGGAGCTTTGTGATGACAAGGGCATGGAGCATTGTGATTACAGGGGTCTTGGAGCACTGTGATGACAAGGGTCATGGAGCCTTGTGATGACAAGGCCGTGGAACATTGTGATGGCAGTGGTCATGGAGCATTTTTATGACAGGGGTCATGGAGCATTGTGATGACCAGGGCATGGAACACTGTGATACATGGGTCATGGAGGATTGTAATGACAAGCGCATGGAGCATTGTGATAAGAATGGCATCGAGCATTGTGATGAAAAGCATCATGTAGCCTGTGATGACAAGGGCATGGAACAATGTGATGAGAGGTTTCATGGAGCATTGTGATGACAATGGCATGCAGTATTGTGATGCCAAGGGTCATGGAGCTTTGTGATGACAAAGGTCATGGAGCATTTTGATGACAAGAGGTGTGGTGCATTCTGTTGTGTAGGGCAGGGAGCATTGTGATAACAGGGTCATGGAGCAATTTGATGAAAAGTGTCATGGAACATTTTGATGACAGGAGTTATGGAACATTGAGATGTCAAGGGTCATGGAACATTTCCATGACAGGGTTTAAGGACCATTGTGATGACAGGGGAGTGGGTGTATTGTGATGACTAGTGAGGGAACATGTTGATATCAGTGGTGAGAGAGCATTTTTATAAGAAGTGCATGGAGCATTGTGATGACAATCTTTATGGAGCATTGTGATGACAAGGTTGTGGAGCATTGTGATGACAAGGGTCATGGAGCATTGAGTTGACAAAGGCACGGAGCATTGTGATGACAAGTGTCACGGAGCATTGTGATGAAAAGTTCATGGAGCATTGTGGTGACAAAGTTCACAGAGCCTTGTGATGATGAGGGCATGGACCATTGTGATGACACAGGTCATGAAGCCTTGTGAAGACTGGAGTCACGGAGAATTGTGATGACTGGGGTCATGGAGCATTGTGATGACAAGGGCATGGAGCTTTGTGAAGACAAGGTCATGGAGTATTGTGAAGACAGGTGTCAGGGAGCATTGTGATGACATATTTCATGGTCCATTGTGATGACAATGGCATGGAGCATTGTGATGCCAAGTGTTATGGAGGATTGTGATGACAAAGGTAATGGAGCATTGTGATGACAAGGGCTTGGATCATTGTGATGACAAGGGCATGGAGCATTGTGATGACAACGGGCAGTGAGAATTTTGATGAAAAGGTCGTGAAGCATTGTGATAACAAAGGCATGGAGCTTGCTATGACAGGGGTCATGGGGCATTGCGATGACAAGTGCATGGAGAATTGTGATGACAAGAGCATGTAACATAGTGATGAGAACTGTCATGGAGCACTGTGATGACAAGGACGTGGAGAATTGTGATGACAAGGGACATGGTGCATTGTCATAACCAGGGCATGGAGCATTGTGATGGCAAGACCGTGGAGCACTGTGATGAGAAGACCATGGATAATTGTGATGACGAGCATCATGGAACACTGTAATGACAAGGGGCATGGAGCATTGTGATGACAGGTGTCATGGAGCATTGTGACGACAGGGGTCATGGATCATTGTGATGACAAGTGTCACGGAGCATTCTGATGACAAGCTTGTGGAGTATTGTGATGACAATGGCATGGAGCATTGTGATGAAAAGGGCATGGATCACTGTGATGAAAAAGGCATGGAGACTTGTCATGACAGGGTTCAATGAGCATACTGACGACAGGTGTCAGGGAGCATTGTGATGACAAGTGTATTGAGAATTGTGATGACAAGGGTCATGGAGCATTGTGATGAGAAGTCCATGGATAATTGTGATGACCAGCATCATGGGGCGTTGTGATGACAAGTATTACGGAACATTGTGATCACAAGGGTTTGGAGCATTGTGATGACAGAGGTCATGGATCATTTTGATTTCATTGTGATGACAATAGCATGAAGCATTATGATGATGGGCATGGTGCATTATGATGACAGGGTTCATGGATCATTGAGATGAAAAGGGGCATGGAGCATTGTGATTACAGGGGTCTTGGAGCATTGTGATGAGAAGGGTCATGGAGCCTTGTAATGACAAGGCCATGGAACATCGTGATGGCAGGGGTAATGGAGCATTGTTATCACAGGTGTAATGGAGCATTGTGATGGCAAGGGCATGGAGCATTGTGATGAGAAGGCCATGGAGCATTCTGATGACATGTGTCAGGTAGCATTGTGATGACAATGGCATGGAGCAATGTGATGAGAGCGTTCATGGAGCATTGTGATGACCATGACATGGAGCATTGTGATGCAAAGGGTCATGGATCTTTGTGATGACAAATGTCATGGAGCATTTTGATGACAAGGGCGTGGTGCATTGTGATGAGAAGGGCAGGGAGCATTGCGATGACAGGGTCATGGAACAATTTGATGAAAAGGGTCATGCAACATTTTGATGACAGGGGTTATGGAACATTGTGATGTCAGGGGTCATTGAGCATTTTGATGAAATGGTTCATGGAGCATTTTGATGACAGGGGTTATGGAACATTGTGATGTCAGGGGTCATCGAACATTGTGATGATAAGTGCATGTAGAATTGTGATGACAGGAGTCATGGAACATTGTGATGACAGGGGTGAGGGAGTATTGTGATGAATAGTGATGTAACATTGTGATATCAGTGGTGAGAGAGCATTTTGATGAGAAGTGCATGGAGCATTGTGATGACAAGGTTTATGGAGCATTGTGATGACAAGATTGTGGAGCACTGTGATGACAAGCGCATGGCGCATTGTGATGACATGGGTCATGGAGCATTGTGCTGACAAGCGCATGGAGCATTGTGATGACAAGGGTCATGGAGCATTGTGCTGAGAAAGGCATAGAGCATTGTGATGACAAGGGTCAAAGAGCATTGTGATGAAAAGTTCATGGAGCATTGTGGTTAAAAAGTCACAGAGACTGTAGATGAGGAGGGCATGGACCATTGTGATGACAAAGGTCATGAAGCATTGTGATGACTGGAGTCACGGAGAGTTGTGATGACAGGGGTCGTGGAGCATTGTGATAAGAAGGGCATGGAACATTGTGATGACAAGGGCATGGAGCATTGGTCTAATAAGTTTCATGGATTATTGCGATGACAGTTGGAATGGCGCATTGTGATGACAAAGGCATGGAGCACTGTGATGACCAGGTCATGCAGTATTGTGAAGACAGGTGTCAGGGAGCATTGTGATGACATATGTAATGGCCCATTGTGATGACAATGGTATGGAGCATTGTGTTGCCAAGTGTCATGGAGGATTCTGATGACAAAGGTAATGGAGCATTGTGATGACAATGGCTTGGAGCATTGTGATGACAAGGGTCAGGGAGCATTCTGATGACAAGCTTGTGGAGTAATTTGATGACATTGGCATGGAGCATTGTGATGAAAACGGCATGGGGCATTGTGATGAAAAAGGCATGGAGCCTTTTCGTGACAGGTTTCAAGGAGCATTCTGACGACAAGTGTCAGGGAGCATTGTGATGACAAGTGTATTGAAAATTATGATGACAAAGGTCATGGAGCATTGTGATGAAAAGGGCATGGAGTATTGTGATGAAAGGCATCATGGAGCGTTGTGATGACAAGTGTTATGGAACATTGTGATCACAAGGGTTTGGAGCATTGTGAGGACAGAGGTCTTGGATCATTTTGATTTCAAGGAACATGGAGCATTGTGATGACAAGGGCAGGAAGCAATGTGATCCCAAGGTTCATGGAGTATTGTGATGACAAGCGCATAGAGCATCGTAATGACAGGGTCATGTAGCATTTTGCTGACAAAGGCATGGAGCATTGAGATGACAGGTGTCCAGGAGCACTGTGATGGCAAGCGTCAAGGAGCATTGTGTTTACAGGGGTCAAGGAGCATTGGGATGACAAGGGCATGCATCATTGTGATGCCAAGTGTCATGGAGCATTGGGCTGAAAATGTTCATGGAGTTTTGTGATGACAGGGGTCATGGAGCATTGTGATGACTAGGGAATGGAGCATTGTGATGACAAGAGTACCGGATCATTGTGTTGTCAGGTGTCATGGAGCGTTGTGATGACAGTGGTCATGGAGCATTGTGATGATATTGGTCATGGAGCATTGTAATGAGAAGGTCATGGAGCATTGGGCTGAAAATGTTCATGGAGTATTGTGATGACAGGGGTCATGGAGCATTTTGATGATAAGGGAATGGAGCATTTTGATGACAACGTCCTGGAGCATTGTGATGAGAAGTCCATGGAGCCTTGTGATGCCAAGTCTCATGGAGCATTCTGATGAAAAGGGGCATGGAGCATTGTGATTACAGGGGTCTAGGACCATTGTGATGACAAGGGCATGGAGCATTGTGATGAAAAGTGCATGGATCATTGTGATGAAAAAGGCATGGAGCCTTGTCATGAAAGGGTTCAAGGAGCATACCGATGGCAAGAGTAAGGGAGCATTGTGATGACATGTGTATTGAGCATTGTGATGACAAATGTCATGGGGCATTGTGATGAGAAGTCCATGGATAATTGTGATGACCAGCGTCATGGGGCATTGTGATGACAAGTGTTATGGAACATTGTGATCACAAGGGTTTGGAGCATTGTGATGACAGAGGTCATGGAGCATTTTGATTTCATTGTGATGACAATAGCATGAAGCATTATGATGATGGGCATGGTGCATTGTGATGACAGTGTTCATGGAGCATTTTGATGAAAAGGGTCATGGAGCATTTGTCTGACAAGTTTCATGGATTATTGTGATGACAGTGGGCATGGCACATTGTGATGACAAGGGCATGAAGCATTGTGATGACAAGGTCATGGAGTATTGTGAAGACAGGTGTCAGGGAGCATTGTGATGACATATGTCATGTTCCATTGTGATGACAATAACACGGAGCATTGTGATGCCAAGTGTCATGGAGGATTGTTGTGACAAACGTAAAGGAGCATTTTGATGACAAGGGCATGGAGCATTGAGATGACAAGGTCCACTGATAATTTTAATGTCCAGGTCGTGAAACATTGTGATGACAAGCGCATGGAGCTTCCTATGACAGGTGTCATGGAGCATTGCGATGACAAATGCATGGAGTATTGTGATGACAAGAGCATACAACATTGTGATGAGAAGTGCCATGGAGCATTGTGATGACAAGGAAGTGGAGAATTGTGAGGACGAGGGACATTGAGCTTTGAGATGACCAGGGTATGGAGAATTGTGATGGCAAAACCGTGGAGCACTGTGATGAGAAGACCATGCGTAATTGTGATGACGAGTATCATGAAGCACTGTAATGACAAGGGGCATGAAGCATTGTGATGACAGGTGTCAGGGAGCATTGTGATGACAGGGGTCATGGAGCATTGTGATGACAAGGGCACGGAGCATTGTGATGACAAGGGCCATTGAGAATTTTGATGACAAGGTCATGAAGCATTGTGATGACAAACACTTGGAGCTTGCTATGACAGGGGGCATGGAACATTGCAATGACAAGTGCATGGAGAATTGTGATGACAAGAGCATGTAACATTGTGATGAGAAGTGTCATGTAGCATTGTGATGACAAGGACGTGGAGAATTGTGATGACAAGGGACATGGAGCATTGTGATGAGCAGGGCATAGAGCATTGTGATGACAGGTGTCATGGAGCATTATTATGACAAGGGCCATAGTGCATTCTGACATAAGATATCACTTATGAAGGGAATGTAAACATGGCTACATATGAACTGAATTAGGAAAGAGAACAGTGTCTCAGATATAGAAAACACACTTATGCTTGCTTAAGGGGAAAGGAGAGGTGGGGAGACACACAAAACCAGAGTTTGATATTAGCACAGGTAACATTCCATAATCCAAATACAGAAGAGACAAGCCCTACTCCTTCCTCAGTGAACGGGACTCAACACCCTAATTCCCGGCAGAGAAATATATCTGACTAGTAAGAATCTTAAAACCTATGTATTGATATGTCTCCGTAAAGGAACCAAGTGTGCCTAGGACGACATAAACACGGCAGTGAGAAGCAGCTCAAACCCACTATAAAAATGAATTTCAAAACAAAACAAAAAACAGTTTAATTCTTACACAATACCTTCAGGGGTTCTGATGAAACTTGGAATGACCCTGTCTACAACGACAGCTGGATGTGGCATAAGGCTGGTCACTTGGGACTGAGACGATTGGTGAGATTGGGTGAGAAAAGGCAGACCCTCTAAAGCAATAATTCCTGCCCATCATTCCATGGTTCCCAACTCTCCAGGTAGATGGGAATATCACTACAGTTATAACATGTATGGGAAACCTAGAGAATGGACACCCTCTGATGGAGAAAGGTTTCTAAAACTCTACTAATTTTTTTTTCTCTCCTTGTGCTCCAACTTGACATTCCTACTGCTTTAATATCAATCTCCCAACTTGGAGAGTCAACCCCTATAACCTGTTTCGCACAGTTAGCACATTGTTCAGAGGATATAAGGGAAAAGGGAGAACCAATGAGAGAGTAGCTGTAGGCATTTGGACGGCCACATGTCACTCTAATTTCCCGTCACGAAGAAGAATTAACCAAACTCTCAGCCTGCCCCCCCCCCGGAACCTGTACAGGTCCTGAAGCAAAACTATGGATTTGCGGTCAGCTCACAAAAACGCGAGTTGAGAACTGGAGCACAGCGGCACAGCATTTCACTAACTTGCAGAGTTATAAAGGACTACTCTCTTCCAAAAATCTGTTGAGGGAAAGCCACGAGGCAGACGTTAAAATGATGCAGAATTGCACGAAACAGATTTCAAGAAGTATATTGGAATTGCCTTTAAACACAGGAAAAGCATCACAACTTCGACAATTATGGAATTGTCCATAAAGGGTGTATGCGTTTTCACCTGAATATATTCAGGAGAAAACGCATATGCCGATTTTGACCAACCAAGCAACTGCACAATGCAAATCTGCACTACAAATAAGTATCACTGCCCACCGGTCAAAAGGGTCATCTGCAAAATGTGTAAAAACCAGAAAGGCAAGACAGGCTCCGGAGAACAGTAAGCCTTGTTATGCTCATGGGTGGGATGTAAATTGCCAACAGCCACCCTGGAGGAGTGCATTGTGTTCTCTAAAAGAAGTAAACAACAGAGCTTCACAACCTAAGTCACTTCCAGTCATGGGAATATACCTTGGGAAAACTGAATATCAATAAGACACAGCCACCGCAAAATTTAGGGCAGCACTGCTTACAAGAACCTCGAATGCGGGACACCTTAAATATCCAAGGAAAGACAAAAATGGTAAAGAAATTGTGGTACTTACGTATGATGGAATATCCCTCAGCCATGAAATCAATGTCATAAGGACAGTAGAAGCAAAATGAGTGGATTCAGGTTCGATGATTCTAAGTGAAATAAGTCACACAGGAAAAGAAACTTATCATAAGATATCACTTATGAAGATCCTGTAAACATGGCTACACATGAACTGAGTTAGGAAAGAGAACAGAGTCTCACATTTAGAAAACACACTTATGCCTGCTTAAGGGTGAAGGAGAGGTGGGGGGGATGCATAAAACCAGAGTTTTATATAAGCACAGATTCCGTCCCAAAAACCAACTATGGAATAGACAAAACCTACACCTTCCTCAGTGAAAGGGACTCAAAACCCCATATTTCCCGCAGAGGAATACATCTGACTAGTAAGAATCTTAAAACCTATGTATTGATATGTCTCCGTAAGGGAATCAAGTGTGTCTAGACTGGCATAAACATGGCAGCGAGAATCAGATCAAACCCACTATAAAAATGAATTTCAAAAACAAAACAAAAAAACTGGGAAATTCTTTACAATTCCTTCAGGGTCGCTGATGAAACCTTGAATGACCGTATCTACAATGACAGCTGGATGTGGCATAAGGCTGGACACTTGGGACTGAGAGGATTGGTGAGATTGGGTGAGCAAATGCAGACCCTTTAAAGCAATAATGCATGGCAACCATTCCATGGGACCCAACTCTGCAGGTTGAAGAGAATATTACTACAGCAATAACATATACAGGAAATCTAGAGAATGGACACACTGAGAATCCGAAAGGTTTCTAAAACTCAACGAATAGTCCCTCTCCTGGTGCTCCGGTTTGACTTTCCAACTGCTTTACTATCAATCTCCCAACTTGGAGAGACAGCCCCTTTAACATCCTGGTTCACACACGTTGCGAAATTGGCAGAGGATGAAAGGCATGAGGGAGAACCAATGAGAGAGTAGCTGTTAGGCATTTGGACGGGCACATGTCAATCTAATTTCCCGGCAGGAAGAAGAATTAACCAAAGTCTCAGCCACCCACCGGGAACCAGTATAGGTCCTGCACCAAAATTTTGGACTTGCGGTCAGTTCACGAAAAACGAGTTGAAAAATGGAGCTCAGGGGCACAGCAATTCACAAACTGACAGAATAATAAAGGAAAACTATCGTCTAAAAATCTGTTGAGGGAAGGCAACGAGGTGGGCTTGAAATCGAGGCAGAATAGCAGGAAACAGATTTCAAGAGGAACGTTGGAATCGCCTTTAAAGCACACGAAGAGGGGCACAACTTCGACAATGATGCACTTGGCCAAAAAGGGTGTATTCGTTTTCTCCTGAATATATTCAGGAGAAAACGCATACGCCTTTTTTGGCCAAGCAAGCAAGAAGGCAATGCAAATCTGCACTACAAAGAAGTATCACTTCCCACCGGTCAAAATGGACATCCACAAAATATGTAAAAACCAGAAAGGCAAGAGAGGCCCTGGAGAACAAGGAGCCTTGTTATGCTGATGGGCGGGATGTAAATTGCCAACTGCCTCCCTGGAGGAGTGTATTGTGTTCCCTAAAACAAGTAAAGAACAGAGCTACAGAGCCAAGGGCACTTCCAGTCTAGGGAATATACCTTGGGAAAACTGAAAAACAATAATACAGAGCCACCCCAAAATTTAGTGCGGCACTGCCTACAAGAACCTCAACTTGGGTACACCTTAAATATCCCAGGAAATATAAAAATGGTTCAAAAATTTGTGGTACATATGTACGATGGAATATCCCTCAGCCATGAAATCAATGTCATAAGACCAGTAGCAGCAAAATGAGTGGATTCAGGTACGATGATTCTAAGTGAACAAAGTCACACAGAAACAGAAACTTATCATATGATATCACTTATGATGATCATGTCAACATGGCTACACCTGAACTTAGATAGGAAAGAGAACAGAGTCTCACATTTAGAAAACACTCTTATTCCTTCTTAAGGGGGAATGAGAGGTGGGGTGATGCATAAAACCAGAGTTTGATATAAGCACAGGTACTGTTCCAAAAACCAACTATGGACTACAGAAGACATACACCTTCCTCAGTGAAAGGGACTCAAAACCCCATATTTCCCGCAGAGGAATATATGTGACTAGTAAGAATCTTAAAACCTATGTATTGATATGACACCATAAGGGAATCAAGTGTTTCTAGACTGGCATAAACATGGCAGCGAGAATCAGCCTAAACTCACTATAAAAAGGAATTTAAAAAACAAAACAAAAAAAACATGGAAATTCTATACAATTCCTTCAGGGTCTCTGATGAACCCTGGAGTGACCCTAACTACAATGACAGCTGGATATGGCATAAGGCTGGACACTTGGGAATGAGAGAATTGGTGAGATTGGGTGAGCAAATGCAGACCCTTTAAAGCAATAACGCATGGTACCCATTCCATGGGTCCCCACTCTACAGGTTGAAGGGAATATTACTTCCGTTCTAACATATACGGGAAACCTAGATAATGGACACACTGGGAATACGAAAGGTTTCTAAAACTCAACGAATAGTCCCTATCCTGGTGCTCAGTTTTGACTTTCCAACAACTTTTCTATCAATCTCCCAAATTGTAGAGACAAAACCTTTAACCTCCTGGTTCGAACAGGTTGCCAATTTGGCAGAGGATGAAAGGAAAGGGGGAGAACCAATGAGAGAGTAGCTGTTAGGCATTTAGACGGGCACATGTCACTCTAATTTCCCGGCAGGAAGAAGAATTAACCAAAGTCTCCGCCACCCACTGGGAACCAGTATAATTCCTGAAACAAAATTTTGGACTTGCGGTCAGCTCACAAAAAACGAGTTGAAAAATAGAGCTCAGGGCCACAGTAATTCACAAACTGGCAGAATAATAAAGGACAACTATCGTCCAAAAATCTGTTGAGGGAAGGCAATGAGGCGGAGTTGAAAGCAAGGCAGAATAGCAGGAAACAGATTTCAAGAGGTATGTTGGAATCACCTCTAAAGCACCAGAAGTGGGGCACAACATCGACAATGATGCACTTGGCCAAAAAGGGCGTATACGTTTTCTCCTGAATATATTCAGGAGAAAACGCATACGCCCTTTTTGGCCAAGCAACAAAGCAGGCAATGCAAATCTGCACTACAAGGAAATATCACTTCCCACCGGTTAAAAGGGACATCCACAACATGTGTAAAAACCAGAAAGGCAAGACATGCCATGGAGAAAAGGGAGCCTTGTTATGCTGATTGGCGGGATGTAAATTGCCAACTGCCTCTCTGGAGGAGTGCATTGTGTTCCCTAAAACAATTAAACAACAGAGCTACAGAGCCAAGGGCACTACCAGTCTAGGGAATATACCTTGGGAAAACTGAAAATGAATAAGACAGAGCCACCCCAAAGTTTAGGGCTGCACTGCTTACAAAAACCTCAACTTGGTTACACCTTAAATATCCCCGGAAATATAAAAATGGTTCAAAAAACTGTGGTACTTACGTACGAAGGAATATCCCTCAGCCATGAAATCAATGTCATAAGACCAGTAGCAGCAAAATGAGTCGATTCTGGTATGATGACTCTAAGTGAAATAAGTCACACAGAAAAAGCAACTTATCATAAGATATCACTTATGAAGATCCTGTAAACATGGCTACACTTGAACTGAGTTAGGAAAGAGAACAGAGTCTCACATTTAGAAAAAACTCTTATGCCTGATAAAGGGGGAAGGAGAGGTGGCGTGATCTATAAAACCAGAGTTTAATATAAGCACTGGTACCAATAAAAACACCAACTATGGAATAGACGAGACCTACACCTTCCTCAGCCAAAGGGATTCAAAAAGCCATATTTCCAGCAGAGGATTATATCTGACTAGTAAGAATCTAAAAACCTATGTATTGATATGTCTCTGTAAGGGAATCAAGTATGTCTAGACGGGCATAAACATGGCGGCGAGAATCAGCTCAAACCCACTATAAAAAGGAATTTCAAAAACAAAACAAAAAAACTGGGAAATTCTTTACAATTCCTTCAGGGTCTCTGATGAAAGCTGGAATGACCCTATCTACAACGACAGCTGGATGTGGCATAAGGAGGGACACTTGGGACTGACACGATTGGTGAGATTGGGTGAGCAAATGCAGACCCTTTAAAGCAATAATGCATGGCACCCATTCCATGGGTCCGAACTCTCCAGGTTGAAGGGAATATTACTACAGCTATAACATGTGCGGGAAACCTAGAGAACGGACACACTGTGAATACGAAAGGTTTCTAAAGCTCAACGAATAGTCCCTCTCCTGGTGCTCCGGTTTGACTTTCCGTCTGCTTTACTATCAACCTCCCAACTTGGAGAGACAGCCCCTTTAACCTCTTGGTTCGCACAGGTTGCCAATTTGGCAGAGGATGAAAGGGAAGAGGGAGAACCAATGAGAGAGTAGCTGTTAGGCATTTGGACGGGCACATATCACTGTAATTTCCCGGCAGGAAGAAGAATTAACCAAATTCTCAGCCACCCACCGGGAACCAGTATAGGTCCTGAACCAAAATTTTGGACTTGCGGTCAGCTCACCAAAACCGAGTTGAAAAATGGAGCTCAGGGGCACAGCAATTCACAAACTGGCCGAGTAATAAAGGACAACTATCGTCCAAAAATCTGTTGAGGGAAGGCAACGAGGCGGACTTGAAAGCGAGGCAGAATAGCAGGAAACAGATTTCAAGAGGTACGTTGGAATCGCCTTTAAAGCACAGGAAGAGGGGCACAACTTCGACAATGATGCACTTGGCCAAAAAGGGCGTATGCGTTTTCTCCTGAATATATTCAGGAGAAAACCCATACGCCCTTTTTGGCCAAGCAAGCAAGCGGGCAATGCAAATCTGCACTACAAAGAAGTATCACTTCCCACCGGTCAAAAGGGACATCCACAAAATGTGTAAGAACAAGAAAGGCAAGACAGGCCCTGGAGAACAGGGAGCCTTGTTATGCTGATGGGCGGGATGTAAATTGCCAACTGCCTCTCTGGAGGAGTGCATTCTGTTCCCTAAAACAAGTAAAGAACAGAGCTACAGAGCCAAGGGCACTACCAGTCTAGGGAATATACCTTGGGAAAACTGAAAATCAATAAGACAGAGCCACCCCAAAATTTAGGGCTGCACTGCATACAGGGACCTCAACTTGGATACACCTTAAGTATCCCAGAAAATATAAACATGGTTCAAAAAATTGTGGTACTTACGTACGATGGAATATCCCTCAGCCATGAAATCAATGTCATAAGACCAGTAGCAGCAAAATGGGTGGATTCAGGTACGATGATTCTAAGTGAAATAAGTCACACAGAAAAAGAAACTTATCATAAGATATCACTTATGAAGATCCTGTAAACATGGCTACACTTGAACTGAGTTAGGAAAGAGAACAGTGTCTCACATTTAGAAAACACTCTTATACCTGCTTAAGGGGGAAGGAGAGGTGGGGTGATGCATAAAACCAGAGTTTGATATAAGCACAGGTACCGTTCCAAAAACCAACTATGGAATAGACAAGACCTACACCATGCTCAGTGAAAGGGACTCAAAACCCCATATTTCCCGCAGAGGAAAATATCTGACTAGTAAGAATCTTAAAACCTATGTATTGATATGTCTCCGTAAGGGAATCAAGTGTGTCTAGACTGGCATAAACATGGCAGCGAGAATCAGCTCAAACCCACTATAAAAAGGAATTTCAAAAACAAAACAAAAAAACTGGGAAATTCTTTACAATTCCTTCAGGGTCTCTGATGAAAGCTGGAATGACCCTATCTACAACGACAGCTGGATGTGGCATAAGGAGGGACACTTGGGACTGAGACGATTGGTGAGATTGGATGAGCAAATGCAGAGCCTTTAAAGCAATAATGCATGGCACCCATTCCATGGGTCCGAACTCTCCAGGTTGAAGGGAATATTACTACAGCTATAACAAGTGCGGGAAACCTAGAGAACGGACACACTGTGAATACGAAAGGTTTCTAAAGCTCAACGAATAGTCCCTCTCCTGGTGCTCCGGTTTGACTTTCCGTCTGCTTTACTATCAACCTCCCAACTTGGAGAGACAGCCCCTTTAACCTCTTGGTTCGCACATGTTTCCAATTTGGCAGAGGATGAAAGGGAAGAGGGAGAACCAATGAGAGAGTAGCTGTTAGGCATTTGGACGGGCACATATCACTGTAATTTCCCGGCAGGAAGAAGAATTAACCAAATTCTCAGCCACCCACCGGGAACCAGTATAGGTCCTGAACCAAAATTTTGGACTTGCGGTCAGCTCACCAAAAACGAGTTGAAAAATGGAGCTCAGGGGCACAGCAATTCACAAACTGGCCGAGTAATAAAGGACAACTATCGTCCAAAAATCTGTTGAGGGAAGGCAACGAGGCGGACTTGAAAGCAAGGCAGAATAGCAGGAAACAGATTTCAAGAGGTACGTTGGAATCGCCTTTAAAGCACAGGAAGAGGGGCACAACTTCGACAATGATGCACTTGGCCAAAAAGGGCGTATGCGTTTTCTCCTGAATATATTCAGGAGAAAACGCATACGCCCTTTTTGGCCAAGCAAGCAAGCGGGCAATGCAAATCTGCACTACAAAGAAGTATCACTTCCCACCGGTCAAAAGGGACATCCACAAAATGTGTAAGAACAAGAAAGGCAAGACAGGCCCTGGAGAACAGGGAGCCTTGTTATGCTGATGGGCGGGATGTAAATTGCCAACTGCCTCTCTGGAGGAGTGCATTCTGTTCCCTAAAACAAGTAAAGAACAGAGCTACAGAGGCAAGGGCACTACCAGTCTAGGGAATATACCTTGGGAAAACTGAAAATCAATAAGACAGAGCCACCCCAAAATTTAGGTCTGCACTGCATACAAGGACCTCAACTTGGATACACCTTAAGTATCCCAGAAAATATAAACATGGTTCAAAAAATTGTGGTACTTACGTACGATGGAATATCCCTCAGCCATGAAATCAATGTCATAAGACCAGTAGCAGCAAAATGGGTGGATTCAGGTACGATGATTCTAAGTGAAATAAGTCACACAGAAAAAGAAACTTATCATAAGATATCACTTATGAAGATCCTGTAAACATGGCTACACTTGAACTGAGTTAGGAAAGAGAACAGTGTCTCACATTTAGAAAACACTCTTATACCTGCTTAAGGGGGAAGGAGAGGTGGGGTGATGCATAAAACCAGAGTTTGATATAAGCACAGGTACCGTTCCAAAAACCAACTATGGAATAGACAAGACCTACACCGTCCTCAGTGAAAGGGACTCAAAACCCCATATTTCCCGCAGAGGAAAATATCTGACTAGTAAGAATCTTCAAACCTATGTATTGATATGTCTCCGTAAGGGAATCAAGTGTGTCTAGACTGGCATAAACATGGCAGCGAGAATCAGCTCAAACCCACTATAAAAAGGAATTTCAAAAACAAAACAAAAAAACTGGGAAATTCTTTACAATTCCTTCAGGGTCTCTGATGAAAGCTGGAATGACCCTATCTACAACGACAGCTGGATGTGGCATAAGGAGGGACACTTGGGACTGAGACGATTGGTGAGATTGGGTGAGCAAATGCAGACCCTTTAAAGCAATAATGCATGGCACCCATTCCATGGGTCCGAACTCTCCAGGTTGAAGGGAATATTACTACAGCTATAACATGTGCGGGAAACCTAGAGAACGGACACACTGTGAATACGAAAGGTTTCTAAAACTCAACGAATAGTCCCTCTCCTGGTGCTCCGGTTTGACTTTCCGTCTGCTTTACTATCAACCTCCCAACTTGGAGAGACAGCCCCTTTAACCTCTTGGTTCGCACAGGTTGCCAATTTGGCAGAGGATGAAAGGGAAGAGGGAGAACCAATGAGAGAGTAGCTGTTAGGCATTTGGACGGGCACATATCACTGTAATTTCCCGGCAGGAAGAAGAATTAACCAAATTCTCAGCCACCCACCGGGAACCAGTATAGGTCCTGAACCAAAATTTTGGACTTGCGGTCAGCTCACCAAAAACGAGTTGAAAAATGGAGCTCAGGGGCACAGCAATTCACAAACTGGCCGAGTAATAAAGGACAACTATCGTCCAAAAATCTGTTGAGGGAAGGCAACGAGGCGGACTTGAAAGCGAGGCAGCATAGCAGGAAACAGATTTCAAGAGGTACGTTGGAATCGCCTTTAAAGCACAGGAAGAGGGGCACAACTTCGACAATGATGCACTTGGCCAAAAAGGGCGTATGCGTTTTCTCCTGAATATATTCAGGAGAAAACGCATACGCCCTTTTTGGCCAAGCAAGCAAGCGGGCAATGCAAATCTGCACTACAAAGAAGTATCACTTCCCACCGGTCAAAAGGGACATCCACAAAATGTGTAAGAACAAGAAAGGCAAGACAGGCCCTGGAGAACAGGGAGCCTTGTTATGCTGATGGGCGGGATGTAAATTGCCAACTGCCTCTCTGGAGGAGTGCATTCTGTTCCCTAAAACAAGTAAAGAACAGAGCTACAGAGCCAAGGGCACTACCAGTCTAGGGAATATACCTTGGGAAAACTGAAAATCAATAAGACAGAGCCACCCCAAAATTTAGGGCTGCACTGCATACAAGGACCTCAACTTGGGTACACCTTAAGTATCCCAGAAAATATAAACATGGTTCAAAAAATTGTGGTACTTACGTACGATGGAATATCCCTCAGCCATGAAATCAATGTCATAAGACCAGTAGCAGCAAAATGGGTGGATTCAGGTACGATGATTCTAAGTGAAATAAGTCACACAGAAAAAGAAACTTATCATAAGATATCACTTATGAAGATCCTGTAAACATGGCTACACTTGAACTGAGTTAGGAAAGAGAACAGTGTCTCACATTTAGAAAACACTCTTATACCTGCTTAAGGGGGAAGGAGAGGTGGGGTGATGCATAAAACCAGAGTTTGATATAAGCACAGGTACCGTTCCAAAAACCAACTATGGAATACATAAGACCTACACCGTCCTCAGTGAAAGGGACTCAAAACCCCATATTTCCCGCAGAGGAAAATATCTGACTAGTAAGAATCTTCAAACCTATGTATTGATATGTCTCCGTAAGGGAATCAAGTGTGTCTAGACTGGCATAAACATGGCAGCGAGAATCAGCTCAAACCCACTATAAAAAGGAATTTCAAAAACAAAACAAAAAAACTGGGAAATTCTTTACAATTCCTTCAGGGTCTCTGATGAAAGCTGGAATGACCCTATCTACAACGACAGCTGGATGTGGCATAAGGAGGGACACTTGGGACTGAGACGATTGGTGAGATTGGGTGAGCAAATGCAGACCCTTTAAAGCAATAATGCATGGCACCCATTCCATGGGTCCGAACTCTCCAGGTTGAAGGGAATATTACTACAGCTATAACATGTGCGGGAAACCTAGAGAACGGACACACTGTGAATACGAAAGGTTTCTAAAACTCAACGAATAGTCCCTCTCCTGGTGCTCCGGTTTGACTTTCCGTCTGCTTTACTATCAACCTCCCAACTTGGAGAGACAGCCCCTTTAACCTCTTGGTTCGCACAGGTTGCCAATTTGGCAGAGGATGAAAGGGAAGAGGGAGAACCAATGAGAGAGTAGCTGTTAGGCATTTGGACGGGCACATATCACTGTAATTTCCCGGCAGGAAGAAGAATTAACCAAATTCTCAGCCACCCACCGGGAACCAGTATAGGTCCTGAACCAAAATTTTGGACTTGCGGTCAGCTCACCAAAAACGAGTTGAAAAATGGAGCTCAGGGGCACAGCAATTCACAAACTGGCCGAGTAATAAAGGACAACTATCGTCCAAAAATCTGTTGAGGGAAGGCAACGAGGCGGACTTGAAAGCGAGGCAGCATAGCAGGAAACAGATTTCAAGAGGTACGTTGGAATCGCCTTTAAAGCACAGGAAGAGGGGCACAACTTCGACAATGATGCACTTGGCCAAAAAGGGCGTATGCGTTTTCTCCTGAATATATTCAGGAGAAAATGCATACGCCCTTTTTGGCCAAGCAAGCAAGCGGGCAATGCAAATCTGCACTACAAAGAAGTATCACTTCCCACCGGTCAAAAGGGACATCCACAAAATGTGTAAGAACAAGAAAGGCAAGACAGGCCCTGGAGAACAGGGAGCCTTGTTATGCTGATGGGCGGGATGTAAATTGCCAACTGCCTCTCTGGAGGAGTGCATTCTGTTCCCTAAAACAAGTAAAGAACAGAGCTACAGAGCCAAGGGCACTACCAGTCTAGGGAATATACCTTGGGAAAACTGAAAATCAATAAGACAGAGCCACCCCAAAATTTAGGGCTGCACTGCATACAAGGACCTCAACTTGGATACACCTTAAGTATCCCAGAGAATATAAACATGGTTCAAAAAATTGTGGTACTTACGTACGATGGAATATCCCTCAGCCATGAAATCAATGTCATAAGACCAGTAGCAGCAAAATGGGTGGATTCAGGTACGATGATTCTAAGTGAAATAAGTCACACAGAAAAAGAAACTTATCATAAGATATCACTTATGAAGATCCTGTAAACATGGCTACACTTGAACTGAGTTAGGAAAGAGAACAGTGTCTCACATTTAGAAAACACTCTTATACCTGCTTAAGGGGGAAGGAGAGGTGGGGTGATGCATAAAACCAGAGTTTGATATAAGCACAGGTACCGTTCCAAAAACCAACTATGGAATACATAAGACCTACACCGTCCTCAGTGAAAGGGACTCAAAACCCCATATTTCCCGCAGAGGAAAATATCTGACTAGTAAGAATCTTCAAACCTATGTATTGATATGTCTCCGTAAGGGAATCAAGTGTGTCTAGACTGGCATAAACATGGCAGCGAGAATCAGCTCAAACCCACTATAAAAAGGAATTTCAAAAACAAAACAAAAAAACTGGGAAATTCTTTA
This sequence comes from Hyperoodon ampullatus, assembly GCF_949752795.1. Lineage (NCBI taxonomy): Eukaryota > Metazoa > Chordata > Mammalia > Artiodactyla > Ziphiidae > Hyperoodon > Hyperoodon ampullatus. The sequence goes on from NW_027640875.1 coordinate 688,864, forward strand.
CAATTCCTTCAGGGTCTCTGATGAAAGCTGGAATGACCCTATCTACAACGACAGCTGGATGTGGCATAAGGAGGGACACTTGGGACTGAGACGATTGGTGAGATTGGGTGAGCAAATGCAGACCCTTTAAAGCAATAATGCATGGCACCCATTCCATGGGTCCGAACTCTCCAGGTTGAAGGGAATATTACTACAGCTATAACATGTGCGGGAAACCTAGAGAACGGACACACTGTGAATACGAAAGGTTTCTAAAACTCAACGAATAGTCCCTCTCCTGGTGCTCCGGTTTGACTTTCCGTCTGCTTTACTATCAACCTCCCAACTTGGAGAGACAGCCCCTTTAACCTCTTGGTTCGCACAGGTTGCCAATTTGGCAGAGGATGAAAGGGAAGAGGGAGAACCAATGAGAGAGTAGCTGTTAGGCATTTGGACGGGCACATATCACTGTAATTTCCCGGCAGGAAGAAGAATTAACCAAATTCTCAGCCACCCACCGGGAACCAGTATAGGTCCTGAACCAAAATTTTGGAGTTGCGGTCAGCTCACCAAAAACGAGTTGAAAAATGGAGCTCAGGGGCACAGCAATTCACAAACTGGCCGAGTAATAAAGGACAACTATCGTCCAAAAATCTGTTGAGGGAAGGCAACGAGGCGGACTTGAAAGTGAGGCAGCATAGCAGGAAACAGATTTCAAGAGGTACGTTGGAATCGCCTTTAAAGCACAGGAAGAGGGGCACAACTTCGACAATGATGCACTTGGCCAAAAAGGGCGTATGCGTTTTCTCCTGAATATATTCAGGAGAAAATGCATACGCCCTTTTTGGCCAAGCAAGCAAGCGGGCAATGCAAATCTGCACTACAAAGAAGTATCACTTCCCACCGGTCAAAAGGGACATCCACAAAATGTGTAAGAACAAGAAAGGCAAGACAGGCCCTGGAGAACAGGGAGCCTTGTTATGCTGATGGGCGGGATGTAAATTGCCAACTGCCTCTCTGGAGGAGTGCATTCTGTTCCCTAAAACAAGTAAAGAACAGAGCTACAGAGCCAAGGGCACTACCAGTCTAGGGAATATACCTTGGGAAAACTGAAAATCAATAAGACAGAGCCACCCCAAAATTTAGGGCTGCACTGCATACAAGGACCTCAACTTGGATACACCTTAAGTATCCCAGAGAATATAAACATGGTTCAAAAAATTGTGGTACTTACGTACGATGGAATATCCCTCAGCCATGAAATCAATGTCATAAGACCAGTAGCAGCAAAATGGGTGGATTCAGGTACGATGATTCTAAGTGAAATAAGTCACACAGAAAAAGAAACTTATCATAAGATATCACTTATGAAGATCCTGTAAACATGGCTACACTTGAACTGAGTTAGGAAAGAGAACAGTGTCTCACATTTAGAAAACACTCTTATACCTGCTTAAGGGGGAAGGAGAGGTGGGGTGATGCATAAAACCAGAGTTTGATATAAGCACAGGTACCGTTCCAAAAACCAACTATGGAATACATAAGACCTACACCGTCCTCAGTGAAAGGGACTCAAAACCCCATATTTCCCGCAGAGGAAAATATCTGACTAGTAAGAATCTTAAAACCTATGTATTGATATGTCTCCGTAAGGGAATCAAGTGTGTCTAGACTGGCATAAACATGGCAGCGAGAATCAGCTCAAACCCACTATAAAAAGGAATTTCAAAAACAAAACAAAAAAACTGGGAAATTCTTTACAATTCCTTCAGGGTCTCTGATGAAAGCTGGAATGACCCTATCTACAACGACAGCTGGATGTGGCATAAGGAGGGACACTTGGGACTGAGACGATTGGTGAGATTGGGTGAGCAAATGCAGACCCTTTAAAGCAATAATGCATGGCACCCATTCCATGGGTCCGAACTCTCCAGGTTGAAGGGAATATTACTACAGCTATAACATGTGCGGGAAACCTAGAGAACGGACACACTGTGAATACGAAAGGTTTCTAAAACTCAACGAATAGTCCCTCTCCTGGTGCTCCGGTTTGACTTTCCGTCTGCTTTACTATCAACCTCCCAACTTGGAGAGACAGCCCCTTTAACCTCTTGGTTCGCACAGGTTGCCAATTTGGCAGAGGATGAAAGGGAAGAGGGAGAACCAATGAGAGAGTAGCTGTTAGGCATTTGGACGGGCACATATCACTGTAATTTCCCGGCAGGAAGAAGAATTAACCAAATTCTCAGCCACCCACCGGGAACCAGTATAGGTCCTGAACCAAAATTTTGGACTTGCGGTCAGCTCACCAAAAACGAGTTGAAAAATGGAGCTCAGGGGCACAGCAATTCACAAACTGGCCGAGTAATAAAGGACAACTATCGTCCAAAAATCTGTTGAGGGAAGGCAACGAGGCAGACTTGAAAGCGAGGCAGCATAGCAGGAAACAGATTTCAAGAGGTACGTTGGAATCGCCTTTAAAGCACAGGAAGAGGGGCACAACTTCGACAATGATGCACTTGGCCAAAAAGGGCGTATGCGTTTTCTCCTGAATATATTCAGGAGAAAATGCATACGCCCTTTTTGGCCAAGCAAGCAAGCGGGCAATGCAAATCTGCACTACAAAGAAGTATCACTTCCCACCGGTCAAAAGGGACATCCACAAAATGTGTAAGAACAAGAAAGGCAAGACAGGCCCTGGAGAACAGGGAGCCTTGTTATGCTGATGGGCGGGATGTAAATTGCCAACTGCCTCTCTGGAGGAGTGCATTCTGTTCCCTAAAACAAGTAAAGAACAGAGCTACAGAGCCAAGGGCACTACCAGTCTAGGGAATATACCTTGGGAAAACTGAAAATCAATAAGACAGAGCCACCCCAAAATTTAGGGCTGCACTGCATACAAGGACCTCAACTTGGATACACCTTAAGTATCCCAGAGAATATAAACATGGTTCAAAAAATTGTGGTACTTACGTACGATGGAATATCCCTCAGCCATGAAATCAATGTCATAAGACCAGTAGCAGCAAAATGGGTGGATTCAGGTACGATGATTCTAAGTGAAATAAGTCACACAGAAAAAGAAACTTATCATAAGATATCACTTATGAAGATCCTGTAAACATGGCTACACTTGAACTGAGTTAGGAAAGAGAACAGTGTCTCACATTTAGAAAACACTCTTATACCTGCTTAAGGGGGAAGGAGAGGTGGGGTGATGCATAAAACCAGAGTTTGATATAAGCACAGGTACCGTTCCAAAAACCAACTATGGAATAGACAAGACCTACACCTTCCTCAGTGAAAGGGACTCAAAACCCCATATTTCCCGCAGAGGAAAATATCTGACTAGTAAGAATCTTAAAACCTATGTATTGATATGTCTCCGTAAGGGAATCAAGTGTGTCTAGACTGGCATAAACATGGCAGCGAGAATCAGCTCAAACCCACTATAAAAAGGAATTTCAAAAACAAAACAAAAAAACTGGGAAATTCTTTACAATTCCTTCAGGGTCTCTGATGAAAGCTGGAATGACCCTATCTACAACGACAGCTGGATGTGGCATAAGGAGGGACACTTGGGACTGAGACGATTGGTGAGATTGGGTGAGCAAATGCAGACCCTTTAAAGCAATAATGCATGGCACCCATTCCATGGGTCCGAACTCTCCAGGTTGAAGGGAATATTACTACAGCTATAACAAGTGCGGGAAACCTAGAGAACGGACACACTGTGAATACGAAAGGTTTCTAAAACTCAACGAATAGTCCCTCTCCTGGTGCTCCGGTTTGACTTTCCGTCTGCTTTACTATCAACCTCCCAACTTGGAGAGACAGCCCCTTTAACCTCTTGGTTCGCACAGGTTTCCAATTTGGCAGATGATGAAAGGGAAGAGGGAGAACCAATGAGAGAGTAGCTGTTAGGCATTTGGACGGGCACATATCACTGTAATTTACGGGCAGGAAGAAGAATTAACCAAATTCTCAGCCACCCACCGGGAACCAGTATAGGTCCTCAACCAAAATTTTGGACTTGCGGTCAGCTCACCAAAAACGAGTTGAAAAATGGAGCTCAGGGGCACAGCAATTCACAACCTGGCCGAGTAATAAAGGACAACTATCTTCCAAAAATCTGTTGAGGGAAGGCAACGAGGCGGACTTGAAAGCGAGGCAGCATAGCAGGAAACAGATTACAAGAGGTACATTGGAATCGCCTTTAAAGCACAGGAAGAGGGGCACAACTTCGACAATGATGCACTTGGCCAAAAAGGGCGTATGCGTTTTCTCCTGAATATATTCAGGAGAAAACGCATACGCCCTTTTTGGCCAAGCAAGCAAGCGGGCAATGCAAATCTGCACTACAAAGAAGTATCACTTCCCACCGGTCAAAAGGGACATCCACAAAATGTGTAAGAACAAGAAAGGCAAGACAGGCCCTGGAGAACAGGGAGCCTTGTTATGCTGATGGGCGGGATGTAAATTGCCAACTGCCTCTCTGGAGGAGTGCATTCTGTTCCCTAAAACAAGTAAAGAACAGAGCTACAGAGCCAAGGGCACTACCAGTCTAGGGAATATACCTTGGGAAAACTGAAAATCAATAAGACAGAGCCACCCCAAAATTTAGGGCTGCACTGCATACAAGGACCTCAACTTGGATGCACGTTAAGTATCCCAGAAAATATAAACATGGTTCAAAAAATTGTGGTACTTACGTACGATGGAATATCCCTCAGCCATGAAATCAATGTCATAAGACCAGTAGCAGCAAAATGGGTGGATTCAGGTACGATGATTCTAAGTGAAATAAGTCACACAGAAAAAGAAACTTATCATAAGATATCACTTATGAAGATCCTGTAAACATGGCTACACTTGAACTGAGTTAGGAAAGAGAACAGTGTCTCACATTTAGAAAACACTCTTATACCTGCTTAAGGGGGAAGGAGAGGTGGGGTGATGCATAAAACCAGAGTTTGATATAAGCACAGGTACCGTTCCAAAAACCAACTATGGAATAGACAAGACCTACACCTTCCTCAGTGAAAGGGACTCAAAACCCCATATTTCCCGCAGAGGAAAATATCTGACTAGTAAGAATCTTCAAACCTATGTATTGATATGTCTCCGTAAGGGAATCAAGTGTGTCTAGACTGGCATAAACATGGCAGCGAGAATCAGCTCAAACCCACTATAAAAAGGAATTTCAAAAACAAAACAAAAAAACTGGGAAATTCTTTACAATTCCTTCAGGGTCTCTGATGAAAGCTGGAATGACCCTATCTACAATGACAGCTGGATGTGGCATAAGGAGGGACACTTGGGACTGAGACGATTGGTGAGATTGGGTGAGCAAATGCAGACCCTTTAAAGCAATAATGCATGGCACCCATTCCATGGGTCCGAACTCTCCAGGTTGAAGGGAATATTACTACAGCTATAACAAGTGCGGGAAACCTAGAGAACGGACACACTGTGAATACGAAAGGTTTCTAAAACTCAACGAATAGTCCCTCTCCTGGTGCTCCGGTTTGACTTTCCGTCTGCTTTACTATCAACCTCCCAACTTGGAGAGACAGCCCCTTTAACCTCTTGGTTCGCACAGGTTTCCAATTTGGCAGAGGATGAAAGGGAAGAGGGAGAACCAATGAGAGAGTAGCTGTTAGGCATTTGGACGGGCACATATCACTGTAATTTCCCGGCAGGAAGAAGAATTAACCAAATTCTCAGCCACCCACCGGGAACCAGTATAGGTCCTGAACCAAAATTTTGGACTTGCGGTCAGCTCACCAAAAACGAGTTGAAAAATGGAGCTCAGGGGCACAGCAATTCACAACCTGGCCGAGTAATAAAGGACAACTATCTTCCAAAAATCTGTTGAGGGAAGGCAACGAGGCGGACTTGAAAGCGAGGCAGCATAGCAGGAAACAGATTACAAGAGGTACATTGGAATCGCCTTTAAAGCACAGGAAGAGGGGCACAACTTCGACAATGATGCACTTGGCCAAAAAGGGCGTATGCGTTTTCTCCTGAATATATTCAGGAGAAAACGCATACGCCCTTTTTGGCCAAGCAAGCAAGCGGGCAATGCAAATCTGCACTACAAAGAAGTATCACTTCCCACCGGTCAAAAGGGACATCCACAAAATGTGTAAGAACAAGAAAGGCAAGACAGGCCCTGGAGAACAGGGAGCCTTGTTATGCTGATGGGCGGGATGTAAATTGCCAACTGCCTCTCTGGAGGAGTGCATTCTGTTCCCTAAAACAAGTAAAGAACAGAGCTACAGAGCCAAGGGCACTACCAGTCTAGGGAATATACCTTGGGAAAACTGAAAATCAATAAGACAGAGCCACCCCAAAATTTAGGGCTGCACTGCATACAAGGACCTCAACTTGGATGCACCTTAAGTATCCCAGAAAATATAAACATGGTTCAAAAAATTGTGGTACTTACGTACGATGGAATATCCCTCAGCCATGAAATCAATGTCATAAGACCAGTAGCAGCAAAATGGGTGGATTCAGGTATGATGATTCTAAGTGAAATAAGTCACACAGAAAAAGAAACTTATCATAAGATATCACTTATGAAGATCCTGTAAACATGGCTACACTTGAACTGAGTTAGGAAAGAGAACAGTGTCTCACATTTAGAAAACACTCTTATACCTGCTTAAGGGGGAAGGAGAGGTGGGTTGATGCATAAAACCAGAGTTTGATATAAGCACAGGTACCGTTCCAAAAACCAACTATGGAATAGACAAGACCTACACCGTCCTCAGTGAAAGGGACTCAAAACGCCATATTTCCCGCAGAGGAAAATATCTGACTAGTAAGAATCTTAAAACCTATGTATTGATATGTCTCCGTAAGGGAATCAAGTGTGTCTAGACTGGCATAAACATGGCAGCGAGAATCAGCTCAAACCCACTATAAAAAGGAATTTCAAAAACAAAACAAAAAAACTGGGAAATTCTTTACAATTCCTTCAGGGTCTCTGATGAAAGCTGGAATGACCCTATCTACAACGACAGCTGGATGTGGCATGAGGAGGGACACTTGGGACTGAGACGATTGGTGAGATTGGGTGAGCAAATGCAGACCCTTTAAAGCAATAATGCATGGCACCCATTCCATGGGTCCGAACTCTCCAGGTTGAAGGGAATATTACTACAGCTATAACATGTGCGGGAAACCTAGAGAACGGACACACTGTGAATACGAAAGGTTTCTAAAACTCAACGAATAGTCCCTCTCCTGGTGCTCCGGTTTGACTTTCCGTCTGCTTTACTATCAACCTCCCAACTTGGAGAGACAGCCCCTTTAACCTCTTGGTTCGCACAGGTTGCCAATTTGGCAGAGGATGAAAGGGAAGAGGGAGAACCAATGAGAGAGTAGCTGTTAGGCATTTGGACGGGCACATATCACTGTAATTTCCCGGCAGGAAGAAGAATTAACCAAATTCTCAGCCACCCACCGGGAACCAGTATAGGTCCTGAACCAAAATTTTGGACTTGCGGTCAGCTCACCAAAAACGAGTTGAAAAATGGAGCTCAGGGGCACAGCAATTCACAAACTGGCCGAGTAATAAAGGACAACTATCGTCCAAAAATCTGTTGAGGGAAGGCAACGATGCGGACTTGAAAGCGAGGCAGAATAGCAGGAAACAGATTTCAAGAGGTACGTTGGAATCGCCTTTAAAGCACAGGAAGAGGGGCACAACTTCGACAATGATGCACTTGGCCAAAAAGGGCGTATGCGTTTTCTCCTGAATATATTCAGGAGAAAACGCATACGCCCTTTTTGGCCAAGCAAGCAAGCGGGCAATGCAAATCTGCACTACAAAGAAGTATCACTTCCCACCGGTCAAAAGGGACATCCACAAAATGTGTAAGAACAAGAAAGGCAAGACAGGCCCTGGAGAACAGGGAGCCTTGTTATGCTGATGGGCGGGATGTAAATTGCCAACTGCCTCTCTGGAGGAGTGCATTCTGTTCCCTAAAACAAGTAAAGAACAGAGCTACAGAGCCAAGGGCACTACCAGTCTAGGGAATATACCTTGGGAAAACTGAAAATCAATAAGACAGAGCCACCCCAAAATTTAGGGCTGCACTGCATACAAGGACCTCAACTTGGATACACCTTAAGTATCCCAGAAAATATAAACATGGTTCAAAAAATTGTGGTACTTACATACGATGGAACATCCCTCAGCCATGAAATCAATGTCATAAGACCAGTAGCAGCAAAATGGGTGGATTCAGGTACGATGATTCTAAGTGAAATAAGTCACACAGAAAAAGAAACTTATCATAAGATATCACTTATGAAGATCCTGTAAACATGGCTACACTTGAACTGAGTTAGGAAAGAGAACAGTGTCTCACATTTAGAAAACACTCTTATACCTGCTTAAGGGGGAAGGAGAGGTGGGGTGATGCATAAAACCAGAGTTTGATATAAGCACAGGTACCGTTCCAAAAACCAACTATGGAATAGACAAGACCTACACCGTCCTCAGTGAAAGGGACTCAAAACCCCATATTTCCCGCAGAGGAAAATATCTGCCTAGTAAGAATCTTAAAACCTATGTATTGATATGTCTCCGTAAGGGAATCAAGTGTGTCTAGACTGGCATAAACATGGCAGCGAGAATCAGCTCAAACCCACTCTAAAAAGGAATTTCAAAAACAAAACAAAAAAACTGGGAAATTCTTTACAATTCCTTCAGGGTCTCTGATGAAAGCTGGAATGACCCTATCTACAACGACAGCTGGATGTGGCATAAGGAGGGACACTTGGGACTGAGACGATTGGTGAGATTGGGAGAGCAAATGCAGACCCTTTAAAGCAATAATGCATGGCACCCATTCCATGGGTCCGAACTCTCCAGGTTGAAGGGAATATTACTACAGCTATAACATGTGCGGGAAACCTAGAGAACGGACACACTGTGAATACGAAAGGTTTCTAAAACTCAACGAATAGTCCCTCTCCTGGTGCTCCGGTTTGACTTTCCGTCTGCTTTACTATCAACCTCCCAACTTGGAGAGACAGCCCCTTTAACCTCTTGGTTCGCACAGGTTGCCAATTTGGCAGAGGATGAAAGGGAAGAGGGAGAACCAATGAGAGAGTAGCTGTTAGGCATTTGGACGGGCACATATCACTGTAATTTCCCGGCAGGAAGAAGAATTAACCAAATTCTCAGCCACCCACCGGGAACCAGTATAGGTCCTGAACCAAAATTTTGGACTTGCGGTCAGCTCACCAAAAACGAGTTGAAAAATGGAGCTCAGGGGCACAGCAATTCACAAACTGGCCGAGTAATAAAGGACAACTATCGTCCAAAAATCTGTTGAGGGAAGGCAACGAGGCGGACTTGAAAGCGAGGCAGAATAGCAGGAAACAGATTTCAAGAGGTACGTTGGAATCGCCTTTAAAGCACAGGAAGAGGGGCACAACTTCGACAATGATGCACTTGGCCAAAAAGGGCGTATGCGTTTTCTCCTGAATATATTCAGGAGAAAACGCATACGCCCTTTTTGGCCAAGCAAGCAAGCGGGCAATGCAAATCTGCACTACAAAGAAGTATCACTTCCCACCGGTCAAGAGGGACATCCACAAAATGTGTAAGAACAAGAAAGGCAAGACAGGCCCTGGAGAACAGGGAGCCTTGTTATGCTGATGGGCGGGATGTAAATTGCCAACTGCCTCTCTGGAGGAGTGCATTCTGTTCCCTAAAACAAGTAAAGAACAGAGCTACAGAGCCAAGGGCACTACCAGTCTAGGGAATATACCTTGGGAAAACTGAAAATCAATAAGACAGAGCCACCCCAAAATTTAGGGCTGCACTGCATACAGGGACCTCAACTTGGATACACCTTAAGTATCCCAGAATATATAAACATGGTTCAAAAAATTGTGGTACTTACGTACGATGGAATATCCCTCAGCCATGAAATCAATGTCATAAGACCAGTAGCAGCAAAATGGGTGGATTCAGGTACGATGATTCTAAGTGAAATAAGTCACACAGAAAAAGAAACTTATCATAAGATATCACTTATGAAGATCCTGTAAACATGGCTACACTTGAACTGAGTTAGGAAAGAGAACAGTGTCTCACATTTAGAAAACACTCTTATACCTGCTTAAGGGAGAAGGAGAAGTGGGGTGATGCATAAAACCAGAGTTTGATATAAGCACAGGTACCGTTCCAAAAACCAACTATGGAATAGACAAGACCTACACCGTGCTCAGTGAAAGGGACTCAAAACCCCATATTTCCCGCAGAGGAAAATATCTGACTAGTAAGAATCTTAAAACCTATGTATTGATATGTCTCCGTAAGGGAATCAAGTGTGTCTAGACTGGCATAAACATGGCAGCGAGAATCAGCTCAAACCCACTATAAAAAGGAATTTCAAAAACAAAACAAAAAAACTGGGAAATTCTTTACAATTCCTTCAGGGTCTCTGATGAAAGCTGGAATGACCCTATCTACAACGACAGCTGGATGTGGCATAAGGAGGGACACTTGGGACTGAGACGATTGGTGAGATTGGGTGAGCAAATGCAGACCCTTTAAAGCAATAATGCATGGCACCCATTCCATGGGTCCGAACTCTCCAGGTTGAAGGGAATATTACTACAGCTATAACATGTGCGGGAAACCTAGAGAACGGACACACTGTGAATACGAAAGGTTTCTAAAACTCAACAAATAGTCCCTCTCCTGGTGCTCCGGTTTGACTTTCCGTCTGCTTTACTATCAACCTCCCAACTTGGAGAGACAGCCCCTTTAACCTCTTGGTTCGCACAGGTTGCCAATTTGGCAGAGGATGAAAGGGAAGAGGGAGAACCAATGAGAGAGTAGCTGTTAGGCATTTGGACGGGCACATATCACTGTAATTTCCCGGCAGGAAGAAGAATTAACCAAATTCTCAGCCACCCACCGGGAACCAGTATAGGTCCTGAACCAAAATTTTGGACTTGCGGTCAGCTCACCAAAAACGAGTTGAAAAATGGAGCTCAGGGGCACAGCAATTCACAAACTGGCCGAGTAATAAAGGACAACTATCGTCCAAAAATCTGTTGAGGGAAGGCAACGAGGCGGACTTGAAAGCGAGGCAGAATAGCAGGAAACAGATTTCAAGAGGTACGTTGGAATCGCCTTTAAAGCACAGGAAGAGGGGCACAACTTCGACAATGATGCACTTGGCCAAAAAGGGCGTATGCGTTTTCTCCTGAATATATTCAGGAGAAAACGCATACGCCCTTTTTGGCCAAGCAAGCAAGCGGGCAATGCAAATCTGCACTACAAAGAAGTATCACTTCCCACCGGTCAAAAGGGACATCCACAAAATGTGTAAGAACAAGAAAGGCAAGACAGGCCCTGGAGAACAGGGAGCCTTGTTATGCTGATGGGCGGGATGTAAATTGCCAACTGCCTCTCTGGAGGAGTGCATTCTGTTCCCTAAAACAAGTAAAGAACAGAGCTACAGAGCCAAGGGCACTACCAGTCTAGGGAATATACCTTGGGAAAACTGAAAATCAATAAGACAGAGCCACCCCAAAATTTAGGGCTGCACTGCATACAGGGACCTCAACTTGGATACACCTTAAGTATCCCAGAAAATATAAACATGGTTCAAAAAATTGTGGTACTTACGTACGATGGAATATCCCTCAGCCATGAAATCAATGTCATAAGACCAGTAGCAGCAAAATGGGTGGATTCAGGTACGATGATTCTAAGTGAAATAAGTCACACAGAAAAAGAAACTTATCATAAGATATCACTTATGAAGATCCTGTAAACATGGCTACACTTGAACTGAGTTAGGAAAGAGAACAGTGTCTCACATTTAGAAAACACTCTTATACCTGCTTAAGGGGGAAGGAGAGGTGGGGTGATGCATAAAACCAGAGTTTGATATAAGCACAGGTACCATTCCAAAAACCTACTATGGAATAGACAAGACCTACACCGTCCTCAGTGAAAGGGACTCAAAACCCCATATTTCCCGCAGAGGAAAATATCTGACTAGTAAGAATCTTAAAACCTATGTATTGATATGTCTCCGTAAGGGAATCAAGTGTGCCTAGACTGGCATAAACATGGCAGCGAGAATCAGCTCAAACCCACTATAAAAAGGAATTTCAAAAACAAAACAAAAAAACTGGGAAATTCTTTACAATTCCTTCAGGGTCTCTGATGAAAGCTGGAATGACCCTATCTACAATGACAGCTGGATGTGGCATAAGGAGGGACACTTGCGACTGAGACGATTGGTGAGATTGGGTGAGCAAATGCAGACCCTTTAAAGCAATAATGCATGGCACCCATTCCATGGGTCCGAACTCTCCAGGTAGAAGGGAATATTACTACAGCTATAACAAGTGCGGGAAACCTAGAGAACGGACACACTGTGAATACGAAAGGTTTCTAAAACTCAACGAATAGTCCCTCTCCTGGTGCTCCGGTTTGACTTTCCGTCTGCTTTACTATCAACCTCCCAACTTGGAGAGACAGCCCCTTTAACCTCTTGGTTCGCACAGGTTTCCAATTTGGCAGAGGATGAAAGGGAAGAGGGAGAACCAATGAGAGAGTAGCTGTTAGGCATTTGGACGGGCACATATCACTGTAATTTCCCGGTAGGAAGAAGAATTAACCAAATTCTCAGCCACCCACCGGGAACCAGTATAGGTCCTGAACCAAAATTCTGGACTTGCGGTCAGCTCACCAAAAACGAGTTGAAAAATGGAGCTCAGGGGCACAGCAATTCACAACCTGGCCGAGTAATAAAGGACAACTATCGTCCAAAAATCTGTTGAGGGAAGGCAACGAGGCCGACTTGAAAGTGAGGCAGCATAGCAGGAAACAGATTACAAGAGGTACGTTGGAATCGCCTTTAAAGCACAGGAAGAGGGGCACAACTTCGACAATGATGCACTTGGCCAAAAAGGGCGTATGCGTTTTCTCCTGAATATATTCAGGAGAAAACGCATACGCCCTTTTTGGCCAAGCAAGCAAGCAGGCAATGCAAATCTGCACTACAAAGAAGTATCACTTCCCACCGGTCAAAAGGGACATCCACAAAATGTGTAAGAACAAGAAAGGCAAGACAGGCCCTGGAGAACAGGGAGCCTTGTTATGCTGATGGGCGGGGTGTATATTGCCAACTGCCTCCCTGGAGGAGTGCATTCTGTTCCCTAAAACAAGTAAAGAACAGAGCTACAGAGACAAGGGCACTACCAGTCTAGGGAATATACCTTGGGAAAACTGAAAATCAATAAGACAGAGCCACCCCAAAGTTTAGGGCTGCACTGCATACAAGGACCTCAACTTGGATGCACCTTAAGTATCCCAGAAAATATAAACATGGTTCAAAAAATTGTGGTACTTACGTAATATGGAATATCCCTCAGCCATGAAATCAATGTCATAAGACCAGTAGCAGCAAAATGGGTGGATTCAGGTATGATGATTCTAAGTGAAATAAGTCACACAGAAAAAGAAACTTATCATAAGATATCACTTACGAAGATCCTGTAAACATGGCTACACTTGAACTGAGTTAGGAAAGAGAACAGTGTCTCACATTTAGAAAACACTCTTATACCTGCTTAAGGGGGAAGGAGAGGTGGGGTGATGCATAAAACCAGAGTTTGATATAAGCACAGGTACCGTTCCAAAAACCAACTATGGAATAGACAAGACCTACACCGTCCTCAGTGAAAGGGACTCAAAACGCCATATTTCCCGCAGAGGAAAATATCTGACTAGTAAGAATCTTAAAACCTATGTATTGATATGTCTCCGTAAGGGAATCAAGTGTGTCTAGACTGGCATAAACATGGCAGCGAGAATCAGCTCAAACCCACTATAAAAAGGAATTTCAAAAACAAAACAAAAAAACTGGGAAATTCTTTACAATTCCTTCAGGGTCTCTGATGAAAGCTGGAATGACCCTATCTACAACGACAACTGGATGTGGCATGAGGAGGGACACTTGGGACTGAGACGATTGGTGAGATTGGGTGAGCAAATGCAGACCCTTTAAAGCAATAATGCATGGCACCCATTCCATGGGTCCGAACTCTCCAGGTTGAAGGGAATATTACTACAGCTATAACATGTGCGGGAAACCTAGAGAACGGACACACTGTGAATACGAAAGGTTTCTAAAACTCAACGAATAGTCCCTCTCCTGGTGCTCCGGTTTGACTTTCCGTCTGCTTTACTATCAACCTCCCAACTTGGAGAGACAGCCCCTTTAACCTCTTGGTTCGCACAGGTTGCCAATTTGGCAGAGGATGAAAGGGAAGAGGGAGAACCAATGAGAGAGTAGCTGTTAGGCATTTGGACGGGCACATATCACTGTAATTTCCCGGCAGGAAGAAGAATTAACCAAATTCTCAGCCACCCACCGGGAACCAGTATAGGTCCTGAACCAAAATTTTGGACTTGCGGTCAGCTCACCAAAAACGAGTTGAAAAATGGAGCTCAGGGGCACAGCAATTCACAAACTGGCCGAGTAATAAAGGACAACTATCGTCCAAAAATCTGTTGAGGGAAGGCAACGAGGCGGACTTGAAAGCGAGGCAGAATAGCAGGAAACAGATTTCAAGAGGTACGTTGGAATCGCCTTTAAAGCACAGGAAGAGGGGCACAACTTCGACAATGATGCACTTGGCCAAAAAGGGCGTATGCGTTTTCTCCTGAATATATTCAGGAGAAAACGCATACGCCCTTTTTGGCCAAGCAAGCAAGCGGGCAATGCAAATCTGCACTACAAAGAAGTATCACTTCCCACCGGTCAAAAGGGACATCCACAAAATGTGTAAGAACAAGAAAGGCAAGACAGGCCCTGGAGAACAGGGAGCCTTGTTATGCTGATGGGCGGGATGTAAATTGCCAACTGCCTCTCTGGAGGAGTGCATTCTGTTCCCTAAAACAAGTAAAGAACAGAGCTACAGAGCCAAGGGCACTACCAGTCTAGGGAATATACCTTGGGAAAACTGAAAATCAATAAGACAGAGCCACCCCAAAATTTAGGGCTGCACTGCATACAGGGACCTCAACTTGGATACACCTTAAGTATCCCAGAAAATATAAACATGGTTCAAAAAATTGTGGTACTTACGTACGATGGAATATCCCTCAGCCATGAAATCAATGTCATAAGACCAGTAGCAGCAAAATGGGTGGATTCAGGTACGATGATTCTAAGTGAAATAAGTCACACAGAAAAAGAAACTTATCATAAGATATCACTTATGAAGATCCTGTAAACATGGCTACACTTGAACTGAGTTAGGAAAGAGAACAGTGTCTCACATTTAGAAAACACTCTTATACCTGCTTAAGGGGGAAGGAGAGGTGGGGTGATGCATAAAACCAGAGTTTGATATAAGCACAGGTACCGTTCCAAAAACCAACTATGGAATACATAAGACCTACACCGTCCTCAGTGAAAGGGACTCAAAACCCCATATTTCCCGCAGAGGAAAATATCTGACTAGTAAGAATCTTCAAACCTATGTATTGATATGTCTCCGTAAGGGAATCAAGTGTGTCTAGACTGGCATAAACATGGCAGCGAGAATCAGCTCAAACCCACTATAAAAAGGAATTTCAAAAACAAAACAAAAAAACTGGGAAATTCTTTACAATTCCTTCAGGGTCTCTGATGAAAGCTGGAATGACCCTATCTACAACGACAGCTGGATGTGGCATAAGGAGGGACACTTGGGACTGAGACGATTGGTGAGATTGGGTGAGCAAATGCAGACCCTTTAAAGCAATAATGCATGGCACCCATTCCATGGGTCCGAACTCTCCAGGTTGAAGGGAATATTACTACAGCTATAACATGTGCGGGAAACCTAGAGAACGGACACACTGTGAATACGAAAGGTTTCTAAAACTCAACGAATAGTCCCTCTCCTGGTGCTCCGGTTTGACTTTCCGTCTGCTTTACTATCAACCTCCCAACTTGGAGAGACAGCCCCTTTAACCTCTTGGTTCGCACAGGTTGCCAATTTGGCAGAGGATGAAAGGGAAGAGGGAGAACCAATGAGAGAGTAGCTGTTAGGCATTTGGACGGGCACATATCACTGTAATTTCCCGGCAGGAAGAAGAATTAACCAAATTCTCAGCCACCCACCGGGAACCAGTATAGGTCCTGAACCAAAATTTTGGACTTGCGGTCAGCTCACCAAAAACGAGTTGAAAAATGGAGCTCAGGGGCACAGCAATTCACAAACTGGCCGAGTAATAAAGGACAACTATCGTCCAAAAATCTGTTGAGGGAAGGCAACGAGGCGGACTTGAAAGCGAGGCAGCATAGCAGGAAACAGATTTCAAGAGGTACGTTGGAATCGCCTTTAAAGCACAGGAAGAGGGGCACAACTTCGACAATGATGCACTTGGCCAAAAAGGGCGTATGCGTTTTCTCCTGAATATATTCAGGAGAAAATGCATACGCCCTTTTTGGCCAAGCAAGCAAGCGGGCAATGCAAATCTGCACTACAAAGAAGTATCACTTCCCACCGGTCAAAAGGGACATCCACAAAATGTGTAAGAACAAGAAAGGCAAGACAGGCCCTGGAGAACAGGGAGCCTTGTTATGCTGATGGGCGGGATGTAAATTGCCAACTGCCTCTCTGGAGGAGTGCATTCTGTTCCCTAAAACAAGTAAAGAACAGAGCTACAGAGCCAAGGGCACTACCAGTCTAGGGAATATACCTTGGGAAAACTGAAAATCAATAAGACAGAGCCACCCCAAAATTTAGGGCTGCACTGCATACAAGGACCTCAACTTGGATACACCTTAAGTATCCCAGAGAATATAAACATGGTTCAAAAAATTGTGGTACTTACGTACGATGGAATATCCCTCAGCCATGAAATCAATGTCATAAGACCAGTAGCAGCAAAATGGGTGGATTCAGGTACGATGATTCTAAGTGAAATAAGTCACACAGAAAAAGAAACTTATCATAAGATATCACTTATGAAGATCCTGTAAACATGGCTACACTTGAACTGAGTTAGGAAAGAGAACAGTGTCTCACATTTAGAAAACACTCTTATACCTGCTTAAGGGGGAAGGAGAGGTGGGGTGATGCATAAAACCAGAGTTTGATATAAGCACAGGTACCGTTCCAAAAACCAACTATGGAATACATAAGACCTACACCGTCCTCAGTGAAAGGGACTCAAAACCCCATATTTCCCGCAGAGGAAAATATCTGACTAGTAAGAATCTTCAAACCTATGTATTGATATGTCTCCGTAAGGGAATCAAGTGTGTCTAGACTGGCATAAACATGGCAGCGAGAATCAGCTCAAACCCACTATAAAAAGGAATTTCAAAAACAAAACAAAAAAACTGGGAAATTCTTTACAATTCCTTCAGGGTCTCTGATGAAAGCTGGAATGACCCTATCTACAACGACAGCTGGATGTGGCATAAGGAGGGACACTTGGGACTGAGACGATTGGTGAGATTGGGTGAGCAAATGCAGACCCTTTAAAGCAATAATGCATGGCACCCATTCCATGGGTCCGAACTCTCCAGGTTGAAGGGAATATTACTACAGCTATAACATGTGCGGGAAACCTAGAGAACGGACACACTGTGAATACGAAAGGTTTCTAAAACTCAACGAATAGTCCCTCTCCTGGTGCTCCGGTTTGACTTTCCGTCTGCTTTACTATCAACCTCCCAACTTGGAGAGACAGCCCCTTTAACCTCTTGGTTCGCACAGGTTGCCAATTTGGCAGAGGATGAAAGGGAAGAGGGAGAACCAATGAGAGAGTAGCTGTTAGGCATTTGGACGGGCACATATCACTGTAATTTCCCGGCAGGAAGAAGAATTAACCAAATTCTCAGCCACCCACCGGGAACCAGTATAGGTCCTGAACCAAAATTTTGGAGTTGCGGTCAGCTCACCAAAAACGAGTTGAAAAATGGAGCTCAGGGGCACAGCAATTCACAAACTGGCCGAGTAATAAAGGACAACTATCGTCCAAAAATCTGTTGAGGGAAGGCAACGAGGCGGACTTGAAAGTGAGGCAGCATAGCAGGAAACAGATTTCAAGAGGTACGTTGGAATCGCCTTTAAAGCACAGGAAGAGGGGCACAACTTCGACAATGATGCACTTGGCCAAAAAGGGCGTATGCGTTTTCTCCTGAATATATTCAGGAGAAAATGCATACGCCCTTTTTGGCCAAGCAAGCAAGCGGGCAATGCAAATCTGCACTACAAAGAAGTATCACTTCCCACCGGTCAAAAGGGACATCCACAAAATGTG
This sequence comes from Hyperoodon ampullatus, assembly GCF_949752795.1. Lineage (NCBI taxonomy): Eukaryota > Metazoa > Chordata > Mammalia > Artiodactyla > Ziphiidae > Hyperoodon > Hyperoodon ampullatus. The sequence continues at coordinate 707,165 of NW_027640875.1, forward strand.
TAAGAACAAGAAAGGCAAGACAGGCCCTGGAGAACAGGGAGCCTTGTTATGCTGATGGGCGGGATGTAAATTGCCAACTGCCTCTCTGGAGGAGTGCATTCTGTTCCCTAAAACAAGTAAAGAACAGAGCTACAGAGCCAAGGGCACTACCAGTCTAGGGAATATACCTTGGGAAAACTGAAAATCAATAAGACAGAGCCACCCCAAAATTTAGGGCTGCACTGCATACAAGGACCTCAACTTGGATACACCTTAAGTATCCCAGAGAATATAAACATGGTTCAAAAAATTGTGGTACTTACGTACGATGGAATATCCCTCAGCCATGAAATCAATGTCATAAGACCAGTAGCAGCAAAATGGGTGGATTCAGGTACGATGATTCTAAGTGAAATAAGTCACACAGAAAAAGAAACTTATCATAAGATATCACTTATGAAGATCCTGTAAACATGGCTACACTTGAACTGAGTTAGGAAAGAGAACAGTGTCTCACATTTAGAAAACACTCTTATACCTGCTTAAGGGGGAAGGAGAGGTGGGGTGATGCATAAAACCAGAGTTTGATATAAGCACAGGTACCGTTCCAAAAACCAACTATGGAATACATAAGACCTACACCGTCCTCAGTGAAAGGGACTCAAAACCCCATATTTCCCGCAGAGGAAAATATCTGACTAGTAAGAATCTTAAAACCTATGTATTGATATGTCTCCGTAAGGGAATCAAGTGTGTCTAGACTGGCATAAACATGGCAGCGAGAATCAGCTCAAACCCACTATAAAAAGGAATTTCAAAAACAAAACAAAAAAACTGGGAAATTCTTTACAATTCCTTCAGGGTCTCTGATGAAAGCTGGAATGACCCTATCTACAACGACAGCTGGATGTGGCATAAGGAAGGACACTTGGGACTGAGACGATTGGTGAGATTGGGTGAGCAAATGCAGACCCTTTAAAGCAATAATGCATGGCACCCATTCCATGGGTCCGAACTCTCCAGGTTGAAGGGAATATTACTACAGCTATAACATGTGCGGGAAACCTAGAGAACGGACACACTGTGAATACGAAAGGTTTCTAAAACTCAACGAATAGTCCCTCTCCTGGTGCTCCGGTTTGACTTTCCGTCTGCTTTACTATCAACCTCCCAACTTGGAGAGACAGCCCCTTTAACCTCTTGGTTCGCACAGGTTGCCAATTTGGCAGAGGATGAAAGGGAAGAGGGAGAACCAATGAGAGAGTAGCTGTTAGGCATTTGGACGGGCACATATCACTGTAATTTCCCGGCAGGAAGAAGAATTAACCAAATTCTCAGCCACCCACCGGGAACCAGTATAGGTCCTGAACCAAAATTTTGGACTTGCGGTCAGCTCACCAAAAACGAGTTGAAAAATGGAGCTCAGGGGCACAGCAATTCACAAACTGGCCGAGTAATAAAGGACAACTATCGTCCAAAAATCTGTTGAGGGAAGGCAACGAGGCAGACTTGAAAGCGAGGCAGCATAGCAGGAAACAGATTTCAAGAGGTACGTTGGAATCGCCTTTAAAGCACAGGAAGAGGGGCACAACTTCGACAATGATGCACTTGGCCAAAAAGGGCGTATGCGTTTTCTCCTGAATATATTCAGGAGAAAATGCATACGCCCTTTTTGGCCAAGCAAGCAAGCGGGCAATGCAAATCTGCACTACAAAGAAGTATCACTTCCCACCGGTCAAAAGGGACATCCACAAAATGTGTAAGAACAAGAAAGGCAAGACAGGCCCTGGAGAACAGGGAGCCTTGTTATGCTGATGGGCGGGATGTAAATTGCCAACTGCCTCTCTGGAGGAGTGCATTCTGTTCCCTAAAACAAGTAAAGAACAGAGCTACAGAGCCAAGGGCACTACCAGTCTAGGGAATATACCTTGGGAAAACTGAAAATCAATAAGACAGAGCCACCCCAAAATTTAGGGCTGCACTGCATACAAGGACCTCAACTTGGATACACCTTAAGTATCCCAGAGAATATAAACATGGTTCAAAAAATTGTGGTACTTACGTACGATGGAATATCCCTCAGCCATGAAATCAATGTCATAAGACCAGTAGCAGCAAAATGGGTGGATTCAGGTACGATGATTCTAAGTGAAATAAGTCACACAGAAAAAGAAACTTATCATAAGATATCACTTATGAAGATCCTGTAAACATGGCTACACTTGAACTGAGTTAGGAAAGAGAACAGTGTCTCACATTTAGAAAACACTCTTATACCTGCTTAAGGGGGAAGGAGAGGTGGGGTGATGCATAAAACCAGAGTTTGATATAAGCACAGGTACCGTTCCAAAAACCAACTATGGAATAGACAAGACCTACACCTTCCTCAGTGAAAGGGACTCAAAACCCCATATTTCCCGCAGAGGAAAATATCTGACTAGTAAGAATCTTAAAACCTATGTATTGATATGTCTCCGTAAGGGAATCAAGTGTGTCTAGACTGGCATAAACATGGCAGCGAGAATCAGCTCAAACCCACTATAAAAAGGAATTTCAAAAACAAAACAAAAAAACTGGGAAATTCTTTACAATTCCTTCAGGGTCTCTGATGAAAGCTGGAATGACCCTATCTACAACGACAGCTGGATGTGGCATAAGGAGGGACACTTGGGACTGAGACGATTGGTGAGATTGGGTGAGCAAATGCAGACCCTTTAAAGCAATAATGCATGGCACCCATTCCATGGGTCCGAACTCTCCAGGTTGAAGGGAATATTACTACAGCTATAACAAGTGCGGGAAACCTAGAGAACGGACACACTGTGAATACGAAAGGTTTCTAAAACTCAACGAATAGTCCCTCTCCTGGTGCTCCGGTTTGACTTTCCGTCTGCTTTACTATCAACCTCCCAACTTGGAGAGACAGCCCCTTTAACCTCTTGGTTCGCACAGGTTTCCAATTTGGCAGATGATGAAAGGGAAGAGGGAGAACCAATGAGAGAGTAGCTGTTAGGCATTTGGACGGGCACATATCACTGTAATTTACGGGCAGGAAGAAGAATTAACCAAATTCTCAGCCACCCACCGGGAACCAGTATAGGTCCTCAACCAAAATTTTGGACTTGCGGTCAGCTCACCAAAAACGAGTTGAAAAATGGAGCTCAGGGGCACAGCAATTCACAACCTGGCCGAGTAATAAAGGACAACTATCTTCCAAAAATCTGTTGAGGGAAGGCAACGAGGCGGACTTGAAAGCGAGGCAGCATAGCAGGAAACAGATTACAAGAGGTACATTGGAATCGCCTTTAAAGCACAGGAAGAGGGGCACAACTTCGACAATGATGCACTTGGCCAAAAAGGGCGTATGCGTTTTCTCCTGAATATATTCAGGAGAAAACGCATACGCCCTTTTTGGCCAAGCAAGCAAGCGGGCAATGCAAATCTGCACTACAAAGAAGTATCACTTCCCACCGGTCAAAAGGGACATCCACAAAATGTGTAAGAACAAGAAAGGCAAGACAGGCCCTGGAGAACAGGGAGCCTTGTTATGCTGATGGGCGGGATGTAAATTGCCAACTGCCTCTCTGGAGGAGTGCATTCTGTTCCCTAAAACAAGTAAAGAACAGAGCTACAGAGCCAAGGGCACTACCAGTCTAGGGAATATACCTTGGGAAAACTGAAAATCAATAAGACAGAGCCACCCCAAAATTTAGGGCTGCACTGCATACAAGGACCTCAACTTGGATGCACGTTAAGTATCCCAGAAAATATAAACATGGTTCAAAAAATTGTGGTACTTACGTACGATGGAATATCCCTCAGCCATGAAATCAATGTCATAAGACCAGTAGCAGCAAAATGGGTGGATTCAGGTACGATGATTCTAAGTGAAATAAGTCACACAGAAAAAGAAACTTATCATAAGATATCACTTATGAAGATCCTGTAAACATGGCTACACTTGAACTGAGTTAGGAAAGAGAACAGTGTCTCACATTTAGAAAACACTCTTATACCTGCTTAAGGGGGAAGGAGAGGTGGGGTGATGCATAAAACCAGAGTTTGATATAAGCACAGGTACCGTTCCAAAAACCAACTATGGAATAGACAAGACCTACACCTTCCTCAGTGAAAGGGACTCAAAACCCCATATTTCCCGCAGAGGAAAATATCTGACTAGTAAGAATCTTCAAACCTATGTATTGATATGTCTCCGTAAGGGAATCAAGTGTGTCTAGACTGGCATAAACATGGCAGCGAGAATCAGCTCAAACCCACTATAAAAAGGAATTTCAAAAACAAAACAAAAAAACTGGGAAATTCTTTACAATTCCTTCAGGGTCTCTGATGAAAGCTGGAATGACCCTATCTACAATGACAGCTGGATGTGGCATAAGGAGGGACACTTGGGACTGAGACGATTGGTGAGATTGGGTGAGCAAATGCAGACCCTTTAAAGCAATAATGCATGGCACCCATTCCATGGGTCCGAACTCTCCAGGTTGAAGGGAATATTACTACAGCTATAACAAGTGCGGGAAACCTAGAGAACGGACACACTGTGAATACGAAAGGTTTCTAAAACTCAACGAATAGTCCCTCTCCTGGTGCTCCGGTTTGACTTTCCGTCTGCTTTACTATCAACCTCCCAACTTGGAGAGACAGCCCCTTTAACCTCTTGGTTCGCACAGGTTTCCAATTTGGCAGAGGATGAAAGGGAAGAGGGAGAACCAATGAGAGAGTAGCTGTTAGGCATTTGGACGGGCACATATCACTGTAATTTCCCGGCAGGAAGAAGAATTAACCAAATTCTCAGCCACCCACCGGGAACCAGTATAGGTCCTGAACCAAAATTTTGGACTTGCGGTCAGCTCACCAAAAACGAGTTGAAAAATGGAGCTCAGGGGCACAGCAATTCACAACCTGGCCGAGTAATAAAGGACAACTATCTTCCAAAAATCTGTTGAGGGAAGGCAACGAGGCGGACTTGAAAGCGAGGCAGCATAGCAGGAAACAGATTACAAGAGGTACATTGGAATCGCCTTTAAAGCACAGGAAGAGGGGCACAACTTCGACAATGATGCACTTGGCCAAAAAGGGCGTATGCGTTTTCTCCTGAATATATTCAGGAGAAAACGCATACGCCCTTTTTGGCCAAGCAAGCAAGCGGGCAATGCAAATCTGCACTACAAAGAAGTATCACTTCCCACCGGTCAAGAGGGACATCCACAAAATGTGTAAGAACAAGAAAGGCAAGACAGGCCCTGGAGAACAGGGAGCCTTGTTATGCTGATGGGCGGGATGTAAATTGCCAACTGCCTCTCTGGAGGAGTGCATTCTGTTCCCTAAAACAAGTAAAGAACAGAGCTACAGAGCCAAGGGCACTACCAGTCTAGGGAATATACCTTGGGAAAACTGAAAATCAATAAGACAGAGCCACCCCAAAATTTAGGGCTGCACTGCATACAGGGACCTCAACTTGGATACACCTTAAGTATCCCAGAATATATAAACATGGTTCAAAAAATTGTGGTACTTACGTACGATGGAATATCCCTCAGCCATGAAATCAATGTCATAAGACCAGTAGCAGCAAAATGGGTGGATTCAGGTACGATGATTCTAAGTGAAATAAGTCACACAGAAAAAGAAACTTATCATAAGATATCACTTATGAAGATCCTGTAAACATGGCTACACTTGAACTGAGTTAGGAAAGAGAACAGTGTCTCACATTTAGAAAACACTCTTATACCTGCTTAAGGGAGAAGGAGAAGTGGGGTGATGCATAAAACCAGAGTTTGATATAAGCACAGGTACCGTTCCAAAAACCAACTATGGAATAGACAAGACCTACACCGTGCTCAGTGAAAGGGACTCAAAACCCCATATTTCCCGCAGAGGAAAATATCTGACTAGTAAGAATCTTAAAACCTATGTATTGATATGTCTCCGTAAGGGAATCAAGTGTGTCTAGACTGGCATAAACATGGCAGCGAGAATCAGCTCAAACCCACTATAAAAAGGAATTTCAAAAACAAAACAAAAAAACTGGGAAATTCTTTACAATTCCTTCAGGGTCTCTGATGAAAGCTGGAATGACCCTATCTACAACGACAGCTGGATGTGGCATAAGGAGGGACACTTGGGACTGAGACGATTGGTGAGATTGGGTGAGCAAATGCAGACCCTTTAAAGCAATAATGCATGGCACCCATTCCATGGGTCCGAACTCTCCAGGTTGAAGGGAATATTACTACAGCTATAACATGTGCGGGAAACCTAGAGAACGGACACACTGTGAATACGAAAGGTTTCTAAAACTCAACAAATAGTCCCTCTCCTGGTGCTCCGGTTTGACTTTCCGTCTGCTTTACTATCAACCTCCCAACTTGGAGAGACAGCCCCTTTAACCTCTTGGTTCGCACAGGTTGCCAATTTGGCAGAGGATGAAAGGGAAGAGGGAGAACCAATGAGAGAGTAGCTGTTAGGCATTTGGACGGGCACATATCACTGTAATTTCCCGGCAGGAAGAAGAATTAACCAAATTCTCAGCCACCCACCGGGAACCAGTATAGGTCCTGAACCAAAATTTTGGACTTGCGGTCAGCTCACCAAAAACGAGTTGAAAAATGGAGCTCAGGGGCACAGCAATTCACAAACTGGCCGAGTAATAAAGGACAACTATCGTCCAAAAATCTGTTGAGGGAAGGCAACGAGGCGGACTTGAAAGCGAGGCAGAATAGCAGGAAACAGATTTCAAGAGGTACGTTGGAATCGCCTTTAAAGCACAGGAAGAGGGGCACAACTTCGACAATGATGCACTTGGCCAAAAAGGGCGTATGCGTTTTCTCCTGAATATATTCAGGAGAAAACGCATACGCCCTTTTTGGCCAAGCAAGCAAGCGGGCAATGCAAATCTGCACTACAAAGAAGTATCACTTCCCACCGGTCAAAAGGGACATCCACAAAATGTGTAAGAACAAGAAAGGCAAGACAGGCCCTGGAGAACAGGGAGCCTTGTTATGCTGATGGGCGGGATGTAAATTGCCAACTGCCTCTCTGGAGGAGTGCATTCTGTTCCCTAAAACAAGTAAAGAACAGAGCTACAGAGCCAAGGGCACTACCAGTCTAGGGAATATACCTTGGGAAAACTGAAAATCAATAAGACAGAGCCACCCCAAAATTTAGGGCTGCACTGCATACAGGGACCTCAACTTGGATACACCTTAAGTATCCCAGAAAATATAAACATGGTTCAAAAAATTGTGGTACTTACGTACGATGGAATATCCCTCAGCCATGAAATCAATGTCATAAGACCAGTAGCAGCAAAATGGGTGGATTCAGGTACGATGATTCTAAGTGAAATAAGTCACACAGAAAAAGAAACTTATCATAAGATATCACTTATGAAGATCCTGTAAACATGGCTACACTTGAACTGAGTTAGGAAAGAGAACAGTGTCTCACATTTAGAAAACACTCTTATACCTGCTTAAGGGGGAAGGAGAGGTGGGGTGATGCATAAAACCAGAGTTTGATATAAGCACAGGTACCATTCCAAAAACCTACTATGGAATAGACAAGACCTACACCGTCCTCAGTGAAAGGGACTCAAAACCCCATATTTCCCGCAGAGGAAAATATCTGACTAGTAAGAATCTTAAAACCTATGTATTGATATGTCTCCGTAAGGGAATCAAGTGTGCCTAGACTGGCATAAACATGGCAGCGAGAATCAGCTCAAACCCACTATAAAAAGGAATTTCAAAAACAAAACAAAAAAACTGGGAAATTCTTTACAATTCCTTCAGGGTCTCTGATGAAAGCTGGAATGACCCTATCTACAATGACAGCTGGATGTGGCATAAGGAGGGACACTTGCGACTGAGACGATTGGTGAGATTGGGTGAGCAAATGCAGACCCTTTAAAGCAATAATGCATGGCACCCATTCCATGGGTCCGAACTCTCCAGGTAGAAGGGAATATTACTACAGCTATAACAAGTGCGGGAAACCTAGAGAACGGACACACTGTGAATACGAAAGGTTTCTAAAACTCAACGAATAGTCCCTCTCCTGGTGCTCCGGTTTGACTTTCCGTCTGCTTTACTATCAACCTCCCAACTTGGAGAGACAGCCCCTTTAACCTCTTGGTTCGCACAGGTTTCCAATTTGGCAGAGGATGAAAGGGAAGAGGGAGAACCAATGAGAGAGTAGCTGTTAGGCATTTGGACGGGCACATATCACTGTAATTTCCCGGTAGGAAGAAGAATTAACCAAATTCTCAGCCACCCACCGGGAACCAGTATAGGTCCTGAACCAAAATTCTGGACTTGCGGTCAGCTCACCAAAAACGAGTTGAAAAATGGAGCTCAGGGGCACAGCAATTCACAACCTGGCCGAGTAATAAAGGACAACTATCGTCCAAAAATCTGTTGAGGGAAGGCAACGAGGCCGACTTGAAAGTGAGGCAGCATAGCAGGAAACAGATTACAAGAGGTACGTTGGAATCGCCTTTAAAGCACAGGAAGAGGGGCACAACTTCGACAATGATGCACTTGGCCAAAAAGGGCGTATGCGTTTTCTCCTGAATATATTCAGGAGAAAACGCATACGCCCTTTTTGGCCAAGCAAGCAAGCAGGCAATGCAAATCTGCACTACAAAGAAGTATCACTTCCCACCGGTCAAAAGGGACATCCACAAAATGTGTAAGAACAAGAAAGGCAAGACAGGCCCTGGAGAACAGGGAGCCTTGTTATGCTGATGGGCGGGGTGTATATTGCCAACTGCCTCCCTGGAGGAGTGCATTCTGTTCCCTAAAACAAGTAAAGAACAGAGCTACAGAGACAAGGGCACTACCAGTCTAGGGAATATACCTTGGGAAAACTGAAAATCAATAAGACAGAGCCACCCCAAAGTTTAGGGCTGCACTGCATACAAGGACCTCAACTTGGATGCACCTTAAGTATCCCAGAAAATATAAACATGGTTCAAAAAATTGTGGTACTTACGTAATATGGAATATCCCTCAGCCATGAAATCAATGTCATAAGACCAGTAGCAGCAAAATGGGTGGATTCAGGTATGATGATTCTAAGTGAAATAAGTCACACAGAAAAAGAAACTTATCATAAGATATCACTTACGAAGATCCTGTAAACATGGCTACACTTGAACTGAGTTAGGAAAGAGAACAGTGTCTCACATTTAGAAAACACTCTTATACCTGCTTAAGGGGGAAGGAGAGGTGGGGTGATGCATAAAACCAGAGTTTGATATAAGCACAGGTACCGTTCCAAAAACCAACTATGGAATAGACAAGACCTACACCGTCCTCAGTGAAAGGGACTCAAAACGCCATATTTCCCGCAGAGGAAAATATCTGACTAGTAAGAATCTTAAAACCTATGTATTGATATGTCTCCGTAAGGGAATCAAGTGTGTCTAGACTGGCATAAACATGGCAGCGAGAATCAGCTCAAACCCACTATAAAAAGGAATTTCAAAAACAAAACAAAAAAACTGGGAAATTCTTTACAATTCCTTCAGGGTCTCTGATGAAAGCTGGAATGACCCTATCTACAACGACAACTGGATGTGGCATGAGGAGGGACACTTGGGACTGAGACGATTGGTGAGATTGGGTGAGCAAATGCAGACCCTTTAAAGCAATAATGCATGGCACCCATTCCATGGGTCCGAACTCTCCAGGTTGAAGGGAATATTACTACAGCTATAACATGTGCGGGAAACCTAGAGAACGGACACACTGTGAATACGAAAGGTTTCTAAAACTCAACGAATAGTCCCTCTCCTGGTGCTCCGGTTTGACTTTCCGTCTGCTTTACTATCAACCTCCCAACTTGGAGAGACAGCCCCTTTAACCTCTTGGTTCGCACAGGTTGCCAATTTGGCAGAGGATGAAAGGGAAGAGGGAGAACCAATGAGAGAGTAGCTGTTAGGCATTTGGACGGGCACATATCACTGTAATTTCCCGGCAGGAAGAAGAATTAACCAAATTCTCAGCCACCCACCGGGAACCAGTATAGGTCCTGAACCAAAATTTTGGACTTGCGGTCAGCTCACCAAAAACGAGTTGAAAAATGGAGCTCAGGGGCACAGCAATTCACAAACTGGCCGAGTAATAAAGGACAACTATCGTCCAAAAATCTGTTGAGGGAAGGCAACGAGGCGGACTTGAAAGCGAGGCAGAATAGCAGGAAACAGATTTCAAGAGGTACGTTGGAATCGCCTTTAAAGCACAGGAAGAGGGGCACAACTTCGACAATGATGCACTTGGCCAAAAAGGGCGTATGCGTTTTCTCCTGAATATATTCAGGAGAAAACGCATACGCCCTTTTTGGCCAAGCAAGCAAGCGGGCAATGCAAATCTGCACTACAAAGAAGTATCACTTCCCACCGGTCAAAAGGGACATCCACAAAATGTGTAAGAACAAGAAAGGCAAGACAGGCCCTGGAGAACAGGGAGCCTTGTTATGCTGATGGGCGGGATGTAAATTGCCAACTGCCTCTCTGGAGGAGTGCATTCTGTTCCCTAAAACAAGTAAAGAACAGAGCTACAGAGCCAAGGGCACTACCAGTCTAGGGAATATACCTTGGGAAAACTGAAAATCAATAAGACAGAGCCACCCCAAAATTTAGGGCTGCACTGCATACAAGGACCTCAACTTGGATACACCTTAAGTATCCCAGAAAATATAAACATGGTTCAAAAAATTGTGGTACTTACATACGATGGAACATCCCTCAGCCATGAAATCAATGTCATAAGACCAGTAGCAGCAAAATGGGTGGATTCAGGTACGATGATTCTAAGTGAAATAAGTCACACAGAAAAAGAAACTTATCATAAGATATCACTTATGAAGATCCTGTAAACATGGCTACACTTGAACTGAGTTAGGAAAGAGAACAGTGTCTCACATTTAGAAAACACTCTTATACCTGCTTAAGGGGGAAGGAGAGGTGGGGTGATGCATAAAACCAGAGTTTGATATAAGCACAGGTACCGTTCCAAAAACCAACTATGGAATAGACAAGACCTACACCGTCCTCAGTGAAAGGGACTCAAAACCCCATATTTCCCGCAGAGGAAAATATCTGCCTAGTAAGAATCTTAAAACCTATGTATTGATATGTCTCCGTAAGGGAATCAAGTGTGTCTAGACTGGCATAAACATGGCAGCGAGAATCAGCTCAAACCCACTCTAAAAAGGAATTTCAAAAACAAAACAAAAAAACTGGGAAATTCTTTACAATTCCTTCAGGGTCTCTGATGAAAGCTGGAATGACCCTATCTACAACGACAGCTGGATGTGGCATAAGGAGGGACACTTGGGACTGAGACGATTGGTGAGATTGGGAGAGCAAATGCAGACCCTTTAAAGCAATAATGCATGGCACCCATTCCATGGGTCCGAACTCTCCAGGTTGAAGGGAATATTACTACAGCTATAACATGTGCGGGAAACCTAGAGAACGGACACACTGTGAATACGAAAGGTTTCTAAAACTCAACGAATAGTCCCTCTCCTGGTGCTCCGGTTTGACTTTCCGTCTGCTTTACTATCAACCTCCCAACTTGGAGAGACAGCCCCTTTAACCTCTTGGTTCGCACAGGTTGCCAATTTGGCAGAGGATGAAAGGGAAGAGGGAGAACCAATGAGAGAGTAGCTGTTAGGCATTTGGACGGGCACATATCACTGTAATTTCCCGGCAGGAAGAAGAATTAACCAAATTCTCAGCCACCCACCGGGAACCAGTATAGGTCCTGAACCAAAATTTTGGACTTGCGGTCAGCTCACCAAAAACGAGTTGAAAAATGGAGCTCAGGGGCACAGCAATTCACAAACTGGCCGAGTAATAAAGGACAACTATCGTCCAAAAATCTGTTGAGGGAAGGCAACGAGGCGGACTTGAAAGCGAGGCAGAATAGCAGGAAACAGATTTCAAGAGGTACGTTGGAATCGCCTTTAAAGCACAGGAAGAGGGGCACAACTTCGACAATGATGCACTTGGCCAAAAAGGGCGTATGCGTTTTCTCCTGAATATATTCAGGAGAAAACGCATACGCCCTTTTTGGCCAAGCAAGCAAGCGGGCAATGCAAATCTGCACTACAAAGAAGTATCACTTCCCACCGGTCAAGAGGGACATCCACAAAATGTGTAAGAACAAGAAAGGCAAGACAGGCCCTGGAGAACAGGGAGCCTTGTTATGCTGATGGGCGGGATGTAAATTGCCAAATGCCTCTCTGGAGGAGTGCATTCTGTTCCCTAAAACAAGTAAAGAACAGAGCTACAGAGCCAAGGGCACTACCAGTCTAGGGAATATACCTTGGGAAAACTGAAAATCAATAAGACAGAGCCACCCCAAAATTTAGGGCTGCACTGCATACAGGGACCTCAACTTGGATACACCTTAAGTATCCCAGAATATATAAACATGGTTCAAAAAATTGTGGTACTTACGTACGATGGAATATCCCTCAGCCATGAAATCAATGTCATAAGACCAGTAGCAGCAAAATGGGTGGATTCAGGTACGATGATTCTAAGTGAAATAAGTCACACAGAAAAAGAAACTTATCATAAGATATCACTTATGAAGATCCTGTAAACATGGCTACACTTGAACTGAGTTAGGAAAGAGAACAGTGTCTCACATTTAGAAAACACTCTTATACCTGCTTAAGGGAGAAGGAGAAGTGGGGTGATGCATAAAACCAGAGTTTGATATAAGCACAGGTACCGTTCCAAAAACCAACTATGGAATAGACAAGACCTACACCGTGCTCAGTGAAAGGGACTCAAAACCCCATATTTCCCGCAGAGGAAAATATCTGACTAGTAAGAATCTTAAAACCTATGTATTGATATGTCTCCGTAAGGGAATCAAGTGTGTCTAGACTGGCATAAACATGGCAGCGAGAATCAGCTCAAACCCACTATAAAAAGGAATTTCAAAAACAAAACAAAAAAACTGGGAAATTCTTTACAATTCCTTCAGGGTCTCTGATGAAAGCTGGAATGACCCTATCTACAACGACAGCTGGATGTGGCATAAGGAGGGACACTTGGGACTGAGACGATTGGTGAGATTGGGTGAGCAAATGCAGACCCTTTAAAGCAATAATGCATGGCCCCCATTCCATGGGTCCGAACTCTCCAGGTTGAAGGGAATATTACTACAGCTATAACATGTGCGGGAAACCTAGAGAACGGACACACTGTGAATACGAAAGGTTTCTAAAACTCAACGAATAGTCCCTCTCCTGGTGCTCCGGTTTGACTTTCCGTCTGCTTTACTATCAACCTCCCAACTTGGAGAGACAGCCCCTTTAACCTCTTGGTTCGCACAGGTTGCCAATTTGGCAGAGGATGAAAGGGAAGAGGGAGAACCAATGAGAGAGTAGCTGTTAGGCATTTGGACGGGCACATATCACTGTAATTTCCCGGCAGGAAGAAGAATTAACCAAATTCTCAGCCACCCACCGGGAACCAGTATAGGTCCTGAACCAAAATTTTGGACTTGCGGTCAGCTCACCAAAAACGAGTTGAAAAATGGAGCTCAGGGGCACAGCAATTCACAAACTGGCCGAGTAATAAAGGACAACTATCGTCCAAAAATCTGTTGAGGGAAGGCAACGAGGCGGACTTGAAAGCGAGGCAGAATAGCAGGAAACAGATTTCAAGAGGTACGTTGGAATCGCCTTTAAAGCACAGGAAGAGGGGCACAACTTCGACAATGATGCACTTGGCCAAAAAGGGCGTATGCGTTTTCTCCTGAATATATTCAGGAGAAAACGCATACGCCCTTTTTGGCCAAGCAAGCAAGCGGGCAATGCAAATCTGCACTACAAAGAAGTATCACTTCCCACCGGTCAAAAGGGACATCCACAAAATGTGTAAGAACAAGAAAGGCAAGACAGGCCCTGGAGAACAGGGAGCCTTGTTATGCTGATGGGCGGGATGTAAATTGCCAACTGCCTCTCTGGAGGAGTGCATTCTGTTCCCTAAAACAAGTAAAGAACAGAGCTACAGAGCCAAGGGCACTACCAGTCTAGGGAATATACCTTGGGAAAACTGAAAATCAATAAGACAGAGCCACCCCAAAATTTAGGGCTGCACTGCATACAGGGACCTCAACTTGGATACACCTTAAGTATCCCAGAATATATAAACATGGTTCAAAAAATTGTGGTACTTACGTACGATGGAATATCCCTCAGCCATGAAATCAATGTCATAAGACCAGTAGCAGCAAAATGGGTGGATTCAGGTACGATGATTCTAAGTGAAATAAGTCACACAGAAAAAGAAACTTATCATAAGATATCACTTATGAAGATCCTGTAAACATGGCTACACTTGAACTGAGTTAGGAAAGAGAACAGTGTCTCACATTTAGAAAACACTCTTATACCTGCTTAAGGGAGAAGGAGAAGTGGGGTGATGCATAAAACCAGAGTTTGATATAAGCACAGGTACCGTTCCAAAAACCAACTATGGAATAGACAAGACCTACACCGTGCTCAGTGAAAGGGACTCAAAACCCCATATTTCCCGCAGAGGAAAATATCTGACTAGTAAGAATCTTAAAACCTATGTATTGATATGTCTCCGTAAGGGAATCAAGTGTGTCTAGACTGGCATAAACATGGCAGCGAGAATCAGCTCAAACCCACTATAAAAAGGAATTTCAAAAACAAAACAAAAAAACTGGGAAATTCTTTACAATTCCTTCAGGGTCTCTGATGAAAGCTGGAATGACCCTATCTACAACGACAGCTGGATGTGGCATAAGGAGGGACACTTGGGACTGAGACGATTGGTGAGATTGGGTGAGCAAATGCAGACCCTTTAAAGCAATAATGCATGGCACCCATTCCATGGGTCCGAACTCTCCAGGTTGAAGGGAATATTACTACAGCTATAACATGTGCGGGAAACCTAGAGAACGGACACACTGTGAATACGAAAGGTTTCTAAAACTCAACGAATAGTCCCTCTCCTGGTGCTCCGGTTTGACTTTCCGTCTGCTTTACTATCAACCTCCCAACTTGGAGAGACAGCCCCTTTAACCTCTTGGTTCGCACAGGTTGCCAATTTGGCAGAGGATGAAAGGGAAGAGGGAGAACCAATGAGAGAGTAGCTGTTAGGCATTTGGACGGGCACATATCACTGTAATTTCCCGGCAGGAAGAAGAATTAACCAAATTCTCAGCCACCCACCGGGAACCAGTATAGGTCCTGAACCAAAATTTTGGACTTGCGGTCAGCTCACCAAAAACGAGTTGAAAAATGGAGCTCAGGGGCACAGCAATTCACAAACTGGCCGAGTAATAAAGGACAACTATCGTCCAAAAATCTGTTGAGGGAAGGCAACGAGGCGGACTTGAAAGCGAGGCAGAATAGCAGGAAACAGATTTCAAGAGGTACGTTGGAATCGCCTTTAAAGCACAGGAAGAGGGGCACAACTTCGACAATGATGCACTTGGCCAAAAAGGGCGTATGCGTTTTCTCCTGAATATATTCAGGAGAAAACGCATACGCCCTTTTTGGCCAAGCAAGCAAGCGGGCAATGCAAATCTGCACTACAAAGAAGTATCACTTCCCACCGGTCAAAAGGGACATCCACAAAATGTGTAAGAACAAGAAAGGCAAGACAGGCCCTGGAGAACAGGGAGCCTTGTTATGCTGATGGGCGGGATGTAAATTGCCAACTGCCTCTCTGGAGGAGTGCATTCTGTTCCCTAAAACAAGTAAAGAACAGAGCTACAGAGCCAAGGGCACTACCAGTCTAGGGAATATACCTTGGGAAAACTGAAAATCAATAAGACAGAGCCACCCCAAAATTTAGGGCTGCACTGCATACAGGGACCTCAACTTGGATACACCTTAAGTATCCCAGAAAATATAAACATGGTTCAAAAAATTGTGGTACTTACGTACGATGGAATATCCCTCAGCCATGAAATCAATGTCATAAGACCAGTAGCAGCAAAATGGGTGGATTCAGGTACGATGATTCTAAGTGAAATAAGTCACACAGAAAAAGAAACTTATCATAAGATATCACTTATGAAGATCCTGTAAACATGGCTACACTTGAACTGAGTTAGGAAAGAGAACAGTGTCTCACATTTAGAAAACACTCTTATACCTGCTTAAGGGGGAAGGAGAGGTGGGGTGATGCATAAAACCAGAGTTTGATATAAGCACAGGTACCATTCCAAAAACCTACTATGGAATAGACAAGACCTACACCGTCCTCAGTGAAAGGGACTCAAAACCCCATATTTCCCGCAGAGGAAAATATCTGACTAGTAAGAATCTTAAAACCTATGTATTGATATGTCTCCGTAAGGGAATCAAGTGTGCCTAGACTGGCATAAACATGGCAGCGAGAATCAGCTCAAACCCACTATAAAAAGGAATTTCAAAAACAAAACAAAAAAACTGGGAAATTCTTTACAATTCCTTCAGGGTCTCTGATGAAAGCTGGAATGACCCTATCTACAACGACAGCTGGATGTGGCATAAGGAGGGACACTTGCGACTGAGACGATTGGTGAGATTGGGTGAGCAAATGCAGACCCTTTAAAGCAATAATGCATGGCACCCATTCCATGGGTCCGAACTCTCCAAGTAGAAGGGAATATTACTACAGCTATAACAAGTGCGGGAAACCTAGAGAACGGACACACTGTGAATACGAAAGGTTTCTAAAACTCAACGAATAGTCCCTCTCCTGGTGCTCCGGTTTGACTTTCCGTCTGCTTTACTATCAACCTCCCAACTTGGAGAGACAGCCCCTTTAACCTCTTGGTTCGCACAGGTTTCCAATTTGGCAGAGGATGAAAGGGAAGAGGGAGAACCAATGAGAGAGTAGCTGTTAGGCATTTGGACGGGCACATATCACTGTAATTTCCCGGCAGGAAGAAGAATTAACCAAATTCTCAGCCACCCACCGGGAACCAGTATA
This sequence comes from Hyperoodon ampullatus, assembly GCF_949752795.1. Taxonomy (NCBI): domain Eukaryota; kingdom Metazoa; phylum Chordata; class Mammalia; order Artiodactyla; family Ziphiidae; genus Hyperoodon; species Hyperoodon ampullatus. The sequence continues at coordinate 724,155 of NW_027640875.1, forward strand.
GGTCCTGAACCAAAATTCTGGACTTGCGGTCAGCTCACCAAAAACGAGTTGAAAAATGGAGCTCAGGGGCACAGCAATTCACAACCTGGCCGAGTAATAAAGGACAACTATCGTCCAAAAATCTGTTGAGGGAAGGCAACGAGGCCGACTTGAAAGTGAGGCAGCATAGCAGGAAACAGATTACAAGAGGTACGTTGGAATCGCCTTTAAAGCACAGGAAGAGGGGCACAACTTCGACAATGATGCACTTGGCCAAAAAGGGCGTATGCGTTTTCTCCTGAATATATTCAGGAGAAAACGCATACACCCTTTTTGGCCAAGCAAGCAAGCAGGCAATGCAAATCTGCACTACAAAGAAGTATCACTTCCCACCGGTCAAAAGGGACATCCACAAAATGTGTAAGAACAAGAAAGGCAAGACAGGCCCTGGAGAACAGGGAGCCTTGTTATGCTGATGGGCGGGGTGTATATTGCCAACTGCCTCCCTGGAGGAGTGCATTCTGTTCCCTAAAACAAGTAAAGAACAGAGCTACAGAGCCAAGGGCACTACCAGTCTAGGGAATATACCTTGGGAAAACTGAAAATCAATAAGACAGAGCCACCCCAAAGTTTAGGGCTGCACTGCATACAAGGACCTCAACTTGGATGCACCTTAAGTATCCCAGAAAATATAAACATGGTTCAAAAAATTGTGGTACTTACGTAATATGGAATATCCCTCAGCCATGAAATCAATGTCATAAGACCAGTAGCAGCAAAATGGGTGGATTCAGGTATGATGATTCTAAGTGAAATAAGTCACACAGAAAAAGAAACTTATCATAAGATATCACTTACGAAGATCCTGTAAACATGGCTACACTTGAACTGAGTTAGGAAAGAGAACAGTGTCTCACATTTAGAAAACACTCTTATACCTGCTTAAGGGGGAAGGAGAGGTGGGGTGATGCATAAAACCAGAGTTTGATATAAGCACAGGTACCGTTCCAAAAACCAACTATGGAATAGACAAGACCTACACCGTCCTCAGTGAAAGGGACTCAAAACCCCATATTTCCCGCAGAGGAAAATATCTGACTAGTAAGAATCTTAAAACCTATGTATTGATATGTCTCCGTAAGGGAATCAAGTGTGTCTAGACTGGCATAAACATGGCAGCGAGAATCAGCTCAAACCCACTATAAAAAGGAATTTCAAAAACAAAACAAAAAAACTGGGAAATTCTTTACAATTCCTTCAGGGTCTCTGATGAAAGCTGGAATGACCCTATCTACAACGACAGCTGGATGTGGCATAAGGAGGGACACTTGGGACTGAGACGATTGGTGAGATTGGGTGAGCAAATGCAGAGCCTTTAAAGCAATAATGCATGGCACCCATTCCATGGGTCCGAACTCTCCAGGTTGAAGGGAATATTACTACAGCTATAACAAGTGCGGGAAACCTAGAGAACGGACACACTGTGAATACGAAAGGTTTCTAAAACTCAACGAATAGTCCCTCTCCTGGTGCTCCGGTTTGACTTTCCGTCTGCTTTACTATCAACCTCCCAACTTGGAGAGACAGCCCCTTTAACCTCTTGGTTCGCACAGGTTTCCAATTTGGCAGAGGATGAAAGGGAAGAGGGAGAACCAATGAGAGAGTAGCTGTTAGGCATTTGGACGGGCACATATCACTGTAATTTCCCGGCAGGAAGAAGAATTAACCAAATTCTCAGCCACCCACCGGGAACCAGTATAGGTCCTGAACCAAAATTTTGGACTTGCGGTCAGCTCACCAAAAACGAGTTGAAAAATGGAGCTCAGGGGCACAGCAATTCACAACCTGGCCGAGTAATAAAGGACAACTATCGTCCAAAAATCTGTTGAGGGAAGGCAACGAGGCGGACTTGAAAGCGAGGCAGAATAGCAGGAAACAGATTTCAAGAGGTACGTTGGAATCGCCTTTAAAGCACAGGAAGAGGGGCACAACTTCGACAATGATGCACTTGGCCAAAAAGGGCGTATGCGTTTTCTCCTGAATATATTCAGGAGAAAACGCATACGCCCTTTTTGGCCAAGCAAGCAAGCGGGCAATGCAAATCTGCACTACAAAGAAGTATCACTTCCCACCGGTCAAAAGGGACATCCACAAAATGTGTAAGAACAAGAAAGGCAAGACAGGCCCTGGAGAACAGGGAGCTTTGTTATGCTGATGGACGGGATGTAAATTGCCAACTGCCTCCCTGGAGGAGTGCATTCTGTTCCCTAAAACAAGTAAAGAACAGAGCTACAGAGCCAAGGGCACTACCAGTCTAGGGAATATAACTTGGGAAAACTGAAAATCAATAAGACAGAGCCACCCCAAAATTTAGGGCTGCACTGCATACAAGGACCTCAACTTGGATACACCTTATGTATCCCAGAAAATATAAACATGGTTCAAAAAATTGTGGTACTTACGTACGATGGAATATCCCTCAGCCATGAAATCAATGTCATAAGACCAGTAGCAGCAAAATGGGTGGATTCAGGTACGATGATTCTAAGTGAAATAAGTCACACAGAAAAAGAAACTTATCATAAGATATCACTTATGAAGATCCTGTAAACATGGCTACACTTGAACTGAGTTAGGAAAGAGAACAGTGTCTCACATTTAGAAAACACTCTTTACCTGCTTAAGGGGGAAGGAGAGGTGGGGTGATGCATAAAACCAGAGTTTGATATAAGCACAGGTACCGTTCCAAAAACCAACTATGGAATAGACAAGACCTACACCGTCCTCAGTGAAAGGGACTCAAAACCCCATATTTCCCACAGAGGAAAATATCTGACTAGTAAGAATCTTAAAACCTATGTATTGATATGTCTCCGTAAGGGAATCAAGTGTGTCTAGACTGGCATAAACATGGCAGCGAGAATCAGCTCAAACCCACTATAAAAAGGAATTTCAAAAACAAAACAAAAAAACTGGGAAATTCTTTACAATTCCTTCAGGGTCTCTGATGAAGGCTGGAATGACCCTATCTACAACGACAGCTGGATGTGGCATAAGGAGGGACACTTGGGACTGAGACGATTGGTGAGATTGGGTGAGCAAATGCAGACCCTTTAAAGCAATAATGCATGGCACCCATTCCATGGGTCCGAACTCTCCAGGTTGAAGGGAATATTACTACAGCTATAACATGTGCGGGAAACCTAGAGAACGGACACACTGTGAATACGAAAGGTTTCTAAAACTCAACGAATAGTCCCTCTCCTGGTGCTCCGGTTTGACTTTCCGTCTGCTTTACTATCAACCTCCCAACTTGGAGAGACAGCCCCTTTAACCTCTTGGTTCGCACAGGTTGCCAATTTGGCAGAGGATGAAAGGGAAGAGGGAGAACCAATGAGAGAGTAGCTGTTAGGCATTTGGACGGGCACATATCACTGTAATTTCCCGGCAGGAAGAAGAATTAACCAAATTCTCAGCCACCCACCGGGAACAAGTATAGGTCCTGAACCAAAATTTTGGACTTGCGGTCAGCTCACCAAAAACGAGTTGAAAAATGGAGCTCAGGGGCACAGCAATTCACAACCTGGCCGAGTAATAAAGGACAACTATCTTCCAAAAATCTGTTGAGGGAAGGCAACGAGGCGGACTTGAAAGTGAGGCAGCATAGCAGGAAACAGATTACAAGAGGTACGTTGGAATCGCCTTTAAAGCACAGGAAGAGGGGCACAACTTCGACAATGATGCACTTGGCCAAAAAGGGCGTATGCGTTTTCTCCTGAATATATTCAGGAGAAAACGCATACGCCCTTTTTGGCCAAGCAAGCAAGCAGGCAATGCAAATCTGCACTACAAAGAAGTATCACTTCCCACCGGTCAAAAGGGACATCCACAAAATGTGTAAGAACAAGAAAGGCAAGACAGGCCCTGGAGAACAGGGAGCCTTGTTATGCTGATGGGCGGGGTGTATATTGCCAACTGCCTCCCTGGAGGAGTGCATTCTGTTCCCTAAAACAAGTAAAGAACAGAGCTACAGAGCCAAGGGCACTACCAGTCTAGGGAATATACCTTGGGAAAACTGAAAATCAATAAGACAGAGCCACCCCAAAGTTTAGGGCTGCACTGCATACAAGGACCTCAACTTGGATGCACCTTAAGTATCCCAGAAAATATAAACATGGTTCAAAAAATTGTGGTACTTACGTAATATGGAATATCCCTCAGCCATGAAATCAATGTCATAAGACCAGTAGCAGCAAAATGGGTGGATTCAGGTATGATGATTCTAAGTGAAATAAGTCACACAGAAAAAGAAACTTATCATAAGATATCACTTATGAAGATCCTGTAAACATGGCTACACTTGAACTGAGTTAGGAAAGAGAACAGTGTCTCACATTTAGAAAACACTCTTATACCTGCTTAAGGGGGAAGGAGAGGTGTGGTGATGCATAAAACCAGAGTTTGATATAAGCACAGGTACCGTTCCAAAAACCAACTATGGAATAGACAAGACCTACACCGTCCTCAGTGAAAGGGACTCAAAACCCCATATTTCCCGCAGAGGAAAATATCTGACTAGTAAGAATCTTAAAACCTATGTATTGATATGTCTCCGTAAGGGAATCAAGTGTGTCTAGACTGGCATAAACATGGCAGCGAGAATCAGCTCAAACCCACTATAAAAAGGAATTTCAAAAACAAAACAAAAAAACTGGGAAATTCTTTACAATTCCTTCAGGGTCTCTGATGAAAGCTGGAATGACCCTATCTACAACGACAGCTGGATGTGGCATAAGGAGGGACACTTGGGACTGAGACGATTGGTGAGATTGGGTGAGCAAATGCAGAGCCTTTAAAGCAATAATGCATGGCACCCATTCCATGGGTCCGAACTCTCCAGGTTGAAGGGAATATTACTACAGCTATAACAAGTGCGGGAAACCTAGAGAACGGACACACTGTGAATACGAAAGGTCTCTAAAACTCAACGAATAGTCCCTCTCCTGGTGCTCCGGTTTGACTTTCCGTCTGCTTTACTATCAACCTCCCAACTTGGAGAGACAGCCCCTTTAACCTCTTGGTTCGCACAGGTTGCCAATTTGGCAGAGGATGAAAGGGAAGAGGGAGAACCAATGAGAGAGTAGCTGTTAGGCATTTGGACGGGGACATATCACTGTAATTTCCCGGCAGGAAGAAGAATTAACCAAATTCTCAGCCACCCACCGGGAACCAGTATAGGTCCTGAACCAAAATTTTGGACTTGCGGTCAGCTCACCAAAAACGAGTTGAAAAATGGAGCTCAGGGGCACAGCAATTCACAAACTGGCCGAGTAATAAAGGACAACTATCGTCCAAAAATTTGTTGAGGGAAGGCAACGAGGCGGACTTGAAAGCGAGGCAGAATAGCAGGAAACAGATTTCAAGAGGTACGTTGGAATCGCCTTTAAAGCACAGGAAGAGGGGCACAACTTCGACAATGATGCACTTGGCCAAAAAGGGCGTATGCGTTTTCTCCTGAATATATTCAGGAGAAAACGCATACGCCCTTTTTGGCCAAGCAAGCAAGCGGGCAATGCAAATCTGCACTACAAAGAAGTATCACCTCCCACCGGTCAAGAGGGACATCCACAAAATGTGTAAGAACCAGAAAGGCAAGACAGGCCCTGGAGAACAGGGAGCCTTGTTATGCTGATGGGCGGGATGTAAATTGCCAACTGCCTCTCTGGAGGAGTGCATTCTGTTCCCTAAAACAAGTAAAGAACAGAGCTACAGAGCCAAGGGCACTACCAGTCTAGGGAATGTACCTTGGGAAAACTGAAAATCAATAAGACAGAGCCACCCCAAAATTTAGGGCTGCACTGCATACAGGGACCTCAACTTGGATACACCTTAAGTATCCCAGAAAATATAAACATGGTTCAAAAAATTGTGGTACTTACGTACGATGGAATATCCCTCAGCCATGAAATCAATGTCATAAGACCAGTAGCAGCAAAATGGGTGGATTCATGTACGATGATTCTAAGTGAAATAAGTCACACAGAAAAAGAAACTTATCATAAGATATCACTTATGAAGATCCTGTAAACATGGCTACACTTGAACTGAGTTAGGAAAGAGAACAGTGTCTCACATTTAGAAAACACTCTTATACCTGCTTAAGGGGGAAGGAGAGGTGGGGTGATGCATAAAACCAGAGTTTGATATAAGCACAGGTACCGTTCCAAAAACCAACTATGGAATAGACAAGACCTACACCATGCTCAGTGAAAGGGACTCAAAACCCCATATTTCCCGCAGAGGAAAATATCTGACTAGTAAGAATCTTAAAACCTATGTATTGATATGTCTCCGTAAGGGAATCAAGTGTGTCTAGACTGGCATAAACATGGCAGCGAGAATCAGCTCAAACCCACTATAAAAAGGAATTTCAAAAACAAAACAAAAAAACTGGGAAATTCTTTACAATTCCTTCAGGGTCTCTGATGAAAGCTGGAATGACCCTATCTACAACGACAGCTGGATGTGGCATAAGGAGGGACACTTGGGACTGAGACGATTGGTGAGATTGGGTGAGCAAATGCAGAGCCTTTAAAGCAATAATACATGGCACCCATTCCATGGGTCCGAACTCTCCAGGTTGAAGGGAATATTACTACAGCTATAACATGTGCGGGAAACCTAGAGAACGGACACACTGTGAATACGAAAGGTTTCTAAAACTCAACGAATAGTCCCTCTCCTGGTGCTCCGGTTTGACTTTCCGTCTGCTTTACTATCAACCTCCCAACTTGGAGAGACAGCCCCTTTAACCTCTTGGTTCGCACAGGTTGCCAATTTGGCAGAGGATGAAAGGGAAGAGGGAGAACCAATGAGAGAGTAGCTGTTAGGCATTTGGACGGGCACATATCACTGTAATTTCCCGGCAGGAAGAAGAATTAACCAAATTCTCAGCCACCCACCGGGAACCAGTATAGGTCCTGAACCAAAATTTTGGACTTGCGGTCAGCTCACCAAAAACGAGTTGAAAAATGGAGCTCAGGGGCACAGCAATTCACAAACTGGCCGAGTAATAAAGGACAACTATCGTCCAAAAATCTGTTGAGGGAAGGCAACGAGGCGGACTTGAAAGCGAGGCAGAATAGCAGGAAACAGATTTCAAGAGGTACGTTGGAATCGCCTTTAAAGCACAGGAAGAGGGGCACAACTTCGACAATGATGCCCTTGGCCAAAAAGGGCGTATGCGTTTTCTCCTGAATATATTCAGGAGAAAACGCATACGCCCTTTTTGGCCAAGCAAGCAAGCGGGCAATGCAAATCTGCACTACAAAGAAGTATCACTTCCCACCGGTCAAAAGGGACATCCACAAAATGTGTAAGAACAAGAAAGGCAAGACAGGCCCTGGAGAACAGGGAGCCTTGTTATGCTGATGGGCGGGATGTAAATTGCCAACTGCCTCTCTGGAGGAGTGCATTCTGTTCCCTAAAACAAGTAAAGAACAGAGCTACAGAGCCAAGGGCACTACCAGTCTAGGGAATATACCTTGGGAAAACTGAAAATCAATAAGACAGAGCCACCCCAAAATTTAGGGCTGTACTGCATACAAGGACCTCAACTTGGATACACCTTAAGTATCCCAGAAAATATAAACATGGTTCAAAAAATTGTGGTACTTACGTACGATGGAATATCCCTCAGCCATGAAATCAATGTCATAAGACCAGTAGCAGCAAAATGGGTGGATTCAGGTACGATGATTCTAAGTGAAATAAGTCACACAGAAAAAGAAACTTATCATAAGATATCACTTATGAAGATCCTGTAAACATGGCTACACTTGAACTGAGTTAGGAAAGAGAACAGTGTCTCACATTTAGAAAACACTCTTTACCTGCTTAAGGGGGAAGGAGAGGTGGGGTGATGCATAAAACCAGAGTTTGATATAAGCACAGGTACCGTTCCAAAAACCAACTATGGAATAGACAAGACCTACACCGTCCTCAGTGAAAGGGACTCAAAACCCCATATTTCCCGCAGAGGAAAATATCTGACTAGTAAGAATCTTAAAACCTATGTATTGATATGTCTCCGTAAGGGAATCAAGTGTGTCTAGACTGGCATAAACATGGCAGCGAGAATCAGCTCAAACCCACTATAAAAAGGAATTTCAAAAACAAAACAAAAAAACTGGGAAATTCTTTACAATTCCTTCAGGGTCTCTGATGAAAGCTGGAATGACCCTATCTACAACGACAGCTGGATGTGGCATAAGGAGGGACACTTGGGACTGAGACGATTGGTGAGATTGGGTGAGCAAATGCAGACCCTTTAAAGCAATAATGCATGGCACCCATTCCATGGGTCCGAACTCTCCAGGTTGAAGGGAATATTACTACAGCTATAACATGTGCGGGAAACCTAGAGAACGGACACACTGTGAATACGAAAGGTTTCTAAAACTCAACGAATAGTCCCTCTCCTGGTGCTCCGGTTTGACTTTCCGTCTGCTTTACTATCAACCTCCCAACTTGGAGAGACAGCCCCTTTAACCTCTTGGTTCGCACAGGTTGCCAATTTGGCAGAGGATGAAAGGGAAGAGGGAGAACCAATGAGAGAGTAGCTGTTAGGCATTTGGACGGGCACATATCACTGTAATTTCCCGGCAGGAAGAAGAATTAACCAAATTCTCAGCCACCCACCGGGAACCAGTATAGGTCCTGAACCAAAATTTTGGACTTGCGGTCAGCTCACCAAAAACGAGTTGAAAAATGGAGCTCAGGGGCACAGCAATTCACAAACTGGCCGAGTAATAAAGGACAACTATCGTCCAAAAATCTGTTGAGGGAAGGCAACGAGGCGGACTTGAAAGCGAGGCAGAATAGCAGGAAACAGATTTCAAGAGGTACGTTGGAATCGCCTTTAAAGCACAGGAAGAGGGGCACAACTTCGACAATGATGCACTTGGCCAAAAAGGGCGTATGCGTTTTCTCCTGAATATATTCAGGAGAAAACGCATACGCCCTTTTTGGCCAAGCAAGCAAGCGGGCAATGCAAATCTGCACTACAAAGAAGTATCACTTCCCACCGGTCAAAAGGGACATCCACAAAATGTGTAAGAACAAGAAAGGCAAGACAGGCCCTGGAGAACAGGGAGCCTTGTTATGCTGATGGGCGGGATGTAAATTGCCAACTGCCTCTCTGGAGGAGTGCATTCTGTTCCCTAAAACAAGTAAAGAACAGAGCTACAGAGCCAAGGGCACTACCAGTCTAGGGAATATACCTTGGGAAAACTGAAAATCAATAAGACAGAGCCACCCCAAAATTTAGGGCTGCACTGCATACAGGGACCTCAACTTGGATACACCTTAAGTATCCCAGAAAATATAAACATGGTTCAAAAAATTGTGGTACTTACGTACGATGGAATATCCCTCAGCCATGAAATCAATGTCATAAGACCAGTAGCAGCAAAATGGGTGGATTCAGGTACGATGATTCTAAGTGAAATAAGTCACACAGAAAAAGAAACTTATCATAAGATATCACTTATGAAGATCCTGTAAACATGGCTACACTTGAACTGAGTTAGGAAAGAGAACAGTGTCTCACATTTAGAAAACACTCTTTACCTGCTTAAGGGGGAAGGAGATGTGGGGTGATGCATAAAACCAGAGTTTGATATAAGCACAGGTACCGTTCCAAAAACCAACTATGGAATAGACAAGACCTACACCGTCCTCAGTGAAAGGGACTCAAAACCCCATATTTCCCGCAGAGGAAAATATCTGACTAGTAAGAATCTTAAAACCTATGTATTGATATGTCTCCGTAAGGGAATCAAGTGTGTCTAGACTGGCATAAACATGGCAGCGAGAATCAGCTCAAACCCACTATAAAAAGGAATTTCAAAAACAAAACAAAAAAACTGGGAAATTCTTTACAATTCCTTCAGGGTCTCTGATGAAAGCTGGAATGACCCTATCTACAACGACAGCTGGATGTGGCATAAGGAGGGACACTTGCGACTGAGACGATTGGTGAGATTGGGTGAGCAAATGCAGACCCTTTAAAGCAATAATACATGGCACCCATTCCATGGGTCCGAACTCTCCAGGTTGAAGGGAATATTACTACAGCTATAACATGTGCGGGAAACCTAGAGAACGGACACACTGTGAATACGAAAGGTTTCTAAAACTCAACGAATAGTCCCTCTCCTGGTGCTCCGGTTTGACTTTCCGTCTGCTTTACTATCAACCTCCCAACTTGGAGAGACAGCCCCTTTAACCTCTTGGTTCGCACAGGTTGCCAATTTGGCAGAGGATGAAAGGGAAGAGGGAGAACCAATGAGAGAGTAGCTGTTAGGCATTTGGACGGGCACATATCACTGTAATTTCCCGGCAGGAAGAAGAATTAACCAAATTCTCAGCCACCCACCGGGAACCAGTATAGGTCCTGAACCAAAATTTTGGACTTGCGGTCAGCTCACCAAAAACGAGTTGAAAAATGGAGCTCAGGGGTACAGCAATTCACAAACTGGCCAAGTAATAAAGGACAACTATCGTCCAAAAATCTGTTGAGGGAAGGCAACGAGGCGGACTTGAAAGCGAGGCAGAATAGCAGGAAACAGATTTCAAGAGGTACGTTGGAATCGCCTTTAAAGCACAGGAAGAGGGGCACAACTTCGACAATGATGCACTTGGCCAAAAAGGGCGTATGCGTTTTCTCCTGAATATATTCAGGAGAAAAGGCATACGCCCTTTTTGGCCAAGCAAGCAAGCGGGCAATGGAAATCTGCACTACAAAGAAGTATCACTTCCCACCGGTCAAAAGGGACATCCACAAAATGTGTAAGAACAAGAAAGGCAAGACAGGCCCTGGAGAACAGGGAGCCTTGTTATGCTGATGGGCGGGATGTAAATTGCCAACTGCCTCTCTGGAGGAGTGCATTCTGTTCCCTAAAACAAGTAAAGAACAGAGCTACAGAGCCAAGGGCACTACCAGTCTAGGGAATATACCTTGGGAAAACTGAAAATCAATAAGACAGAGCCACCCCAAAATTTAAGGCTGCACTGCATACAAGGACCTCAACTTGGATACACCTTAAGTATCCCAGAAAATATAAACATGGTTCAAAAAATTGTGGTACTTACGTACGATGGAATATCCCTCAGCCATGAAATCAATGTCATAAGACCAGTAGCAGCAAAATGGGTGGATTCAGGTACGATGATTCTAAGTGAAATAAGTCACACAGAAAAAGAAACTTATCATAAGATATCACTTATGAAGATCCTGTAAACATGGCTACACTTGAACTGAGATAGGAAAGAGAACAGTGTCTCACATTTAGAAAACACTCTTTACCTGCTTAAGGGGGAAGGAGAGGTGGGGTGATGCATAAAACCAGAGTTTGATATAAGCACAGGTACCGTTCCAAAAACCAACTATGGAATAGACAAGACCTACACCGTCCTCAGTGAAAGGGACTCAAAACCCCATATTTCCCGCAGAGGAAAATATCTGACTAGTAAGAATCTTAAAACCTATGTATTGATATGTCTCCATAAGGGAATCAAGTGTGTCTAGACTGGCATAAACATGGCAGCGAGAATCAGCTCAAACCCACTATAAAAAGGAATTTCAAAAACAAAACAAAAAAACTGGGAAATTCTTTACAATTCCTTCAGGGTCTCTGATGAAAGCTGGAATGACCCTATCTACAACGACAGCTGGATGTGGCATAAGGAGGGACACTTGGGACTGAGACGATTGGTGAGATTGGGTGAGCAAATGCAGAGCCTTTAAAGCAATAATGCATGGCACCCATTCCATGGGTCCGAACTCTCCAGGTTGAAGGGAATATTACTACAGCTATAACATGTGCGGGAAACCTAGAGAACGGACACACTGTGAATACGAAAGGTTTCTAAAACTCAACGAATAGTCCCTCTCCTGGTGCTCCGGTTTGACTTTCCGTCTGCTTTACTATCAACCTCCCAACTTGGAGAGACAGCCCCTTTAACCTCTTGGTTCGCACAGGTTGCCAATTTGGCAGAGGATGAAAGGGAAGAGGGAGAACCAATGAGAGAGTAGCTGTTAGGCATTTGGACGGGCACATATCACTGTAATTTCCCGGCAGGAAGAAGAATTAACCAAATTCTCAGCCACCCACCGGGAACCAGTATAGGTCCTGAACCAAAATTTTGGACTTGCGGTCAGCTCACCAAAAACGAGTTGAAAAATGGAGCTCAGGGGCACAGCAATTCACAAACTGGCCGAGTAATAAAGGACAACTATCGTCCAAAAATCTGTTGAGGGAAGGCAACGAGGCGGACTTGAAAGCGAGGCAGAATAGCAGGAAACAGATTTCAAGAGGTACGTTGGAATCGCCTTTAAAGCACAGGAAGAGGGGCACAACTTCGACAATGATGCACTTGGCCAAAAAGGGCGTATGCGTTTTCTCCTGAATATATTCAGGAGAAAAGGCATACGCCCTTTTTCGCCAAGCAAGCAAGCGGGCAATGCAAATCTGCACTACAAAGAAGTATCACTTCCCACCGGTCAAAAGGGACATCCACAAAATGTGTAAGAACAAGAAAGGCAAGACAGGCCCTGGAGAACAGGGAGCCTTGTTATGCTGATGGGCGGGATGTAAATTGCCAACTGCCTCTCTGGAGGAGTGCATTCTGTTCCCTAAAACAAGTAAACAACACAGCTACAGAGCCAAGGGCACTACCAGTCTAGGGAATATACCTTGGGAAAACTGAAAATCAATAAGACAGAGCCACCCCAAAATTTAGGGCTGCACTGCATATAAGGACCTCAACTTGGATACACCTTAAGTATCCCAGAAAATATAAACATGGTTCAAAAAATTGTGGTACTTACGTACGATGGAATATCCCTCAGCCATGAAATCAATGTCATAAGACCAGTAGCAGCAAAATGGGTGGATTCAGGTACGATGATTCTAAGTGAAATAAGTCACACAGAAAAAGAAACTTATCATAAGATATCACTTATGAAGATCCTGTAAACATGGCTACACTTGAACTGAGTTAGGAAAGAGAACAGTGTCTCACATTTAGAAAACACTCTTATACCTGCTTAAGGGGGAAGGAGAGGTGGGGTGATGCATAAAACCAGAGTTTGATATAAGCACAGGTACCGTTCCAAAAACCAACTATGGAATAGACAAGACCTACACCGTCCTCAGTGAAAGGGACTCAAAACCCCATATTTCCCGCAGAGGAAAATATCTGACTAGTAAGAATCTTAAAACCTATGTATTGATATGTCTCCGTAAGGGAATCAAGTGTGTCTAGACTGGCATAAACATGGCAGCGAGAATCAGCTCAAACCCACTATAAAAAGGAATTTCAAAAACAAAACAAAAAAACTGGGAAATTCTTTACAATTCCTTCAGGGTCTCTGATGAAAGCTGGAATGACCCTATCTACAACTACAGCTGGATGTGGCATAAGGAGGGACACTTGGGACTGAGACGATTGGTGACATTGGGTGAGCAAATGCAGACCCTTTAAAGCAATAATGCATGGCACCCATTCCATGGGTCCGAACTCTCCAGGTTGAAGGGAATATTACTACAGCTATAACATGTGCGGGAAACCTAGAGAACGGACACACTGTGAATACGAAAGGTTTCTAAAACTCAACGAATAGTCCCTCTCCTGGTGCTCCGGTTTGACTTTCCGTCTGCTTTACTATCAACCTCCCAACTTGGAGAGACAGCCCCTTTAACCTCTTGGTTCGCACAGGTTGCCAATTTGGCAGAGGATGAAAGGGATGAGGGAGAACCAATGAGAGAGTAGCTGTTAGGCATTTGGACGGGCACATATCACTGTAATTTCCCGGCAGGAAGAAGAATTAACCAAATTCTCAGCCACCCACCGGGAACCAGTATAGGTCCTGAACCAAAATTTTGGACTTGCGGTCAGCTCACCAAAAACGAGTTGAAAAATGGAGCTCAGGGGCACAGCAATTCACAAACTGGCCGAGTAATAAAGGACAACTATCGTCCAAAAATCTGTTGAGGGAAGGCAACGAGGCGGACTTGAAAGCGAGGCAGAATAGCAGGAAACAGATTTCAAGAGGTACGTTGGAATCGCCTTTAAAGCACAGGAAGAGGGGCACAACTTCGACAATGATGCACTTGGCCAAAAAGGGCGTATGCGTTTTCTCCTGAATATATTCAGGAGAAAACGCATACGCCCTTTTTGGCCAAGCAAGCAAGCGGGCAATGCAAATCTGCACTACAAAGAAGTATCACTTCCCACCGGTCAAAAGGGACATCCACAAAATGTGTAAGAACAAGAAAGGCAAGACAGGCCCTGGAGAACAGGGAGCCTTGTTATGCTGATGGGCGGGATGTAAATTGCCAACTGCCTCTCTGGAGGAGTGCATTCTGTTCCCTAAAACAAGTAAAGAACAGAGCTACAGAGCCAAGGGCACTACCAGTCTAGGGAATATACCTTGGGAAAACTGAAAATCAATAAGACAGAGCCACCCCAAAATTTAGGGCTGCACTGCATACAAGGACCTCAACTTGGATACACCTTAAGTATCCCAGAAAATATAAACATGGTTCAAAAAATTGTGGTACTTACGTACGATGGAATATCCCTCAGCCATGAAATCAATGTCATAAGACCAGTAGCAGCAAAATGGGTGGTTTCAGGTACGATGATTCTAAGTGAAATAAGTCACACAGAAAAAGAAACTTATCATAAGATATCACTTATGAAGATCCTGTAAACATGGCTACACTTGAACTGAGTTAGGAAAGAGAACAGTGTCTCACATTTAGAAAACACTCTTTACCTGCTTAAGGGGGAAGGAGAGGTGGGGTGATGCATAAAACCAGAGTTTGATATAAGCACAGGTACCGTTCCAAAAACCAACTATGGAATAGACAAGACCTACACCGTCCTCAGTGAAAGGGACTCAAAACCCCATATTTCCCGCAGAGGAAAATATCTGACTAGTAAGAATCTTAAAACCTATGTATTGATATGTCTCCGTAAGGGAATCAAGTGTGTCTAGACTGGCATAAACATGGCAGCGAGAATCAGCTCAAACCCACTATAAAAAGGAATTTCAAAAACAAAACAAAAAAACTGGGAAATTCTTTACAATTCCTTCAGGGTCTCTGATGAAAGCTGGAATGACCCTATCTACAACGACAGCTGGATGTGGCATAAGGAGGGACACTTGGGACTGAGACGATTGGTGAGATTGGGTGAGCAAATGCAGACCCTTTAAAGCAATAATGCATGGCACCCATTCCATGGGTCCGAACTCTCCAGGTTGAAGGGAATATTACTACAGCTATAACATGTGCGGGAAACCTAGAGAACGGACACACTGTGAATACGAAAGGTTTCTAAAACTCAACGAATAGTCCCTCTCCTGGTGCTCCGGTTTGACTTTCCGTCTGCTTTACTATCAACCTCCCAACTTGGAGAGACAGCCCCTTTAACCTCTTGGTTCGCACAGGTTGCCAATTTGGCAGAGGATGAAAGGGAAGAGGGAGAACCAATGAGAGAGTAGCTGTTAGGCATTTGGACGGGCACATATCACTGTAATTTCCCGGCAGGAAGAAGAATTAACCAAATTCTCAGCCACCCACCGGGAACCAGTATAGGTCCTGAACCAAAATTTTGGACTTGCGGTCAGCTCACCAAAAACGAGTTGAAAAATGGAGCTCAGGGGCACAGCAATTCACAAACTGGCCGAGTAATAAAGGACAACTATCGTCCAAAAATCTGTTGAGGGAAGGCAACGAGGCGGACTTGAAAGCGAGGCAGAATAGCAGGAAACAGATTTCAAGAGGTACGTTGGAATCGCCTTTAAAGCACAGGAAGAGGGGCACAACTTCGACAATGATGCACTTGGCCAAAAAGGGCGTATGCGTTTTCTCCTGAATATATTCAGGAGAAAACGCATACGCCCTTTTTGGCCAAGCAAGCAAGCGGGCAATGCAAATCTGCACTACAAAGAAGTATCACTTCCCACCGGTCAAAAGGGACATCCACAAAATGTGTAAGAACAAGAAAGGCAAGACAGGCCCTGGAGAACAGGGAGCCTTGTTATGCTGATGGGCGGGATGTAAATTGCCAACTGCCTCTCTGGAGGAGTGCATTCTGTTCCCTAAAACAAGTAAAGAACAGAACTACAGAGCCAAGGGCACTACCAGTCTAGGGAATATACCTTGGGAAAACTGAAAATCAATAAGACAGAGCCACCCCAAAATTTAGGGCTGCACTGCATACAAGGACCTCAACTTGGATACACCTTAAGTATCCCAGAAAATATAAACATGGTTCAAAAAATTGTGGTACTTACGTACGATGGAATATCCCTCAGCCATGAAATCAATGTCATAAGACCAGTAGCAGCAAAATGGGTGGATTCAGGTACGATGATTCTAAGTGAAATAAGTCACACAGAAAAAGAAACTTATCATAAGATATCACTTATGAAGATCCTGTAAACATGGCTACACTTGAACTGAGTTAGGAAAGAGAACAGTGTCTCACATTTAGAAAACACTCTTATACCTGCTTAAGGGGGAAGGAGAGGTGGGGTGATGCATAAAACCAGAGTTTGATATAAGCACAGGTACCGTTCCAAAAACCAACTATGGAATAGACAAGACCTACACCGTCCTCAGTGAAAGGGACTCAAAACCCCGTATTTCCCGCAGAGGAAAATATCTGACTAGTAAGAATCTTAAAACCTATGTATTGATATGTCTCCGTAAGGGAATCAAGTGTGTCTAGACTGGCATAAACATGGCAGCGAGAATCAGCTCAAACCCACTATAAAAAGGAATTTCAAAAACAAAACAAAAAAACTGGGAAATTCTTTACAATTCCTTCAGGGTCTCTGATGAAAGGTGGAATGACCCTATCTACAACGACAGCTGGATGTGGCATAAGGAGGGACACTTGGGACTGAGACGATTGGTGAGATTGGGTGAGCAAATGCAGACCCTTTAAAGCAATAATGCATGGCACCCATTCCATGAGTCCGAACTCTCCAGGTTGAAGGGAATATTACTACAGCTATAACATGTGCGGGAAACCTAGAGAACGGACACACTGTGAATACGAAAGGTTTCTAAAACTCAACGAATAGTCCCTCTTCTGGTGCTCCGGTTTGACTTTCCGTCTGCTTTACTATCAACCTCCCAACTTGGAGAGACAGCCCCTTTAACCTCCTGGTTCGCACAGGTTGCCAATTTGGCAGAGGATGAAAGGGAAGAGGGAGAACCAATGAGAGAGTAGCTGTTAGGCATTTGGACGGGCACATATCACTGTAATTTCCCGGCAGGAAGAAGAATTAACCAAATTCTCAGCCACCCACCGGGAACCAGTATAGGTCCTGAACCAAAATTTTGGACTTGCGGTCAGCTCACCAAAAACGAGTTGAAAAATGGAGCTCAGGGGCACAGCAATTCACAAACTGGCCGAGTAATAAAGGACAACTATCGTCCAAAAATCTGTTGAGGGAAGGCAACGAGGCGGACTTGAAAGCGAGGCAGAATAGCAGGAAACAGATTTCAAGAGGTACGTTGGAATCGCCTTTAAAGCACAGGAAGAGGGGCACAACTTCGACAATGATGCACTTGGCCAAAAAGGGCGTATGCGTTTTCTCCTGAATATATTCAGGAGAGAAGGCATACACCCTTTTTGGCCAAGCAAGCAAGCGGGCAATGCAAATCTGCACTACAAAGAAGTATCACTTCCCACCGGTCAAAAGGGACATCCACAAAATGTGTAAGAACAAGAAAGGCAAGACAGGCCCTGGAGAACAGGGAGCCTTGTTATGCTGATGGGCGGGATGTAAATTGCCAACTGCCTCTCTGGAGGAGTGCATTCTGTTCCCTAAAACAAGTAAAGAACAGAGCTACAGAGCCAAGGGCACTACCAGTCTAGGGAATATACCTTGGGAAAACTGAAAATCAATAAGACAGAGCCACCCCAAAATTTAGGCCTGCACTGCATATAAGGACCTCAACTTGGATACACCTTAAGTATCCCAGAAAATATAAACATGGTTCAAAAAATTGTGGTACTTACGTACGATGGAATATCCCTCAGCCATGAAATCAATGTCATAAGACCAGTAGCAGCAAAATGGGTGGATTCAGGTACGATGATTCTAAGTGAAATAAGTCACACAGAAAAAGAAACTTATCATAAGATATCACTTATGAAGATCCTGTAAACATGGCTACACTTGAACTGAGTTAGGAAAGAGAACAGTGTCTCACATTTAGAAAACACTCTTATACCTGCTTAAGGGGGAAGGAGAGGTGGGGTGATGCATAAAACCAGAGTTTGATATAAGCACAGGTACCGTTCCAAAAACCAACTATGGAATAGACAAGACCTACACCGTCCTCAGTGAAAGGGACTCAAAACCCCATATTTCCCGCAGAGGAAAATATCTGACTAGTAAGAATCTTAAAACCTATGTATAGATATGTCTCCGTAAGGGAATCAAGTGTGTCTAGACTGGCATAAACATGGCAGCGAGAATCAGCTCAAACCCACTATAAAAAGGAATTTCAAAAACAAAACAAAAAAACTGGGAAATTCTTTACAATTCCTTCAGGGTCTCTGATGAAAGCTGGAATGACCCTATCTACAACGACAGCTGGATGTGGCATAAGGAGGGACACTTGGGACTGAGACGATTGGTGAGATTGGGTGAGCAAATGCAGACCCTTTAAAGCAATAATGCATGGCACCCATTCCATGGGTCCGAACTCTCCAGGTTGAAGGGAATATTACTACAGCTATAACATGTGCGGGAAACCTAGAGAACGGACACACTGTGAATACAAAAGGTTTCTAAAACTCAACGAATAGTCCCTCTCCTGGTGCTCCGGTTTGACTTTCCGTCTGCTTTACTATCAACCTCCCAACTTGGAGAGACAGCCCCTTTAACCTCTTGGTTCGCACAGGTTGCCAATTTGGCAGAGGATGAAAGGGAAGAGGGAGAACCAATGAGAGAGTAGCTGTTAGGCATTTGGACGGGCACATATCACTGTAATTTCCCGGCAGGAAGAAGAATTAACCAAATTCTCAGCCACCCACCGGGAACCAGTATAGGTCCTGAACCAAAATTTTGGACTTGCGGTCAGCTCACCAAAAACAAGTTGAAAAATGGAGCTCAGGGGCACAGCAATTCACAAACTGGCCGAGTAATAAAGGACAACTATCGTCCAAAAATCTGTTGAGGGAAGGCAACGAGGCGGACTTGAAAGCGAGGCAGAATAGCAGGAAACAGATTTCAAGAGGTACGTTGGAATCGCCTTTAAAGCACAGGAAGAGGGGCACAACTTCGACAATGATGCACTTGGCCAAAAAGGGCGTATGCGTTTTCTCCTGAATATATTCAGGAGAAAACGCATACGCCCTTTTTGGCCAAGCAAGCAAGCGGGCAATGCAAATCTGCACTACAAAGAAGTATCACTTCCCACCGGTCAAAAGGGACATCCACAAAATGTGTAAGAACAAGAAAGGCAAGACAGGCCCTGGAGAACAGGGAGCCTTGTTATGCTGATGGGCGGGATGTAAATTGCCAACTGCCTCTCTGGAGGAGTGCATTCTGTTCCCTAAAACAAGTAAAGAACAGAGCTACAGAGCCAAGGGCACTACCAGTCTAGGGAATATACCTTGGGAAAACTGAAAATCAATAAGACAGAGCCACCCCAAAATTTAGGGCTGCACTGTATACAAGGACCTCAACTTGGATGCACGTTTAGTATCCCAGAAAATATAAACATGGTTCAAAAAATTGTGGTACTTACGTACGATGGAATATCCCTCAGCCATGAAATCAATGTCATAAGACCAGTAGCAGCAAAATGGGTGGATTCAGGTACGATGATTCTAAGTGAAATAAGTCACACAGAAAAAGAAACTTATCATAAGATATCACTTATGAAGATCCTGTAAACATGGCTACACTTGAACTGAGTTAGGAAAGAGAACAGTGTCTCACATTTAGAAAACACTCTTATACCTGCTTAAGGGGGAAGGAGAGGTGGGGTGATGCATAAAACCAGAGTTTGATATAAGCACAGGTACCGTTCCAAAAACCAACTATGGAATAGACAAGACCTACACCGTCCTCAGTGAAAGGGACTCAAAACCCCATATTTCCCGCAGAGGAAAATATCTGACTAGTAAGAATCTTAAAACCTATGTATAGATATGTCTCCGTAAGGGAATCAAGTGTGTCTAGACTGGCATAAACATGGCAGCGAGAATCAGCTCAAACCCACTATAAAAAGGAATTTCAAAAACAAAACAAAAAAACTGGGAAATTCTTTACAATTCCTTCAGGGTCTCTGATGAAAGCTGGAATGACCCTATCTACAACGACAGCTGGATGTGGCATAAGGAGGGACACTTGGGACTGAGACGATTGGTGAGATTGGGTGAGCAAATGCAGACCCTTTAAAGCAATAATGCATGGCACCCATTCCATGGGTCCGAACTCTCCAGGTTGAAGGGAATATTACTACAGCTATAACATGTGCGGGAAACCTAGAGAACGGACACACTGTGAATACGAAAGGTTTCTAAAACTCAACGAATAGTCCCTCTCCTGGTGCTCCGGTTTGACTTTCCGTCTGCTTTACTATCAACCTCCCAACTTGGAGAGACAGCCCCTTTAACCTCTTGGTTCGCACAGGTTTCCAATTTGGCAGAGGATGAAAGGGAAGAGGGAGAACCAATGAGAGAGTAGCTGTTAGGCATTTGGACGGGCACATATCACTGTAATTTCCCAGCAGGAAGAAGAATTAACCAAATTCTCAGCCACCCACCGGGAACCAGTATAGGTCCTGAACCAAAATTTTGGACTTGCGGTCAGCTCACCAAAAACGAGTTGAAAAATGGAGCTCAGGGGCACAGCAATTCACAAACTGGCCGAGTAATAAAGGACAACTATCGTCCAAAAATCTGTTGAGGGAAGGCAACGAGGCGGACTTGAAAGCGAGGCAGAATAGCAGGAAACAGATTTCAAGAGGTACGTTGGAATCGCCTTTAAAGCACAGGAAGAGGGGCACAACTTCGACAATGATGCACTTGGCCAAAAAGGGCGTATGCGTTTTCTCCTGAATATATTCAGGAGAAAACGCATACGCCCTTTTTGGCCAAGCAAGCAAGCGGGCAATGCAAATCTGCACTACAAAGAAGTATCACTTCCCACCGGTCAAAAGGGACATCCACAAAATGTGTAAGAACAAGAAAGGCAAGACAGGCCCTGGAGAACAGGGAGCCTTGTTATGCTGATGGGCGGGATGTAAATTGCCAACTGCCTCTCTGGAGGAGTGCATTCTGTTCCCTAAAACAAGTAAAGAACAGAGCTACAGAGCCAAGGGCACTACCAGTCTAGGGAATATACCTTGGGAAAACTGAAAATCAATAAGACAGAGCCACCCCAAAATTTAGGGCTGCACTGCATACAAGGACCTCAACTTGGATACACCTTAAGTATCCCAGAAAATATAAACATGGTTCAAAAAATTGTGGTACTTACGTACGATGGAATATCCCTCAGCCATGAAATCAATGTCATAAGACCAGTAGCAGCAAAATGGGTGGATTCAGGTACGATGATTCTAAGTGAAATAAGTCACACAGAAAAAGAAACTTATCATAAGATATCACTTATGAAGATCCTGTAAACATGGCTACACTTGAACTGAGTTAGGAAAGAGAACAGTGTCTCACATTTAGAAAACACTCTTATACCTGCTTAAGGGGGAAGGAGAGGTGGGGTGATGCATAAAACCAGAGTTTGATATAAGCACAGGTACCGTTCCAAAAACCAACTATGGAATAGACAAGACCTACACCGTCCTCAGTGAAAGGGACTCAAAACCCCGTATTTCCCGCAGAGGAAAATATCTGACTAGTAAGAATCTTAAAACCTATGTATTGATATGTCTCCGTAAGGGAATCAAGTGTGTCTAGACTGGCATAAACATGGCAGCGAGAATCAGCTCAAACCCACTATAAAAAGGAATTTCAAAAACAAAACAAAAAAACTGGGAAATTCTTTACAATTCCTTCAGGGTCTCTGATGAAAGGTGGAATGACCCTATCTACAACGACAGCTGGATGTGGCATAAGGAGGGACACTTGGGACTGAGACGATTGGTGAGATTGGGTGAGCAAATGCAGACCCTTTAAAGCAATAATGCATGGCACCCATTCCATGAGTCCGAACTCTCCAGGTTGAAGGGAATATTACTACAGCTATAACATGTGCGGGAAACCTAGAGAACGGACACACTGTGAATACGAAAGGTTTCTAAAACTCAACGAATAGTCCCTCTTCTGGTGCTCCGGTTTGACTTTCCGTCTGCTTTACTATCAACCTCCCAACTTGGAGAGACAGCCCCTTTAACCTCCTGGTTCGCACAGGTTGCCAATTTGGCAGAGGATGAAAGGGAAGAGGGAGAACCAATGAGAGAGTAGCTGTTAGGCATTTGGACGGGCACATATCACTGTAATTTCCCGGCAGGAAGAAGAATTAACCAAATTCTCAGCCACCCACCGGGAACCAGTATAGGTCCTGAACCAAAATTTTGGACTTGCGGTCAGCTCACCAAAAACGAGTTGAAAAATGGAGCTCAGGGGCACAGCAATTCACAAACTGGCCGAGTAATAAAGGACAACTATCGTCCAAAAATCTGTTGAGGGAAGGCAACGAGGCGGACTTGAAAGCGAGGCAGAATAGCAGGAAACAGATTTCAAGAGGTACGTTGGAATCGCCTTTAAAGCACAGGAAGAGGGGCACAACTTCGACAATGATGCACTTGGCCAAAAAGGGCGTATGCGTTTTCTCCTGAATATATTCAGGAGAGAAGGCATACACCCTTTTTGGCCAAGCAAGCAAGCGGGCAATGCAAATCTGCACTACAAAGAAGTATCACTTCCCACCGGTCAAAAGGGACATCCACAAAATGTGTAAGAACAAGAAAGGCAAGACAGGCCCTGGAGAACAGGGAGCCTTGTTATGCTGATGGGCGGGATGTAAATTGCCAACTGCCTCTCTGGAGGAGTGCATTCTGTTCCCTAAAACAAGTAAAGAACAGAGCTACAGAGCCAAGGGCACTACCAGTCTAGGGAATATACCTTGGGAAAACTGAAAATCAATAAGACAGAGCCACCCCAAAATTTAGGCCTGCACTGCATATAAGGACCTCAACTTGGATACACCTTAAGTATCCCAGAAAATATAAACATGGTTCAAAAAATTGTGGTACTTACGTACGATGGAATATCCCTCAGCCATGAAATCAATGTCATAAGACCAGTAGCAGCAAAATGGGTGGATTCAGGTACGATGATTCTAAGTGAAATAAGTCACACAGAAAAAGAAACTTATCATAAGATATCACTTATGAAGATCCTGTAAACATGGCTACACTTGAACTGAGTTAGGAAAGAGAACAGTGTCTCACATTTAGAAAACACTCTTATACCTGCTTAAGGGGGAAGGAGAGGTGGGGTGATGCATAAAACCAGAGTTTGATATAAGCACAGGTACCGTTCCAAAAACCAACTATGGAATAGACAAGACCTACACCGTCCTCAGTGAAAGGGACTCAAAACCCCATATTTCCCGCAGAGGAAAATATCTGACTAGTAAGAATCTTAAAACCTATGTATAGATATGTCTCCGTAAGGGAATCAAGTGTGTCTAGACTGGCATAAACATGGCAGCGAGAATCAGCTCAAACCCACTATAAAAAGGAATTTCAAAAACAAAACAAAAAAACTGGGAAATTCTTTACAATTCCTTCAGGGTCTCTGATGAAAGCTGGAATGACCCTATCTACAACGACAGCTGGATGTGGCATAAGGAGGGACACTTGGGACTGAGACGATTGGTGAGATTGGGTGAGCAAATGCAGACCCTTTAAAGCAATAATGCATGGCACCCATTCCATGGGTCCGAACTCTCCAGGTTGAAGGGAATATTACTACAGCTATAACATGTGCGGGAAACCTAGAGAACGGACACACTGTGAATACAAAAGGTTTCTAAAACTCAACGAATAGTCCCTCTCCTGGTGCTCCGGTTTGACTTTCCGTCTGCTTTACTATCAACCTCCCAACTTGGAGAGACAGCCCCTTTAACCTCTTGGTTCGCACAGGTTGCCAATTTGGCAGAGGATGAAAGGGAAGAGGGAGAACCAATGAGAGAGTAGCTGTTAGGCATTTGGACGGGCACATATCACTGTAATTTCCAGGCAGGAAGAAGAATTAACCAAATTCTCAGCCACCCACCGGGAACCAGTATAGGTCCTGAACCAAAATTTTGGACTTGCGGTCAGCTCACCAAAAACAAGTTGAAAAATGGAGCTCAGGGGCACAGCAATTCACAAACTGGCCGAGTAATAAAGGACAACTATCGTCCAAAAATCTGTTGAGGGAAGGCAACGAGGCGGACTTGAAAGCGAGGCAGAATAGCAGGAAACAGATTTCAAGAGGTACGTTGGAATCGCCTTTAAAGCACAGGAAGAGGGGCACAACTTCGACAATGATGCACTTGGCCAAAAAGGGCGTATGCGTTTTCTCCTGAATATATTCAGGAGAAAACGCATACGCCCTTTTTGGCCAAGCAAGCAAGCGGGCAATGCAAATCTGCACTACAAAGAAGTATCACTTCCCACCGGTCAAAAGGGACATCCACAAAATGTGTAAGAACAAGAAAGGCAAGACAGGCCCTGGAGAACAGGGAGCCTTGTTATGCTGATGGGCGGGATGTAAATTGCCAACTGCCTCTCTGGAGGAGTGCATTCTGTTCCCTAAAACAAGTAAAGAACAGAGCTACAGAGCCAAGGGCACTACCAGTCTAGGGAATATACCTTGGGAAAACTGAAAATCAATAAGACAGAGCCACCCCAAAATTTAGGGCTGCACTGTATACAAGGACCTCAACTTGGATGCACGTTTAGTATCCCAGAAAATATAAACATGGTTCAAAAAATTGTGGTACTTACGTACGATGGAATATCCCTCAGCCATGAAATCAATGTCATAAGACCAGTAGCAGCAAAATGGGTGGATTCAGGTACGATGATTCTAAGTGAAATAAGTCACACAGAAAAAGAAACTTATCATAAGATATCACTTATGAAGATCCTGTAAACATGGCTACACTTGAACTGAGTTAGGAAAGAGAACAGTGTCTCACATTTAGAAAACACTCTTATACCTGCTTAAGGGGGAAGGAGAGGTGGGGTGATGCATAAAACCAGAGTTTGATATAAGCACAGGTACCGTTCCAAAAACCAACTATGGAATAGACAAGACCTACACCGTCCTCAGTGAAAGGGACTCAAAACCCCATATTTCCCGCAGAGGAAAATATCTGACTAGTAAGAATCTTAAAACCTATGTATAGATATGTCTCCGTAAGGGAATCAAGTGTGTCTAGACTGGCATAAACATGGCAGCGAGAATCAGCTCAAACCCACTATAAAAAGGAATTTCAAAAACAAAACAAAAAAACTGGGAAATTCTTTACAATTCCTTCAGGGTCTCTGATGAAAGCTGGAATGACCCTATCTACAACGACAGCTGGATGTGGCATAAGGAGGGACACTTGGGACTGAGACGATTGGTGAGATTGGGTGAGCAAATGCAGACCCTTTAAAGCAATAATGCATGGCACCCATTCCATGGGTCCGAACTCTCCAGGTTGAAGGGAATATTACTACAGCTATAACATGTGCGGGAAACCTAGAGAACGGACACACTGTGAATACGAAAGGTTTCTAAAACTCAACGAATAGTCCCTCTCCTGGTGCTCCGGTTTGACTTTCCGTCTGCTTTACTATCAACCTCCCAACTTGGAGAGACAGCCCCTTTAACCTCTTGGTTCGCACAGGTTTCCAATTTGGCAGAGGATGAAAGGGAAGAGGGAGAACCAATGAGAGAGTAGCTGTTAGGCATTTGGACGGGCACATATCACTGTAATTTCCCAGCAGGAAGAAGAATTAACCAAATTCTCAGCCACCCACCGGGAACCAGTATAGGTCCTGAACCAAAATTTTGGACTTGCGGTCAGCTCACCAAAAACGAGTTGAAAAATGGAGCTCAGGGGCACAGCAATTCACAAACTGGCCGAGTAATAAAGGACAACTATCGTCCAAAAATCTGTTGAGGGAAGGCAACGAGGCGGACTTGAAAGCGAGGCAGAATAGCAGGAAACAGATTTCAAGAGGTACGTTGGAATCGCCTTTAAAGCACAGGAAGAGGGGCACAACTTCGACAATGATGCACTTGGCCAAAAAGGGCGTATGCGTTTTCTCCTGAATATATTCAGGAGAAAACGCATACGCCCTTTTTGGCCAAGCAAGCAAGCGGGCAATGCAAATCTGCACTACAAAGAAGTATCACTTCCCACCGGTCAAAAGGGACATCCACAAAATGTGTAAGAACAAGAAAGGCAAGACAGGCCCTGGAGAACAGGGAGCCTTGTTATGCTGATGGGCGGGATGTAAATTGCCAACTGCCTCTCTGGAGGAGTGCATTCTGTTCCCTAAAACAAGTAAAGAACAGAGCTACAGAGCCAAGGGCACTACCAGTCTAGGGAATATACCTTGGGAAAACTGAAAATCAATAAGACAGAGCCACCCCAAAATTTAGGGCTGCACTGCATACAAGGACCTCAACTTGGATACACCTTAAGTATCCCAGAAAATATAAACATGGTTCAAAAAATTGTGGTACTTACGTACGATGGAATATCCCTCAGCCATGAAATCAATGTCATAAGACCAGTAGCAGCAAAATGGGTGGATTCAGGTACGATGATTCTAAGTGAAATAAGTCACACAGAAAAAGAAACTTATCATAAGATATCACTTATGAAGATCCTGTAAACATGGCTACACTTGAACTGAGTTAGGAAAGAGAACAGTGTCTCACATTTAGAAAACACTCTTATACCTGCTTAAGGGGGAAGGAGAGGTGGGGTGATGCATAAAACCAGAGTTTGATATAAGCACAGGTACCGTTCCAAAAACCAACTATGGAATAGACAAGACCTACACCGTCCTCAGTGAAAGGGACTCAAAACCCCATATTTCCCGCAGAGGAAAATATCTGACTAGTAAGAATCTTAAAACCTATGTATTGATATGTCTCCGTAAGGGAATCAAGTGTGTCTAGACTGGCATAAACATGGCAGCGAGAATCAGCTCAAACCCACTATAAAAAGGAATTTCAAAAACAAAACAAAAAAACTGGGAAATTCTTTACAATTCCTTCAGGGTCTCTGATGAAAGCTGGAATGACCCTATCTACAACGACAGCTGGATGTGGCATAAGGAGGGACACTTGCGACTGAGACGATTGGTGAGATTGGGTGAGCAAATGCAGACCCTTTAAAGCAATAATACATGGCACCCATTCCATGGGTCCGAACTCTCCAGGTTGAAGGGAATATTACTACAGCTATAACATGTGCGGGAAACCTAGAGAACGGACACACTGTGAATACGAAAGGTTTCTAAAACTCAACGAATAGTCCCTCTCCTGGTGCTCCGGTTTGACTTTCCGTCTGCTTTACTATCAACCTCCCAACTTGGAGAGACAGCCCCTTTAACCTCTTGGTTCGCACAGGTTGCCAATTTGGCAGGGGATGAAAGGGAAGAGGGAGAACCAATGAGAGAGTAGCTGTTAGGCATTTGGACGGGCACATATCACTGTAATTTCCCGGCAGGAAGAAGAATTAACCAAATTCTCAGCCACCCACCGGGAACCAGTATAGGTCCTGAACCAAAATTTTGGACTTGCGGTCAGCTCACCAAAAACGAGTTGAAAAATGGAGCTCAGGGGCACAGCAATTCACAAACTGGCCGAGTAATAAAGGACAACTATCGTCCAAAAATCTGTTGAGGGAAGGCAACGAGGCGGACTTGAAAGCGAGGCAGAATAGCAGGAAACAGATTTCAAGAGGTACGTTGGAATCGCCTTTAAAGCACAGGAAGAGGGGCACAACTTCGACAATGATGCACTTGGCCAAAAAGGGCGTATGCGTTTTCTCCTGAATATATTCAGGAGAAAACACATACGCCCTTTTTGGCCAAGCAAGCAAGCGGGCAATGCAAATCTGCACTACAAAGAAGTATCACTTCCCACCGGTCAAAAGGGACATCCACAAAATGTGTAAGAACAAGAAAGGCAAGACAGGCCCTGGAGAACAGGGAGCCTTGTTATGCTGATGGGCGGGATGTAAATTGCCAACTGCCTCTCTGGAGGAGTGCATTCTGTTCCCTAAAACAAGTAAAGAACAGAGCTACAGAGCCAAGGGCACTACCAGTCTAGGGAATATACCTTGGGAAAACTGAAAATCAATAAGACAGAGCCACCCCAAAATTTAGGGCTGCACTGCATACAAGGACCTCAACTTGGATACACCTTAAGTATCCCAGAAAATATAAACATGGTTCAAAAAATTGTGGTACTTACGTACGATGGAATATCCCTCAGCCATGAAATCAATGTCATAAGACCAGTAGCAGCAAAATGGGTGGATTCAGGTACGATGATTCTAAGTGAAATAAGTCACACAGAAAAAGAAACTTATCATAAGATATCACTTATGAAGATCCTGTAAACATGGCTACACTTGAACTGAGTTAGGAAAGAGAACAGTGTCTCACATTTAGAAAACACTCTTATACCTGCTTAAGGGGGAAGGAGAGGTGGGGTGATGCATAAAACCAGAGTTTGATATAAGCACAGGTACCGTTCCAAAAACCAACTATGGAATAGACAAGACCTACACCGTCCTCAGTGAAAGGGACTCAAAACCCCATATTTCCCGCAGAGGAAAATATCTGACTAGTAAGAATCTTAAAACCTATGTATTGATATGTCTCCGTAAGGGAATCAAGTGTGTCTAGACTGGCATAAACATGGCAGCGAGAATCAGCTCAAACCCACTATAAAAAGGAATTTCAAAAACAAAACAAAAAAACTGGGAAATTCTTTACAATTCCTTCAGGGTCTCTGATGAAAGCTGGAATGACCCTATCTACAATGACAGCTGGATGTGGCATAAGGAGGGACACTTGCGACTGAGACGATTGGTGAGATTGGGTGAGCAAATGCAGACCCTTTAAAGCAATAATGCATGGCACCCATTCCATGGGTCCGAACTCTCCAGGTTGAAGGGAATATTACTACAGCTATAACATTTGCGGGAAACCTAGAGAACGGACACACTGTGAATACGAAAGGTTTCTAAAACTCAACGAATAGTCCCTCTCCTGGTGCTCCGGTTTGACTTTCCGTCTGCTTTACTATCAACCTCCCAACTTGGAGAGACAGCCCCTTTAACCTCTTGGTTCGCACAGGTTTCCAATTTGGCAGAGGATGAAAGGGAAGAGGGAGAACCAATGAGAGAGTAGCTGTTAGGCATTTGGACGGGCACATATCACTGTAATTTCCCGGCAGGAAGAAGAATTAACCAAATTCTCAGCCACCCACCGGGAACCAGTATAGGTCCTGAACCAAAATTTTGGACTTGCGGTCAGCTCACCAAAAACGAGTTGAAAAATGGAGCTCAGGGGCACAGCAATTCACAAACTGGCCGAGTAATAAAGGACAACTATCGTCCAAAAATCTGTTGAGGGAAGGCAACGAGGCGGACTTGAAAGCGAGGCAGAATAGCAGGAAACAGATTTCAAGAGGTACGTTGGAATCGCCTTTAAAGCACAGGAAGAGGGGCACAACTTCGACAATGATGCACTTGGCCAAAAAGGGCGTATGCATTTTCTCCTGAATATATTCAGGAGAAAACGCATACGCCCTTTTTGGCCAAGCAAGCAAGCGGGCAATGCAAATCTGCACTACAAAGAAGTATCACTTCCCACCGGTCAAAAGGGACATCCACAAAATGTGTAAGAACAAGAAAGGCAAGACAGGCCCTGGAGAACAGGGAGCCTTGTTATGCTGATGGGCGGGATGTAAATTGCCAACTGCCTCTCTGGAGGAATGCATTCTGTTCCCTAAAACAAGTAAAGAACAGAGCTACAGAGCCAAGGGCACTACCAGTCTAGGGAATATACCTTGGGAAAACTGAAAATCAATAAGACAGAGCCACCCCAAAATTTAGGGCTGCACTGCATACAAGGACCTCAACTTGGATACACCTTAAGTATCCCAGAAAATATAAACATGGTTCAAAAAATTGTGGTACTTACGTACGATGGAATATCCCTCAGCCATGAAATCAATGTCATAAGACCAGTAGCAGCAAAATGGGTGGATTCAGGTACGATGATTCTAAGTGAAATAAGTCACAGAGAAAAAGAAACTTATCATAAGATATCACTTATGAAGATCCTGTAAACATGGCTACACTTGAACTGAGTTAGGAAAGAGAACAGTGTCTCACATTTAGAAAACACTCTTATACCTGCTTAAGGGGGAAGGAGAGGTGGGGTGATGCATAAAACCAGAGTTTGATATAAGCACAGGTACCGTTCCAAAAACAAACTATGGAATACACAAGACCTACACCGTGCTCAGTGAAAGGGACTCAAAACCCCATATTTCCCGCAGAGGAAAATATCTGACTAGTAAGAATCTTAAAACCTATGTATTGATATGTCTCCGTAAGGGAATCAAGTGTGTCTAGACTGGCATAAACATGGCAGCGAGAATCAGCTCAAACCCACTATGAAAAGGAATTTCAAACACAAAACAAAAAAACTGGGAAATTCTTTACAATTCCTTCAGGGTCTCTGATGAAAGCTGGAATGACCCTATCTACAATGACAGCTGGATGTGGCATAAGGAGGGACACTTGCGACTGAGACGATTGGTGAGATTGGGTGACCAAATGCAGACCCTTTAAAGCAATAATGCATGGCACCCATTCCATGGGTCCGAACTCTCCAGGTTGAAGGGAATATTACTACAGCTATAACATGTGCGGGAAACCTAGAGAACGGACACTCTGTGAATACGAAAGGTTTCTAAAACTCAACGAATAGTCCCTCTCCTGGTGCTCCGGTTTGACTTTCCGTCTGCTTTACTATCAACCTCCCAACTTGGAGAGACAGCCCCTTTAACCTCTTGGTTCGCACAGGTTGCCAATTTGGCAGAGGATGAAAGGGAAGAGGGAGAACCAATGAGAGAGTAGCTGATAGGCATTTGGACGGGCACATATCACTGTAATTTCCCGGCAGGAAGAAGAATTAACCAAATTCTCAGCCACCCACCGGGAACCAGTATAGGTCCTGAACCAAAATTTTGGCCTTGCGGTCAGCTCACCAAAAACGAGTTGAAAAATAGAGCTCAGGGGCACAGCAATTCACAAACTGGCCGAGTAATAAAGGACAACTATCGTCCAAAAATCTGTTGAGGGAAGGCAACGAGGCGGACTTGAAAGGGAGGCAGAATAGCAGGAAACAGATTTCAAGAGGTACGTTGGAATCGCCTTTAAGGCACAGGAAGAGGGGCACAACTTCGACAATGATGCACTTGGCCAAAAGGGCGTATGCATTTTCTCCTGAATATATTCAGGAGAAAACGCATACGCCCTTTTTGGCCAAGCAAGCAAGCGGGCAATGCAAATCTGCACTACAAAGAAGTATCACTTCCCACCGGTCAAAAGGGACATCCACAAAATGTGTAAGAACAAGAAAGGCAAGACAGGCCCTGGAGAACAGGGAGCCTTGTTATGCTGATGGGCGGGATGTAAATTGCCAACTGCCTCTCTGGAGGAGTGCATTCTGTTCCCTAAAACAAGTAAAGAACAGAGCTACAGAGCCAAGGGCACTACCAGTCTAGGGAATATACCTTGGGAAAACTGAAAATCAATAAGACAGAGCCACCCCAAAATTTAGGGCTGCACTGCATACAAGGACCTCAACTTGGATACACTTTAAGTATCCCAGAAAATATAAACATGGTTCAAAAAATTGTGGTACTTACGTACGACGGAATATCCCTCAGCCATGAAATCAATGTCATAAGACCAGTAGCAGCAAAATGGGTGGATTCAGGTACGATGATTCTAAGTGAAATAAGTCACACAGAAAAAGAAACTTATCATAAGATATCACTTATGAAGATCCTGTAAACATGGCTACACTTGAACTGAGTTAGGAAAGAGAACAGTGTCTCACATTTAGAAAACACTCTTATACCTGCTTAAGGGGGAAGGAGAGGTGGGGTGATGCATAAAACCAGAGTATGATATAAGCACAGGTACCGTTCCAAAAACCAACTATGGAATAGACAAGACATACACCGTCCTCAGTGAAAGGGACTCAAAACCCCATATTTCCCGCAGAGGAAAATATCTGACTAGTAAGAATCTTAAAACCTATGTATTGATATGTCTCCGTAAGGGAATCAAGTGTGTCTAGACTGGCATAAACATGGCAGCGAGAATCAGCTAAAACCCACTATAAAAAGGAATTTCAAAAACAAAACAAAAAAACTGGGAAATTCTTTACAATTCCTTCAGGGTCTCTGATGAAGGCTGGAATGACCCTATCTACAACGACAGCTGAATGTGGCATAAGGAGGGACACTTGCGACTGAGACAATTGGTGAGATTGGGTGAGCAAATGCAGACCCTTTAAAGCAATAATGCATGGCACCCATTCCATGGGTCCGAACTCTCCAGGTTGAAGGGAATATTACTACAGCTATAACATGTGCGGGAATCCTAGGGAACGGACACACTGTGAATACGAAAGGTTTCTAAAACTCAACGAATAGTCCCTCTCCTGGTGCTCCGGTTTGACTTTCCGTCTGCTTTACTATCAACCTCCCAACTTGGAGAGACAGCCCCTTTATCCTCTTGGTTCGCACAGGTTGCCAATTTGGCAGAGGATGAAAGGGAAGAGGGAGAACCAATGAGAGAGTAGCTGTTAGGCATTTGGACGGGCACATATCACTGTAATTTCCCGGCAGGAAGAAGAATTAACCAAATTCTCAGCCACCCACCGGGAACCAGTATAGGTCCTGAACCAAAATTTTGGACTTGCGGTCAGCTCACCAAAAACGAGTTGAAAAATGGAGCTCAGGGGCACAGCAATTCACAAACTGGCCGAGTAATAAAGGACAACTATTGTCCAAAAATCTGTTGAGGGAAGGCAACGAGGTGGACTTGAAAGCGAGGCAGAATTGCAGGAAACAGATTTCAAGAGGTACGTTGGAATCGCCTTTAAAGCACAGGAAGAGGGGCACAACTTCGACAATGATGCACTTGGCCAAAAAGGGCGTATGCGTTTTCTCCTGAATATATTCAGGAGAAAACGCATACGCCCTTTTTGGCCAAGCAAGCAAGCGGGCAATGCAAATCTGCACTACAAAGAAGTATCACTTCCCACCGGTCAAAAGGGACATCCACAAAATGTGTAAGAACAAGAAAGGCAAGACAGGCCCTGGAGAACAGGGAGCCTTGTTATGCTGATGGGCGGGATGTAAATTGCCAACTGCCTCTCTGGAGGAGTGCATTCTGTTCCCTAAAACAAGTAAAGAACAGAGCTACAGAGCCAAGGGCACTACCAGTCTAGGGAATATACCTTGGGAAAACTGAAAATCAATAAGACAGAGCCACCCCAAAATTTAGGGCTGCACTGCATACAAGGACCTCAACTTGGATACACCTTAAGTATCCCAGAAAATATAAACATGGTTCAAAAAATTGTGGTACTTATGTACGATGGAATATCCCTCAGCCATGAAATCAATGTCATAAGACCAGTAGCAGCAAAATGGGTGGATTCAGGTACGATGATTCTAAGTGAAATAAGTCACACAGAAAAAGAAACTTATCATAAGATATCACTTATGAAGATCCTGTAAACATGGCTACACTTGAACTGAGTTAGGAAAGAGAACAGTGTCTCACATTTAGAAAACACTCTTATACCTGCTTAAGGGGGAAGGAGAGGTGGGGTGATGCATAAAACCATAGTTTGATATAAGCACAGGTACCGTTCCAAAAACAAACTATGGAATACACAAGACCTACACCGTCCTCAGTGAAAGGGACTCAAAACCCCATATTTCCCGCAGAGGAAAATATCTGACTAGTAAGAATCTTAAAACCTATGTATTGATATGTCTCCGTAAGGGAATCAAGTGTGTCTAGACTGGCATAAACATGGCAGCGAGAATCAGCTTAAACCCACTATAAAAAGGAATTTCAAAAACAAAACAAAAAAACTGGGAAATTCTTTACAATTCCTTCAGGGTCTCTGATGAAAGCTGGAATGACCCTATCTACAACGACAGCTGGAGGTGGCATAAGGCTGGACACTTGGGACTGAGATGCTTGGTGAGATTGGGTGAGCAAATGCAGACCCTTTAAAGCAATAATGCATGGCACCCATTCCATGGGTCCGAACTCTCCAGGTTGAAGGGAATATTACTACAGCTATAACATGTGCGGGAAACCTAGGGAACGGACACACTGCGAATACGAAAGGTTTCTAAAACTCAACGAATAGTCCCTCTCCTGGTGCTCCGGTTTGACTTTCCGTCTGCTTTACTATCAACCTCCCAACTTGGATAGACAGCCCCTTTAACCTCTTGGTTCGCACAGGTTGCCAATTTGGCAGAGGATGAAAGGGAAGAGGGAGAACCAATGAGAGAGTAGCTGTTAGGCATTTGGACGGGCACATATCACTGTAATTTCCCGGCAGGAAGAAGAATTAACCAAATTCTCAGCCACCCACCGGGAACCAGTATAGGTCCTGAACCAAAATTTTGGACTTGCGGTCAGCTCACCAAAAACGAGTTGAAAAATGGAGCTCAGGGGCACAGCAATTCACAAACTGGCCGAGTAATAAAGGACAACTATCGTCCAAAAATCTGTTGAGGGAAGGCAACGAGGCGGACTTGAAAGCGAGGCAGAATAGCAGGAAACAGATTTCAAGAGGTACGTTGGCATCGCCTTTAAAGCACAGGAAGAGGGGCACAACTTCGACAATGATGCACTTGGCCAAAAAGGGCGTATGCATTTTCTCCTGAATATATTCAGGAGAAAACGCATACGCCCTTTTTGGCCAAGCAAGCAAGCGGGCAATGCAAATCTGCACTACAAAGAAGTATCACTTCCCACCGGTCAAAAGGGACATCCACAAAATGTGTAAGAACAAGAAAGGCAAGACAGGCCCTGGAGAACAGGGAGCCTTGTTATGCTGATGGGCGGGATGTAAATTGCCAACTGCCTCTCTGGAGGAGTGCATTCTGTTCCCTAAAACAAGTAAAGAACAGAGCTACAGAGCCAAGGGCACTACCAGTCTAGGGAATATACCTTTGGAAAACTGAAAATCAATAAGACAGAGCCACCGCAAAATTTAGGGCTTCACTGCATACAAGGACCTCAACTTGGATACACCTTAAGTATCCCAGAAAATATAAACATGGTTCAAAAAATTGTGGTACTTACGTACGATGGAATATCCCTCAGCCATGAAATCAATGTCATAAGACCAGTAGCAACAAAATGGGTGGATTCAGGTACGATGATTCTAAGTGAAATAAGTCACACAGAAAAAGAAACTTATCATAAGATATCACTTATGAAGATCCTGTAAACATGGCTACACTTGAACTGAGTTAGGAAAGAGAACAGTGTCTCACATTTAGAAAACACTCTTATACCTGCTTAAGGGGGAAGGAGAGGTGGGGTGATGCATAAAACCAGAGTTTGATATAAGCACAGGTACCGTTCCAAAAACCAACTATGGAATACACAAGACCTACACCGTCCTCAGTGAAAGGGACTCAAAACCCCATATTTCCCGCAGAGGAAAGTATCTGACTAGTAAGAATCTTAAAACCTATGTATTGATATGTCTCCATAAGGGAATCAAGTGTGTCTAGACTGGCATAAACATGGCAGCGAGAATCAGCTCAAACCCACTATAAAAAGGAATTTCAAAAACAAAACAAAAAAACTGGGAAATTCTTTACAATTCCTTCAGGGTCTCTGATGAAAGCTGGAATGACCCTATCTACAACGACAGCTGGATGTGGCATAAGGAGGGACACTTGGGACTGAGACGATTGGTGAGATTGGGTGAGCAAATGCAGACCCTTTAAAGCAATAATGCATGGCACCCATTCCATGGGTCCGAACTCTCCAGGTTGAAGGGAATATTACTACAGCTATAACATGTGCGGGAAACCAAGAGAACGGACACACTGTGAATACGGAAGGTTTCTAAAACTCAACGAATAGTCCCTCTCCTGGTGCTCCGGTTTGACTTTCCGTCTGCTTTACTATCAACCTCCCAACTTGGAGAGACAGCCCCTTTAACCTCTTGGTTCGCACAGGTTGCCAATTTGGCAGAGGATGAAAGGGAAGAGGGAGAACCAATGAGAGAGTAGCTGTTCGGCATTTGGACGGGCACATATCACTGTAATTTACCGGCAGGAAGAAGAATTAACCAAATTCTCAGCCACCCACCGGGAACCAGTATAGGTCCTGAACCAAAATTTTGGACTTGCGGTCAGCTCACCAAAAACGAGTTGAAAAATGGAGCTCAGGGGCACAGCAATTCACAAACTGGCCGAGTAATAAAGGACAACTATCGTCCAAAAATCTGTTGAGGGAAGGCAACGAGGCGGACTTGAAAGCGAGGCAGAATAGCAGGAAACAGATTTCAAGAGGTACGTTGGAATCGCCTTTAAAGCACAGGAAGAGGGGCACAACTTCGACAATGATGCACTTGGCCAAAAAGGGCGTATGCGTTTTCTCCTGAATATATTCAGGAGAAAACGCATACGCCCTTTTTGGCCAAGCAAGCAAGCGGGCAATGCAAATCTACACTACAAAGAAGTATCACTTCCCACCGGTCAAAAGGGACATCCACAAAATGTGTAAGAACAAGAAAGGCAAGACAGGCCCTGGAGAACAGGGAGCCTTGTTATGCTGATGGGCGGGATGTAAATTGCCAACTGCCTCTCTGGAGGAGTGCATTCTGTTCCCTAAAACAAGTAAAGAACAGAGCTACAGAGCCAAGGGCACTTCCAGTCTAGGGAATATACCTTGGGAAAACTGAAAATCAATAAGACAGAGCCACCCCAAAATTTAGGGCTGCACTGCATACAAGCACCTCAACTTGGATACACCTTAAGTATCCCAGAAAATATAAACATGGTTCAAAAAATTGTGGTACTTACGTACGATGGAATATCCCTCAGCCATGAAATCAATGTCATAAGACCAGTAGCAACAAAATGGTTGGATTCAGGTACGATGATTCTAAGTGAAATAAGTCACACAGAAAAAGAAACTTATCATAAGATATCACTTATGAAGATCCTGTAAACATGGCTACACTTGAACTGAGTTAGGGAAGAGAACAGTGTCTCACATTTAGAAAACACTCTTATACCTGCTTAAGGGGGAAGGAGAGGTGGGGTGATGCATAAAACCAGAGTTTGATATAAGCACAGGTACCGTTCCAAAAACCAACTATGGAATAGACAAGACCTACACCGTCCTCAGTGAAAGGGACTCAAAACCCCATATTTCCCGCAGAGGAAAATATCTGACTAGTAAGAATCTTAAAACCTATGTATTGATATGTCTCCGTAAGGGAATCAAGTGTGTCTAGACTGGCATAAACATGGCAGCGAGAATCAGCTCAAACCCACTATAAAAAGGAATTTCAGAAACAAAACAAAAAAACTGGGAAATTCTTTACAATTCCTTCAGGGTCTCTGATAAAACCTAGAATGACCCTATCTACAACGACAGCTGGATGTGGCATAAGGCTGGACACTTGGGACTGAGATGCTTGGTGAGATTGGGTGAGCAAATGCAGACCATTTAAAGCAATAATGCATGGCACCCATTCCATGGGTCCGAACTCTCCAGGTTGAAGGGAATATTACTACAGCTATAACATGTGCGGGAAACCTAGGGAACGGACACACTGTGAATACGAAAGGTTTCTAAAACTCAACGAATAGTCCCTCTCCTGGTGCTCCGGTTTGACTTTCCGTCTGCTTTACTATCAACCTCCCAACTTGGAGAGACAGCCCCTTTAACCTCTTGGTTCGCACAGGTTGCCAATTTGGCAGAGGATGAAAGGGAAGAGGGAGAACCAATGAGAGAGTAGCTGTTAGGCATTTGGACGGGCACATATCACTGTAATTTCCCGGCAGGAAGAAGAATTAACCAAATTCTCAGCCACCCACCGGGAACCAGTATAGGTCCTGAACCAAAATTTTGGACTTGCGGTCAGCTCACCAAAAACGAGTTAAAAAATGGAGCTCAGGGGCACAGCAGTTCACAAAGTGGCCGAGTAATAAAGAACAACTATCGTCCAAAAATCTGTTGAGGGAAGGCAACGAGGCGGACTTGAAAGCGAGGCAGAATAGCAGGAAACAGATTTCAAGAGGTACGTTGGAATCGCCTTTAAAGCACAGGAA
Source organism: Hyperoodon ampullatus (assembly GCF_949752795.1). Lineage (NCBI taxonomy): Eukaryota > Metazoa > Chordata > Mammalia > Artiodactyla > Ziphiidae > Hyperoodon > Hyperoodon ampullatus. Next base: position 762,627 of record NW_027640875.1, read on the forward strand.
GAGGGGCACAACTTCGACAATGATGCACTTGGCCAAAATGGGCGTATGTGTTTTCTCCTGAATATATTCAGGAGAAAACGCATACGCCCTTTTTGGCCAAGCAAGCAAGCGGGCAATGCAAATCTGCACTACAAAGAAGTATCACTTCCCACCGGTCAAAAGGGACATCCACAAAATGTGTAAGAACAAGAAAGGCAAGACAGGCCCTGGAGAACAGGGAGCCTTGTTATGCTGATGGGCGGGATGTAAATTGCCAACTGCCTCTCTGGAGGAGTGCATTCTGTTCCCTAAAACAAGTAAAGAACAGAGCTACAGAGCCAAGGGCACTACCAGTCTAGGGAATATACCTTGGGAAAACTGAAAATCAATAAGACAGAGCCACCCCAAAATTTAGGGCTGCACTGCATACAAGGACCTCAACTTGGATACACCTTAAGTATCCCAGAAAATATAAACATGGTTCAAAAAATTGTGGTACTTACGTACGATGGAATATCCCTCAGCCATGAAATCAATGTCATAAGACCAGTAGCAGCAAAATGGGTGGATTCAGGTACGATGATTCTAAGTGAAATAAGTCACACAGAAAAAGAAACTTATCATAAGATATCACTTATGAAGATCCTGTAAACAAGGCTACACTTGAACTGAGTTAGGAAAGAGAACAGTGTCTCACATTTAGAAAACACTCTTATACCTGCTTAAGGGGGAAGGAGAGGTGGGGTGATGCATAAAACCAGAGTTTGATATACGCACAGGTACCGTTCCAAAAACCAACTATGGAATAGACAAGACCTACACCGTCCTCAGTGAAAGGGACTCAAAACCCCATATTTCCCGCAGAGGAAAATATCTGACTAGTAAGAATCTTAAAACCTATGTATTGATATGTCTCCGTAAGGGAATCAAGTGTGTCTAGACTCGCATAAACATGGCAGCGAGAATCAGCTCAAACCCACTATAAAAAGGAATTTCAAAAACAAAACAAAAAAACTGGGAAATTCTTTACAATTCCTTCAGGGTCCCTGATGAAAGCTGGAATGACCCTATCTACAACGACAGCTGGATGTGGCATAAGGAGGGACACTTGGGACTGAGACGATTGGTGAGATTGGGTGAGCAAATGCAGACCCTTTAAAGCAATAATGCATGGCACCCATTCCATGGGTCCGAACTCTCCAGGTTGAAGGGAATATTACTACAGCTATAACATGTGCGGGAGACCTAGAGAACGGACACACTGTGAATACGGAAGTTTTCTAAAACTCAACGAATAGTCCCTCTCCTGGTGCTCCGGTTTGACTTTCCGTCTGCTTTACTATCAACCTCCCAACTTGGAGAGACAGCCCCTTTAACCTCTTGGTTCGCACAGGTTGCCAATTTGGCAGAGGATGAAAGGGAAGAGGGAGAACCAATGAGAGAGTAGCTGTTCGGCATTTGGACGGGCACATATCACTGTAATTTCCCGGCAGGAAGAAGAATTAACCAAATTCTCAGCCACCCACCGGGAACCAGTATAGGTCCTGAACCAAAATTTTGGACTTGCGGTCAGCTCACCAAAAACGAGTTGAAAAATGGAGCTCAGGGGCACAGCAATTCACAAACTGGCCGAGTAATAAAGTACAACTATCGTCCAAAAATCTGTTGAGGGAAGGCAACGAGGCGGACTTGAAAGCGAGGCAGAATAGCAGGAAACAGATTTCAAGAGGTACGTTGGAATCGCCTTTAAAGCACAGGAAGAGGGGCACAACTTCGACAATGATGCACTTGGCCAAAAAGGGCGTATGCGTTTTCTCCTGAATATATTCAGGAGAAAACGCATACGCCCTTTTTGGCCAAGCAAGCAAGCGGGCAATGCAAATCTGCACTACAAAGAAGTATCACTTCCCACCGGTCAAAAGGGACATCCACAAAATGTGTAAGAACAAGAAAGGCAAGACAGGCCCTGGAGAACAGGGAGCCTTGTTATGCTGATGGGCGGGATGTAAATTGCCAACTGCCTCTCTGGAGGAGTGCATTCTGTTCCCTAAAACAAGTAAAGAACAGAGCTACAGAGCCAAGGGCACTACCAGTCTAGGGAATATACCTTGGGAAAACTGAAAATCAATAAGACAGAGCCACCCCAAAATTTAGGGCTGCACTGCATACAAGCACCTCAACTTGGATACACCTTAAGTATCCCAGAAAATATAAACATGGTTCAAAAAATTGTGGTACTTACGTACGATGGAATATCCCTCAGCCATGAAATCAATGTCATAAGACCAGTAGCAACAAAATGGGTGGATTCAGGTACGATGATTCTAAGTGAAATAAGTCACACAGAAAAAGAAACTTATCATAAGATATCACTTATGAAGATCCTGTAAACATGGCTACACTTGAACTGAGTTAGGAAAGAGAACAGTGTCTCACATTTAGAAAACACTCTTATACCTGCTTAAGGGGGAAGGAGAGGTGGGGTGATGCATAAAACCAGAGTTTGATATAAGCACAGGTACCGTTCCAAAAACCAACTATGGAATAGACAAGACCTACACCGTCCTCAGTGAAAGGGACTCAAAACCCCATATTTCCCGCAGAGGAAAATATCTGACTAGTAAGAATCTTAAAACCTATGTATTGATATGTCTCCGTAAGGGAATCAAGTGTGTCTAGACTGGCATAAACATGGCAGCGAGAATCAGCTCAAACCCACTATAAAAAGGAATTTCAAAAACAAAACAAAAAAACTGGGAAATTCTTTACAATTCCTTCAGGGTCTCTGATGAAAGCTGGAATGACCCTATCTACAACGACAGCTGGATTTGGCATAAGGCTGGACACTTGGGACTGAGATGCTTGGTGAGATTGGGTGACCAAATGCAGACCATTTAAAGCAATAATGCATGGCACCCATTCCATGGGTCCGAACTCTCCAGGTTGAAGGGAATATTACTACAGCTATAACATGTGCGGGAAACCTAGGGAACGGACACACTGTGAATACGGAAGGTTTCTAAAACTCAACGAATAGTCCCTCTCCTGGTGCTCCGGTTTGACTTTCCGTCTGCTTTACTATCAACCTCCCAACTTGGAGAGACAGCCCCTTTAACCTCTTGGTTCGCACAGGTTGCCAATTTGGCAGAGGATGAAAGGGAAGAGGGAGAACCAATGAGAGAGTAGCTGTTAGGCATTTGGACGGGCACATATCACTGTAATTTCCCGGCAGGAAGAAGAATTAACCAAATTCTCAGCCACCCACCGGGAACCAGTATAGGTCCTGAACCAAAATTTTGGACTTGCGGTCAGCTCACCAAAAACGAGTTGAAAAATGGAGCTCAGGGACACAGCAATTCACAAACTGACCGAGTAATAAAGAACAACTATCGTCCAAAAATCTGTTGAGGGAAGGCAACGAGGCGGACTTGAAAGCGAGGCAGAATAGCAGGAAACAAATTTCAAGAGGTACGTTTGAATCGCCTTTAAAGCACAGGAAGAGGGGCACAACTTCAACAATGTTGCACTTGGCCAAAAAGGGCGTATGCGTTTTCTCCTGAATATATTCAGGAGGAAACGCATACGCCCTTTTTGGCCAAGCAAGCAAGCGGGCAATGCAAATCTGCACTACAAAGAAGTATCACTTCCCACCGGTCAAAAGGGACATCCACAAAATGTGTAAGAACCAGAAAGGCAAGACAGGCCCTGGAGAACAGGGAGCCTTGTTATGCTGATGGGCGGGAAGTAAATTGCCAACTGCCTCTCTGGAGGAGTGCATTCTGTTCCCTAAAACAAGTAAAGAACAGAGCTACAGAGCCAAGGGCACTACCAGTCTAGGGAATATACCTTGGGAAAACTGAAAATCAATAAGACAGAGCCACCCCAAAATTTAGGGCTGTACTGCATACAAGGACCTCAACTTGGATACACCTTAAGTATCCCAGAAAATATAAACATGGTTCAAAAAATTGTGGTACTTACGTACGATGGAATATCCCTCAGCCATGAAATCAATGTCATAAGACCAGTAGCAGCAAAATGGGTGGATTCAGGTACGATGATTCTAAGTGAAATAAGTCACACAGAAAAAGAAACTTATCATAAGATATCACTTATGAAGATCCTGTAAACATGGCTACACTTGAACTGAGTTAGGAAAGAGAACAGTGTCTCACATTTAGAAAACACTCTTATACCTGCTTAAGGGGGAAGGAGACTTGGGGTGATGCATAAAACCAGAGTTTGATATAAGCACAGGTACCGTTCCAAAAACCAACTATGGAATAGGCAAGACCTACACCTTCCTCAGTGAAAGGAACTCAAAACCCCATATTTCCCGCAGGGGAAAATATCTGACTAGTAAGAATCTTAAAACCTATGTATTGATATGTCTCCATAAGGGAATCAAGTGTGTCTAGACTGGCATAAACATGGCAGCGAGAATCAGCTCAAACCCCCTATAAAAAGGAATTTCAAAAACAAAACAAAAAAAACTGGGAAATTCTTTACAATTCCTTCAGGGTCTCTGATGAAAGCTGGAATGACCCTATCTACAACGACAGCTGGATGTGGCATAAGGAGGGACACTTGGGACAGAGACGATTGGTGAGATTGGGTGAGCAAATGCAGACCCTTTAAAGCAATAATGCATGGCACCCATTCCATGGGTCCGAACTCTCCAGGTTGAAGGGAATATTACTACAGTTATAACATGTGCGGGAAACCTAGAGAACGGACACACTGTGAAGACGAAAGGTTTCTAAAACTCAACGAATAGTCCCTCTCCTGGTGCTCTGGTTTGACTTTCCGTCTGCTTTACTATCAACCTCCCAACTTGGAGAGACAGCCCCTTTAACCTCTTGGTTCGCACAGGTTGCCAATTTGGCAGAGGATGAAAGGGAAGAGGGAGAACCAATGAGAGAGTAGCTGTTAGGCATTTGGACGGGCACATATCACTGTAATTTCCCGACAGGAAGAAGAATTAACCAAATTCTCAGCCACCCACCGGGAACCAGTATAGGTCCTGAACCAAAATTTTGGACTTGCGGTCAGCTCACCGAAAACGAGTTGAAAAATGGAGCTCAGGGTCACAGCAATTCACAAACTGGCCGAGTAATAAAGGACAACTATCTTCCAAAAATCTGTTGAGGGAAGGCAACGAGGCGGACTTGAAAGCGAGGCAGAATAGCAGGAAACAGATTTCAAGAGGTACGTTGGAATCGCCTTTAAAGCACAGGAAGAGGGGCACAACTTCGACAATGATGCACTTGGCCAAAAAGGGCGTATGCGTTTCCTCCTGAATATATTCAGGAGAAAACGCATACGCCCTTTTTGGCCAAGCAAGCAAGCGGGCAATGCAAATCTGCACTACAAAGAAGTATCACTTCCCACCGGTCAAAAGGGACATCCACAAAATGTGTAAGAACAAGAAAGGCAAGACAGGCCCTGGAGAACAGGGAGCCTTGTTATGCTGATGGGCGGGATGTAAATTGCCAACTGCCTCTCTGGAGGAGTGCATTCTGTTCCCTAAAACAAGTAAAGAACAGAGCTACAGAGCCAAGGGCACTACCAGTCTAGGGAATATACCTTGGGAAAACTGAAAATCAATAAGACAGAGCCACCCCAAAATTTAGGGCTGCACTGCATACAAGCACCTCAACTTGGATACACCTTAAGTATCCCAGAAAATATAAACATGGTTCAAAAAATTGTGGTACTTACGTACGATGGAATATCCCTCAGCCATGAAAGCAATGTCATAAGACCAGTAGCAGCAAAATGGGTGGATTCAGGTACGATGATTCTAAGTGAAATAAGTCACACAGAAAAAGAAACTTATCATAAGATATCACTTATGAAGATCCTGTAAACATGGCTACACTTGAACTGAGTTAGGAAAGAGAACAGTGTCTCACATTTAGAAAACACTCTTATACCTGCTTAAGGGGGAAGGAGAGGTGGGGTGATGCATAAAACCAGAGTTTGATATACGCACAGGTACCGTTCCAAAAACCAACTATGGAATAGACAAGACCTACACCGTCCTCAGTGAAAGGGACTCAAACCCCATATTTCCCGCAGAGGAAAATATCTGACTAGTAAGAATCTTAAAACCTATGTATTGATATGTCTCCGTAAGGGAATCAAGTGTGTCTAGACTGGCATAAACATGGCAGCGAGAATCAGCTCAAACCCACTATAAAAAGGAATTTCAAAACCAAAACAAAAAAACTGGGAAATTCTTTACAATTCCTTCAGGGTCTCTGATGAAAGCTGGAATGACCCTATCTACAACGACAGCTGGATGTGGCATAAGGAGGGACACTTGGGACTGAGACGATTGGTGAGATTGGGTGAGCAAATGCAGACCCTTTAAAGCAATAATGCATCTCACCCATTCCATGGGTCCGAACTCTCCAGGTTGAAGGGAATATTACTACAGCTATAACATGTGCGGGAAACCTAGAGAACGGACACACTGTGAATACAAAAGGTTTCTAAAACTCAACGAATAGTCCCTCTCCTGGTGCTCCAGTTTGACTTTCCGTCTGCTTTACTATCAACCTCCCAACTTGGAGAGACAGCCCCTTTAACCTCTTGGTTCGCACAGGTTGCCAATTTGGCAGAGGATGAAAGGGAAGAGGGAGAACCAATGAGAGAGTAGCTGTTAGGCATTTGGACGGGCACATATCACTGTAATTTCCCAGCAGGAAGAAGAATTAACCAAATTCTCAGCCACCCACCGGGAACCAGTATAGGTCCTGAACCAAAATTTTGGACTTGCGGTCAGCTCACCAAAAACGAGTTGAAAAATGGAGCTCAGGGGCACAGCAATTCACAACCTGGCCGAGTAATAAAGGACAACTATCGTCCAAAAATCTGTTGAGGGAAGGCAACGAGGCGGACTTGAAAGCGAGGCAGAATAGCAGGAAACAGATTTCAAGAGGTACGTTGGAATCGCCTTTAAAGCACAGGAAGAGGGGCACAACTTCGACAATGATGCACTTGGCCAAAAAGGGCGTATGCGTTTTCTCCTGAATATATTCAGGAGAAAACGCATACGCCCTTTTTGGCCAAGCAAGCAAGCGGGCAATGCAAATCTGCACTACAAAGAAGTATCACTTCCCACCGGTCAAAAGGGACATCCACAAAATGTGTAAGAACAAGAAAGGCAAGACAGGCCCTGGAGAACAGGGAGCCTTGTTATGCTGATGGGCGGGATGTAAATTGCCAACTGCCTCTCTGGAGGAGTGCATTCTGTTCCCTAAAACAAGTAAAGAACAGAGCTACAGAGCCAAGGGCACTACCAGTCTAGGGAATATACCTTGGGAAAACTGAAAATCAATAAGACAGAGCCACCCCAAAATTTAGGGCTGCACTGCATACAAGGACCTCAACTTGGATACACCTTAAGTATCCCAGAAAATATAAACATGGTTCAAAAAATTGTGGTACTTACGTACGATGGAATATCCCTCAGCCATGAAATCAATGTCATAAGACCAGTAGCAGCAAAATGGGTGGATTCAGGTACGATGATTCTAAGTGAAATAAGTCACACAGAAAAAGAAACTTATCATAAGATATCACTTATGAAGATCCTGTAAACATGGCTACACTTGAACTGAGTTAGGAAAGAGAACAGTGTCTCACATTTAGAAAACACTCTTATACCTGCTTAAGGGGGAAGGAGAGGTGGGGTGATGCATAAAACCAGAGTTTGATATACGCACAGGTACCGTTCCAAAAACCAACTATGGAATAGACAAGACCTACACCGTCCTCAGTGAAAGGGACTCAAAACCCCATATTTCCCGCAGAGGAAAGTATCTGACTAGTAAGAATCTTAAAACCTATGTATTGATATGTCTCCGTAAGGGAAACAAGTGTGTCCAGACTGGCATAAACATGGCAGCGAGAATCGGCTCAAACCCACTATAAAATGGAATTTCAAAAACAAAACAAAAAAACTGGGAAATTCTTTACAATTCCTTCAGGGTCTCTGATGAAAGCTGGAATGACCCTATCTACAATGACAGCTGGATGTGGCATAAGGAGGGACACTTGGGACTGAGATGATTGGTGAGATTGGGTGAGCAAATGTAGACCCTTTAAAGCAATAATGCATGGCACCCATTCCATGGGTCCGAACTCTCCAGGTTGAAGGGAATATTACTACAGCTATAACATGTGCGGGAAACCTAGGGAACGGACACACTGTGAATACGAAAGGTTTCTAAAACTCAACACATAGTCCCTCTCCTGGTGCTCCGGTTTGACTTTCCGTCTGCTTTACTATCAACCTCCCAACTTGGAGAGACAGCCCCTTTAACCTCTTGGTTCGCACAGGTTGCCAATTTGGCAGAGGATGAAAGGGAAGAGGGAGAACCAATGAGAGAGTAGCTGTTAGACATTTGGACGGGCACATATCACTGTAATTTCCCGGCAGGAAGAAGAATTAACCAAATTCTCAGCCATCCACCGGAAACCAGTATAGGTCCTGAACCAAAATTTTGGACTTGCGGTCAGCTCACCAAAAACGAGTTGAAAAATGGAGCTCAGGGGCACAGCAATTCACAAACTGGCCGAGTAATAAAGGACAACTATCGTCCAAAAATATGTTGAGGGAAGGCAACGAGGCGGACTTGAAAGCGAGGCAGAATAGCAGGAAACAGATTTCAAGAGGTACGTTGGAATCGCCTTTAAAGCACAGGAAGAGGGGCACAACTTCGACAATGATGCACTTGGCCAAAAAGGGCGTATGCATTTTCTCCTGAATATATTCAGGAGAAAACGCATACGCCCTTTTTGGCCAAGCAAGCAAGTGGGCAATGCAAATCTGCACTACAAAGAAGTATCACTTCCCACCGGTCAAAAGGGACATCCACAAAATGTGTAAGGACAAGAAAGGCAAGACAGGCCCTGGAGAACAGGGAGCCTTGTTATGCTGATGGGCGGGATGTAAATTGCCAACTGCCTCTCTGGAGGAGTGCATTCTGTTCCCTAAAACAAGTAAAGAACAGAGCTACAGAGCCAAGGGCACTACCAGTCTAGGGAATATACCTTGGGAAAACTGAAAATCAATAAGACAGAGCCACCCCAAAATTTAGGGCTGCACTGCATACAAGGACCTCAACTTGGATACACCTTAAGTATCCCAGAAAATATAAACATGGTTCAAAAAATTGTGGTACTTACGTACGATGGAATATCCCTCAGCCATGAAATCAATGTCATAAGACCAGTAGCAGCAAAATGGGTGGATTCAGGTACGATGATTCTAAGTGAAATAAGTCACACAGAAAAAGAAACTTATCATAAGATATCACTTATGAAGATCCTGTAAACATGGCTACACTTGAACTGAGTTAGGAAAGAGAACAGTGTCTCACATTTAGAAAACACTCTTATACCTGCTTAAGGGGGAAGGAGAGGTGGGGTGATGCATAAAACCAGAGTTTGATATAAGCACAGGTACCGTTCCAAAAACCAACTATGGAATAGACAAGACCTACACCGTCCTCAGTGAAAGGGACTCAAAACCCCATATTTCCCGCAGAGGAAAATATCTGACTAGTAAGAATCTTAAAACCTATGTATTGATATGTCTCCGTAAGGGAATCAAGTGTGTCTAGACTGGCATAAACATGGCAGCGAGAATCAGCTCAAACCCACTATAAAAAGGAATTTCAAAAACAAAACAAAAAAACTGGGAAATTCTTTACAATTCCTTCAGGGTCTCTGATGAAAGCTGGAATGACCCTATCTACAACGACAGCTGGATGTGGCATAAGGAGGGACACTTGGGACTGTGACCATTGGTGAGATTTGGCGAGCAAATGCAGACCCTTTAAAGCAATAATGCATGGCACCCATTCCATGGGTCCGAACTCTCCAGGTTGAAGGGAATATTACTACAGCTATAACATGTGCGGGAAACCTAGAGAACGGACACACTGTGAATACGGAAGGTTTCTAAAACTCAACGAATAGTCCCTCTCCTGGTGCTCCAGTTTGACTTTCCGTCTGCTTTACTATCAACCTCCCAACTTGGAGAGACAGCCCCTTTAACCTCTTGGTTCGCACAGGTTGCCAATTTGGCAGAGGATGAAAGGGAAGAGGGAGAACCAATGAGAGAGTAGCTGTTAGGCATTTGGACGGGCACATATCACTGTAATTTCCCGGCAGGAAGAAGAATTAACCAAATTCTCAGCCACCCACCGGGAACCAGTATAGGTCCTGAACCAAAATTTTGGACTTGCGGTCAGCTCACCAAAAACGAGTTGAAAAATGGAGCTCAGGGGCACAGCAATTCACAAACTGGCCGAGTAATAAAGGACAACTATCGTCCAAAAATCTGTTGAGGGAAGGCAACGAGGCGGACTTGAAAGCGAGGCAGAATAGCAGGAAACAGATTTCAAGAGGTACGTTGGAATCGCCTTTAAAGCACAGGAAGAGGGGCACAACTTCGACAATGATGCACTTGGCCAAAAAGAGCGTATGCGTTTTCTCCTGAATATATTCAGGAGAAAACGCATACGCCCTTTTTGGCCAAGCAAGCAAGCGGGCAATGCAAATCTGCACTACAAAGAAGTATCACTTCCCACCGGTCAAAAGGGACATCCACAAAATGTGTAAGAACAAGAAAGGCAAGACAGGCCCTGGAGAACAGGGAGCCTTGTTATGCTGATGGGCGGGATGTAAATTGCCAACTGCCTCTCTGGAGGAGTGCATTCTGTTCCCTAAAACAAGTAAAGAACAGAGCTACAGAGCCAAGGGCACTACCAGTCTAGGGAATATACCTTGGGAAAACTGAAAATCAATAAGACAGAGCCACCCCAAAATTTAGGGCTGCACTGCATACAAGGACCTCAACTTGGATACACCTTAAGTATCCCAGAAAATATAAACATGGTTCAAAAAATTGTGGTACTTACGTACGATGGAATATCCCTCAGCCATGAAATCAATGTCATAAGACCAGTAGCAGCAAAATGGGTGGATTCAGGTACGATGATTCTAAGTGAAATAAGTCACACAGAAAAAGAAACTTATCATAAGATATCACTTATGAAGATCCTGTAAACATGGCTACACTTGAACTGAGTTAGGAAAGAGAACAGTGTCTCACATTTAGAAAACACTCTTATACCTGCTTAACGGGGAAGGAGAGGTGGGGTGATGCATAAAACCAGAGTTTGATATACGCAAAGGTACCATTCCAAAAACCAACTATGGAATAGACAAGACCTACACCGTCCTCAGTGAAAGGGACTCAAAACCCCATATTTCCCGCAGAGGAAAATATCTGACTAGTAAGAATCTTAAAACCTATGTATTGATATGTCTCCGTAAGGGAATCAAGTGTGTCTAGACTGGCATAAACATGGCAGCGAGAATCAGCTCAAACCCACTATAAAAAGGAATTTCAAAAACAAAACAAAAAAACTGGGAAATTCTTTACAATTCCTTCAGGGTCTCTGATGAAAGCTGGAATGACCCTATCTACAACGACAGCTGGATGTGGCATAAGGAGGGACACTTGGGACTGAGACGATTGGTGAGATTTGGCGAGCAAATGCAGACCCTTTAAAGCAATAATGCATGGCACCCATTCCATGGGTCCGAACTCTCCAGGTTGAAGGGAATATTACTACAGCTATAACATGTGCGGGAAACCTAGAGAACGGACACACTGTGAATACGGAAGGTTTCTAAAACTCAACGAATAGTCCCTCTCCTGGTGCTCCGGTTTGACTTTCCGTCTGCTTTACTATCAAACTCCCAACTTGGAGAGACAGCCCTTTTAACCTCTTGGTTCGCACAGGTTGCCAATTTGGCAGAGGATGAAAGGGAAGAGGGAGAACCAATGAGAGAGTAGCTGTTAGGCATTTGGACGGGCACATATCACTGTAATTTCCCAGCAGGAAGAAGTATTAACCAAATTCTCAGCCACACACCAGGAACCAGTATAGGTCCTGAACCAAAATTTTGGACTTGCGGTCAGCTCACCAAAAACGAGTTGAAAAAAGGAGCTCAGGGGCACAGCAATTCACAAACTGGCCGAGTAATAAAGGACAACTATCGTCCAAAAATCTGTTGAGGGAACGCAACGAGGCGGACTTGAAAGCGAGGCAGAATAGCAGGAAACAGATTTCAAGAGGTACGTTGGAATCGCCTTTAAAGCACAGGAAGAGGGGCACAACTTCGACAATGATGCACTTGGCCAAAAAGGGCGTATGCGTTTTCTCCTGAATATATTCAGGAGAAAACGCATACGCCCTTTTTGGCCAAGCAAGCAAGCGGGCAATGCAAATCTGCACTACAAAGAAGTATCACTTCCCACCGGTCAAAAGGGACATCCACAAAATGTGTAAGAACAAGAAAGGCAAGACAGGCCCTGGAGAACAGGGAGCCTTGTTATGCTGATGGGCGGGATGTAAATTGCCAACTGCCTCTCTGGAGGAGTGCATTCTGTTCCCTAAAACAAGTAAAGAACAGAGCTACAGAGCCAAGGGCACTACCAGTCTAGGGAATATACCTTGGGAAAACTGAAAATCAATAAGACAGAGCCACCCCAAAATTTAGGGCTGCACTGCATACAAGGACCTCAACTTGGATACACCTTAAGTATCCCAGAAAATATAAACATGGTTCAAAAAATTGTGGTACTTACGTACGATGGAATATCCCTCAGCCATGAAATCAATGTCATAAGACCAGTAGCAGCAAAATGGGTGGATTCAGGTACGATGATTCTAAGTGAAATAAGTCACACAGAAAAAGAAACTTATCATAAGATATCACTTATGAAGATCCTGTAAACATGGCTACACTTGAACTGAGTTAGGAAAGAGGACAGTGTCTCACATTTAGAAAACACTCTTATACCTGCTTAAGGGGGAAGGAGAGGTGGGGTGATGCATAAAACCAGAGTTTGATATAAGCACAGGTACCGTTCCAAAAACCAACTATGGAATAGACAAGACCTACACTGTCCTCAGTGAAAGGGACTCAAAACCCCATATTTCCCGCAGAGGAAAATATCTGACTAGTAAGAATCTTAAAACCTATCTATTGATATGTCTCCGTAAGGGAATCAAGTGTGTCTAGACTGGCATAAACATGGCAGCGAGAATCAGCTCAAACCCACTATAAAAAGGAATTTCAAAAACAAAACAAAAAAACTGGGAAATTCTTTACAATTCCTTCAGGGTCTCTGATGAAAGCTGGAATGACCCTATCTACAACGACAGCTGGATGTGGCATAAGGAGGGACATTTGGGACTGAGACGATTGGTGAGATTGGGTGAGCAAATGCAGACCCTTTAAAGCAATAATGCATGGCACCCATTCCATGGGTCCGAACTCTCCAGGTTGAAGGGAATATTACTACAGCTGTAACATGTGCGGGAAACCTAGAGAACGGACACACTGTGAATACGGAAGGTTTCTAAAACTCAACGAATAGTCCCTCACCTGGTGCTCCGGTTTGACTTTCCGTCTGCTTTACTATCAACCTCCCAACTTGGAGAGACAGCCCCTTTAACCTCTTGGTTCGCACAGGTTGCCAATTTGGCAGAGGATGAAAGGGAAGAGGGAGAACCAATGAGAGAGTAGCTGTTAGGCATTTGGACGGGCACATATCACTGTAATTTCCCGGCAGGAAGAAGAATTAACCAAATTCTCAGCCACCCACCGGGAACCAGTATAGGTCCTGAACCAAAATTTTGGACTTGCGGTCAGCTCACCAAAAACGAGTTGAAAAATGGAGCTCAGGGGCACAGCAATTCACAAACTGGCCGAGTAATAAAGGACAACTATCGTCCAAAAATCTGTTGAGGGAAGTCAACGAGGCGGACTTGAAAGCGAGGCAGAATAGCAGGAAACAGATTTCAAGAGGTACGTTGGAATCGCCTTTAAAGCACAGGAAGAGGGGCACAACTTCGACAATGATGCACTTGGCCAAAAAGGGCGTATGCGTTTTCTCCTGAATATATTCAGGAGAAAACGCATACGCCCTTTTGGGCCAAGCATGCAAGCGGGCAATGCAAATCTGCACTACAAAGAAGTATCACTTCCCACCGGTCAAAAGGGACATCCACAAAATGTGTAAGAACAAGAAAGGCAAGACAGGCCCTGGAGAACAGGGAGCCTTGTTATGCTGATGGGCGGGATGTAAATTGCCAACTGCCTCTCTGGAGGAGTGCATTCTGTTCCCTAAAACAAGTAAAGAACAGAGCTACAGAGCCAAGGGCACTGCCAGTCTAGGGAATATACCTTGGGAAAACTGAAAATCAATAAGACAGAGCCACCCCAAAATTTAGGGCTGCACTGCATACAAGGACCTCAACTTGGATACACCTTAAGTATCCCAGAAAATATAAACATGGTTCAAAAAATTGTGGTACTTACGTACGATGGAATATCTTTCAGCCATGAAATCAATGTCATAAGACCAGTAGCAGCAAAATGGGTGGATTCAGGTAAGATGATTCTAAGTGAAATAAGTCACACAGAAAAAGAAACTTATCATAAGATATCACTTATGAAGATCCTGTAAACATGGCTACACTTGAACTGAGTTAGGAAAGAGAACAGTGTCTCACATTTAGAAAACACTCTTATACCTGCTTAAGGGGGAAGGAGAGGTGGGGTGATGCATAAAACCAGAGTTTGATATACGCACAGGTACCGTCCCAAAAACCAACTATGGAATAGACAAGACCTACACCGTCCTCAGTGAAAGGGACTCAAAACCCCATATTTCCCACAGAGGAAAGTATCTGACTAGTAAGAATCTTAAAACCTATGTATTGATATGTCTCTGTAAGGGAATCAAGTGTGTCTAGACTGGCATAAACATGGCAGCGAGAATCAGCTCAAACCCACTATAAAAAGGAATTTCAAAAACAAAACAAAAAAACTGGGAAATTCTTTACAATTCCTTCAGGGTCTCTGATGAAAGCTGGAATGACCCTATCTACAACGACAGCTGTATGTGGCATAAGGAGGGACACTTGGGACTGAGATGATTGGTGAGATTGGGTGAGCAAATGCAGACCCTTTAAAGCAATAATGCATGGCACTCATTCCATGGGTCCGAACTCTCCAGGTTGAAGGGAATATTACTACAGCTATAACATGTGCGGGAAACCTAGAGAACGGACACACTGTGAATACGGAAGGTTTCTAAAACTCAACGAATAGTCCCTCTCCTGGTGCTCCGGTTTGACTTTCCGTCTGCTTTACTATCAACCTCCCAACTTGGAGAGACAGCCCCTTTAACCTCTTGGTTCGCACAGGTTGCCAATTTGGCAGAGGATGAAAGGGAAGAGGGAGAACCAATGAGAGAGTAGCTGTTAGGCATTTGGACGGGCACATATCACTGTAATTTCTTGGCCGGAAGAAGAATTAACCAAATTCTCAGCCACCCACCGGAAACCAGTATAGGTCCTGAACCAAAATTTTGGACTTGCGGTCAGCTCACCAAAAACGAGTTGAAAAATGGAGCTCAGGGGCACAGCAATTCACAAACTGGCCGAGTAATAAAGGACAACTATCGTCCAAAAATCTGTTGAGGGAAGGCAACGAGGCGGACTTGAAAGCGAGGCAGAATAGCAGGAAACAGATTTCAAGAGGTACGTTGGAATCGCCTTTAAAGCACAGGAAGAGGGGCACAACTTCGACAATGATGCACTTGGCCAAAAAGTGCATATGCATTTTCTCCTGAATATATTCAGGAGAAAACGCATACGCCCTTTTTGGCCAAGCAAGCAAGCGGGCAATGCAAATCTGCACTACAAAGAAGTATCACTTCCCACCGGTCAAAAGGGACATCCACAAAATGTGTAAGAACAAGAAAGGCAAGACAGGCCCTGGAGAACAGGGAGCCTTGTTATGCTGATGGGCGGGATGTAAATTGCCAACTGCCTCTCTGGAGGAGTGCATTCTGTTCCCTAAAACAAGTAAAGAACAGAGCTACAGAGCCAAGGGCACTACCAGTCTAGGGAATATACCTTGGGAAAACTGAAAATCAATAAGACAGAGCCACCCCAAAATTTAGGGCTGCACTGCATACAAGGACCTCAACTTGGATACACCTTAAGTATCCCAGAAAATATGAACATGGTTCAAAAAATTGTGGTACTTACGTACGATGGAATATCCCTCAGCCATGAAATCAATGTCATAAGACCAGTAGCAGCAAAATGGGTGGATTCAGGTACGATGATTCTAAGTGAAATAAGTCACACAGAAAAAGAAACTTATCATAAGATATCACTTATGAAGATCCTGTAAACATGGCTACACTTGAACTGAGTTAGGAAAGAGGACAGTGTCTCACATTTAGAAAACACTCTTATACCTGCTTAAGGGGGAAGGAGAGGTGGGGTGATGCATAAAACCAGAGTTTGATATACGCACAGGTACCGTTCCAAAAACCAACTATGGAATAGACAAGACCTACACCGTCCTCAGTGAAAGGGACTCAAAGCCCCATATTTCCCGCAGAGGAAAATATCTGACTAGTAAGAATCTTAAAACCTATGTATTGATATGTCTCCGTAAGGGAATCCAGTGTGTCTAGACTCGCATAAACATGGCAGCGAGAATC
The DNA here is from genome assembly GCF_949752795.1 of Hyperoodon ampullatus. Lineage (NCBI taxonomy): Eukaryota > Metazoa > Chordata > Mammalia > Artiodactyla > Ziphiidae > Hyperoodon > Hyperoodon ampullatus. Next base: position 779,224 of record NW_027640875.1, read on the forward strand.
AGCTCAAACCCACTATAAAAAGGAATTTCAAAAACAAAACAAAAAAACTGGGAAATTCTTTACAATTCCTTCAGGGTCCCTGATGAAAGCTGGAATGACCCTATCTACAACGACAGCTGGATGTGGCATAAGGAGGGACACTTGCGACTGACACGATTGGTGAGATTTGGCGAGCAAATGCAGACCCTTTAAAGCAATAATGCATGGCACCCATTCCATGGGTCCGAACTCTCCAGGTTGAAGGGAATATTACTACAGCTATAACATGTGCGGGAAACCTAGAGAACGGACACCCTGTGAATATGGAAGGTTTCTAAAACTCAACGAATAGTCCCTCTCCTGGTGCTCCGGTTTGACTTTCCGTCTGCTTTACTATCAACCTCCCAACTTGGAGAGACAGCCCCTTTAACCTCTTGGTTCGCACAGGTTGCCAATTTGGCAGAGGATGAAAGGGAAGAGGGAGAACCAATGAGAGAGTAGCTGTTAGGCATTTGGACGGGCACATATCACTGTAATTTCCCGGCAGGAAGAAGAATTAACCAAATTCTCAGCCACCCACCGGGAACCAGTATAGGTCCTGAACCAAAATTTTGGACTTGCGGTCAGCTCACCAAAAACGAGTTGAAAAATGGAGCTCAGGGGCACAGCAATTCACAAACTGGCCGAGTAATAAAGGACAACTATCGTCCAAAAATCTGTTGAGGGAAGGCAACGAGGCGGACTTGAAAGCGAGGCAGAATAGCAGGAAACAGATTTCAAGAGGTACGTTGGAATCGCCTTTAAAGCACAGGAAGAGGGGCACAACTTCGACAATGATGCACTTGGCCAAAAAGGGCGTATGCGTTTTCTCCTGAATATATTCAGGAGAAAACGCATACGCCCTTTTTGGCCAAGCAAGCAAGCGGGCAATGCAAATCTGCACTACAAAGAAGTATCACTTCCCACCGGTCAAAAGGGACATCCACAAAATGTGTAAGAACAAGAAAGGCAAGACAGGCCCTGGAGAACAGGGAGCCTTGTTATGCTGATGGGCGGGATGTAAATTGCCAACTGCCTCTCTGGAGGAGTGCATTCTGTTCCCTAAAACAAGTAAAGAACAGAGCTACAGAGCCAAGGGCACTACCAGTCTAGGGAATATACCTTGGGAAAACTGAAAATCAATAAGACAGAGCCACCCCAAAATTTAGGGCTGCACTGCATACAAGGACCTCAACTTGGATACACCTTAAGTATCCCAGAAAATATAAACATGGTTCAAAAATTGTGGTACTTACGTACGATGGAATATCCCTCAGCCATGAAATCAATGTCATAAGACCAGTAGCAGCAAAATGGGTGGATTCAGGTACGATGATTCTAAGAGAAATAAGTCACACAGAAAAAGAAACTTATCATAAGATATCACTTATGAAGATCCTGTAAACAAGGCTACACTTGAACTGAGTTAGGAAAGAGAACAGTGTCTCACATTTAGAAAACACTCTTTTACCTGCTTAAGGGGGAAGGAGAGGTGGGGTGATGCATAAAACCAGAGTTTGATATACGCACAGGTACCGTTCCAAAAACCAACTATGGAATAGACAAGACCTACACCGTCCTCAGTGAAAGGGACTCAAAACCCCATATTTCCCGCAGAGGAAAATATCTGACTAGTAAGAATCTTAAAACCTATGTATTGATATGTCTCCGTAAGGGAATCAAGTGTGTCTAGACTCGCATAAACATGGCAGCGAGAATCAGCTCAAACCTACTATAAAAAGGAATTTCAAAAACAAAACAAAAAAACTGGGAAATTCTTTACAATTCCTTCAGGGTCCCTGATGAAAGCTGGAATGACCCTATCTACAACGACAGCTGGATGTGGCATAAGGAGGGACACTTGGGACTGAGACGATTGGTGAGATTTGGCGAGCAAATGCAGACCCTTTAAAGCAATAATGCATGGCACCCATTCCATGGGTCCGAACTCTCCAGGTTGAAGGGAATATTACTACAGCTATAACATGTGCGGGAAACCTAGAGAACGGACACACTGTGAATATGGAAGGTTTCTAAAACTCAACGAATAGTCCCTCTCCTGGTGCTCCGGTTTGACTTTCCGTCTGCTTTACTATCAACCTCCAAACTTGGAGAGGCAGCCCCTTTAACCTCTTGGTTCGCACAGGTTGCCAATTTGGCAGAGGATGAAAGGGAAGAGGGAGAACCAATGAGAGAGTAGCTGTTAGGCATTTGGACGGGCACATATCACTGTAATTTCCCGGCAGGAAGAAGAATTAACCAAATTCTCAGCCACCCACCGGGAACCAGTATATGTCCTGAACCAAAATTTTGGACTTGCGGTCAGCTCACCAAAAACGAGTTGAATAATGGAGCTCAGGGGCACAGCAATTCACAAACTGGCCGAGTAATAAAGGACAACTATCGTCCAAAAATCTGTTGAGGGAAGGCAACGAGGCGGACTTGAAAGCGAGGCAGAATAGCAGGAAACAGATTTCAAGAGGTACGTTGGAATCGCCTTTAAAGCACAGGAAGAGGGGCACAACTTCGACAATGATGCACTTGGCCAAAAAGGGCGTATGCGTTTTCTCCTGAATATATTCAGGAGAAAACGCATACGCCCTTTTTGGCCAAGCAAGCAAGCGGGCAATGCAAATCTGCACTACAAAGAAGTATCACTTCCCACCGGTCAAAAGGGACATCCACAAAATGTGTAAGAACAAGAAAGGCAAGACAGGCCCTGGAGAACAGGGAGCCTTGTTATGCTGATGGGCGGGATGTAAATTGCCAACTGCCTCTCTGGAGGAGTGCATTCTGTTGCCTAAAACAAGTAAAGAACAGAGCTACAGAGCCAAGGGCACTACCAGTCTAGGGAATATACCTTGGGAAAACTGAAAATCAATAAGACAGAGCCACCCCAAAATTTAGGGCTGCACTGCATACAAGGACCTCAACTTGGATACACCTTAAGTATCCCAGAAAATATAAACATGGTTCAAAAAATTGTGGTACTTATGTACGATGGAATATCCCTCAGCCATGAAATCAATGTCATAAGACCAGTAGCAGCAAAATGGGTGGATTCAGGTACGATGATTCTAAGTGAAATAAGTCACACAGAAAAAGAAACTTATCATAAGATATCACTTATGAAGATCCTGTAAACAAGGCTACACTTGAACTGAGTTAGGAAAGAGAACAGTGTCTCACATTTAGAAAACACTCTTATACCTGCTTAAGGGGGAAGGAGAGGTGGGGTGATGCATAAAACCAGAGTTTGATATACGCACAGGTACCGTTCCAAAAACCAACTATGGAATAGACAAGACCTACACCGCCCTCAGTGAAAGGGACTCAAAACCCCATATTTCCCGCAGAGGAAAATATCTGACTAGTAAGAATCTTAAAACCTATGTATTGATATGTCTCCGTAAGGGAATCAAGTGTGTCTAGACTCGCATAAACATGGCAGCGAGAATCAGCTCAAACCCACTATAAAAAGGAATTTCAAAAACAAAACAAAAAACCTGGGAAATTCTTTACAATTCCTTCAGGGTCCCTGATGAAAGCTGGAATGACCCTATCTACAACGACAGCTGGATGTGGCATAAGGAGGGACACTTGGGACTGAGACGATTGGTGAGATTTGGCGAGCAAATGCAGACCCTTTAAAGCAATAATGCATGGCACCCATTCCATGGGTCCGAACTCTCCAGGTTGAAGGGAATATTACTACAGCTATAACATGTGCGGGAAACCTAGAGAACGGACACACTGTGAATATGGAAGGTTTCTAAAACTCAACGAATAGTCCCTCTCCTGGTGCTCCGGTTTGACTTTCCGTCTGCTTTACTATCAACCTCCCAACTTGGAGAGACAGCCCCTTTAACCTCTTGGTTCGCACAGGTTGCCAATTTGGCAGAGGATGAAAGGGAAGAGGGAGAACCAATGAGAGAGTAGCTGTTAGGCATTTGGACGGGCACATATCACTGTAATTTCCCGGCAGGAAGAAGAATTAACCAAATTCTCAGCCACCCACCGGGAACCAGTATAGGTCCTGAACCAAAATTTTGGACATGCGGTCAGCTCACCAAAAACGAGTTGAAAAATGGAGCTCAGGGGCACAGCAATTCACAAACTGGCCGAGTAATAAAGGACAACTATCGTCCAAAAATCTGTTGAGGGAAGGCAACGAGGCGGACTTGAAAGCGAGGCAGAATAGCAGGAAACAGATTTCAAGAGGTATGTTGGAATCGCCTTTAAAGCACAGGAAGAGGGGCACAACTTCGACAATGATGCACTTGGCCAAAAAGGGCGTATGCGTTTTCTCCTGAATATATTCAGGAGAAAAGGCATATGCCCTTTTTGGCCAAGCAATCAAGGGGGCAATGCAAATCTGCACTACAAAGAAGTATCACTTCCCACCGGTCAAAAGGCACATCCACAAAATGTGTAAGAACAAGAAAGGCAAGACAGGCCCTGGAGAACAGGGAGCCTTGTTATGCTGATGGGCGGGATGTAAATTGCCAACTGCCTCTCTGGAGGAGTGCATTCTGTTCCCTAAAACAAGTAAAGAACAGAGCTACAGAGCCAAGGGCACTACCAGTCTAGGGAATATACCTTGGGAAAACTGAAAATCAATAAGACAGAGCCACCCCAAAATTTAGGGCTGCACTGCATACAAGGACCTCAACTTGGATACACCTTAAGTATCCCAGAAAATATAAACATGGTTCAAAAAATTGTGGTACTTACGTACGATGGAATATCCCTCAGCCATGAAAGCAATGTCATAAGACCAGTAGCAGCAAAATGGGTGGATTCAGGTACGATGATTCTAAGTGAAATAAGTCACACAGAAAAAGAAACTAATCATAAGATATCACTTATGAAGATCCTGTAAACAAGGCTACACTTGAACTGAGTTAGGAAAGAGAACAGTGTCTCACATTTAGAATACACTCTTATACCTGCTTAAGGGGGAAGGAGAGGTGGGGTGATGCATAAAACCAGAGTTTGATATAAGCACAGGTACCGTTCCAAAAACCAACTATGGAATAGACAAGACCTACACCGTCCTCAGTGAAAGGGACTCAAAACCCCATATTTCCCGCAGAGGAAAATATCTGACTAGTAAGAATCTTAAAACCTATGTATTGATATGTCTCCGTAAGGGAATTAAGTGTGTCTAGACTCGCATAAACATGGCAGCGAGAATCAGTTCAAACCCACTATAAAAAGGAATTTCAAAAACAAAACAAAAAAACTGGGAAATTCTTTACAATTCCTTCAGGGTCCCTGATGAAAGCTGGAATGATCCTATCTACAATGACAGCTGGATGTGGCATAAGGAGGGACACTTGGGACTGAGACGATTGGTGAGATTTGGCGAGCAAATGCAGACCCTTTAAAGCAATAATGCATGGCACCCATTCCATGGGTCCGAACTCTCAAGGTTGAAGGGAATATTACTACAGCTATAACATGTGCAGGAAACCTAGAGAACGGACACACTGTGAATATGGAAGGTTTCTAAAACTCAACGAATAGTCCCTCTCCTGGTGCTCCGGTTTGACTTTCCGTCTGCTTTACTATCAACCTCCCAACTTGGAGAGACAGCCCCTTTAACCTCTTGTTTCGCACAGGTTGCCAATTTGGCAGAGGATGAAAGGGAAGAGGGAGAACCAATGAGAGAGTAGCTGTTAGGCATTTGGACGGGCACATATCACTGTAATTTCCCGGCAGGAAGAAGAATTAACCAAATTCTCAGCCACCCACCGGGAACCAGTATAGGTCCTGAACCAAAATTTTGGACTTGCGGTCAGCTCACCAAAAACGAGTTGAAAAATGGAGCTCAGGGGCACAGCAATTCACAAACTGGCCGAGTAATAAAGGACAACTATCGTCCAAAAATCTGTTGAGGGAAGGCAACGAGGTGGACTTGAAAGCGAGGCAGAATAGCAGGAAACAGATTTCAAGAGGTACGTTGGAATCGCCTTTAAAGCACAGGAAGAGGGGCACAACTTCGACAATGATGCACTTGTCCAAAAAGGGCGTATGCATTTTCTCCTGAATATATTCAGGAGAAAACGCATACACCCTTTTTGGCCAAGCAAGCAAGCGGGCAATGCAAATCTGCACTACAAAGAAGTATCACTTCCCACCGGTCAAAAGGGACATCCACAAAATGTGTAAGAACAAGAAAGGCAAGACAGGCCCTGGAGAACAGGGAGCCCTGTTATGCTGATGGGCGGGATGTAAATTGCCAACTGACTCTCTGGAGGAGTGCATTCTGTTCCCTAAAACAAGTAAAGAACAGAGCTACAGAGCCAAGGGCACTACCAGTCTAGGGAATATACCTTGGGAAAACTGAAAATCAATAATACAGAGCCACCCCAAAATTTAGGGCTGCACTGCATACAAGGACCTCAACTTGGATACACCTTAAGTATCCCAGAAAATATAAACATGGTTCAAAAAATTGTGGTACTTACGTACGATGGAATATCCCTCAGCCATGAAATCAATGTCATAAGACCAATAGCAGCAAAATGGGTGGATTCAGGTACGATGATTCTAAGTGAAATAAGTCACACAGAAAAAGAAACTTATCATAAGATATCACTTATGAAGATCCTGTAAACATGGCTACACTTGAACTGAGTTAGGAAAGAGAACAGTGTCTCACATTTAGAAAACACTCTTATACCTGCTTAAGGGGGAAGGAGAGGTGGGGTGATGCATAAAACCAGAGTTTGATATAAGCACAGGTACCGTTCCAAAAACCAACTATGGAATAGGCAAGACCTACACCTTCCTCAGTGAAAGGAACTCAAAACCCCATATTTCCCACAGAGGAAAATATCTGACTAGTAAGAATCTTAAAACCTATGTATTGATATGTCTCCGTAAGGGAATCAAGTGTGTCTAGACTGGCATAAACATGGCAGCGAGAATCAGCTCAAACCCACTATAAAAAGGAATTTCAAAAACAAAACAAAAAAACTGGGAAATTCTTTACAATTCTTTCAGGGTCTCTGATGAAAGCTGGAATGACCCTATCTACAACGACAGCTGGATGTGGCATAAGGAGGGACACTTGGGACTGAGACAATTGGTGAGATTTGGCGAGCAAATGCAGACCCTTTAAAGCAATAATGCATGGCACCCATTCCATGGGTCCGAACTCTCCAGGTTGAAGGGAATATTACTACAGCTATAACATGTGCGGGAAACCTAGAGAACGGACACACTGTGAATACGAAAGGTTTCTAAAACTCAATGAATAGTCCCTCTCCTGGTGCTCCGGTTTGACTTTCCGTCTGCTTTACTATCAACCTCCCAACTTGGAGAGACAGCCCCTTTAACCTGTTGGTTCGCACAGGTTGCCAATTGGGCAGAGGATGAAAGGGAAGAGGGAGAACCAATGAGAGAGTAGCTGTTAGGCATTTGGACGGGCACATATCACTGTAATTTCCCGGCAGGAAGAAGAATTAACCAAATTCTCAGCCACCCACCGGGAACCAGTATAGGTCCTGAACCAAAATTTTGGACTTGCGGTCAGCTCACCAAAAACGAGTTGAAAAATGGAGCTCAGGGACACAGCAATTCACAAACTGACCGAGTAATAAAGAACAACTATCGTCCAAAAATCTGTTGAGGGAAGGCAACGAGGCGGACTTGAAAGCGAGGCAGAATAGCAGGAAACAAATTTCAAGAGGTACGTTTGAATCGCCTTTAAAGCACAGGAAGAGGGGCACAACTTCAACAATGTTGCACTTGGCCAAAAAGGGCGTATGCGTTTTCTCCTGAATATATTCAGGAGGAAACGCATACGCCCTTTTTGGCCAAGCAAGCAAGCGGGCAATGCAAATCTGCACTACAAAGAAGTATCACTTCCCACCGGTCAAAAGGGACATCCACAAAATGTGTAAGAACCAGAAAGGCAAGACAGGCCCTGGAGAACAGGGAGCCTTGTTATGCTGATGGGCGGGAAGTAAATTGCCAACTGCCTCTCTGGAGGAGTGCATTCTGTTCCCTAAAACAAGTAAAGAACAGAGCTACAGAGCCAAGGGCACTACCAGTCTAGGGAATATACCTTGGGAAAACTGAAAATCAATAAGACAGAGCCACCCCAAAATTTAGGGCTGTACTGCATACAAGGACCTCAACTTGGATACACCTTAAGTATCCCAGAAAATATAAACATGGTTCAAAAAATTGTGGTACTTACGTACGATGGAATATCCCTCAGCCATGAAATCAATGTCATAAGACCAGTAGCAGCAAAATGGGTGGATTCAGGTACGATGATTCTAAGTGAAATAAGTCACACAGAAAAAGAAACTTATCATAAGATATCACTTATGAAGATCCTGTAAACATGGCTACACTTGAACTGAGTTAGGAAAGAGAACAGTGTCTCACATTTAGAAAACACTCTTATACCTGCTTAAGGGGGAAGGAGACTTGGGGTGATGCATAAAACCAGAGTTTGATATAAGCACAGGTACCGTTCCAAAAACCAACTATGGAATAGGCAAGACCTACACCTTCCTCAGTGAAAGGAACTCAAAACCCCATATTTCCCGCAGGGGAAAATATCTGACTAGTAAGAATCTTAAAACCTATGTATTGATATGTCTCCATAAGGGAATCAAGTGTGTCTAGACTGGCATAAACATGGCAGCGAGAATCAGCTCAAACCCACTATAAAAAGGAATTTCAAAAACAAAACAAAAAAAACTGGGAAATTCTTTACAATTCCTTCAGGGTCTCTGATGAAAGCTGGAATGACCCTATCTACAACGACAGCTGGATGTGGCATAAGGAGGGACACTTGGGACAGAGACGATTGGTGAGATTGGGTGAGCAAATGCAGACCCTTTAAAGCAATAATGCATGGCACCCATTCCATGGGTCCGAACTCTCCAGGTTGAAGGGAATATTACTACAGTTATAACATGTGCGGGAAACCTAGAGAACGGACACACTGTGAAGACGAAAGGTTTCTAAAACTCAACGAATAGTCCCTCTCCTGGTGCTCTGGTTTGACTTTCCGTCTGCTTTACTATCAACCTCCCAACTTGGAGAGACAGCCCCTTTAACCTCTTGGTTCGCACAGGTTGCCAATTTGGCAGAGGATGAAAGGGAAGAGGGAGAACCAATGAGAGAGTAGCTGTTAGGCATTTGGACGGGCACATATCACTGTAATTTCCCGACAGGAAGAAGAATTAACCAAATTCTCAGCCACCCACCGGGAACCAGTATAGGTCCTGAACCAAAATTTTGGACTTGCGGTCAGCTCACCGAAAACGAGTTGAAAAATGGAGCTCAGGGTCACAGCAATTCACAAACTGGCCGAGTAATAAAGGACAACTATCTTCCAAAAATCTGTTGAGGGAAGGCAACGAGGCGGACTTGAAAGCGAGGCAGAATAGCAGGAAACAGATTTCAAGAGGTACGTTGGAATCGCCTTTAAAGCACAGGAAGAGGGGCACAACTTCGACAATGATGCACTTGGCCAAAAAGGGCGTATGCGTTTCCTCCTGAATATATTCAGGAGAAAACGCATACGCCCTTTTTGGCCAAGCAAGCAAGCGGGCAATGCAAATCTGCACTACAAAGAAGTATCACTTCCCACCGGTCTAAAGGGACATCCACAAAATGTGTAAGAACAAGAAAGGCAAGACAGGCCCTGGAGAACAGGGAGCCTTGTTATGCTGATGGGCGGGATGTAAATTGCCAACTGCCTCTCTGGAGGAGTGCATTCTGTTCCCTAAAACAAGTAAAGAACAGAGCTACAGAGCCAAGGGCACTACCAGTCTAGGGAATATACCTTGGGAAAACTGAAAATCAATAAGACAGAGCCACCCCAAAATTTAGGGCTGCACTGCATACAAGCACCTCAACTTGGATACACCTTAAGTATCCCAGAAAATATAAACATGGTTCAAAAAATTGTGGTACTTACGTACGATGGAATATCCCTCAGCCATGAAAGCAATGTCATAAGACCAGTAGCAGCAAAATGGGTGGATTCAGGTACGATGATTCTAAGTGAAATAAGTCACACAGAAAAAGAAACTTATCATAAGATATCACTTATGAAGATCCTGTAAACATGGCTACACTTGAACTGAGTTAGGAAAGAGAACAGTGTCTCACATTTAGAAAACACTCTTATACCTGCTTAAGGGGGAAGGAGAGGTGGGGTGATGCATAAAACCAGAGTTTGATATACGCACAGGTACCGTTCCAAAAACCAACTATGGAATAGACAAGACCTACACCGTCCTCAGTGAAAGGGACTCAAACCCCATATTTCCCGCAGAGGAAAATATCTGACTAGTAAGAATCTTAAAACCTATGTATTGATATGTCTCCGTAAGGGAATCAAGTGTGTCTAGACTGGCATAAACATGGCAGCGAGAATCAGCTCAAACCCACTATAAAAAGGAATTTCAAAACCAAAACAAAAAAACTGGGAAATTCTTTACAATTCCTTCAGGGTCTCTGATGAAAGCTGGAATGACCCTATCTACAACGACAGCTGGATGTGGCATAAGGAGGGACACTTGGGACTGAGACGATTGGTGAGATTGGGTGAGCAAATGCAGACCCTTTAAAGCAATAATGCATCTCACCCATTCCATGGGTCCGAACTCTCCAGGTTGAAGGGAATATTACTACAGCTATAACATGTGCGGGAAACCTAGAGAACGGACACACTGTGAATACAAAAGGTTTCTAAAACTCAACGAATAGTCCCTCTCCTGGTGCTCCGGTTTGACTTTCCGTCTGCTTTACTATCAACCTCCCAACTTGGAGAGACAGCCCCTTTAACCTCTTGGTTCGCACAGGTTGCCAATTTGGCAGAGGATGAAAGGGAAGAGGGAGAACCAATGAGAGAGTAGCTGTTAGGCATTTGGACGGGCACATATCACTGTAATTTCCCAGCAGGAAGAAGAATTAACCAAATTCTCAGCCACCCACCGGGAACCAGTATAGGTCCTGAACCAAAATTTTGGACTTGCGGTCAGCTCACCAAAAACGAGTTGAAAAATGGAGCTCAGGGGCACAGCAATTCACAACCTGGCCGAGTAATAAAGGACAACTATCGTCCAAAAATCTGTTGAGGGAAGGCAACGAGGCGGACTTGAAAGCGAGGCAGAATAGCAGGAAACAGATTTCAAGAGGTACGTTGGAATCGCCTTTAAAGCACAGGAAGAGGGGCACAACTTCGACAATGATGCACTTGGCCAAAAAGGGCGTATGCGTTTTCTCCTGAATATATTCAGGAGAAAACGCATACGCCCTTTTTGGCCAAGCAAGCAAGCGGGCAATGCAAATCTGCACTACAAAGAAGTATCACTTCCCACCGGTCAAAAGGGACATCCACAAAATGTGTAAGAACAAGAAAGGCAAGACAGGCCCTGGAGAACAGGGAGCCTTGTTATGCTGATGGGCGGGATGTAAATTGCCAACTGCCTCTCTGGAGGAGTGCATTCTGTTCCCTAAAACAAGTAAAGAACAGAGCTACAGAGCCAAGGGCACTACCAGTCTAGGGAATATACCTTGGGAAAACTGAAAATCAATAAGACAGAGCCACCCCAAAATTTAGGGCTGCACTGCATACAAGGACCTCAACTTGGATACACCTTAAGTATCCCAGAAAATATAAACATGGTTCAAAAAATTGTGGTACTTACGTACGATGGAATATCCCTCAGCCATGAAATCAATGTCATAAGACCAGTAGCAGCAAAATGGGTGGATTCAGGTACGATGATTCTAAGTGAAATAAGTCACACAGAAAAAGAAACTTATCATAAGATATCACTTATGAAGATCCTGTAAACATGGCTACACTTGAACTGAGTTAGGAAAGAGAACAGTGTCTCACATTTAGAAAACACTCTTATACCTGCTTAAGGGGGAAGGAGAGGTGGGGTGATGCATAAAACCAGAGTTTGATATACGCACAGGTACCGTTCCAAAAACCAACTATGGAATAGACAAGACCTACACCGTCCTCAGTGAAAGGGACTCAAAACCCCATATTTCCCGCAGAGGAAAGTATCTGACTAGTAAGAATCTTAAAACCTATGTATTGATATGTCTCCGTAAGGGAAACAAGTGTGTCTAGACTGGCATAAACATGGCAGCGAGAATCGGCTCAAACCCACTATAAAATGGAATTTCAAAAACAAAACAAAAAAACTGGGAAATTCTTTACAATTCCTTCAGGGTCTCTGATGAAAGCTGGAATGACCCTATCTACAATGACAGCTGGATGTGGCATAAGGAGGGACACTTGGGACTGAGATGATTGGTGAGATTGGGTGAGCAAATGTAGACCCTTTAAAGCAATAATGCATGGCACCCATTCCATGGGTCCGAACTCTCCAGGTTGAAGGGAATATTACTACAGCTATAACATGTGCGGGAAACCTAGGGAACGGACACACTGTGAATACGAAAGGTTTCTAAAACTCAACACATAGTCCCTCTCCTGGTGCTCCGGTTTGACTTTCCGTCTGCTTTACTATCAACCTCCCAACTTGGAGAGACAGCCCCTTTAACCTCTTGGTTCGCACAGGTTGCCAATTTGGCAGAGGATGAAAGGGAAGAGGGAGAACCAATGAGAGAGTAGCTGTTAGACATTTGGACGGGCACATATCACTGTAATTTCCCGGCAGGAAGAAGAATTAACCAAATTCTCAGCCATCCATCGGAAACCAGTATAGGTCCTGAACCAAAATTTTGGACTTGCGGTCAGGTCACCAAAAACGAGTTGAAAAATGGAGCTCAGGGGCACAGCAATTCACAAACTGGCCGAGTAATAAAGGACAACTATCGTCCAAAAATCTGTTGAGGGAAGGCAACGAGGCAGACTTCAAAGCGAGGCAGAATAGCAGGAAACAGATTTCAAGAGGTACGTTGGAATCGCCTTTAAAGCACAGGAAGAGGGGCACAACTTCGACAATGATGCACTTGGCCAAAAAGGGCGTATGCGTTTTCTCCTGAATATATTCAGGAGAAAACGCATACGCCCTTTTTGGCCAAGCAAGCAAGCGGGCAATGCAAATCTGCACTACAAAGAAGTATCACTTCCCACTGGTCAAAAGGGACATCCACAAAATGTGTAAGAACAAGAAAGGCAAGACAGGCCCTGGAGAACAGGGAGCCTTGTTATGCTGATGGGCGGGATGTAAATTGCCAACTGCCTCTCTGGAGGAGTGCATTCTGTTCCCTAAAACAAGTAAAGAACAGAGCTACAGAGCCAAGGGCACTACCAGTCTAGGGAATATACCTTGGGAACACTGAAAATCAATAAGACAGAGCCACCCCAAAATTTAGGGCTGCACTGCATACAAGGACCTCAACTTGGATACACCTTAAGTATCCCAGAAAATATAAACATGGTTCAAAAAATTGTGGTACTTACGTATGATGGAATATCCCTCAGCCATGAAATCAATGTCATAAGACCAGTAGCAGCAAAATGGGTGGATTCAGGTACGATGATTCTAAGTGAAATAAGTCACACAGAAAAAGAAACTTATCATAAGATATCACTTATGAAGATCCTGTAAACATGGCTACACTTGAACTGAGTTAGGAAAGAGAACAGTGTCTCACATTTAGAAAACACTCTTATACCTGCTTAACGGGGAAGGAGAGGTGGGGTGATGCATAAAACCAGAGTTTGATATACGCACAGGTACCATTCCAAAAACCAACTATGGAATAGACAAGACCTACACCGTCCTCAGTGAAAGGGACTCAAAACCCCATATTTCCCGCAGAGGAAAGTATCTGACTAGTAAGAATCTTAAAACCTATGTATTGATATGTCTCCGTAAGGGAATCAAGTGTGTCTAGACTGGCATAAACATGGCAGCGAGAATCAGCTCAAACCCACTATAAAAAGGAATTTCAAAAACAAAACAAAAAAACTGGGAAATTCTTTACAATTCCTTCAGGGTCTCTGATGAAAGCTGGAATGACCCTATCTACAACGACAGCTGGATGTGGCATAAGGAGGGACACTTGGGACTGAGATGATTGGTGAGATTGGGTGAGCAAATGCAGACCCTTTAAAGCAATAATGCATGGCACCCATTCCATGGGTCCGAACTCTCCAGGTTGAAGGGAATATTACTACAGCTATAACATGTGCGGGAAACCTAGGGAACGGACACACTGTGAATACGAAAGGTTTCTAAAACTCAACGCATAGTCCCTCTCCTGGTGCTCCGGTTTGACTTTCCGTCTGCTTTACTATCAACCTCCCAACTTGGAGAGACAGCCCCTTTAACCTCTTGGTTCGCACAGGTTGCCAATTTGGCAGAGGATGAAAGGGAAGAGGGAGAACCAATGAGAGAGTAGCTGTTAGGCATTTGGACGGGCACATATCACTGTAATTTCCCGGCAGGAAGAAGAATTAACCAAATTCTCAGCCACCCACCGGAAACCAGTATAGGTCCTGAACCAAAATTTTGGACTTGCGGTCAGCTCACCAAAAACGAGTTGAAAAATGGAGCTCAGGGGCACAGCAATTCACAAACTGGCCGAGTAATAAAGGACAACTATCGTCCAAAAATATGTTGAGGGAAGGCAACGAGGCGGACTTGAAAGCGAGGCAGAATAGCAGGAAACAGATTTCAAGAGGTACGTTGGAATCGCCTTTAAAGCACAGGAAGAGGGGCACAACTTCGACAATGATGCACTTGGCCAAAAAGGGCGTATGCATTTTCTCCTGAATATATTCAGGAGAAAACGCATACGCCCTTTTTGGCCAAGCAAGCAAGTGGGCAATGCAAATCTGCACTACAAAGAAGTATCACTTCCCACCGGTCAAAAGGGACATCCACAAAATGTGTAAGGACAAGAAAGGCAAGACAGGCCCTGGAGAACAGGGAGCCTTGTTATGCTGATGGGCGGGATGTAAATTGCCAACTGCCTCTCTGGAGGAGTGCATTCTGTTCCCTAAAACAAGTAAAGAACAGAGCTACAGAGCCAAGGGCACTACCAGTCTAGGGAATATACCTTGGGAAAACTGAAAATCAATAAGACAGAGCCACCCCAAAATTTAGGGCTGCACTGCATACAAGGACCTCAACTTGGATACACCTTAAGTATCCCAGAAAATATAAACATGGTTCAAAAAATTGTGGTACTTACGTACGATGGAATATCCCTCAGCCATGAAATCAATGTCATAAGACCAGTAGCAGCAAAATGGGTGGATTCAGGTACGATGATTCTAAGTGAAATAAGTCACACAGAAAAAGAAACTTATCATAAGATATCACTTATGAAGATCCTGTAAACATGGCTACACTTGAACTGAGTTAGGAAAGGGAACAGTGTCTCACATTTAGAAAACACTCTTATACCTGCTTAAGGGGGAAGGAGAGGTGGGGTGATGCATAAAACCAGAGTTTGATATAAGCACAGGTACCGTTCCAAAAACCAACTATGGAATAGACAAGACCTACACCGTCCTCAGTGAAAGGGACTCAAAACCCCATATTTCCCGCAGAGGAAAATATCTGACTAGTAAGAATCTTAAAACCTATGTATTGATATGTCTCCGTAAGGGAATCAAGTGTGTCTAGACTGGCATAAACATGGCAGCGAGAATCAGCTCAAACCCACTATAAAAAGGAATTTCAAAAACAAAACAAAAAAACTGGGAAATTCTTTACAATTCCTTCAGGGTCTCTGATGAAAGCTGGAATGACCCTATCTACAACGACAGCTGGATGTGGCATAAGGAGGGACACTTGGGACTGTGACCATTGGTGAGATTTGGCGAGCAAATGCAGACCCTTTAAAGCAATAATGCATGGCACCCATTCCATGGGTCCGAACTCTCCAGGTTGAAGGGAATATTACTACAGCTATAACATGTGCGGGAAACCTAGAGAACGGACACACTGTGAATACGGAAGGTTTCTAAAACTCAACGAATAGTCCCTCTCCTGGTGCTCCAGTTTGACTTTCCGTCTGCTTTACTATCAACCTCCCAACTTGGAGAGACAGCCCCTTTAACCTCTTGGTTCGCACAGGTTGCCAATTTGGCAGAGGATGAAAGGGAAGAGGGAGAACCAATGAGAGAGTAGCTGTTAGGCATTTGGACGGGCACATATCACTGTAATTTCCCGGCAGGAAGAAGAATTAACCAAATTCTCAGCCACCCACCGGGAACCAGTATAGGTCCTGAACCAAAATTTTGGACTTGCGGTCAGCTCACCAAAAACGAGTTGAAAAATGGAGCTCAGGGGCACAGCAATTCACAAACTGGCCGAGTAATAAAGGACAACTATCGTCCAAAAATCTGTTGAGGGAAGGCAACGAGGCGGACTTGAAAGCGAGGCAGAATAGCAGGAAACAGATTTCAAGAGGTACGTTGGAATCGCCTTTAAAGCACAGGAAGAGGGGCACAACTTCGACAATGATGCACTTGGCCAAAAAGGGCGTATGCGTTTTCTCCTGAATATATTCAGGAGAAAACGCATACGCCCTTTTTGGCCAAGCAAGCAAGCGGGCAATGCAAATCTGCACTACAAAGAAGTATCACTTCCCACCGGTCAAAAGGGACATCCACAAAATGTGTAAGAACAAGAAAGGCAAGACAGGCCCTGGAGAACAGGGAGCCTTGTTATGCTGATGGGCGGGATGTAAATTGCCAACTGCCTCTCTGGAGGAGTGCATTCTGTTCCCTAAAACAAGTAAAGAACAGAGCTACAGAGCCAAGGGCACTACCAGTCTAGGGAATATACCTTGGGAAAACTGAAAATCAATAAGACAGAGCCACCCCAAAATTTAGGGCTGCACTGCATACAAGGACCTCAACTTGGATACACCTTAAGTATCCCAGAAAATATAAACATGGTTCAAAAAATTGTGGTACTTACGTACGATGGAATATCCCTCAGCCATGAAATCAATGTCATAAGACCAGTAGCAGCAAAATGGGTGGATTCAGGTACGATGATTCTAAGTGAAATAAGTCACACAGAAAAAGAAACTTATCATAAGATATCACTTATGAAGATCCTGTAAACATGGCTACACTTGAACTGAGTTAGGAAAGAGAACAGTGTCTCACATTTAGAAAACACTCTTATACCTGCTTAACGGGGAAGGAGAGGTGGGGTGATGCATAAAACCAGAGTTTGATATACGCAAAGGTACCATTCCAAAAACCAACTATGGAATAGACAAGACCTACACCGTCCTCAGTGAAAGGGACTCAAAACCCCATATTTCCCGCAGAGGAAAATATCTGACTAGTAAGAATCTTAAAACCTATGTATTGATATGTCTCCGTAAGGGAATCAAGTGTGTCTAGACTGGCATAAACATGGCAGCGAGAATCAGCTCAAACCCACTATAAAAAGGAATTTCAAAAACAAAACAAAAAAACTGGGAAATTCTTTACAATTCCTTCAGGGTCTCTGATGAAAGCTGGAATGACCCTATCTACAACGACAGCTGGATGTGGCATAAGGAGGGACACTTGGGACTGAGACGATTGGTGAGATTTGGCGAGCAAATGCAGACCCTTTAAAGCAATAATGCATGGCACCCATTCCATGGGTCCGAACTCTCCAGGTTGAAGGGAATATTACTACAGCTATAACATGTGCGGGAAACCTAGAGAACGGACACACTGTGAATACGGAAGGTTTCTAAAACTCAACGAATAGTCCCTCTCCTGGTGCTCCGGTTTGACTTTCCGTCTGCTTTACTATCAAACTCCCAACTTGGAGAGACAGCCCTTTTAACCTCTTGGTTCGCACAGGTTGCCAATTTGGCAGAGGATGAAAGGGAAGAGGGAGAACCAATGAGAGAGTAGCTGTTAGGCATTTGGACGGGCACATATCACTGTAATTTCCCAGCAGGAAGAAGTATTAACCAAATTCTCAGCCACACACCAGGAACCAGTATAGGTCCTGAACCAAAATTTTGGACTTGCGGTCAGCTCACCAAAAACGAGTTGAAAAAAGGAGCTCAGGGGCACAGCAATTCACAAACTGGCCGAGTAATAAAGGACAACTATCGTCCAAAAATCTGTTGAGGGAACGCAACGAGGCGGACTTGAAAGCGAGGCAGAATAGCAGGAAACAGATTTCAAGAGGTACGTTGGAATCGCCTTTAAAGCACAGGAAGAGGGGCACAACTTCGACAATGATGCACTTGGCCAAAAAGGGCGTATGCGTTTTCTCCTGAATATATTCAGGAGAAAACGCATACGCCCTTTTTGGCCAAGCAAGCAAGCGGGCAATGCAAATCTGCACTACAAAGAAGTATCACTTCCCACCGGTCAAAAGGGACATCCACAAAATGTGTAAGAACAAGAAAGGCAAGACAGGCCCTGGAGAACAGGGAGCCTTGTTATGCTGATGGGCGGGATGTAAATTGCCAACTGCCTCTCTGGAGGAGTGCATTCTGTTCCCTAAAACAAGTAAAGAACAGAGCTACAGAGCCAAGGGCAGTACCAGTCTAGGGAATATACCTTGGGAAAACTGAAAATCAATAAGACAGAGCCACCCCAAAATTTAGGGCTGCACTGCATACAAGGACCTCAACTTGGATACACCTTAAGTATCCCAGAAAATATAAACATGGTTCAAAAAATTGTGGTACTTACGTACGATGGAATATCCCTCAGCCATGAAATCAATGTCATAAGACCAGTAGCAGCAAAATGGGTGGATTCAGGTACGATGATTCTAAGTGAAATAAGTCACACAGAAAAAGAAACTTATCATAAGATATCACTTATGAAGATCCTGTAAACATGGCTACACTTGAACTGAGTTAGGAAAGAGGACAGTGTCTCACATTTAGAAAACACTCTTATACCTGCTTAAGGGGGAAGGAGAGGTGGGGTGATGCATAAAACCAGAGTTTGATATAAGCACAGGTACCGTTCCAAAAACCAACTATGGAATAGACAAGACCTACACTGTCCTCAGTGAAAGGGACTCAAAACCCCATATTTCCCGCAGAGGAAAATATCTGACTAGTAAGAATCTTAAAACCTATCTATTGATATGTCTCCGTAAGGGAATCAAGTGTGTCTAGACTGGCATAAACATGGCAGCGAGAATCAGCTCAAACCCACTATAAAAAGGAATTTCAAAAACAAAACAAAAAAACTGGGAAATTCTTTACAATTCCTTCAGGGTCTCTGATGAAAGCTGGAATGACCCTATCTACAACGACAGCTGGATGTGGCATAAGGAGGGACATTTGGGACTGAGACGATTGGTGAGATTGGGTGAGCAAATGCAGACCCTTTAAAGCAATAATGCATGGCACCCATTCCATGGGTCCGAACTCTCCAGGTTGAAGGGAATATTACTACAGCTGTAACATGTGCGGGAAACCTAGAGAACAGACACACTGTGAATACGGAAGGTTTCTAAAACTCAACGAATAGTCCCTCACCTGGTGCTCCGGTTTGACTTTCCGTCTGCTTTACTATCAACCTCCCAACTTGGAGAGACAGCCCCTTTAACCTCTTGGTTCGCACAGGTTGCCAATTTGGCAGAGGATGAAAGGGAAGAGGGAGAACCAATGAGAGAGTAGCTGTTAGGCATTTGGACGGGCACATATCACTGTAATTTCCCGGCAGGAAGAAGAATTAACCAAATTCTCAGCCACCCACCGGGAACCAGTATAGGTCCTGAACCAAAATTTTGGACTTGCGGTCAGCTCACCAAAAACGAGTTGAAAAATGGAGCTCAGGGGCACAGCAATTCACAAACTGGCCGAGTAATAAAGGACAACTATCGTCCAAAAATCTGTTGAGGGAAGTCAACGAGGCGGACTTGAAAGCGAGGCAGAATAGCAGGAAACAGATTTCAAGAGGTACGTTGGAATCGCCTTTAAAGCACAGGAAGAGGGGCACAACTTCGACAATGATGCACTTGGCCAAAAAGGGCGTATGCGTTTTCTCCTGAATATATTCAGGAGAAAACGCATACGCCCTTTTTGGCCAAGCATGCAAGCGGGCAATGCAAATCTGCACTACAAAGAAGTATCACTTCCCACCGGTCAAAAGGGACATCCACAAAATGTGTAAGAACAAGAAAGGCAAGACAGGCCCTGGAGAACAGGGAGCCTTGTTATGCTGATGGGCGGGATGTAAATTGCCAACTGCCTCTCTGGAGGAGTGCATTCTGTTCCCTAAAACAAGTAAAGAACAGAGCTACAGAGCCAAGGGCACTACCAGTCTAGGGAATATACCTTGGGAAAACTGAAAATCAATAAGACAGAGCCACCCCAAAATTTAGGGCTGCACTGCATACAAGGACCTCAACTTGGATACACCTTAAGTATCCCAGAAAATATAAACATGGTTCAAAAAATTGTGGTACTTGCGTACGATGGAATATCCCTCAGCCATGAAATCAATGTCATAAGACCAGTAGCAGCAAAATGGGTGGATTCAGGTACGATGATTCTAAGTGAAATAAGTCACACAGAAAAAGAAACTTATCATAAGATATCACTTATGAAGATCCTGTAAACATGGCTACACTTGAACTGAGTTAGGAAAGAGGACAGTGTCTCACATTTAGAAAACACTCTTATACCTGCTTAAGGGGGAAGGAGAGGTGGGGTGATGCATAAAACCAGAGTTTGATATAAGCACAGGTACCGTTCCAAAAACCAACTATGGAATAGACAAGACCTACACTGTCCTCAGTGAAAGGGACTCAAAACCCCATATTTCCCGCAGAGGAAAATATCTGACTAGTAAGAATCTTAAAACCTATCTATTGATATGTCTCCGTAAGGGAATCAAGTGTGTCTAGACTGGCATAAACATGGCAGCGAGAATCAGCTCAAACCCACTATAAAAAGGAATTTCAAAAACAAAACAAAAAAACTGGGAAATTCTTTACAATTCCTTCAGGGTCTCTGATGAAAGCTGGAATGACCCTATCTACAACGACAGCTGGATGTGGCATAAGGAGGGACATTTGGGACTGAGACGATTGGTGAGATTGGGTGAGCAAATGCAGACCCTTTAAAGCAATAATGCATGGCACCCATTCCATGGGTCCGAACTCTCCAGGTTGAAGGGAATATTACTACAGCTGTAACATGTGCGGGAAACCTAGAGAACGGACACACTGTGAATACGGAAGGTTTCTAAAACTCAACGAATAGTCCCTCTCCTGGTGCTCCGGTTTGACTTTCCGTCTGCTTTACTATCAACCTCCCAACTTGGAGAGACAGCCCCTTTAACCTCTTGGTTCGCACAGGTTGCCAATTTGGCAGAGGATGAAAGGGAAGAGGGAGAACCAATGAGAGAGTAGCTGTTAGGCATTTGGACGGGCACATATCACTGTAATTTCCCGGCAGGAAGAAGAATTAACCAAATTCTCAGCCACCCACCGGGAACCAGTATAGGTCCTGAACCAAAATTTTGGACTTGCGGTCAGCTCACCAAAAACGAGTTGAAAAATGGAGCTCAGGGGCACAGCAATTCACAAACTGGCCGAGTAATAAAGGACAACTATCGTCCAAAAATCTGTTGAGGGAAGTCAACGAGGCGGACTTGAAAGCGAGGCAGAATAGCAGGAAACAGATTTCAAGAGGTACGTTGGAATCGCCTTTAAAGCACAGGAAGAGGGGCACAACTTCGACAATGATGCACTTGGCCAAAAAGGGCGTATGCGTTTTCTCCTGAATATATTCAGGAGAAAACGCATACGCCCTTTTTGGCCAAGCATGCAAGCGGGCAATGCAAATCTGCACTACAAAGAAGTATCACTTCCCACCGGTCAAAAGGGACATCCACAAAATGTGTAAGAACAAGAAAGGCAAGACAGGCCCTGGAGAACAGGGAGCCTTGTTATGCTGATGGGCGGGATGTAAATTGCCAACTGCCTCTCTGGAGGAGTGCATTCTGTTCCCTAAAACAAGTAAAGAACAGAGCTACAGAGCCAAGGGCACTGCCAGTCTAGGGAATATACCTTGGGAAAACTGAAAATCAATAAGACAGAGCCACCCCAAAATTTAGGGCTGCACTGCATACAAGGACCTCAACTTGGATACACCTTAAGTATCCCAGAAAATATAAACATGGTTCAAAAAATTGTGGTACTTACGTACGATGGAATATCTTTCAGCCATGAAATCAATGTCATAAGACCAGTAGCAGCAAAATGGGTGGATTCAGGTAAGATGATTCTAAGTGAAATAAGTCACACAGAAAAAGAAACTTATCATAAGATATCACTTATGAAGATCCTGTAAACATGGCTACACTTGAACTGAGTTAGGAAAGAGAACAGTGTCTCACATTTAGAAAACACTCTTATACCTGCTTAAGGGGGAAGGAGAGGTGGGGTGATGCATAAAACCAGAGTTTGATATACGCACAGGTACCGTTCCAAAAACCAACTATGGAATAGACAAGACCTACACCGTCCTCAGTGAAAGGGACTCAAAACCCCATATTTCCCACAGAGGAAAGTATCTGACTAGTAAGAATCTTAAAACCTATGTATTGATATGTCTCTGTAAGGGAATCAAGTGTGTCTAGACTGGCATAAACATGGCAGCGAGAATCAGCTCAAACCCACTATAAAAAGGAATTTCAAAAACAAAACAAAAAAACTGGGAAATTCTTTACAATTCCTTCAGGGTCTCTGATGAAAGCTGGAATGACCCTATCTACAACGACAGCTGTATGTGGCATAAGGAGGGACACTTGGGACTGAGATGATTGGTGAGATTGGTTGAGCAAATGCAGACCCTTTAAAGCAATAATGCATGGCACTCATTCCATGGGTCCGAACTCTCCAGGTTGAAGGGAATATTACTACAGCTATAACATGTGCGGGAAACCTAGAGAACGGACACACTGTGAATACGGAAGGTTTCTAAAACTCAACGAATAGTCCCTCTCCTGGTGCTCCGGTTTGACTTTCCGTCTGCTTTACTATCAACCTCCCAACTTGGAGAGACAGCCCCTTTAACCTCTTGGTTCGCACAGGTTGCCAATTTGGCAGAGGATGAAAGGGAAGAGGGAGAACCAATGAGAGAGTAGCTGTTAGGCATTTGGACGGGCACATATCACTGTAATTTCTTGGCCGGAAGAAGAATTAACCAAATTCTCAGCCACCCACCGGAAACCAGTATAGGTCCTGAACCAAAATTTTGGACTTGCGGTCAGCTCACCAAAAACGAGTTGAAAAATGGAGCTCAGGGGCACAGCAATTCACAAACTGGCCGAGTAATAAAGGACAACTATCGTCCAAAAATCTGTTGAGGGAAGGCAACGAGGCGGACTTGAAAGCGAGGCAGAATAGCAGGAAACAGATTTCAAGAGGTACGTTGGAATCGCCTTTAAAGCACAGGAAGAGGGGCACAACTTCGACAATGATGCACTTGGCCAAAAAGTGCGTATGCATTTTCTCCTGAATATATTCAGGAGAAAACGCATACGCCCTTTTTGGCCAAGCAAGCAAGCGGGCAATGCAAATCTGCACTACAAAGAAGTATCACTTCCCACCGGTCAAAAGGGACATCCACAAAATGTGTAAGAACAAGAAAGGCAAGACAGGCCCTGGAGAACAGGGAGCCTTGTTATGCTGATGGGCGGGATGTAAATTGCCAACTGCCTCTCTGGAGGAGTGCATTCTGTTCCCTAAAACAAGTAAAGAACAGAGCTACAGAGCCAAGGGCACTACCAGTCTAGGGAATATACCATGGGAAAACTGAAAATCAATAAGACAGAGCCACCCCAAAATTTAGGGCTGCACTGCATACAAGGACCTCAACTTGGATACACCTTAAGTATCCCAGAAAATATAAACATGGTTCAAAAAATTGTGGTACTTACGTACGATGGAATATCCCTCAGCCATGAAATCAATGTCATAAGACCAGTAGCAGCAAAATGGGTGGATTCAGGTACGATGATTCTAAGTGAAATAAGTCACACAGAAAAAGAAACTTATCATAAGATATCACTTATGAAGATCCTGTAAACATGGCTACACTTGAACTGAGTTAGGAAAGAGGACAGTGTCTCACATTTAGAAAACACTCTTTTACCTGCTTAAGGGGGAAGGAGAGGTGGAGTGATGCATAAAACCAGAGTTTGATATACGCACAGGTACCATTCCAAAAACCAACTATGGAATAGACAAGACCTACACCGTCCTCAGTGAAAGGGACTCAAAACCCCATATTTCCCGCAGAGGAAAGTATCTGACTAGTAAGAATCTTAAAACCTATGTATTGATATGTCTCCGTAAGGGAATCAAGTGTGTCTAGACTGGCATAAACATGGCAGCGAGAATCAGCTCAAACCCACTATAAAAAGGAATTTCAAAAACAAAACAAAAAAACTTGGAAATTCTTTACAATTCCTTCAGGGTCTCTGATGAAAGCTGGAATGACCCTATCTACAACGACAGCTGGATGTGGCATAAGGAGGGACACTTGGGACTGAGATGCTTGGTGAGATTGGGTGAGCAAATGCAGACCCTTTAAAGCAATAATGCATGGCACCCATTCCATGGGTCCGAACTCTCCAGGTTGAAGGGAATATTACTACAGCTATAACATGTGCGGGAAACCTAGGGAACGGACACACTGTGAATACGAAAGGTTTCTAAAACTCAACGCATAGTCCCTCTCCTGGTGCTCCGGTTTGACTTTCCGTCTGCTTTACTATCAACCTCCCAACTTGGAGAGACAGCCCCTTTAACCTCTTGGTTCGCACAGGTTGCCAATTTGGCAGAGGATGAAAGGGAAGAGGGAGAACCAATGAGAGAGTAGCTGTTAGGCATTTGGACGGGCACATATCACTGTAATTTCCCAGCAGGAAGAAGAATTAACCAAATTCTCAGCCACCCACCGGAAACCAGTATAGGTCCTGAACCAAAATTTTGGACTTGCGGTCAGCTCACCAAAAACGAGTTGAAAAATGGAGCTCAGGGGCACAGCAATTCACAAACTGGCCGAGTAATAAAGGACAACTATCGTCCAAAAATATGTTGAGGGAAGGCAACGAGGCGGACTTGAAAGCGAGGCAGAATAGCAGGAAACAGATTTCAAGAGGTATGTTGGAATCGCCTTTAAAGCACAGGAAGAGGGGCACAACTTCGACAATGATGCACTTGGCCAAAAAGGGCGTATGCGTTTTCTCCTGAATATATTCAGGAGAAAACGCATACGCCCTTTTTGGCCAAGCAAGCAAGCGGGCAATGCAAATCTGCACTACAAAGAAGTATCACTTCCCACCGGTCAAAAGGGACATCCACAAAATGTGTAAGAACAAGAAAGGCAAGACAGGCCCTGGAGAACAGGGAGCCTTGTTATGCTGATGGGCGGGATGTAAATTGCCAACTGCCTCTCTGGAGGAGTGCATTCTGTTCCCTAAAACAAGTAAAGAACAGAGCTACAGAGCCAAGGGCACTACCAGTCTAGGGAATATACCTTGGGAAAACTGAAAATCAATAAGACAGAGCCACCCCAAAATTTAGGGCTGCACTGCATACAAGGACCTCAACTTGGATACACCTTAAGTATCCCAGAAAATATAAACATGGTTCAAAAAATTGTGGTACTTACGTACGATGGAATATCCCTCAGCCATGAAAGCAATGTCATAAGACCAGTAGCAGCAAAATGGGTGGATTCAGGTACGATGATTCTAAGTGAAATAAGTCACACAGAAAAAGAAACTTATCATAAGATATCACTTATGAAGATCCTGTAAACATGGCTACACTTGAACTGAGTTAGGAGAGAGGACAGTGTCTCACATTTAGAAAACACTCTTATACCTGCTTAAGGGGGAAGGAGAGGTGGGGTGATGCATAAAACCAGAGTTTGATATAAGCACAGGTACCGTTCCAAAAACCAACTATGGAATAGACAAGACCTACACCGTCCTCAGTGAAAGGGACTCAAAACCCCATATTTCCCGCAGAGGAAAATATCTGACTAGTAAGAATCTTAAAACCTATGTATTGATATGTCTCCGTAAGGGAATCAAGTGTGTCTAGACTGGCATAAACATGGCAGCGAGAATCAGCTCAAACCCACTATAAAAAGGAATTTCAAAAACAAAACAAAAAAACTGGGAAATTCTTTACAATTCCTTCAGGGTCTCTGATGAAAGCTGGAATGACCCTATCTACAACGACAGCTGGATGTGGCATAAGGAGGGACACTTGGGACTGTGACCATTGGTGAGATTTGGCGAGCAAATGCAGACCCTTTAAAGCAATAATGCATGGCACCCATTCCATGGGTCCGAACTCTCCAGGTTGAAGGGAATATTACTACAGCTATAACATGTGCGGGAAACCTAGAGAACGGACACACTGTGAATACGGAAGGTTTCTAAAACTCAACGAATAGTCCCTCTCCTGGTGCTCCGGTTTGACTTTCCGTCTGCTTTACTATCAACCTCCCAACTTGGAGAGACAGCCCCTTTAACCTCTTGGTTCGCACAGGTTGCCAATTTGGCAGAGGATGAAAGGGAAGAGGGAGAACCAATGAGAGAGTAGCTGTTAGGCATTTGGACGGGCACATATCACTGTAATTTCCCGGCAGGAAGAAGAATTAACCAAATTCTCAGCCACCCACCGGGAACCAGTATAGTTCCTCAACCAAAATTTTGGACTTGCGGTCAGCTCACCAAAAACGAGTTGAAAAATGGAGCTCAGGGGCACAGCAATTCACAAACTGGCCGAGTAATAAAGGACAACTATCGTCCAAAAATCTGTTGAGGGAAGGCAACGAGGCGGACTTGAAAGCGAGGCAGAATAGCAGGAAACAGATTTCAAGAGGTACGTTGGAATCGCCTTTAAAGCACAGGAAGAGGGGCACAACTTCGACAATGATGCACTTGGCCAAAAAGTGCGTATGCATTTTCTCCTGAATATATTCAGGAGAAAACGCATACGCCCTTTTTGGCCAAGCAAGCAAGCGGGCAATGCAAATCTGCACTACAAAGAAGTATCACTTCCCACCGGTCAAAAGGGACATCCACAAAATGTGTAAGAACAAGAAAGGCAAGACAGGCCCTGGAGAACAGGGAGCCTTGTTATGCTGATGGGCGGGATGTAAATTGCCAACTGCCTCTCTGGAGGAGTGCATTCTGTTCCCTAAAACAAGTAAAGAACAGAGCTACAGAGCCAAGGGCACTACCAGTCTAGGGAATATACCATGGGAAAACTGAAAATCAATAAGACAGAGCCACCCCAAAATTTAGGGCTGCACTGCATACAAGGACCTCAACTTGGATACACCTTAAGTATCCCAGAAAATATAAACATGGTTCAAAAAATTGTGGTACTTACGTACGATGGAATATCCCTCAGCCATGAAATCAATGTCATAAGACCAGTAGCAGCAAAATGGGTGGATTCAGGTACGATGATTCTAAGTGAAATAAGTCACACAGAAAAAGAAACTTATCATAAGATATCACTTATGAAGATCCTGTAAACATGGCTACACTTGAACTGAGTTAGGAAAGAGGACAGTGTCTCACATTTAGAAAACACTCTTTTACCTGCTTAAGGGGGAAGGAGAGGTGGAGTGATGCATAAAACCAGAATATGATATACGCACAGGTACCATTCCAAAAACCAACTATGGAATAGACAAGACCTACACCGTCCTCAGTGAAAGGGACTCAAAACCCCATATTTCCCGCAGAGGAAAGTATCTGACTAGTAAGAATCTTAAAACCTATGTATTGATATGTCTCCGTAAGGGAATCAAGTGTGTCTAGACTGGCATAAACATGGCAGCGAGAATCAGCTCAAACCCACTATAAAAAGGAATTTCAAAAACAAAACAAAAAAACTTGGAAATTCTTTACAATTCCTTCAGGGTCTCTGATGAAAGCTGGAATGACCCTATCTACAACGACAGCTGGATGTGGCATAAGGAGGGACACTTGGGACTGAGATGCTTGGTGAGATTGGGTGAGCAAATGCAGACCCTTTAAAGCAATAATGCATGGCACCCATTCCATGGGTCCGAACTCTCCAGGTTGAAGGGAATATTACTACAGCTATAACATGTGCGGGAAACCTAGGGAACGGACACACTGTGAATACGAAAGGTTTCTAAAACTCAACGCATAGTCCCTCTCCTGGTGCTCCGGTTTGACTTTCCGTCTGCTTTACTATCAACCTCCCAACTTGGAGAGACAGCCCCTTTAACCTCTTGGTTCGCACAGGTTGCCAATTTGGCAGAGGATGAAAGGGAAGAGGGAGAACCAATGAGAGAGTAGCTGTTAGGCATTTGGACGGGCACATATCACTGTAATTTCCCAGCAGGAAGAAGAATTAACCAAATTCTCAGCCACCCACCGGAAACCAGTATAGGTCCTGAACCAAAATTTTGGACTTGCGGTCAGCTCACCAAAAACGAGTTGAAAAATGGAGCTCAGGGGCACAGCAATTCACAAACTGGCCGAGTAATAAAGGACAACTATCGTCCAAAAATCTGTTGAGGGAAGGCAACGAGGCGGACTTGAAAGCGAGGCAGAATAGCAGGAAACAGATTTCAAGAGGTACGTTGGAATCGCCTTTAAAGCACAGGAAGAGGGGCACAACTTCGACAATGATGCACTTGGCCAAAAAGGGCGTATGCGTTTTCTCCTGAATATATTCAGGAGAAAACGCATACGCCCTTTTTGGCCAAGCAAGCAAGCGGGCAATGCAAATCTGCACTACAAAGAAGTATCACTTCCCACCGGTCAAAAGGGACATCCACAAAATGTGTAAGAACAAGAAAGGCAAGACAGGCCCTGGAGAACAGGGAGCCTTGTTATGCTGATGGGCGGGATGTAAATTGCCAACTGCCTCTCTGGAGGAGTGCATTCTGTTCCCTAAAACAAGTAAAGAACAGAGCTACAGAGCCAAGGGCACTACCAGTCTAGGGAATATACCTTGGGAAAACTGAAAATCAATAAGACAGAGCCACCCCAAAATTTAGGGCTGCACTGCATACAAGGACCTCAACTTGGATACACCTTAAGTATCCCAGAAAATATAAACATGGTTCAAAAAATTGTGGTACTTACGTACGATGGAATATCCCTCAGCCATGAAAGCAATGTCATAAGACCAGTAGCAGCAAAATGGGTGGATTCAGGTACGATGATTCTAAGTGAAATAAGTCACACAGAAAAAGAAACTTATCATAAGATATCACTTATGAAGATCCTGTAAACATGGCTACACTTGAACTGAGTTAGGAGAGAGGACAGTGTCTCACATTTAGAAAACACTCTTATACCTGCTTAAGGGGGAAGGAGAGGTGGGGTGATGCATAAAACCAGAGTTTGATATAAGCACAGGGACCGTTCCAAAAACCAACTATGGAATAGACAAGACCTACACCGTCCTCAGTGAAAGGGACTCAAAACCCCATATTTCCCGCAGAGGAAAATATCTGACTAGTAAGAATCTTAAAACCTATGTATTGATATGTCTCCGTAAGGGAATCAAGTGTGTCTAGACTGGCATAAACATGGCAGCGAGAATCAGCTCAAACCCACTATAAAAAGGAATTTCAAAAACAAAACAAAAAAACTGGGAAATTCTTTACAATTCCTTCAGGGTCTCTGATGAAAGCTGGAATGACCCTATCTACAATGACAGCTGGATGTGGCATAAGGAGGGACACTTGGGACTGTGACCATTGGTGAGATTTGGCGAGCAAATGCAGACCCTTTAAAGCAATAATGCATGGCACCCATTCCATGGGTCCGAACTCTCCAGGTTGAAGGGAATATTACTACAGCTATAACATGTGCGGGAAACCTAGAGAACGGACACACTGTGAATACGGAAGGTTTCTAAAACTCAACGAATAGTCCCTCTCCTGGTGCTCCAGTTTGACTTTCCGTCTGCTTTACTATCAACCTCCCAACTTGGAGAGACAGCCCCTTTAACCTCTTGGTTCGCACAGGTTGCCAATTTGGCAGAGGATGAAAGGGAAGAGGGAGAACCAATGAGAGAGTAGCTGTTAGGCATTTGGACGGGCACATATCACTGTAATTTCCCGGCAGGAAGAAGAATTAACCAAATTCTCAGCCACCCACCGGGAACCAGTATAGTTCCTCAACCAAAATTTTGGACTTGCGGTCAGCTCACCAAAAACGAGTTGAAAAATGGAGCTCAGGGGCACAGCAATTCACAAACTGGCCGAGTAATAAAGGACAACTATCGTCCAAAAATCTGTTGAGGGAAGGCAACGAGGCGGACTTGAAAGCGAGGCAGAATAGCAGGAAACAGATTTCAAGAGGTACGTTGGAATCGCCTTTAAAGCACAGGAAGAGGGGCACAACTTCGACAATGATGCACTTGGCCAAAAAGGGCGTATGCGTTTTCTCCTGAATATATTCAGGAGAAAACGCATACGCCCTTTTTGTCCAAGCAAGCAAGCGGGCAATGCAAATCTGCACTACAAAGAAGTATCACTTCCCACCGGTCAAAAGGGACATCCACAAAATGTGTAAGAACAAGAAAGTCAAGACAGGCCCTGGAGAACAGGGAGCCTTGTTATGCTGATGGGCGGGATGTAAATTGCCAACTGCCTCTCTGGAGGAGTGCATTCTGTTCCCTAAAACAAGTAAAGAACAGAGCTACAGAGCCAAGGGCACTACCAGTCTAGGGAATATACCTTGGGAAAACTGAAAATCAATAAGACAGAGCCACCCCAAAATTTAGGGCTGCACTGCATACAAGGACCTCAACTTGGATACACCTTAAGTATCCCAGAAAATATAAACATGGTTCAAAAAATTGTGGTACTTACGTACGATGGAATATCCCTCAGCCATGAAATCAATGTCATAAGACCAGTAGCAGCAAAATGGGTGGATTCAGGTACGATGATTCTAAGTGAAATAAGTCACACAGAAAAAGAAACTTATCATAAGATATCACTTATGAAGATCCTGTAAACATGGCTACACTTGAACTGAGTTAGGAAAGAGAACAGTGTCTCACATTTAGAAAACACTCTTATACTTGCTTAACGGGGAAGGAGAGGTGGGGTGATGCATAAAACCAGAGTTTGATATACGCACAGGTACCATTCCAAAAACCAACTATGGAATAGACAAGACCTACACCGTCCTCAGTGAAAGGGACTCAAAACCCCATATTTCCCGCAGAGGAAAGTATCTGACTAGTAAGAATCTTAAAACCTATGTATTGATATGTCTCCGTAAGGGAATCAAGTGTGTCTAGACTGGCATAAACATGGCAGCGAGAATCAGCTCAAACCCACTATAAAAAGGAATTTCAAAAACAAAACAAAAAAACTTGGAAATTCTTTACAATTCCTTCAGGGTCTCTGATGAAAGCTGGAATGACCCTATCTACAACGACAGCTGGATGTGGCATAAGGAGGGACACTTGGGACTGAGATGATTGGTGAGATTGGGTGAGCAAATGCAGACCCTTTAAAGCAATAATGCATGGCACCCATTCCATGGGTCCGAACTCTCCAGGTTGAAGGGAATATTACTACAGCTATAACATGTGCGGGAAACCTAGGGAACGGACACACTGTGAATACGAAAGGTTTCTAAAACTCAACGCATAGTCCCTCTCCTGGTGCTCCGGTTTGACTTTCCGTCTGCTTTACTATCAACCTCCCAACTTGGAGAGACAGCCCCTTTAACCTCTTGGTTCGCACAGGTTGCCAATTTGGCAGAGGATGAAAGGGAAGAGGGAGAACCAATGAGAGAGTAGCTGTTAGGCATTTGGACGGGCACATATCACTGTAATTTCCCGGCAGGAAGAAGAATTAACCAAATTCTCAGCCACCCACCAGAAACCAGTATAGGTCCTGAACCAAAATTTTGGACTTGCGGTCAGCTCACCAAAAACGAGTTGAAAAATGGAGCTCAGGGGCACAGCAATTCACAAACTGGCCGAGTAATAAAGGACAACTATCGTCCAAAAATCTGTTGAGGGAAGGCAACGAGGCGGACTTGAAAGCGAGGCAGAATAGCAGGAAACAGATTTCAAGAGGTACGTTGGAATCGCCTTTAAAGCACAGGAAGAGGGGCACAACTTCGACAATGATGCACTTGGCCAAAAAGGGCGTATGCGTTTTCTCCTGAATATATTCAGGAGAAAACGCATACGCCCTTTTTGGCCAAGCAAGCAAGCGGGCAATGCAAATCTTCACTACAAAGAAGTATCACTTCCCACCGGTCAAAAGGGACATCCACAAAATGTGTAAGAACAAGAAAGGCAAGACAGGCCCTGGAGAACAGGGAGCCTTGTTATGCTGATGGGCGGGATGTAAATTGCCAACTGCCTCTCTGGAGGAGTGCATTCTGTTCCCTAAAACAAGTAAAGAACAGAGCTACAGAGCCAAGGGCACTACCAGTCTAGGGAATATACCTTGGGAAAACTGAAAATCAATAAGACAGAGCCACCCCAAAATTTAGGGCTGCACTGCATACAAGGACCTCAACTTGGATACACCTTAAGTATCCCAGAAAATATAAACATGGTTCAAAAAATTGTGGTACTTACGTACGATGGAATATCCCTCAGCCATGAAATCAATGTCATAAGACCAGTAGCAGCAAAATGGGTGGATTCAGGTACGATGATTCTAAGTGAAATAAGTCACACAGAAAAAGAAACTTATCATAAGATATCACTTATGAAGATCCTGTAAACATGGCTACACTTGAACTGAGTTAGGAAAGAGGACAGTGTCTCACATTTAGAAAACACTCTTTTACCTGCTTAAGGGGGAAGGAGAGGTGGGGTGATGCATAAAACCAGAGTTTGATATAAGCACAGGGACCGTTCCAAAAACCAACTATGGAATAGACAAGACCTACACCGTCCTCAGTGAAAGGGACTCAAAACCCCATATTTCCCGCAGAGGAAAATATCTGACTAGTAAGAATCTTAAAACCTATGTATTGATATGTCTCCGTAAGGGAATCAAGTGTGTCTAGACTGGCATAAACATGGCAGCGAGAATCAGCTCAAACCCACTATAAAAAGGAATTTCAAAAACAAAACAAAAAAACTGGGAAATTCTTTACAATTCCTTCAGGGTCTCTGATGAAAGCTGGAATGACCCTATCTACAACGACAGCTGGATGTGGCATAAGGATGGACATTTGGGACTGAGACGATTGGTGAGATTGGGTGAGCAAATGCAGACCCTTTAAAGCAATAATGCATGGCACCCATTCCATGGGTCCGAACTCTCCAGGTTGAAGGGAATATTACTACAGATATAACATGTACGGGAAACCTAGAGAACGGACACACTGTGAATACGAAAGGTTTCTAAAACTCAACAAATAGTCCCTGTCCTGGTGCTCCGGTTTGACTTTCCGTCTGCTTTACTATCAACCTCCCAACTTGGAGAGACAGCCCCTTTAACCTCTTGGTTCGAACAGGTTGCCAATTTGGCAGAGGATGAAAGGGAAGAGGGAGAACCAATGAGAGAGTAGCTGTTAGGCATTTGGACGGGCACATATCACTGTAATTTCCCGGCAGGAAGAAGAATTAACCAAATTCTCAGCCACCCACCGGGAACCAGTATAGGTCCTCAACCAAAATTTTGGACTTGCGGTCAGCTCTCCAAAATCGAGTTGAAAAATGGAGCTCAGGGGCACAGCAATTCACAAACTGACCGAGTAATAAAGGACAACTATCGTCGAAAAATCTGTTGAGGGAAGGCAACGAGGCGGACTTAAAAGCGAGGCAGAATAGCAGGAAACAGATTTCAAGAGGTACGTTGGAATCACCTTTAAAGCACAGGAAGAGGGGCACAACTTCGACAATGATGCACTTGACCAAAAAGGGCGTATGCATTTTCTCCTGAATATATTCAGGAGAAAACGCATACGCCCTTTTTGGCCAAGCAAGCAAGCGGGCAATGCAAATCTGCACTACAAAGAAGTATCACTTCCCACCGGTCAAAAGGGACATCCACAAAATGTGTAAGAACAAGAAAGGCAAGACAGGCCCTGGAGAACAGGGAGCCTTGTTATGCTGATGGGCGGGATGTAAATTGCCAACTGCCTCTCTGGAGGAGTGCATTCTGTTCCCTAAAACAAGTAAAGAACAGAGCTACAGAGCCAAGGGCACTGCCAGTCTAGGGAATATACCTTGGGAAAACTGAAAATCAATAAGACAGAGCCACCCCAAAATTTAGGGCTGCACTGCATACAAGGACCTCAACTTGGATACACCTTAAGTATCCCAGAAAATATAAACATGGTTCAAAAAATTGTGGTACTTACGTACGATGGAATATCCCTCAGCCATGAAATCAATGTCATAAGACCAGTAGCAGCAAAATGGGTGGATTCAGGTACGATGATTCTAAGTGAAATAAGTCACACAGAAAAAGAAACTTATCATAAGATATCACTTATGAAGATCCTGTAAACATGGCTACACTTGAACTGAGTTAGGAAAGAGAACAGTGTCTCACATTTAGAAAACACTCTTATACCTGCTTAAGGGGGAAGGAGAGACCTACACCGTCCTCAGTGAAAGGGACTCAAAACCCCATATTTCCCGCAGAGGAAAATATCTGACTAGTAAGAATCTTAAAACCTATGTATTGATATGTCTCCGTAAGGGAATCAAGTGTGTCTAGACTGGCATAAAGATGGCAGCGAAAATCAGCTCAAACCCACTATAAAAAGGAATTTCAAAAACAAACAAAAAAACTGGGAAATTCTTTACAATTCCTTCAGGGTCTCTGATGAAAGCTGGAATGACCCTATCTACAACGACAGCTGGATGTGGCATAAGGAGGGACACTTGGGACTGAGACGATTGGTGAGATTGGTTGAGCAAATGCAGACCCT
Source organism: Hyperoodon ampullatus (assembly GCF_949752795.1). Classification (NCBI taxonomy): domain Eukaryota; kingdom Metazoa; phylum Chordata; class Mammalia; order Artiodactyla; family Ziphiidae; genus Hyperoodon; species Hyperoodon ampullatus. The sequence goes on from NW_027640875.1 coordinate 814,115, forward strand.
TTAAAGCAATAATACATGGAACCCATTCCATGGGTCCGAACTCTCCAGGTTGAAGGGAATATTACTACAGCTATAACATGTGCGGGAAACCTAGAGAACGGACACACTGTGAATACGAAAGGTTTCTAAAACTCATCGAATAGTCCCTCTCCTGGTGCTCCGGTTTGACTTTCCGTCTGCTTTACTATCAACCTCCCAACTTGGAGAGACAGCCCCTTTAACCTCTTGGTTCGCACAGGTTGCCAATTTGGCAGAGGATGAAAGGGAAGAGGGAGAACCAATGAGAGAGTAGCTGTTAGGCATTTGGACGGGCACATATCACTGTAATTTCCCGGCAGGAAGAAGAATTAACCAAATTCTCAGCCACCCACGGGGAACCAATATAGGTCCTCAACCAAAATTTTGGACTTGCGGTCAGCTCACCAAAAACGAGTAGAAAAATGGAGCTCAGGGGCACAGCAATTCACAAACTGGCCGAGTAATAAAGGACAACTATCGTCCAAAAATCTGTTGAGGGAAGGCAACGAGGCGGACTTGAAAGCGAGGCAGAATAGCAGGAAACAGATTTCAAGAGGTACGTTGGAATCGCCTTTAAAGCACAGGAAGAGGGGCACAACTTCGACAATGATGCACTTGGCCAAAAAGGGCGTATGCGTTTTCTCCTGAATATATTCAGGAGAAAACGCATACGCCCTTTTTGGCCAAGCAAGCAAGCGGGCAATGCAAATCTGCACTACAAAGAAGTATCACTTCCCACCGGTCAAAAGGGACATCCACAAAATGTGTAAGAACAAGAAAGGCAAGACAGGCCCTGGAGAACAGGGAGCCTTGTTATGCTGATGGGCGGGATGTAAATTGCCAACTGCCTCTCTGGAGGAGTGCATTCTGTTCCCTAAAACAAGTAAAGAACAGAGCTACAGAGCCAAGGGCACTACCTGTCTAGGGAATATACCTTGGGAAAACTGAAAATCAATAAGACAGAGCCACCCCAAAATTTAGGGCTGCACTGCATACAAGGACCTCAACTTGGATACACCTTAAGTATCCCAGAAAATATAAACATGGTTCAAAAAATTGTGGGGTACTTACGTACGATGGAATATCCCTCAGCCATGAAATCAATGTCATAAGACCAGTAGCAGCAAAATGGGTGGATTCAGGTACGATGATTCTAAGTGAAATAAGTCACACAGAAAAAGAAACTTATCATAAGATATCACTTATGAAGATCCTGTAAACATGGCTACACTTGAACTGAGTTAGGAAAGAGAACAGTGTCTCACATTTAGAAAACACTCTTATACCTGCTTAAGGGGGAAGGAGAGGTGGGGTGATGCATAAAACCAGAGTTTGATATAAGCACAGGTACCGTTCCAAAAACCAACTATGGAATAGACAAGACCTACACCGTTCTCAGTGAAAGGGACTCAAAACGCCATATTTCCCGCAGAGGAAAATATCTGACTAGTAAGAATCTTAAAACCTATGTATTGATATGTCTCCGTAAGGGAATCAAGTGTGTCTAGACTGGCATAAACATGGCAGCGAGAATCAGCTCAAACCCACTATAAAAAGGAATTTCAAAAACAAAACAAAAAAACTGGGAAATTCTTTACAATTCCTTCAGGGTCTCTGATGAAAGCTGGAATGACCCTATCTACAACGACAGCTGGATGTGGCATAAGGAGGGACACTTGGGACTGAGACGATTGGTGAGATTGGGTGAGCAAATGCAGACCCTTTAAAGCAATAATGCATGGCACCCATTCCATGGGTCCGAACTCTCCAGGTTGAAGGGAATATTACTACAGCTATAACATGTGCGGGAAACTTAGAGAACGGACACACTGTGAATACGAAAGGTTTCTAAAACTCAACGAATAGTCCCTCTCCTGGTGCTCCGGTTTGACTTTCCGTCTGCTTTACTATCAACCTCCCAACTTGGAGAGACTGCCCCTTTAACCTCTTGGTTCGCACAGGTTGCCAATTTGGCAGAGGATGAAAGGGAAGAGGGAGAACCAATGAGAGAGTAGCTGTTAGGCATTTGGACGGGCACATATCACTGTAATTTCCCGGCAGGAAGAAGAATTAACCAAATTCTCAGCCACCCACCGGGAACCAGTATAGGTCCTGAACCAAAATTTTGGACTTGCGGTCAGCTCACCAAAAACGAGTTGAAAAATGGAGCTCAGGGGCACAGCAATTCACAAACTGGCCGAGTAATAAAGGACAACTATCGTCCAAAAATCTGTTGAGGGAAGGCAACGAGGCGGACTTGAAAGCGAGGCAGAATAGCAGGAAACAGATTTCAAGAGGTACGTTGGAATCGCCTTTAAAGCACAGGAAGAGGGGCACAACTTCGACAATGATGCACTTGGCCAAAAAGGGCGTATGCGTTTTCTCCTGAATATATTCAGGAGAAAACGCATACGCCCTTTTTGGCCAAGCAAGCAAGCGGGCAATGCAAATCTGCACTACAAAGAAGTATCACTTCCCACCGGTCAAAAGGGACATCCACAAAATGTGTAAGAACAAGAAAGGCAAGACAGGCCCTGGAGAACAGGGAGCCTTGTTATGCTGATGGGCGGGATGTAAATTGCCAACTGCCTCTCTGGAGGAGTGCATTCTGTTCCCTAAAACAAGTAAAGAACAGAGCTACAGAGCCAAGGGCACTACCAGTCTAGGGAATATACCTTGGGAAAACTGAAAATCAATAAGACAGAGCCACCCCAAAATTTAGGGCTGCACTGCATACAAGGACCTCAACTTGGATACACCTTAAGTATCCCAGAAAATATAAACATGGTTCAAAAAATTGTGGTACTTACGTACGATGGAATATCCCTCAGCCATGAAATCAATGTCATAAGACCAGTAGCAGCAAAATGGGTGGATTCAGGTACGATGATTCGAAGTGAAATAAGTCACACAGAAAAAGAAACTTATCATAAGATATCACTTATGAAGATCCTGTAAACATGGCTACACTTGAACTGAGTTAGGAAAGAGAACAGTGTCTCACATTTAGAAAACACTCTTATACCTGCTTAAGGGGGAAGGAGAGGTGGGGTGATGCATAAATCCAGAGTTTGATATAAGCACAGGTACCGTTCCAAAAACCAACTATGGAATAGACAAGACCTACACCGTCCTCAGTGAAAGGGACTCAAAACCCCATATTTCCCGCAGAGGAAAATATCTGACTAGTAAGAATCTTAAAACCTATGTATTGATATGTCTCTGTAAGGGAATCAAGTGTGTCTAGACTGGCATAAACATGGCAGCGAGAATCAGCTCAAACCCACTATAAAAAGGAATTTCAAAAACAAAACAAAAAAACTGGGAAATTCTTTACAATTCCTTCAGGGTCTCTGATGAAAGCTGGAATGACCCTATCTACAACGACAGCTGGATGTGGCATAAGGAGGGACACTTGCGACTGAGACGATTGGTGAGATTGGGTGACCAAATGCAGACCCTTTAAAGCAATAATGCATGGCACCCATTCCATGGGTCCGAACTCTCCAGGTTGAAGGGAATATTACTACAGCTATAACATGTGCGGGAAACCTAGAGAACGGACACACTGTGAATACGAAAGGTTTCTAAAACTCAACGAATAATCCCTCTCCTGGTGCTCCGGTTTGACTTTCCGTCTGCTTTACTATCAACCTCCCAACTTGGAGAGACAGCCCCTTTAACCTCTTGGTTCGCACAGGTTGCCAATTTGGCAGAGGATGAAAGGGAAGAGGGAGAACCAATGAGAGAGTAGCTGTTAGGCATTTGGACGGGCACATATCACTGTAATTTCCCGGCAGGAAGAAGAATTAACCAAAGTCTCAGCCACCCACCGGGAACCGGTATAGGTCCTGAACCAAAATTTTGGACTTGCGGTCAGCTCACCAAAAACGAGTTGAAAAATGGAGCTCAGGGGCACAGCAATTCACAAACTGGCCGAGTAATAAAGGACAACTATCGTCCAAAAATCTGTTGAGGGAAGGCAACGAGGCGGACTTGAAAGCGAGGCAGAATAGCAGGAAACAGATTTCAAGAGGTACGTTGGAATCGCCTTTAAAGCACAGGAAGAGGGGCACAACTTCGACAATGATGCACTTGGCCAAAAAGGGCGTATGCGTTTTCTCCTGAATATATTCAGGAGAAAACGCATACGCCCTTTTTGGCCAAGCAAGCAAGCGGGCAATGCAAATCTGCACTACAAAGAAGTATCACTTCCCACCGGTCAAAAGGGACATCCACAAAATGTGTAAGAACAAGAAAGGCAAGACAGGCCCTGGAGAACAGGGAGCCTTGTTATGCTGATGGGCGGGATGTAAATTGCCAACTGCCTCTCTGGAGGAGTGCATTCTGTTCCCTAAAACAAGTAAAGAACAGAGCTACAGAGCCAAGGGCACTACCAGTCTAGGGAATATACCTTGGGAAAACTGAAAATCAATAAGACAGAGCCACCCCAAAATTTAGGGCTGCACTGCATACAAGGACCTCAACTTGGATACACCTTAAGTATCCCAGAAAATATAAACATGGTTCAAAAAATTGTGGTACTTACGTACGATGGAATATCCCTCAGCCATGAAATCAATGTCATAAGACCAGTAGCAGCAAAATGGGTGGATTCAGGTACGATGATTCGAAGTGAAATAAGTCACACAGAAAAAGAAACTTATCATAAGATATCACTTATGAAGATCCTGTAAACATGGCTACACTTGAACTGAGTTAGGAAAGAGAACAGTGTCTCACATTTAGAAAACACTCTTATACCTGCTTAAGGGGGAAGGAGAGGTGGGGTGATGCATAAAACCAGAGTTTGATATAAGCACAGGTACCGTTCCAAAAACCAACTATGGAATAGACAAGACCTACACCGTTCTCAGTGAAAGGGACTCAAACCCCATATTTCCCGCAGAGGAAAATATCTGACTAGTAAGAATCTTAAAACCTATGTATTGATATGTCTCCGTAAGGGAATCAAGTGTGTCTAGACTGGCATAAACATGGCAGCGAGAATCAGCTCAAACCCACTATAAAAAGGAATTTCAAAAACAAAACAAAAAAACTGGGAAATTCTTTACAATTCCTTCAGGGTCTCTGATGAAAGCTGGAATGACCCTATCTACAACGACAGCTGGATGTGGCATAAGGAGGGACACTTGGGACTGAGACGATTGGTGAGATTGGGTGAGCAAATGCAGACCCTTTATAGCAATAATGCATGGCACCCATTCCATGGGTCCCAACTCTCCAGGTTGAAGGGAATATTACTACAGTTATAACATGTACGGGAAACCTAGAGAACGGACACACTGTGAATACGAAAGGTTTCTAAAACTCAACGTATAGTCCCTCTCCTGGTGCTCCGGTTTGACTTTCCATCTGCTTTACTATCAACCTCCCAACTTGGAGAGACAGCCCCTTTAACCTCCTGGTTCGCACAGGTTGCCAATTTGGCAGAGGATGAAAGGGAAGAGGGAGAACCAATGAGAGAGTAGCTGTTAGGCATTTGGACGGGCACATATCACTGTAATTTCCCGGCAGGAAGAAGAATTAACCAAATTCTCAGCCACCCACCGGGAACCAGTATAGGTCCTGAACCAAAATTTTGGACTTGCGGTCAGCTCACCAAAAACGAGTTGAAAAATGGAGCTCAGGGGCACAGCAATTCACAAACTGGCCGAGTAATAAAGGACAACTATCGTCCAAAAATCTGTTGAGGGAAGGAAACGAGGCGGACTTGAAAGCGAGGCAGAATAGCAGGAAACAGATTTCAAGAGGTACGTTGGAATCGCCTTTAAAGCACAGGAAGAGGGGCACAACTTCGACAATGATGCACTTGGCCAAAAAGGGCGTATGCGTTTTCTCCTGAATATATTCAGGAGAAAACGCATACGCCCTTTTTGGCCAAGCAAGCAAGCGTGCAATGCAAATCTGCACTACAAAGAAGTATCACTTCCCACCAGTCAAAAAGGACATCCACAAAATGTGTAAAAACCAGAAAGGCAAGAAAGGCCCTGGAGAACAGTGTGCCTTGTTATGCTGATGGGCGGGATGTACATTGCCAACTGCCTCTCTGGAGGAGTGCATTGTGTTCCCTAAAACAAGTAAACAACAGAGCTACAGAGCCAAGGGCACTACCAGTCTAGGGAATATACCTTGGGAAAACTGAAAATCAATAAGACAGAGCCACCCCAAAATTTAGGGCTGCACTGCTTACAAGGAGCTCAACTTGGGTACACCTTAAATATCCCAGGAAATATAAAAATGGTTCAAAAAATTGTGGTACTTACGTACGATGGAATATCCCTCAGCCATGAAATCAATGTCATAAGACCAGTAGCAGCAAAATGGGTGGATTCAGGTACGATGATTCTAAGTGAAATAAGTCACACAAAAATGAAACTTATCATAAGATATCACTTATGAAGATCCTGTAAACATGGCTACACTTGAACTGAGTTAGGAAAGAGAACAGTGTCTCACATTTAGAAAACACTCTTATGCCTGCTTAAGGGGGAAGGAGAGGTGGGGTGATGCATAAAACCAGAGTTTGATATAAGCACAGGTACCGTTCCAAAAACCAACTATGGAATTGACAAGACCTACACCTTCCTCAGTGAAAGGGACTCAAAACCACATATTTCCCGCAGAGGAATATATCTGACTAGTAAGAAACTTAAAACCTATGTATTGATATGTATCCGTAATGGAATCAAGTGTGTCTAGACTGGCATAAACATGGCAGCGAGAATCAGCTCAAACCCACTATAAAAAGGAATTTCAAAAACAAAACAAAAAAACTGGGAAATTCTTTAAAATTCCTTCAGGGTCTCTGATGAAAGCTGGAATGACCCTATCTACAACGACAGCTGGATGTGGTATAAGGAGGGACACTTGGGACTGTGACCATTGGTGAGATTAGGTGAGCAAATGCAGACCCTTTAAAGCAATAATGCATGGCACCCATTCCATGGGTCCGAACTCTCCAGGTTGAAGGGAATATTACTACAGCTATAACATGTGAGGGAAACCTAGAGAACGGACACACTGTGAATACGAAAGGTTTCTAAAACTCAACGAATATTCCCTCTCCTGGTGCTCCGGTTTGACTTTCCATCTGCTTTACTATCAACCTCCCAACTTGGAGAGACAGCCCCTTTAACCTCCTGGTTCGCACAGGTTGCCAATTTGGCAGAGGATGAAAGGGAAGAGGGAGAACCAATGAGAGAGTAGCTGTTAGGCATTTGGACGGTCACATATCACTCTAACTTCCCGGCAGGAAGAAGAATTTACCAAAGTCTCAGCCACCCAGCGGGAACCAGTATAGGTCCTGAAACAAAATTTTGGACTTGCGGTCAGCTCACCAAAAACGAGTTGAAAAATGGAGCTCAGGGGCACAGCAATTCACAAACTGGCCGAGTAATAAAGGACAACTATTGTCCAAAAATCTGTTGAGGGAAGGCAACGAGGCAGACTTGAAAGCGAGGCAGAATAGCAGGAAACAGATTTCAAGAGGTACGTTGGAATCGCCTTTAAAGCACAGGAAGAGGGGCACAACTTCGACAATGATGCACGTGTCTAAAAAGGGCGTATGCGTTTTCTCCTGAATATATTCAGGAGAAAACGCATACGCCCTTTTTGGCCAAGCAAGCAAGCGGGCAATGCAAATCTGCACTACAAAGAAGTATCACTTCCCACCAGTCAAAAAGGACATCCACAAAATGTGTAAAAACCAGAAAGGCAAGAAAGGCCCTGGAGAACAGGGAGCCTTGTTATGCTGATGGGCGGGATGTACATTGCCAACTGCCTCTCTGGAGGAGTGCATTGTGTTCCCTAAAACAAGTAAACAACAGAGCTACAGAGCCAAGGGCACTTCCAGTCTAGGGAATATACCTTGGGAAAACTGAAAATCAATAAGACACAGCCACCCCAAAATTTAGGGCTGCCCTGCTTACAAGGAGCTCAACTTGGGTACACCTTAAATATCCCAGGAAATATAAAAATGGTTCAAAAAATTGTGGTACTTACGTACGATGGAATATCCCTCAGCCATGAAATCAATGTCATAAGACCAGTAGCTGCAAAATGGGTGGATTCAGGTACGATGATTCTAAGTGAAATAAGTCACACAGAAAAAGAAACTTATCATAAGATATCACTTATGAAGATCCTGTAAACATGGCTACACTTGAACTGAGTTAGGAAAGAGAACAGTGTCTCACATTTAGAAAACACTCTTATGCCTGCTAAAGGGGGAAGGAGAGGTGGGGTGATGCATAAAACCAGAGTTTGATATAAGCACAGGTACCGTTCCAAAAACCAACTATGGAATAGACAAGACCTACACCTTCCTCAGTGAAAGGGACTCAAAACCCCATATTTCCCGCAGAGGAATATATCTGACTAGTAAGAAACTTAAAACCTATGTATTGATATGTATCCGTAAGGGAATCAAGTGTGTCTAGACTGGCATAAACATGGCAGCGAGAATCAGCTCAAACCCACTATAAAAAGGAATTTCAAAAACAAAACAAAAAAACTGGGAAATTCTTTAAAATTCCTTCAGGGTCTCTGATGAATGCTGGAATGACCCTATCTACAATGACAGCTGGATGTGGCATAAGGCTGGACACTTGGTACTGAGAGGATTGGTGAGATTGGGTGAACAAATGCAGACCCTTTAAAGCAATAATGCATGGCACCCATTCCATGGGTCCCAACTCTCCAGGTTGAAGGGAATATTACTACAGTTATAACATGTACGGGAAACCTAGAGAACGGACACACTGTGAATACGAAAGGTTTCTAAAACTCAACGAATAGTCCCTCTCCTGGTGCTCCGGTTTGACTTTCCGTCTGCTTTACTATCAACCTCCCAACTTGGAGAGACAGCCCCTTTAACCTCTTGGTTCGCACAGGTTTCCAATTTGGCAGAGGATGAAAGGGAAGAGGGAGAACCAATGAGAGAGTAGCTGTTAGGCATTTGGACGGGCACATATCACTGTAATTTCCCGGCAGGAAGAAGAATTAACCAAATTCTCAGCCACCCACCGGGAACCAGTATAGGTCCTGAACCAAAATTTTGGACTTGCGGTCAGCTCACCAAAAACGAGTTGAAAAATGGAGCTCAGGGGCACAGCAATTCACAAACTGGCCGAGTAATAAAGGACAACTATCGTCCAAAAATCTGTTGAGGGAAGGCAACGAGGCAGACTTGAAAGCGAGGCAGAATAGCAGGAAACAGATTTCAAGAGGTACGTTGGAATCGCCTTTAAAGCACAGGAAGAGGGGCACAACTTCGACAATGATGCACTTGGCCAAAAAGGGCGTATGCGTTTTCTCCTGAATATATTCAGGAGAAAACGCATACGCCCTTTTTGGCCAAGCAAGCAAGCGGGCAATGCAAATCTGCACTACAAAGAAGTATCACTTCCCACCGGTCAAAAGGGACATCCACAAAATGTGTAAGAACAAGAAAGGCGAGACAGGCCCTGGAGAACAGGGAGCCTTGTTATGCTGATGTGCGGGATGTAAATTGCCAACTGCCTCTCTGGAGGAGTGCATTCTGTTCCCTAAAACAAGTAAAGAACAGAGCTACAGAGCCAAGGGCACTACCAGTCTAGGGAATATACCTTGGGAAAACTGAAAATCAATAAGACAGAGCCACCCCAAAATTTAGGGCTGCACTGCATACAAGGACCTCAACTTGGATACACCTTAAGTATCCCAGAAAATATAAACATGGTTCAAAAAATTGTGGTACTTACGTACGATGGAATATCCCTCAGCCATGAAATCAATGTCATAAGACCAGTAGCAGCAAAATGGGTGGATTCAGGTACGATGATTCTAAGTGAAATAAGTCACACAGAAAAAGAAACTTATCATAAGATATCACTTATGAAGATCCTGTAAACATGGCTACACTTGAACTGAGTTAGGAAAGAGAACAGTGTCTCACATTTAGAAAACACTCTTATACCTGCTTAAGGGGGAAGGAGAGGTGGGGTGATGCATAAAACCAGAGTTTGATATAAGCACAGGTACCGTTCCAAAAACCAACTATGGAATAGACAAGACCTACACCGTTCTCAGTGAAAGGGACTCAAAACGCCATATTTCCCGCAGAGGAAAATATCTGACTAGTAAGAATCTTAAAACCTATGTATTGATATGTCTCCGTAAGGGAATCAAGTGTGTCTAGACTGGCATAAACATGGCAGCGAGAATCAGCTCAAACCCACTATAAAAAGGAATTTCAAAAACAAAACAAAAAAACTGGGAAATTCTTTACAATTCCTTCAGGGTCTCTGATGAAAGCTGGAATGACCCTATCTACAACGACAGCTGGATGTGGCATAAGGAGGGACACTTGGGACTGAGACGATTGGTGAGATTGGGTGAGCAAATGCAGACCCTTTAAAGCAATAATGCATGGCACCCATTCCATGGGTCCGAACTCTCCAGGTTGAAGGGAATATTACTACAGCTATAACATGTGCGGGAAACTTAGAGAACGGACACACTGTGAATACGAAAGGTTTCTAAAACTCAACGAATAGTCCCTCTCCTGGTGCTCCGGTTTGACTTTCCGTCTGCTTTACTATCAACCTCCCAACTTGGAGAGACTGCCCCTTTAACCTATTGGTTCGCACAGGTTGCCAATTTGGCAGAGGATGAAAGGGAAGAGGGAGAACCAATGAGAGAGTAGCTGTTAGGCATTTGGACGGGCACATATCACTGTAATTTCCCGGCAGGAAGAAGAATTAACCAAATTCTCAGCCACCCACCGGGAACCAGTATAGGTCCTGAACCAAAATTTTGGACTTGCGGTCAGCTCACCAAAAACGAGTTGAAAAATGGAGCTCAGGGGCACAGCAATTCACAAACTGGCCGAGTAATAAAGGACAACTATCGTCCAAAAATCTGTTGAGGGAAGGCAACGAGGCGGACTTGAAAGCGAGGCAGAATAGCAGGAAACAGATTTCAAGAGGTACGTTGGAATCGCCTTTAAAGCACAGGAAGAGGGGCACAACTTCGACAATGATGCACTTGGCCAAAAAGGGCGTATGCGTTTTCTCCTGAATATATTCAGGAGAAAACGCATACGCCCTTTTTGGCCAAGCAAGCAAGCGGGCAATGCAAATCTGCACTACAAAGAAGTATCACTTCCCACCGGTCAAAAGGGACATCCACAAAATGTGTAAGAACAAGAAAGGCAAGACAGGCCCTGGAGAACAGGGAGCCTTGTTATGCTGATGGGCGGGATGTAAATTGCCAACTGCCTCTCTGGAGGAGTGCATTCTGTTCCCTAAAACAAGTAAAGAACAGAGCTACAGAGCCAAGGGCACTACCAGTCTAGGGAATATACCTTGGGAAAACTGAAAATCAATAAGACAGAGCCACCCCAAAATTTAGGGCTGCACTGCATACAAGGACCTCAACTTGGATACAGCTTAAGTATCCCAGAAAATATAAACATGGTTCAAAAAATTGTGGTACTTACGTACGATGGAATATCCCTCAGCCATGAAATCAATGTCATAAGACCAGTAGCAGCAAAATGGGTGGATTCAGGTACGATGATTCTAAGTGAAATAAGTCACACAGAAAAAGAAACTTATCATAAGATATCACTTATGAAGATCCTGTAAACATGGCTACACTTGAACTGAGTTAGGAAAGAGAACAGTGTCTCACATTTAGAAAACACTCTTATGCCTGCTAAAGGGGGAAGGAGAGGTGGGGTGATGCATAAAACCAGAGTTTGATATAAGCACAGGTACCGTTCCAAAAACCAACTATGGAATAGACAAGACCTACACCTTCCTCAGTGAAAGGGACTCAAAACCCCATATTTCCCGCAGAGGAATATATCTGTCTAGTAAGAAACTTAAAACCTATGTATTGATATGTATCCGTAAGGGAATCAAGTGTGTCTAGACTGGCATAAACATGGCAGCGAGAATCAGCTCAAACCCACTATAAAAAGGAATTTCAAAAACAAAACAAAAAAACTGGGAAATTCTTTAAAATTCCTTCAGGGTCTCTGATGAATGCTGGAATGACCCTATCTACAATGACAGCTGGATGTGGCATAAGGCTGGACACTTGGTACTGAGAGGATTGGTGAGATTGGGTGAACAAATGCAGACCCTTTAAAGCAATAATGCATGGCACCCATTCCATGGGTCCCAACTCTCCAGGTTGAAGGGAATATTACTACAGTTATAACATGTACGGGAAACCTAGAGAACGGACACACTGTGAATACGAAAGGTTTCTAAAACTCAACGAATAGTCCCTCTCCTGGTGCTCCGGTTTGACTTTCCGTCTGCTTTACTATCAACCTCCCAACTTGGAGAGACAGCCCCTTTAACCTCTTGGTTCGCACAGGTTTCCAATTTGGCAGAGGATGAAAGGGAAGAGGGAGAACCAATGAGAGAGTAGCTGTTAGGCATTTGGACGGGCACATATCACTGTAATTTCCCGGCAGGAAGAAGAATTAACCAAATTCTCAGCCACCCACCGGGAACCAGTATAGGTCCTGAACCAAAATTTTGGACTTGCGGTCAGCTCACCAAAAACGAGTTGAAAAATGGAGCTCAGGGGCACAGCAATTCACAAACTGGCCGAGTAATAAAGGACAACTATCGTCCAAAAATCTGTTGAGGGAAGGCAACGAGGCAGACTTGAAAGCGAGGCAGAATAGCAGGAAACAGATTTCAAGAGGTACGTTGGAATCGCCTTTAAAGCACAGGAAGAGGGGCACAACTTCGACAATGATGCACTTGGCCAAAAAGGGCGTATGCGTTTTCTCCTGAATATATTCAGGAGAAAACGCATACGCCCTTTTTGGCCAAGCAAGCAAGCGGGCAATGCAAATCTGCACTACAAAGAAGTATCACTTCCCACCGGTCAAAAGGGACATCCACAAAATGTGTAAGAACAAGAAAGGCGAGACAGGCCCTGGAGAACAGGGAGCCTTGTTATGCTGATGTGCGGGATGTAAATTGCCAACTGCCTCTCTGGAGGAGTGCATTCTGTTCCCTAAAACAAGTAAAGAACAGAGCTACAGAGCCAAGGGCACTACCAGTCTAGGGAATATACCTTGGGAAAACTGAAAATCAATAAGACAGAGCCACCCCAAAATTTAGGGCTGCACTGCATACAAGGACCTCAACTTGGATACACCTTAAGTATCCCAGAAAATATAAACATGGTTCAAAAAATTGTGGTACTTACGTACGATGGAATATCCCTCAGCCATGAAATCAATGTCATAAGACCAGTAGCAGCAAAATGGGTGGATTCAGGTACGATGATTCTAAGTGAAATAAGTCACACAGAAAAAGAAACTTATCATAAGATATCACTTATGAAGATCCTGTAAACATGGCTACACTTGAACTGAGTTAGGAAAGAGAACAGTGTCTCACATTTAGAAAACACTCTTATACCTGCTTAAGGGGGAAGGAGAGGTGGGGTGATGCATAAAACCAGAGTTTGATATAAGCACAGGTACCGTTCCAAAAACCAACTATGGAATAGACAAGACCTACACCGTTCTCAGTGAAAGGGACTCAAAACGCCATATTTCCCGCAGAGGAAAATATCTGACTAGTAAGAATCTTAAAACCTATGTATTGATATGTCTCCGTAAGGGAATCAAGTGTGTCTAGACTGGCATAAACATGGCAGCGAGAATCAGCTCAAACCCACTATAAAAAGGAATTTCAAAAACAAAACAAAAAAACTGGGAAATTCTTTACAATTCCTTCAGGGTCTCTGATGAAAGCTGGAATGACCCTATCTACAACGACAGCTGGATGTGGCATAAGGAGGGACACTTGGGACTGAGACGATTGGTGAGATTGGGTGAGCAAATGCAGACCCTTTAAAGCAATAATGCATGGCACCCATTCCATGGGTCCGAACTCTCCAGGTTGAAGGGAATATTACTACAGCTATAACATGTGCGGGAAACTTAGAGAACGGACACACTGTGAATACGAAAGGTTTCTAAAACTCAACGAATAGTCCCTCTCCTGGTGCTCCGGTTTGACTTTCCGTCTGCTTTACTATCAACCTCCCAACTTGGAGAGACTGCCCCTTTAACCTCTTGGTTCGCACAGGTTGCCAATTTGGCAGAGGATGAAAGGGAAGAGGGAGAACCAATGAGAGAGTAGCTGTTAGGCATTTGGACGGGCACATATCACTGTAATTTCCCGGCAGGAAGAAGAATTAACCAAATTCTCAGCCACCCACCGGGAACCAGTATAGGTCCTGAACCAAAATTTTGGACTTGCGGTCAGCTCACCAAAAACGAGTTGAAAAATGGAGCTCAGGGGCACAGCAATTCACAAACTGGCCGAGTAATAAAGGACAACTATCGTCCAAAAATCTGTTGAGGGAAGGCAACGAGGCGGACTTGAAAGCGAGGCAGAATAGCAGGAAACAGATTTCAAGAGGTACGTTGGAATCGCCTTTAAAGCACAGGAAGAGGGGCACAACTTCGACAATGATGCACTTGGCCAAAAAGGGCGTATGCGTTTTCTCCTGAATATATTCAGGAGAAAACGCATACGCCCTTTTTGGCCAAGCAAGCAAGCGGGCAATGCAAATCTGCACTACAAAGAAGTATCACTTCCCACCGGTCAAAAGGGACATCCACAAAATGTGTAAGAACAAGAAAGGCAAGACAGGCCCTGGAGAACAGGGAGCCTTGTTATGCTGATGGGCGGGATGTAAATTGCCAACTGCCTCTCTGGAGGAGTGCATTCTGTTCCCTAAAACAAGTAAAGAACAGAGCTACAGAGCCAAGGGCACTTCCAGTCTAGGGAATATACCTTGGGAAAACTGAAAATCAATAAGACAGAGCCACCCCAAAATTTAGGGCTGCACTGCATACAAGGACCTCAACTTGGATACAGCTTAAGTATCCCAGAAAATATAAACATGGTTCAAAAAATTGTGGTACTTACGTACGATGGAATATCCCTCAGCCATGAAATCAATGTCATAAGACCAGTAGCAGCAAAATGGGTGGATTCAGGTACGATGATTCTAAGTGAAATAAGTCACACAGAAAAAGAAACTTATCATAAGATATCACTTATGAAGATCCTGTAAACATGGCTACACTTGAACTGAGTTAGGAAAGAGAACAGTGTCTCACATTTAGAAAACACTCTTATACCTGCTTAAGGGGGAAGGAGAGGTGGGGTGATGCATAAATCCAGAGTTTGATATAAGCACAGGTACCGTTCCAAAAACCAACTATGGAATAGACAAGACCTACACCGTCCTCAGTGAAAGGGACTCAAAACCCCATATTTCCCGCAGAGGAAAATATCTGACTAGTAAGAATCTTAAAACCTATGTATTGATATGTCTCTGTAAGGGAATCAAGTGTGTCTAGACTGGCATAAACATGGCAGCGAGAATCAGCTCAAACCCACTATAAAAAGGAATTTCAAAAACAAAACAAAAAAACTGGGAAATTCTTTACAATTCCTTCAGGGTCTCTGATGAAAGCTGGAATGACCCTATCTACAACGACAGCTGGATGTGGCATAAGGAGGGACACTTGCGACTGAGACGATTGGTGAGATTGGGTGACCAAATGCAGACCCTTTAAAGCAATAATGCATGGCACCCATTCCATGGGTCCGAACTCTCCAGGTTGAAGGGAATATTACTACAGCTATAACATGTGCGGGAAACCTAGAGAACGGACACACTGTGAATACGAAAGGTTTCTAAAACTCAACGAATAATCCCTCTCCTGGTGCTCCGGTTTGACTTTCCGTCTGCTTTACTATCAACCTCCCAACTTGGAGAGACAGCCCCTTTAACCTCTTGGTTCGCACAGGTTGCCAATTTGGCAGAGGATGAAAGGGAAGAGGGAGAACCAATGAGAGAGTAGCTGTTAGGCATTTGGACGGGCACATATCACTGTAATTTCCCGGCAGGAAGAAGAATTAACCAAAGTCTCAGCCACCCACCGGGAACCAGTATAGGTCCTGAACCAAAATTTTGGACTTGCGGTCAGCTCACCAAAAACGAGTTGAAAAATGGAGCTCAGGGGCACAGCAATTCACAAACTGGCCGAGTAATAAAGGACAACTATCATCCAAAAATCTGTTGAGGGAAGGCAACGAGGCGGACTTGAAAGCGAGGCAGAATAGCAGGAAACAGATTTCAAGAGGTACGTTGGAATCGCCTTTAAAGCACAGGAAGAGGGGCACAACTTCGACAATGATGCACTTGGCCAAAAAGGGCGTATGCGTTTTCTCCTGAATATATTCAGGAGAAAACGCATACGCCCTTTTTGGCCAAGCAAGCAAGCGGGCAATGCAAATCTGCACTACAAAGAAGTATCACTTCCCACCGGTCAAAAGGGACATCCACAAAATGTGTAAGAACAAGAAAGGCAAGACAGGCCCTGGAGAACAGGGAGCCTTGTTATGCTGATGGGCGGGATGTAAATTGCCAACTGCCTCTCTGGAGGAGTGCATTCTGTTCCCTAAAACAAGTAAAGAACAGAGCTACAGAGCCAAGGGCACTACCAGTCTAGGGAATATACCTTGGGAAAACTGAAAATCAATAAGACAGAGCCACCCCAAAATTTAGGGCTGCACTGCATACAAGGACCTCAACTTGGATACACCTTAAGTATCCCAGAAAATATAAACATGGTTCAAAAAATTGTGGTACTTACGTACGATGGAATATCCCTCAGCCATGAAATCAATGTCATAAGACCAGTAGCAGCAAAATGGGTGGATTCAGGTACGATGATTCTAAGTGAAATAAGTCACACAGAAAAAGAAACTTATCATAAGATATCACTTATGAAGATCCTGTAAACATGGCTACACTTGAACTGAGTTAGGAAAGAGAACAGTGTCTCACATTTAGAAAACACTCTTATACCTGCTTAAGGGGGAAGGAGAGGTGGGGTGATGCATAAAACCAGAGTTTGATATAAGCACAGGTACCGTTCCAAAAACCAACTATGGAATAGACAAGACCTACACCGTTCTCAGTGAAAGGGACTCAAACCCCATATTTCCCGCAGAGGAAAATATCTGACTAGTAAGAATCTTAAAACCTATGTATTGATATGTCTCCGTAAGGGAATCAAGTGTGTCTAGACTGGCATAAACATGGCAGCGAGAATCAGCTCAAACCCACTATAAAAAGGAATTTCAAAAACAAAACAAAAAAACTGGGAAATTCTTTACAATTCCTTCAGGGTCTCTGATGAAAGCTGGAATGACCCTATCTACAACGACAGCTGGATGTGGCATAAGGAGGGACACTTGGGACTGAGACGATTGGTGAGATTGGGTGAGCAAATGCAGACCCTTTATAGCAATAATGCATGGCACCCATTCCATGGGTCCCAACTCTCCAGGTTGAAGGGAATATTACTACAGTTATAACATGTACGGGAAACCTAGAGAACGGACACACTGTGAATACGAAAGGTTTCTAAAACTCAACGTATAGTCCCTCTCCTGGTGCTCCGGTTTGACTTTCCATCTGCTTTACTATCAACCTCCCAACTTGGAGAGACAGCCCCTTTAACCTCCTGGTTCGCACAGGTTGCCAATTTGGCAGAGGATGAAAGGGAAGAGGGAGAACCAATGAGAGAGTAGCGGTTAGGCATTTGGACGGGCACATATCACTGTAATTTCCCGGCAGGAAGAAGAATTAACCAAATTCTCAGCCACCCACCGGGAACCAGTATAGGTCCTGAACCAAAATTTTGGACTTGCGGTCAGCTCACCAAAAACGAGTTGAAAAATGGAGCTCAGGGGCACAGCAATTCACAAACTGGCTGAGTAATAAAGGACAACTATCGTCCAAAAATCTGTTGAGGGAAGGAAACGAGGCGGACTTGAAAGCGAGGCAGAATAGCAGGAAACAGATTTCAAGAGGTACGTTGGAATCGCCTTTAAAGCACAGGAAGAGGGGCACAACTTCGACAATGATGCACTTGGCCAAAAAGGGCGTATGCGTTTTCTCCTGAATATATTCAGGAGAAAACGCATACGCCCTTTTTGGCCAAGCAAGCAAGCGTGCAATGCAAATCTGCACTACAAAGAAGTATCACTTCCCACCAGTCAAAAAGGACATCCACAAAATGTGTAAAAACCAGAAAGGCAAGAAAGGCCCTGGAGAACAGTGTGCCTTGTTATGCTGATGGGCGGGATGTACATTGCCAACTGCCTCTCTGGAGGAGTGCATTGTGTTCCCTAAAACAAGTAAACAACAGAGCTACAGAGCCAAGGGCACTACCAGTCTAGGGAATATACCTTGGGAAAACTGAAAATCAATAAGACAGAGCCACCCCAAAATTTAGGGCTGCACTGCTTACAAGGAGCTCAACTTGGGTACACCTTAAATATCCCAGGAAATATAAAAATGGTTCAAAAAATTGTGGTACTTACGTACGATGGAATATCCCTCAGCCATGAAATCAATGTCATAAGACCAGTAGCAGCAAAATGGGTGGATTCAGGTACGATGATTCTAAGTGAAATAAGTCACACAAAAATGAAACTTATCATAAGATATCACTTATGAAGATCCTGTAAACATGGCTACACTTGAACTGAGTTAGGAAAGAGAACAGTGTCTCACATTTAGAAAACACTCTTATGCCTGCTTAAGGGGGAAGGAGAGGTGGGGTGATGCATAAAACCAGAGTTTGATATAAGCACAGGTACCGTTCCAAAAACCAACTATGGAATTGACAAGACCTACACCTTCCTCAGTGAAAGGGACTCAAAACCACATATTTCCCGCAGAGGAATATATCTGACTAGTAAGAAACTTAAAACCTATGTATTGATATGTCTCCGTAATGGAATCAAGTGTGTCTAGACTGGCATAAACATGGCAGCGAGAATCAGCTCAAACCCACTATAAAAAGGAATTTCAAAAACAAAACAAAAAAACTGGGTAATTCTTTAAAATTCCTTCAGGGTCTCTGATGAAAGCTGGAATGACCCTATCTACAACGACAGCTGGATGTGGTATAAGGAGGGACACTTGGGACTGTGACCATTGGTGAGATTAGGTGAGCAAATGCAGACCCTTTAAAGCAATAATGCATGGCACCCATTCCATGGGTCCGAACTCTCCAGGTTGAAGGGAATATTACTACAGCTATAACATGTGAGGGAAACCTAGAGAACGGACACACTGTGAATACGAAAGGTTTCTAAAACTCAACGAATATTCCCTCTCCTGGTGCTCCGGTTTGACTTTCCATCTGCTTTACTATCAACCTCCCAACTTGGAGAGACAGCCCCTTTAACCTCCTGGTTCGCACAGGTTGCCAATTTGGCAGAGGATGAAAGGGAAGAGGGAGAACCAATGAGAGAGTAGCTGTTAGGCATTTGGACGGTCACATATCACTCTAACTTCCCGGCAGGAAGAAGAATTTACCAAAGTCTCAGCCACCCAGCGGTAACCAGTATAGGTCCTGAAACAAAATTTTGGACTTGCGGTCAGCTCACCAAAAACGAGTTGAAAAATGGAGCTCAGGGGCACAGCAATTCACAAACTGGCCGAGTAATAAAGGACAACTATTGTCCAAAAATCTGTTGAGGGAAGGCAACGAGGCAGACTTGAAAGCGAGGCAGAATAGCAGGAAACAGATTTCAAGAGGTACGTTGGAATCGCCTTTAAAGCACAGGAAGAGGGGCACAACTTCGACAATGATGCACGTGTCTAAAAAGGGCGTATGCGTTTTCTCCTGAATATATTCAGGAGAAAACGCATACGCCCTTTTTGGCCAAGCAAGCAAGCGGGCAATGCAAATCTGCACTACAAAGAAGTATCACTTCCCACCAGTCAAAAAGGACATCCACAAAATGTGTAAAAACCAGAAAGGCAAGAAAGGCCCTGGAGAACAGGGAGCCTTGTTATGCTGATGGGCGGGATGTACATTGCCAACTGCCTCTCTGGAGGAGTGCATTGTGTTCCCTAAAACAAGTAAACAACAGAGCTACAGAGCCAAGGGCACTTCCAGTCTAGGGAATATACCTTGGGAAAACTGAAAATCAATAAGACACAGCCACCCCAAAATTTAGGGCTGCCCTGCTTACAAGGAGCTCAACTTGGGTACACCTTAAATATCCCAGGAAATATAAAAATGGTTCAAAAAATTGTGGTACTTACGTACGATGGAATATCCCTCAGCCATGAAATCAATGTCATAAGACCAGTAGCTGCAAAATGGGTGGATTCAGGTACGATGATTCTAAGTGAAATAAGTCACACAGAAAAAGAAACTTATCATAAGATATCACTTATGAAGATCCTGTAAACATGGCTACACTTGAACTGAGTTAGGAAAGAGAACAGTGTCTCACATTTAGAAAACACTCTTATGCCTGCTTAAGGGGGAAGGAGAGGTGGGGTGATGCATAAAACCAGAGTTTGATATAAGCACAGGTACCGTTCCAAAAACCAACTATGGAATAGCCAAGACCTACACCTTCCTCAGTGAAAGGGACTCAAAACCCCATATTTCCCGCAGAGGAATATATCTGACTAGTAAGAAACTTAAAACCTATGTATTGATATGTATCCGTAAGGGAATCAAGTGTGTCTAGACTGGCATAAACATGGCAGCGAGAATCAGCTCAAACCCACTATAAAAAGGAATTTCAAAAACAAAACAAAAAAACTGGGAAATTCTTTAAAATTCCTTCAGGGTCTCTGATGAATGCTGGAATGACCCTATCTACAATGACAGCTGGATGTGGCATAAGGCTGGACACTTGGTACTGAGAGGATTGGTGAGATTGGGTGAACAAATGCAGACCCTTTAAAGCAATAATGCATGGCACCCATTCCATGGGTCCCAACTCTCCAGGTTGAAGGGAATATTACTACAGTTATAACATGTACGGGAAACCTAGAGAACGGACACACTGTGAATACGAAAGGTTTCTAAAACTCAACGAATAGTCCCTCTCCTGGTGCTCCGGTTTGACTTTCCACCTGCTTTATTATCAACCTCCCAACTTGGAGAGACAGCCCCTTTAACCTCTTGGTTCGCACAGGTTGCCAATTTGGCAGAGGATGAAAGGGAAGAGGGAGAACCAATGAGAGAGTAGCTGTTAGGCATTTGGACGGTCACATATCACTGTAATTTCCGGCAGGAAGAAGAATTAACCAAAGTCTCAGCCCCCCACCGGGAAGCAGCATAGGTCCTGAACCAAAATTTTGGACTTGCGGTCAGCTCACCAAAAACGAGTTGAAAAAAGGAGCTCAGGAGTACAGCAATTCACAAACTGGCCGAGTAATAAAGGACAACGATCGTCCAAAAATCTGTTGAGGGAAGGCAACGAGGCGGACTTGAAAGCGAGGCAGAATAGCAGGAAACAGATTTCAAGAGGTACGTTGGAATCGCCTTTAAAGCACAGGAAGAGAGGCACAACTTCGACAATGATGCACTTGGCCAAAAAGGGCGTATGCGTTTTCTCCTGAATATATTCAGGAGAAAACGCATACGCCCTTTTTGGCCAAGCAAGCAAGCGGGCAATGCAAATCTGCACTACAAAGAAGTATCACTTCCCACCGGTTAAAAGGCACATCCACAAAATGTGTAAAAACCAGAAAGGCAAGACAGGCACTGGAGAACAGGGAGCCTTGTTATGCTGATGGGCGGAATGTAAATTGTCAACTGCCTCTCTGGAGGAGTGCATTGTGTTCCATAAAACAAGTAAAGAACAGAGCTACAGAGCCAAGGGCACTTCCAGTCTAGGGAATATACCTTGGGAAAACTGAAAATCAATAAGACAGAGCCACCCCAAAATGTAGGGCTGCACTGCTTACAAGGACCTCAACTTGGGTACACCTTAAATATCACAGGAAATATAAAAATGGTTCAAAAAATTATGGTACTTACGTACGATGGAATATCCCTCAGCCATGAAATCAATGTCATAAGACCAGTAGCAGCAAAATGGGTGGATTCAGGTACGATGATTCTAAGTGAAATAAGTCACACAGAAAAAGAAACTTATCATAAGATATCACTTATGAAGATCCTGTAAACATGGCTACACTTGAACTGAGTTAGGAAAGAGAACAGTGTCTCACATTTAGAAAGCACTCTTATGCCTGCTTAAGGGGGAAGGAGAGGTGGGGTGATGCATAAAACCAGAGTTTGATATAAGCACAGGTACCGTTCCAAAAACCAACTATGGAATAGCCAAGACCTACACCTTCCTCAGTGAAAGGGACTCAAAACCCCATATTTCCCGCAGAGGAATATATCTGACTAGTAAGAATCTTAAAACCTATGTATTGATATGTCTCCGTAAGGGAATCAAGTGTGTCTAGACTGGCATAAACATGGCAGCGAGAATCAGCTCAAACCCACTATAAAAAGGAATTTCAAAAATAAAACAAAACAACTGGGAAATTCTTTACAATTCCTTCAGGTTCTCTGATGAAACCTGGAATGACCCTATCTACAACGACAGCTGGATGTGGCATAAGGCTGGACACTTGGCACTGAGAGGATTGGTGAGATTGGGTGAGCAAATGCAGACCCTTTAAAGCAATAATGCATGGCACCCATTCCATGGTTCCCAACTCTCCCGATTGAAGGGAATATTACTACAGTTATAACATGTACGGGAAACCTAGAGAACGGACACACTGTGAATACGAAAGGTTTCTAAAACTCAACGAATAGTCCCTCTCCTGGTGCTCCGGTTTGACTTTCCACCTGCTTTACTATCAACCTCTCAACTTGGAGAGACAGCCCCTTTAACCTCCTGGTTCGCACAGGTTGCCAATTTGGCAGAGGATGAAAGGGAAGAGGGAGAACCAATGAGAGAATAGCTGTTAGGCATTTGGACGGGCACATATCACTGTAATTTCCCAGCAGGAAAAAGAATTAACAAAGTCTCAGCCACCCACCGGGAACCAGTATAGGTCCTGAACCAAAATTTTGGACTTGCGGTCAGCTCACCTAAAACGAGTTGAAAAATGGAGCTCAGGGGCACAGCAATTCACAAACTGACCGAGTAATAAAGGACAACTATCGTCCAATAATCTGTTGAGGGAAGGCAACGAGGCGGACTTGAAAGCGAGGCAGAATAGCAGGAAACAGATTTCAAGAGGTACGTTGGAATCGCCTTTAAAGCACAGGAAGAGGGGCACAACTTCGACAATGATGCACTTGGCCAAAAAGTGTGTATGCGTTTTCTCTTGAATATATTCAGGAGAAAACGCATACGCCCTTTTTGGCCAAGCAAGCAAGCGGGCAATGCAAATTTGCACTACAAAGAAGAATCACTTCCCACCGGTCAAAAGGGACATCCACAAAATGTGTAAAAACCAGAAAGGCAAGACAGGCCCTGGAGAACAGGGAGTCTTGTAATGCTGATGGGCGGGATGTAAATTGCCAACTCCCTCACTGGAGGAGTACATTGTGTTCCCTAAAACAAGTAAAGAACAGAGCTACAGAGCCAAGGGCACTTCCAGTCTAGGGAATATACCTTGGGAAAACTGAAAATCAATAAGACACAGCCACCCCAAAATTTAGGGCTGCACTGCTTACAAGGACCTCAACTTGGGTACACCTTAAATATCCCAGGAAATACAAAAATGGTTCAAAAAATTGTGGTACTTACGTACGATGGAATATGCCTCAGCCATGAAATCAATGTCATAAGACCAGTAGCAACAAAATGGGTGGATTCAGGTATGATGATTCTAAGTGAAATAAGTCACAGAGAAAAAGAAACTTATCATAAGATATCACTTATGAAGATCCTGTAAACATGGCTACACTTGAACTGAGTTAGGAAAGAGAACAGTGTCTCACATTTAGAAAACACTCTTATGCCTGCTTAAGGGGGAAGGAGAGGTGGGGTGATGCATAAAACCAGAGTTTGATATAAGCACAGGTACCATTCCAAAAACCAACTATGGAATAGACAAGACCTACACCTTCCTCAGTGAAAGGGACTGAAAACCCCATATTTCCCGAAGAGGAATATATCTGACTAGTAAGAATCTTAAAACCTATATATTGATATGTCTCCATAAGGGAATCAAGTGTGTCTAGACTGGCATAAACATGGCAGCGAGAATCAGCTCAAACCCACTATAAAAAGGAATTTCAAAAACAAAACAAAAAAACTGGGAAATTCTTTGTAATTTCTTCAGGGTCTCTGATGAAACCTGGAATGACCCTATCTACAATGACAGCTGGATGTGGCATAAGGCTGGACACTTGGGACTAAGTGGATTGGTGACATTGGGTGAACAAATGCAGACCCTTTAAAGCAATAATGCATGGCACCCATTCCATGGGTCCCAACTCTCCAGGTTGAAGGGAATATTACTACAGTTATAACATGTACGGGAAACCTAGAGAACGGACACACTGTGAATACGAAAGGTTTCTAAAACTCAACGAATAGTCCCTCTCCTGGTGCTTCGGTTTGACTTTCCATCTGCTTTACTATCAACCTCCCAACTTGGAGAGACAGCCCCTTTAACCTCCTGGTTCGCACAGGTTGCCACTTTGGCAGAGGATGAAAGGGAAGAGGGAGAACCAATGAGAGAATAGCTGTTAGGCATTTGGACGGGCACATATCACTGTAATTTTCCGGCAGGATGAAGAATTAACCAAAGTCTCAGCCACCCACAGGGAACCAGTATCGGTCCTGAACCAAAATATTGGACTTGCGGTCAGCTCACCTAAAACGAGGTGAAAAATGGAGCTCAGGGGCACAGCAATTCACAAACTGGCCAAGTAATAAAGGACAACTATCGTCCAAAAATCTGTTGAGGGAAGGCAACGAGGCAGACTTGAAAGCGAGGCAGAATAGCAGGATACAGATTTCAAGAGGTACGTTGGAATCGCCTTTAAAGCACAGGAAGATGGGCACAACTTCGACAATGATGCACTTGGCCAAACAGGGCGTATGCGTTTTCACCTGAATATATTCAGGAGAAAACGCATACGCCCTTTTTGGCCAAGCAAGCAAGCGGGCAATGCAAATCTGCACTACAAAGAAGTATCACTTCCCACCGGTCAAAAGTGACATCCACAAAATGTGTAAGAACAAGAAAGGCAAGACAGGCCCTGGAGAACAGGGAGCCTTGTTATGCTGATGGGCGGGATGTAAATTGCCAACTGCCTCTCTGGAGGAGTGCATTCTGTTCCCTAAAACAAGTAAAGAACAGAGCTACAGAGCCAAGGGCACTACCAGTCTAGGGAATATACCTTGGGAAAACTGAAAATCAATAAGACAGAGCCACCCCAAAATTTAGGGCTGCACTGCATACAAGGACCTCAACTTGGATACACCTTAAGTATCCCAGAAAATATAAACATGGTTCAAAAAATTGTGGTACTTACATACGATGGAATATCCCTCAGCCATGAAATCAATGTCATAAGACCAGTAGCAGCAAAATGGGTGGATTCAGGTACGATGATTCTAAGTGAAATAAGTCACACAGAAAAAGAAATTTATCATAAGATATCACTTATGAAGATCCTGTAAACATGGCTACACTTGAACTGAGTTAGGAAAGAGAACAGTGTCTCACATTTAGAAAACACTCTTATACCTGCTTAAGGGGGAAGGAGAGGTGGGGTGATGCATAAAACCAGAGTTTGATATAAGCACAGGTACCGTTCCAAAAACCAACTATGGAATAGACAAGACCTACACCGTCCTCAGTGAAAGGGACTCAAAACCCCATATTTCCCGCAGAGGAAAATATCTGACTAGTAAGAATCTTAAAACCTATGTATTGATATGTCTCCGTAAGGGAATCAAGTGTGTCTAGACTGGCATAAACATGGCAGCGAGAATCAGCTCAAACCCACTATAAAAAGGAATTTCATAAACAAAACAAAAAAACTGGGAAATTCTTTACAATTCCTTCAGGGTCTCTGATGAAAGCTGGAATGACCCTATCTACAACGACAGCTGGATGTGGCATAAGGAGGGACACTTGGGACTGAGACGATTGGTGAGATTGGGTGAGCAAATGCAGACCCTTTAAAGCAATAATGCATGGCACCCATTCCATGGGTCCGAACTCTCCAGGTTGAAGGGAATATTACTACAGCTATAACATGTGCGGGAAACCTAGAGAACGGACACACTGTGAATACGAAAGGTTTCTAAAACTCAACGAATAGTCCCTCTCCTGGTGCTCCGGTTTGACTTTCCGTCTGCTTTACTATCAACCTCCCAACTTGGAGAGACAGCCCCTTTAACCTCTTGGTTCGCACAGGTTGCCAATTTGGCAGAGGATGAAAGGGAAGAGGGAGAACCAATGAGAGAGTAGCTGTTAGGCATTTGGACGGGCACATATCACTGTAATTTCCCGGCAGGAAGAAGAATTAACCAAATTCTCAGCCACCCACCGGGAACCAGTATAGGTCCTGAACCAAAATTTTGGACTTGCGGTCAGCTCACCAAAAACGAGTTGAAAAATGGAGCTCAGGGGCACAGCAATTCACAAACTGGCCGAGTAATAAAGGACAACTATCGTCCAAAAATCTCTTGAGGGAAGGCAACGAGGCGGACTTGAAAGCGAGGCAGAATAGCAGGAAACAGATTTCAAGAGGTACTTTGGAATCGCCTTTAAAGCACAGGAAGAGGGGCACAACTTCGACAATGATGCACTTGGCCAAAAAGGGCGTATGCGTTTTCTCCTGAATATATTCAGGAGAAAACGCATACGCCCTTTTTGGCCAAGCAAGCAAGCGGGCAATGCAAATCTGCACTACAAAGAAGTATCACTTCCCACCGGTCAAAAGGGACATCCACAAAATGTGTAAGAACAAGAAAGGCAAGACAGGCCCTGGAGAACAGGGAGCCTTGTTATGCTGATGGGCGGGATGTAAATTGCCAACTGCCTCTCTGGAGGAGTGCATTCTGTTCCCTAAAACAAGTAAAGAACAGAGCTACAGAGCCAAGGGCACTACCAGTCTAGGGAATATACCTTGGGAAAACTGAAAATCAATAAGACAGAGCCACCCCAAAATTTAGGGCTGCACTGCATACAAGGACCTCAACTTGGATACACCTTAAGTATCCCAGAAAATATAAACATGGTTCAAAAAATTGTGGTACTTACGTACGATGGAATATCCCTCAGCCATGAAATCAATGTCATAAGACCAGTAGCAGCAAAATGGGTGGATTCAGGTATGATGATTCTAAGTGAAATAAGTCACACAGAAAAAGAAACTTATCATAAGATATCACTTATGAAGATCCTGTAAACATGGCTACACTTGAACTGAGTTAGGAAAGAGAACAGTGTCTCACATTTAGAAAACACTCTTATACCTGCTTAAGGGGGAAGGAGAGGTGGGGTGATGCATAAAACCAGAGTTTGATATACGCACAGGTACCGTTCCAAAAACCAACTATGGAATAGACAAGACCTACACCGTCCTCAGTGAAAGGGACTCAAAACCCCATATTTCCCGCAGAGGAAAATATCTGACTAGTAAGAATCTTAAAACCTATGTATTGATATGTCTCCGTAAGGGAATCAAGTGTGTCTAGACTGGCATAAACATGGCAGCGAGAATCAGCTCAAACCCACTATAAAAAGGAATTTCAAAAACAAAACAAAAAAACTGGGAAATTCTTTACAATTCCTTCAGGGTCTCTGATGAAAGCTGGAATGACCCTATCTACAATGACAGCTGGATGTGGCATAAGGAGGGACACTTGGGACTGAGACGATTGGTGAGATTGGGTGAGCAAATGCAGACCCTTTAAAGCAATAATGCATGGCACCCATTCCATGGGTCTGAACTCTCCAGGTTGAAGGGAATATTACTACAGCTATAACATGTGCGGGAAACCTAGAGAACGGACACACTGTGAATACGAAAGGTTTCTAAAACTCAATGAATAGTCCCTCTCCTGGTGCTCCGGTTTGATTTTCCGTCTGCTTTACTATCAACCTCCCTACTTGGAGAGACAGCCCCTTTAACCTCTTGGTTCGCACAGGTTGCCAATTTGGCAGAGGATGAAAGGGAAGAGGGAGAACCAATGAGAGAGTAGCTGTTAGGCATTTGGACGGGCACATATCACTGTAATTTCCCGGCAGGAAGAAGAATTAACCAAATTCTCAGCCACCCACCGGGAACCAGTATAGTTCCTGAACCAAAATTTTGGACTTGCGGTCAGCTCACCAAAAACGAGTTGAAAAATGGAGCTCAGGGGCACAGCAATTCACAAACTGGCCGAGTAATAAAGGACAACTATCGTCCAAAAATCTGTTGAGGGAAGGCAACGAGGCGGACTTGAAAGCGAGGCAGAATAGCAGGAAACAGATTTCAAGAGGTACGTTGGAATCGCCTTTAAAGCACAGGAAGATGGGCACAACTTCGACAATGATGCACTTGGCCATAAAGGGCGTATGCGTTTTCTCCTGAATATATTCAGGAGAAAACGCACACGCCCTTTTTGGCCAAGCAAGCAAGCGGGCAATGCAAATCTGCACTACAAAGAAGTATCACTTCCCACCGGTCAAAAGGGACATCCACAAAATGTGTAAGAACAAGAAAGGCAAGACAGGCCCTGGAGAACAGGGAGCCTTGTTATGCTGATGGGCGGGATGTAAATTGCCAACTGCCTCTCTGGAGGAGTGCATTCTGTTCCCTAAAACAAGTAAAGAACAGAGCTACAGAGCCAAGGGCATTACCAGTCTAGGGAATATACCTTGGGAAAACTGAAAATCAATAAGACAGAGCCACCCCAAAATGTAGGGCTGCACTGCATACAAGGACCTCAACTTGGATACACCTTAAGTATCCCAGAAAATATAAACATGGTTCAAAAAATTGTGGTACTTACGTACGATGGAATATCCCTCAGCCATGAAATCAATGTCATAAGACCAGTAGCAGCAAAATGGGTGGGTTCAGGTACGATGATTCTAAGTGAAATAAGTCACACAGAAAAAGAAACTTATCATAAGATATCACTTATGAAGATCCTGTAAACATGGCTACACTTGAACTGAGTTAGGAAAGAGAACAGTGTCTCACATTTAGAAAACACTCTTATACCTGCTTAAGGGGGAAGGAGAGGTGGGGTGATGCATAAAACCAGAGTTTGATATAAGCACAGGTACCGTTCCAAAAACCAACTATGGAATAGACAAGACCTACACCGTCCTCAGTGAAAGGGACTCAAAACCCCATATTTCCCGCAGAGGAAAATATCTGACTAGTAAGAATCTTAAAACCTATGTATTGATATGTCTCCGTAAGGGAATCAAGTGTGTCTAGACTGGCATAAACATGGCAGCGAGAATCAGCTCAAACCCACTATAAAAAGGAATTTCAAAAACAAAACAAAAAAACTGGGAAATTCTTTACAATTCCTTCAGGGTCTCTGATGAAAGCTGGAATGACCCTATCTACAACGACAGCTGGATGTGGCATAAGGAGGGACACTTGGGACTGAGACGATTGGTGAGATTTGGCGAGCAAATGCAGACCCTTTAAAGCAATAATGCATGGCACCCATTCCATGGGTCCGAACTCTCCAGGTTGAAGGGAATATTACTACAGCTATAACATGTGCGGGAAACCTAGAGAACGGACACACTGTGAATACGAAAGGTTTCTAAAACTCAACGAATAGTCCCTCTCCTGGTGCTCCGGTTTGACTTTCCATCTGCTTTACTATCAACCTCCCAACTTGGAGAGACAGCCCCTTTAACCTCTTGGTTCGCACAGGTTTCCAATTTGGCAGAGGATGAAAGGGAAGAGGGAGAACCAATGAGAGAGTAGCTGTTAGGCATTTGGACGGGCACATATCACTGTAATTTCCCGGCAGGAAGAAGAATTAACCAAATTCTCAGCCACCCACCGGGAACCAGTATAGGTCCTGAACCAAAATTTTGGACTTGCGGTCAGCTCACCAAAAACGAGTTGAAAAATGGAGCTCAGGGGCACAGCAATTCACAAACTGGCCGAGTAATAAAGGACAACTATCGTCCAAAAATCTGTTGAGGGAAGGCAACGAGGCAGACTTGAAAGCGAGGCAGAATAGCAGGAAACAGATTTCAAGAGGTACGTTGGAATCGCCTTTAAAGCACAGGAAGAGGGGCACAACTTCGACAATGATGCACTTGGCCAAAAAGGGCGTATGCGTTTTCTCCTGAATATATTCAGGAGAAAACGCATACGCCCTTTTTGGCCAAGCAAGCAAGCGGGCAATGCAAATCTGCACTACAAAGAAGTATCACTTCCCACCGGTCAAAAGGGACATCCACAAAATGTGTAAGAACAAGAAAGGCGACACAGGCCCTGGAGAACAGGGAGCCTTGTTATGCTGATGTGCGGGATGTAAATTGCCAACTGCCTCTCTGGAGGAGTGCATTCTGTTCCCTAAAACAAGTAAAGAACAGAGCTACAGAGCCAAGGGCACTACCAGTCTAGGGAATATACCTTGGGAAAACTGAAAATCAATAAGACAGAGCCACCCCAAAATTTAGGGCTGCACTGCATACAAGGACCTCAACTTGGATACACCTTAAGTATCCCAGAAAATATAAACATGGTTCAAAAAATTGTGGTACTTACGTACGATGGAATATCCCTCAGCCATGAAATCAATGTCATAAGACCAGTAGCAGCAAAATGGGTGGATTCAGGTACGATGATTCTAAGTGAAATAAGTCACACAGAAAAAGAAACTTATCATAAGATATCACTTATGAAGATCCTGTAAACATGGCTACACTTGAACTGAGTTAGGAAAGAGAACAGTGTCTCACATTTAGAAAACACTCTTATACCTGCTTAAGGGGGAAGGAGAGGTGGGGTGATGCATAAAACCAGAGTTTGATATAAGCACAGGTACCGTTCCAAAAACCAACTATGGAATAGACAAGACCTACACCGTTCTCAGTGAAAGGGACTCAAAACGCCATATTTCCCGCAGAGGAAAATATCTGACTAGTAAGAATCTTAAAACCTATGTATTGATATGTCTCCGTAAGGGAATCAAGTGTGTCTAGACTGGCATAAACATGGCAGCGAGAATCAGCTCAAACCCACTATAAAAAGGAATTTCAAAAACAAAACAAAAAAACTGGGAAATTCTTTACAATTCCTTCAGGGTCTCTGATGAAAGCTGGAATGACCCTATCTACAACGACAGCTGGATGTGGCATAAGGAGGGACACTTGGGACTGAGACGATTGGTGAGATTGGGTGAGCAAATGCAGAGCCTTTAAAGCAATAATGCATGGCACCCATTCCATGGGTCCGAACTCTCCAGGTTGAAGGGAATATTACTACAGCTATAACATGTGCGGGAAACTTAGAGAACGGACACACTGTGAATACGAAAGGTTTCTAAAACTCAACGAATAGTCCCTCTCCTGGTGCTCCGGTTTGACTTTCCGTCTGCTTTACTATCAACCTCCCAACTTGGAGAGACTGCCCCTTTAACCTCTTGGTTCGCACAGGTTGCCAATTTGGCAGAGGATGAAAGGGAAGAGGGAGAACCAATGAGAGAGTAGCTGATAGGCATTTGGACGGGCACATATCACTGTAATTTCCCGGCAGGAAGAAGAATTAACCAAAGTCTCAGCCACCCACCGGGAACCAGTATAGGTCCTGAACCAAAATTTTGGACTTGCGGTCAGCTCACCAAAAACGAGTTGAAAAATGGAGCTCAGGGGCACAGCAATTCACAAACTGGCCGAGTAATAAAGGACAACTATCGTCCAAAAATCTGTTGAGGGAAGGCAACGAGGCGGACTTGAAAGCGAGGCAGAATAGCAGGAAACAGATTTCAAGAGGTACGTTGGAATCGCCTTTAAAGCACAGGAAGAGGGGCACAACTTCGACAATGATGCACTTGGCCAAAAAGGGCGTATGCGTTTTCTCCTGAATATATTCAGGAGAAAACGCATACGCCAGTTTTGGCCAAGCAAGCAAGCGGGCAATGCAAATCTGCACTACAAAGAAGTATCACTTCCCACCGGTCAAAAGGGACATCCACAAAATGTGTAAGAACAAGAAAGGCAAGACAGGCCCTGGAGAACAGGGAGCCTTGTTATGCTGATGGGCGGGATGTAAATTGCCAACTGCCTCTCTGGAGGAGTGCATTCTGTTCCCTAAAACAAGTAAAGAACAGAGCTACAGAGCCAAGGGCACTACCAGTCTAGGGAATATACCTTGGGAAAACTGAAAATCAATAAGACAGAGCCACCCCAAAATTTAGGGCTGCACTGCATACAAGGACCTCAACTTGGATACACCTTAAGTATCCCAGAAAATATAAACATGGTTCAAAAAATTGTGGTACTTACGTACGATGGAATATCCCTCAGCCATGAAATCAATGTCATAAGACCAGTAGCAGCAAAATGGGTGGATTCAGGTACGATGATTCTAAGTGAAATAAGTCACACAGAAAAAGAAACTTATCATAAGATATCACTTATGAAGATCCTGTAAACATGGCTACACTTGAACTGAGTTAGGAAAGAGAACAGTGTCTCACATTTAGAAAACACTCTTATACCTGCTTAAGGGGGAAGGATAGGTGGGGTGATGCATAAATCCAGAGTTTGATATAAGCACAGGTACCGTTCCAAAAACCAACTATGGAATAGACAAGACCTACACCGTCCTCAGTGAAAGGGACTCAAAACCCCATATTTCCCGCAGAGGAAAATATCTGACTAGTAAGAATCTTAAAACGTATGTATTGATATGTCTCTGTAAGGGAATCAAGTGTGTCTAGACTGGCATAAACATGGCAGCGAGAATCAGCTCAAACCCACTATAAAAAGGAATTTCAAAAACAAAACAAAAAAACTGGGAAATTCTTTACAATTCCTTCAGGGTCTCTGATGAAAGCTGGAATGACCCTATCTACAACGACAGCTGGATGTGGCATAAGGAGGGACACTTGCGACTGAGACGATTGGTGAGATTGGGTGACCAAATGCAGACCCTTTAAAGCAATAATGCATGGCACCCATTCCATGGGTCCGAACTCTCCAGGTTGAAGGGAATATTACTACAGCTATAACATGTGCGGGAAACCTAGAGAACGGACACACTGTGAATACGAAAGGTTTCTAAAACTCAACGAATAATCCCTCTCCTGGTGCTCCGGTTTGACTTTCCGTCTGCTTTACTATCAACCTCCCAACTTGGAGAGACAGCCCCTTTAACCTCTTGGTTCGCACAGGTTGCCAATTTGGCAGAGGATGAAAGGGAAGAGGGAGAACCAATGAGAGAGTAGCTGATAGGCATTTGGACGGGCACATATCACTGTAATTTCCCGGCAGGAAGAAGAATTAACCAAAGTCTCAGCCACCCACCGGGAACCAGTATAGGTCCTGAACCAAAATTTTGGACTTGCGGTCAGCTCACCAAAAACGAGTTGAAAAATGGAGCTCAGGGGCACAGCAATTCACAAACTGGCCGAGTAATAAAGGACAACTATCGTCCAAAAATCTGTTGAGGGAAGGCAACGAGGCGGACTTGAAAGCGAGGCAGAATAGCAGGAAACAGATTTCAAGAGGTACGTTGGAATCGCCTTTAAAGCACAGGAAGAGGGGCACAACTTCGACAATGATGCACTTGGCCAAAAAGGGCGTATGCGTTTTCTCCTGAATATATTCAGGAGAAAACGCATACGCCCTTTTTGGCCAAGCAAGCAAGCGGGCAATGCAAATCTGCACTACAAAGAAGTATCACTTCCCACCGGTCAAAAGGGACATCCACAAAATGTGTAAGAACAAGAAAGGCAAGACAGGCCCTGGAGAACAGGGAGCCTTGTTATGCTGATGGGCGGGATGTAAATTGCCAACTGCCTCTCTGGAGGAGTGCATTCTGTTCCCTAAAACAAGTAAAGAACAGAGCTACAGAGCCAAGGGCACTACCAGTCTAGGGAATATACCTTGGGAAAACTGAAAATCAATAAGACAGAGCCACCCCAAAATTTAGGGCTGCACTGCATACAAGGACCTCAACTTGGATACACCTTAAGTATCCCAGAAAATATAAACATGGTTCAAAAAATTGTGGTACTTACGTACGATGGAATATCCCTCAGCCATGAAATCAATGTCATAAGACCAGTAGCAGCAAAATGGGTGGATTCAGGTACGATGATTCTAAGTGAAATAAGTCACACAGAAAAAGAAACTTATCATAAGATATCACTTATGAAGATCCTGTAAACATGGCTACACTTGAACTGAGTTAGGAAAGAGAACAGTGTCTCACATTTAGAAAACACTCTTATACCTGCTTAAGGGGGAAGGAGAGGTGGGGTGATGCATAAAACCAGAGTTTGATATAAGCACAGGTACCGTTCCAAAAACCAACTATGGAATAGACAAGACCTACACCGTTCTCAGTGAAAGGGACTCAAACCCCATATTTCCCGCAGAGGAAAATATCTGACTAGTAAGAATCTTAAAACCTATGTATTGATATGTCTCCGTAAGGGAATCAAGTGTGTCTAGACTGGCATAAACATGGCAGCGAGAATCAGCTCAAACCCACTATAAAAAGGAATTTCAAAAACAAAACAAAAAAACTGGGAAATTCTTTACAATTCCTTCAGGGTCTCTGATGAAAGCTGGAATGACCCTATCTACAACGACAGCTGGATGTGGCATAAGGAGGGACACTTGGGACTGAGACGATTGGTGAGATTGGGTGAGCAAATGCAGACCCTTTATAGCAATAATGCATGGCACCCATTCCATGGGTCCGAACTCTCCAGGTTGAAGGGAATATTACTACAGTTATAACATGTACGGGAAACCTAGAGAACGGACACACTGTGAATACGAAAGGTTTCTAAAACTCAACGTATAGTCCCTCTCCTGGTGCTCCGGTTTGACTTTCCATCTGCTTTACTATCAACCTCCCAACTTGGAGAGACAGCCCCTTTAACCTCCTGGTTCGCACAGGTTGCCAATTTGGCAGAGGATGAAAGGGAAGAGGGAGAACCAATGAGAGAGTAGCTGTTAGGCATTTGGACGGGCACATATCACTGTAATTTCCCGGCAGGAAGAAGAATTAACCAAATTCTCAGCCACCCACCGGGAACCAGTATAGGTCCTGAACCAAAATTTTGGACTTGCGGTCAGCTCACCAAAAACGAGTTGAAAAATGGAGCTCAGGGGCACAGCAATTCACAAACTGGCCGAGTAATAAAGGACAACTATCGTCCAAAAATCTGTTGAGGGAAGGAAACGAGGCGGACTTGAAAGCGAGGCAGAATAGCAGGAAACAGATTTCAAGAGGTACGTTGGAATCGCCTTTAAAGCACAGGAAGAGGGGCACAACTTCGACAATGATGCACTTGGCCAAAAAGGGCGTATGCGTTTTCTCCTGAATATATTCAGGAGAAAACGCATACGCCCTTTTTGGCCAAGCAAGCAAGCGTGCAATGCAAATCTGCACTACAAAGAAGTATCACTTCCCACCAGTCAAAAAGGACATCCACAAAATGTGTAAAAACCAGAAAGGCAAGAAAGGCCCTGGAGAACAGTGTGCCTTGTTATGCTGATGGGCGGGATGTAAATTGCCAACTGCCTCTCTGGAGGAGTGCATTGTGTTCCCTAAAACAAGTAAACAACAGAGCTACAGAGCCAAGGGCACTACCAGTCTAGGGAATATACCTTGGGAAAACTGAAAATCAATAAGACAGAGCCACCCCAAAATTTAGGGCTGCACTGCTTACAAGGAGCTCAACTTGGGTACACCTTAAATATCCCAGGAAATATAAAAATGGTTCAAAAAATTGTGGTACTTACGTACGATGGAATATCCCTCAGCCATGAAATCAATGTCATAAGACCATTAGCAGCAAAATGGGTGGATTCAGGTACGATGATTCTAAGTGAAATAAGTCACACAAAAAAAGAAACTTATCATAAGATATCACTTATGAAGATCCTGTAAACATGGCTACACTTGAACTGAGTTAGGAAAGAGAACAGTGTCTCACATTTAGAAAACACTCTTATGCCTGCTTAAGGGGGAAGGAGAGGTGGGGTGATGCATAAAACCAGAGTTTGATATAAGCACAGGTACCGTTCCAAAAACCAACTATGGAATTGACAAGACCTACACCTTCCTCAGTGAAAGGGACTCAAAACCACATATTTCCCGCAGAGGAATATATCTGACTAGTAAGAAACTTAAAACCTATGTATTGATATGTCTCCGTAATGGAATCAAGTGTGTCTAGACTGGCATAAACATGGCAGCGAGAATCAGCTCAAACCCACTATAAAAAGGAATTTCAAAAACAAAACAAAAAAACTGGGAAATTCTTTAAAATTCCTTCAGGGTCTCTGATGAAAGCTGGAATGACCATATCTACAACGACAGCTGGATGTGGTATAAGGAGGGACACTTGGGACTGTGACCATTGGTGAGATTAGGTGAGCAAATGCAGACCCTTTAAAGCAATAATGCATGGCACCCATTCCATGGGTCCGAACTCTCCAGGTTGAAGGGAATATTACTACAGCTATAACATGTGAGGGAAACCTAGAGAACGGACACACTGTGAATACGAAAGGTTTCTAAAACTCAACGAATATTCCCTCTCCTGGTGCTCCGGTTTGACTTTCCATCTGCTTTACTATCAACCTCCCAACTTGGAGAGACAGCCCCTTTAACCTCCTGGTTCGCACAGGTTGCCAATTTGGCAGAGGATGAAAGGGAAGAGGGAGAACCAATGAGAGAGTAGCTGTTAGGCATTTGGACGGTCACATATCACTCTAACTTCCCGGCAGGAAGAAGAATTTACCAAAGTCTCAGCCACCCAGCGGGAACCAGTATAGGTCCTGAAACAAAATTTTGGACTTGCGGTCAGCTCACCAAAAACGAGTTGAAAAATGGAGCTCAGGGGCACAGCAATTCACAAACTGGCCGAGTAATAAAGGACAACTATTGTCCAAAAATCTGTTGAGGGAAGGCAACGAGGCAGACTTGAAAGCGAGGCAGAATAGCAGGAAACAGATTTCAAGAGGTACGTTGGAATCGCCTTTAAAGCACAGGAAGAGGGGCACAACTTCGACAATGATGCACGTGTCTAAAAAGGGCGTATGCGTTTTCTCCTGAATATATTCAGCAGAAAACGCATACGCCCTTTTTGGCCAAGCAAGCAAGCGGGCAATGCAAATCTGCACTACAAAGAAGTATCACTTCCCACCAGTCAAAAAGGACATCCACAAAATGTGTAAAAACCAGAAAGGCAAGAAAGGCCCTGGAGAACAGGGAGCCTTGTTATGCTGATGGGCGGGATGTACATTGCCAACTGCCTCTCTGGAGGAGTGCATTGTGTTCCCTAAAACAAGTAAACAACAGAGCTACAGAGCCAAGGGCACTTCCAGTCTAGGGAATATACCTTGGGAAAACTGAAAATCAATAAGACACAGCCACCCCAAAATTTAGGGCTGCCCTGCTTACAAGGAGCTCAACTTGGGTACACCTTAAATATCCCAGGAAATATAAAAATGGTTCAAAAAATTGTGGTACTTACGTACGATGGAATATCCCTCAGCCATGAAATCAATGTCATAAGACCAGTAGCTGCAAAATGGGTGGATTCAGGTACGATGATTCTAAGTGAAATAAGTCACACAGAAAAAGAAACTTATCATAAGATATCTCTTATGAAGATCCTGTAAACATGGCTACACTTGAACTGAGTTAGGAAAGAGAACAGTGTCTCACATTTAGAAAACACTCTTATGCCTGCTTAAGGGGGAAGGAGAGGTGGGGTGATGCATAAAACCAGAGTTTGATATAAGCACAGGTACCGTTCCAAAAACCAACTATGGAATAGACAAGACCTACACCTTCCTCAGTGAAAGGGACTCAAAACCCCATATTTCCCGCAGAGGAATATATCTGACTAGTAAGAAACTTAAAACCTATGTATTGATATGTATCCGTAAGGGAATCAAGTGTGTCTAGACTGGCATAAACATGGCAGCGAGAATCAGCTCAAACCCACTATAAAAAGGAATTTCAAAAACAAAACAAAAAAACTGGGAAATTCTTTAAAATTCCTTCAGGGTCTCTGATGAATGCTGGAATGACCCTATCTACAATGACAGCTGGATGTGGCATAAGGCTGGACACTTGGTACTGAGAGGATTGGTGAGATTGGGTGAACAAATGCAGACCCTTTAAAGCAATAATGCATGGCACCCATTCCATGGGTCCCAACTCTCCAGGTTGAAGGGAATATTACTACAGTTATAACATGTACGGGAAACCTAGAGAACGGACACACTGTGAATACGAAAGGTTTCTAAAACTCAACGAATAGTCCCTCTCCTGGTGCTCCGGTTTGACTTTCCACCTGCTTTACTATCAACCTCCCAACTTGGAGAGACAGCCCCTTTAACCTCTTGGTTCGCACAGGTTGCCAATTTGGCAGAGGATGAAAGGGAAGAGGGAGAACCAATGAGAGAGTAGCTGTTAGGCATTTGGACGGGCACATATCACTGTAATTTCCCGGCAGGAAGAAGAATTAACCAAATTCTCAGCCACCCACCGGAAACCAGTATAGGTCCTGAACCAAAATTTTGGACTTGCGGTCAGCTCACCAAAAACGAGTTGAAAAATGGAGCTCAGGGGCACAGCAATTCACAAACTGGCCGAGTAATAAAAGACAACTATTGTCCAAAAATATGTTGAGGGAAGGCAACGAGGCGGACTTGAAAGCGAGGCAGAATAGCAGGAAACAGATTTCAAGAGGTACGTTGGAATCGCCTTTAAAGCACAGGAAGAGGGGCACAACTTCGACAATGATGCACTTGGCCAAAAAGGGCGTATGCGTTTTCTCCTGAATATATTCAGGAGAAAACGCATACGCCCTTTTTGGCCAAGCAAGCAAGCGGGCAATGCAAATCTGCACTACAAAGAAGTATCACTTCCCACCGGTCAAAAGGGACATCCACAAAATGTGTAAGAACAAGAAAGGCAAGACAGGCCCTGGAGAACAGGGAGCCTTGTTATGCTGATGGGCGGGATGTAAATTGCCAACTGCCTCTCTGGAGGAGTGCATTCTGTTCCCTAAAACAAGTAAAGAACAGAGCTACAGAGCCAAGGGCACTACCAGTCTAGGGAATATACCTTGGGAAAACTGAAAATCAATAAGACAGAGCCACCCCAAAATTTAGGGCTGCACTGCATACAAGGACCTCAACTTGGATACACCTTAAGTATCCCAGAAAATATAAACATGGTTCAAAAAATTGTGGTACTTACGTACGATGGAATATCCCTCAGCCATGAAATCAATGTCATAAGACCAGTAGCAGCAAAATGGGTGGATTCAGGTACGATGATTCTAAGTGAAATAAGTCACACAGAAAAAGAAACTTATCATAAGATATCACTTATGAAGATCCTGTAAACATGGCTACACTTGAACTGAGTTAGGAAAGAGGACATTGTCTCACATTTAGAAAACACTCTTTTACCTGCTTAAGGGGGAAGGAGAGGTGGGGTGATGCATAAAACCAGAGTTTGATATAAGCACAGGGACCGTTCCAAAAACCAACTATGGAATAGACAAGACCTACACCGTCCTCAGTGAAAGGGACTCAAAACCCCATATTTCCCGCAGAGGAAAATATCTGACTAGTAAGAATCTTAAAACCTATGTATTGATATGTCTCCGTAAGGGAATCAAGTGTGTCTAGACTGGCATAAACATGGCAGCGAGAATCAGCTCAAACCCACGATAAAAAGGAATTTCAAAAACAAAACAAAAAAACTGGGAAATTCTTTACAATTCCTTCAGGGTCTCTGATGAAAGCTGGAATGACCCTATCTACAACGACAGCTGGATGTGGCATAAGGAGGGACATTTGGGACTGAGACGATTGGTGAGATTGGGTGAGCAAATGCAGACCCTTTAAAGCAATAATGCATGGCACCCATTCCATGGGTCCGAACTCTCCAGGTTGAAGGGAATATTACTACAGATATAACATGTGCGGGAAACCTAGGGAACGGACACACTGTGAATACGAAAGGTTTCTAAAACTCAACGCATAGTCCCTCTCCTGGTGCTCCGGTTTGACTTTCCGTCTGCTTTACTATCAACCTCCAACTTGGAGAGACAGCCCCTTTAACCTCTTGGTTCGCACAGGTTGCCAATTTGGCAGAGGATGAAAGGGAAGAGGGAGAACCAATGAGAGAGTAGCTGTTAGGCATTTGGACGGGCACATATCACTGTAATTTCCCGGCAGGAAGAAGAATTAACCAAATTCTCAGCCACCCACCGGGAACCAGTATAGGTCCTGAACCAAAATTTTGGACTTGCGGTCAGCTCACCAAAAACGAGTTGAAAAATGGAGCTCAGGGGCACAGCAATTCACAAACTGGCCGAGTAATAAAGGACAACTATCGTCCAAAAATCTGTTGAGGGAACGCAACGAGGCGGACTTGAAAGCGAGGCAGAATAGCAGGAAACAGATTTCAAGAGGTACGTTGGAATCGCCTTTAAAGCACAGGAAGAGGGGCACAACTTCGACAATGATGCACTTGGCCAAAAAGGGCGTATGCGTTTTCTCCTGAATATATTCAGGAGAAAACGCATACGCCCTTTTTGGCCAAGCAAGCAAGCGGGCAATGCAAATCTGCACTACAAAGAAGT
Source organism: Hyperoodon ampullatus (assembly GCF_949752795.1). NCBI lineage: Eukaryota > Metazoa > Chordata > Mammalia > Artiodactyla > Ziphiidae > Hyperoodon > Hyperoodon ampullatus. The sequence continues at coordinate 854,851 of NW_027640875.1, forward strand.
ATCACTTCCCACCGGTCAAAAGGGACATCCACAAAATGTGTAAGAACAAGAAAGGCAAGACAGGCCCTGGAGAACAGGGAGCCTTGTTATGCTGATGGGCGGGATGTAAATTGCCAACTGCCTCTCTGGAGGAGTGCATTCTGTTCCCTAAAACAAGTAAAGAACAGAGCTACAGAGTCAAGGGCACTGCCAGTCTAGGGAATATACCTTGGGAAAACTGAAAATCAATAAGACAGAGCCACCCCAAAATTTAGGGCTGCACTGCATACAAGGACCTCAACTTGGATACACCTTAAGTATCCCAGAAAATATAAACATGGTTCAAAAAATTGTGGTACTTACGTACGATGGAATATCTTTCAGCCATGAAATCAATGTCATAAGACCAGTAGCAGCAAAATGGGTGGATTCAGGTAAGATGATTCTAAGTGAAATAAGTCACACAGAAAAAGAAACTTATCATAAGATATCACTTATGAAGATCCTGTAAACATGGCTACACTTGAACTGAGTTAGGAAAGAGAACAGTGTCTCACATTTAGAAAACACTCTTATACCTGCTTAAGGGGGAAGGAGAGACCTACACCGTCCTCAGTGAAAGGGACTCAAAACCCCATATTTCCCGCAGAGGAAAATATCTGACTAGTAAGAATCTTAAAACCTATGTATTGATATGTCTCCGTAAGGGAATCAAGTGTGTCTAGACTGGCATAAACATGGCAGCGAAAATCAGCTCAAACCCACTATAAAAAGGAATTTCAAAAACAAAACAAAAAAACTGGGAAATTCTTTACAATTCCTTCAGGGTCTCTGATGAAAGCTGGAATGACCCTATCTACAACGACAGCTGGATGTGGCATAAGGAGGGACACTTGGGACTGAGACGATTCGTGAGATTGGGTGAGCAAATGCAGACCCTTTAAAGCAATAATGCATGGCACCCATTCCATGGGTCCGAACTCTCCAGGTTGAAGGGAATATTACTACAGCTATAACATGTGCGGGAAACTTAGAGAACGGACACACTGTGAATACGAAAGGTTTCTAAAACTCAACGAATAGTCCCTCTCCTGGTGCTCCGGTTTGACTTTCCGTCTGCTTTACTATCAACCTCCCAACTTGGAGAGACTGCCCCTTTAACCTCTTGGTTCGCACAGGTTGCCAATTTGGCAGAGGATGAAAGGGAAGAGGGAGAACCAATGAGAGAGTAGCTGTTAGGCATTTGGACGGGCACATATCACTGTAATTTCCCGGCAGGAAGAAGAATTAACCAAATTCTCAGCCACCCACCAGGAACCAGTATAGGTCCTGAACCAAAATTTTGGACTTGCGGTCAGCTCACCAAAAACGAGTTGAAAAATGGAGCTCAGGGGCACAGCAATTCACAAACTGGCCGAGTAATAAAGGACAACTATCGTCCAAAAATCTGTTGAGGGAAGGCAACGAGGCGGACTTGAAAGCGAGGCAGAATAGCAGGAAACAGATTTCAAGAGGTACGTTGGAATCGCCTTTAAAGCACAGGAAGAGGGGCACAACTTCGACAATGATGCACTTGGCCAAAAAGGGCGTATGCGTTTTCTCCTGAATATATTCAGGAGAAAACGCATACGCCCTTTTTGGCCAAGCAAGCAAGCGGGCAATGCAAATCTGCACTACAAAGAAGTATCACTTCCCACCGGTCAAAAGGGACATCCACAAAATGTGTAAGAACAAGAAAGGCAAGACAGGCCCTGGAGAACAGGGAGCCTTGTTATGCTGATGGGCGGGATGTAAATTGCCAACTGCCTCTCTGGAGGAGTGCATTCTGTTCCCTAAAACAAGTAAAGAACAGAGCTACAGAGCCAAGGGCACTACCAGTCTAGGGAATATACCTTGGGAAAACTGAAAATCAATAAGACAGAGCCACCCCAAAATTTAGGGCTGCACTGCATACAAGGACCTCAACTTGGATACACCTTAAGTATCCCAGAAAATATAAACATGGTTCAAAAAATTGTGGTACTTACGTACGATGGAATATCCCTCAGCCATGAAATCAATGTCATAAGACCAGTAGCAGCAAAATGGGTGGATTCAGGTACGATGATTCTAAGTGAAATAAGTCACACAGAAAAAGAAACTTATCATAAGATATCACTTTTGAAGATCCTGTAAACATGGCTACACTTGAACTGAGTTAAGAAAGAGAACAGTGTCTCACATTTAGAAAACACTCTTATACCTGCTTAAGGGGGAAGGAGAGGTGGGGTGATGCATAAATCCAGAGTTTGATATAAGCACAGGTACCGTTCCAAAAACCAACTATGGAATAGACAAGACTTACACCGTCCTCAGTGAAAGGGACTCAAAACCCCATATTTCCCGCAGAGGAAAATATCTGACTAGTAAGAATCTTAAAACCTATGTATTGATATGTCTCTGTAAGGGAATCAAGTGTGTCTAGACTGGCATAAACATGGCAGCGAGAATCAGCTCAAACCCACTATAAAAAGGAATTTCAAAAACTAAACAAAAAAACTGGGAAATTCTTTACAATTCCTTCAGGGTCTCTGATGAAAGCTGGAATGACCCTATCTACAACGACAGCTGGATGTGGCATAAGGAGGGACACTTGCGACTGAGACGATTGGTGAGATTGGGTGACCAAATGCAGACCCTTTAAAGCAATAATGCATGGCACCCATTCCATGGGTCCGAACTCTCCAGGTTGAAGGGAATATTACTACAGCTATAACATGTGCGGGAAACCTAGAGAACGGACACACTGTGAATACGAAAGGTTTCTAAAACTCAACGAATAATCCCTCTCCTGGTGCTCCGGTTTGACTTTCCGTCTGCTTTACTATCAACCTCCCAACTTGGAGAGACAGCCCCTTTAACCTCTTGGTTCGCACAGGTTGCCAATTTGGCAGAGGATGAAAGGGAAGAGGGAGAACCAATGAGAGAGTAGCTGATAGGCATTTGGACGGGCACATATCACTGTAATTTCCCGGCAGGAAGAAGAATTAACCAAAGTCTCAGCCACCCACCGGGAACCAGTATAGGTCCTGAACCAAAATTTTGGACTTGCGGTCAGCTCACCAAAAACGAGTTGAAAAATGGAGCTCAGGGGCACAGCAATACACAAACTGGCCGAGTAATAAAGGACAACTATCGTCCAAAAATCTGTTGAGGGAAGGCAACGAGGCGGACTTGAAAGCGAGGCAGAATAGCAGGAAACAGATTTCAAGAGGTACGTTGGAATCGCCTTTAAAGCACAGGAAGAGGGGCACAACTTCGACAATGATGCACTTGGCCAAAAAGGGCGTATGCGTTTTCTCCTGAATATATTCAGGAGAAAACGCATACGCCCTTTTTGGCCAAGCAAGCAAGCGGGCAATGCAAATCTGCACTGCAAAGAAGTATCACTTCCCACCGGTCAAAAGGGACATCCACAAAATGTGTAAGAACAAGAAAGGCAAGACAGGCCCTGGAGAACAGGGAGCCTTGTTATGCTGATGGGCGGGATGTAAATTGCCAACTGCCTCTCTGGAGGAGTGCATTCTGTTCCCTAAAACAAGTAAAGAACAGAGCTACAGAGCCAAGGGCACTACCAGTCTAGGGAATATACCTTGGGAAAACTGAAAATCAATAAGACAGAGCCACCCCAAAATTTAGGGCTGCACTGCATACAAGGACCTCAACTTGGATACACCTTAAGTATCCCAGAAAATATAAACATGGTTCAAAAAATTGTGGTACTTACGTACGATGGAATATCCCTCAGCCATGAAATCAATGTCATAAGACCAGTAGCAGCAAAATGGGTGGATTCAGGTACGATGATTCTAAGTGAAATAAGTCACACAGAAAAAGAAACTTATCATAAGATATCACTTATGAAGATCCTGTAAACATGGCTACACTTGAACTGAGTTAGGAAAGAGAACAGTGTCTCACATTTAGAAAACACTCTTATACCTGCTTAAGGGGGAAGGAGAGGTGGGGTGATGCATAAAACCAGAGTTTGATATAAGCACAGGTACCGTTCCAAAAACCAACTATGGAATAGACAAGACCTACACCGTCCTCAGTGAAAGGGACTCAAAACCCAATATTTCCCACAGAGGAAAATATCTGACTAGTAAGAATCTTAAAACCTATGTATTGATATGTCTCCGTAAGGGAATCAAGTGTGTCTAGACTGGCATAAACATGGCAGCGAGAATCAGCTCAAACCCACTATAAAAATGAATTTCAAAAACAAAACAAAAAAACTGGGAAATTCTTTACAATTCCTTCAGGGTCTCTGATGAAAGCTGGAATGACCCTATCTACAACGACATCTGGATGTGGCATAAGGAGGGACACTTGCGACTGAGACGATTGGTGAGACTGGGTGAGCAAATGCAGACCCTTTAAAGCACAAATGCCTGGCACCCATTCCATGGGTCTGAACTCTCCAGGTTGAAGGGAATATTACTACAGCTATAACATGTGCGGGAAACCTAGAGAACGGACACACTGTGAATACGGAAGGTTTCTAAAACTCAACGAATAGTCCCTCTCCTGGTGCTCCGGTTTGACTTTCCGTCTGCTTTACTATCAACCTCCCAACTTGGAGAGACAGCCCCTTTAACCTCTTGGTTCGCACAGGTTGCCAATTTGGCAGAGGATGAAAGGGAAGAGGGAGAACCAATGAGAGAGTAGCTGTTAGGCATTTGGACGGGCACATATCACTGTAATTTCCCGGCAGGAAGAAGAATTAACCAAATTCTCAGCCACCCACCGGGAACCAGTATAGGTCCTGAACCAAAATTTTGGACTTGCGGTCAGCTCACCAAAAACGAGTTGAAAAATGGAGCTCAGGGGCACAGCAATTCACAAACTGGCCGAGTAATAAAGGACAACTATCGTCCAAAAATCTGTTGAGGGAAGGCAACGAGGCGGACTTGAAAGCGAGGCAGAATAGCAGGAAACAGATTTCAAGAGGTACGTTGGAATCGCCTTTAAAGCACAGGAAGAGGGGCACAACTTCGACAATGATGCACTTGGCCAAAAAGGGCGTATGCGTTTTCTCCTGAATATATTCAGGAGAAAACGCATACGCCCTTTTTGGCCAAGCAAGCAAGCGGGCAATGCAAATCTGCACTACAAAGAAGTATCACTTCCCACCGTTCAAAAGGGACATCCACAAAATGTGTAAGAACAAGAAAGGCAAGACAGGCCCTGGAGAACAGGGAGCCTTGTTATGCTGATGGGCGGGATGTAAATTGCCAACTGCCTCTCTGGAGGAGTGCATTCTGTTCCCTAAAACAAGTAAAGAACAGAGCTACAGAGCCAAGGGCACTACCAGTCTAGGGAATATACCTTGGGAAAACTGAAAATCAATAAGACAGAGCCACCCCAAAATTTAGGGCTGCACTGCATACAAGGACCTCAACTTGGATACACCTTAAGTATCCCAGAAAATATAAACATGGTTCAAAAAATTGTGGTACTTAGGTACGATGGAATATCCCTCAGCCATGAAATCAATGTCATAAGACCAGTAGCAGCAAAATGGGTGGATTCAGGTACGATGATTCTAAGTGAAATAAGTCACACAGAAAAAGAAACTTATCATAAGATATCACTTATGAAGATCCTGTAAACATGGCTACACTTGAACTGAGTTAGGAAAGAGAACAGTGTCTCACATTTAGAAAACACTCTTATACCTGCTTAAGGGGGAAGGAGAGGTGGGGTGATGCATAAAACCAGAGTTTGATATAAGCACAGGTACCGTTCCAAAAACCAACTATGGAATAGACAAGACCTACACCGTCCTCAGTGAAAGGGACTCAAAACACCATATTTCCCGCAGAGGAATATATCTGACTAGTAAGAATCTTAAAACCTATGTATTGATATGTCTCTATAAGGGAATCAAGTGTGTCTAGACTGGCATAAACATGGCAGCGAGAATCAGCTCAAACCCACTATAAAAAGGAATTTCAAAAACAAAACAAAAAAACTGGGAAATTCTTTAAAATTCCTTCAGGGTCTCTGATGAAAGCTGGAATGACCCTATCTACAACGACAGCTGGATGTGGTATAAGGAGGGACACTTGGGACTGTGACCATTGGTGAGATTAGGTGAGCAAATGCAGACCCTTTAAAGCAATAATGCATGGCACCCATTCCATGGGTCCGAACTCTCCAGGTTGAAGGGAATATTACTACAGCTATAACATGTGAGGGAAACCTAGAGAACGGACACACTGTGAATACGAAAGGTTTCTAAAACTCAACGAATATTCCCTCTCCTGGTGCTCCGGTTTGACTTTCCATCTGCTTTACTATCAACCTCCCAACTTGGAGAGACAGCCCCTTTAACCTCCTGGTTCGCACAGGTTGCCAATTTGGCAGAGGATGAAAGGGAAGAGGGAGAACCAATGAGAGAGTAGCTGTTAGGCATTTGGACGGTCACATATCACTCTAACTTCCCGGCAGGAAGAAGAATTTACCAAAGTCTCAGCCACCCAGCGGGAACCAGTATAGGTCCTGAAACAAAATTTTGGACTTGCGGTCAGCTCACCAAAAACGAGTTGAAAAATGGAGCTCAGGGGCACAGCAATTCACAAACTGGCCGAGTAATAAAGGACAACTATTGTCCAAAAATCTGTTGAGGGAAGGCAACGAGGCAGACTTGAAAGCGAGGCAGAATAGCAGGAAACAGATTTCAAGAGGTACGTTGGAATCGCCTTTAAAGCACAGGAAGAGGGGCACAACTTCGACAATGATGCACGTGTCTAAAAAGGGCGTATGCGTTTTCTCCTGAATATATTCAGGAGAAAACGCATACGCCCTTTTTGGCCAAGCAAGCAAGCGGGCAATGCAAATCTGCACTACAAAGAAGTATCACTTCCCACAAGTCAAAAAGGACATCCACAAAATGTGTAAAAACCAGAAAGGCAAGAAAGGCCCTGGAGAACAGGGAGCCTTGTTATGCTGATGGGCGGGATGTACATTGCCAACTGCCTCTCTGGAGGAGTGCATTGTGTTCCCTAAAACAAGTAAACAACAGAGCTACAGAGCCAAGGGCACTTCCAGTCTAGGGAATATACCTTGGGAAAACTGAAAATCAATAAGACACAGCCACCCCAAAATTTAGGGCTGCCCTGCTTACAAGGAGCTCAACTTGGGTACACCTTAAATATCCCAGGAAATATAAAAATGGTTCAAAAAATTGTGGTACTTACGTACGATGGAATATCCCTCAGCCATGAAATCAATGTCATAAGACCAGTAGCTGCAAAATGGGTGGATTCAGGTACGATGATTCTAAGTGAAATAAGTCACACAGAAAAAGAAACTTATCATAAGATATCTCTTATGAAGATCCTGTAAACATGGCTACACTTGAACTGAGTTAGGAAAGAGAACAGTGTCTCACATTTAGAAAACACTCTTATGCCTGCTTAAGGGGGAAGGAGAGGTGGGGTGATGCATAAAACCAGAGTTTGATATAAGCACAGGTACCGTTCCAAAAACCAACTATGGAATAGACAAGACCTACACCTTCCTCAGTGAAAGGGACTCAAAACCCCATATTTCCCGCAGAGGAATATATCTGACTAGTAAGAAACTTAAAACCTATGTATTGATATGTATCCGTAAGGGAATCAAGTGTGTCTAGACTGGCATAAACATGGCAGCGAGAATCAGCTCAAACCCACTATAAAAAGGAATTTCAAAAACAAAACAAAAAAACTGGGAAATTCTTTAAAATTCCTTCAGGGTCTCTGATGAATGCTGGAATGACCCTATCTACAATGACAGCTGGATGTGGCATAAGGCTGGACACTTGGTACTGAGAGGATTGGTGAGATTGGGTGAACAAATGCAGACCCTTTAAAGCAATAATGCATGGCACCCATTCCATGGGTCCCAACTCTCCAGGTTGAAGGGAATATTACTACAGTTATAACATGTACGGGAAACCTAGAGAACGGACACACTGTGAATACGAAAGGTTTCTAAAACTCAACGAATAGTCCCTCTCCTGGTGCTCCGGTTTGACTTTCCACCTGCTTTACTATCAACCTCCCAACTTGGAGAGACAGCCCCTTTAACCACCTGGTTCGCACAGGTTGCCAATTTGGCAGAGGATGAAAGGGAAGAGGGAGAACCAATGAGAGAGTAGCTGTTAGGCATTTGGACGGTCACATATCACTGTAATTTCCGGCAGGAAGAAGAATTAACCAAAGTCTCAGCCCCCCACTGGGAAGCAGCATAGGTCCTGAACCAAAATTTTGGACTTGCGGTCAGCTCACCAAAAACGAGTTGAAAAAAGGAGCTCAGGAGTACAGCAATTCACAAACTGGCCGAGTAATAAAGGACAACGATCGTCCAAAAATCTGTTGAGGGAAGGCAACGAGGCGGACTTGAAAGCGAGGCAGAATAGCAAGAAACAGATTTCAAGAGGTACGTTGGAATCGCCTTTAAAGCACAGGAAGAGAGGCACAACTTCGACAATGATGCACTTGGCCAAAAAGGGCGTATGCGTTTTCTCCTGAATATATTCAGGAGAAAACGCATACGCCCTTTTTGGCCAAGCAAGCAAGCGGGCAATGCAAATCTGCACTACAAAGAAGTATCACTTCCCACCGGTTAAAAGGCACATCCACAAAATGTGTAAAAACCAGAAAGGCAAGACAGGCACTGGAGAACAGGGAGCCTTGTTATGCTGATGGGCGGAATGTAAATTGTCAACTGCCTCTCTGGAGGAGTGCATTGTGTTCCATAAAACAAGTAAAGAACAGAGCTACAGAGCCCAGGGCACTTCCAGTCTAGGGAATATACCTTGGGAAAACTGAAAATCAATAAGACAGAGCCACCCCAAAATGTAGGGCTGCACTGCTTACAAGGACCTCAACTTGGGTACACCTTAAATATCCCAGGAAATATAAAAATGGTTCAAAAAATTATGGTACTTACGTACGATGGAATATCCCTCAGCCATGAAATCAATGTCATAAGACCAGTAGCAGCAAAATGGGTGGATTCAGGTACGATGATTCTAAGTGAAATAAGTCACACAGAAAAAGAAACTTATCATAAGATATCACTTATGAAGATCCTGTAAACATGGCTACACTTGAACTGAGTTAGGAAAGAGAACAGTGTCTCACATTTAGAAAGCACTCTTATGCCTGCTTAAGGGGGAAGGAGAGGTGGGGTGATGCATAAAACCAGAGTTTGATATAAGCACAGGTACCGTTCCAAAAACCAACTATGGAATAGCCAAGACCTACACCTTCCTCAATGAAAGGGACTCAAAATCCCATATTTCCCGCAGAGGAATATATCTGACTAGTAAGAATCTTAAAACCTATGTATTGATATGTCTCCGTAAGGGAATCAAGTGTGTCTAGACTGGCATAAACATGGCAGCGAGAATCAGCTCAAACCCACTATAAAAAGGAATTTCAAAAATAAAACAAAACAACTGGGAAATTCTTTACAATTCCTTCAGGTTCTCTGATGAAACCTGGAATGACCCTATCTACAACGACAGCTGGATGTGGCATAAGGCTGGACACTTGGGACTGAGTGGATTGGTGACATTGGGTGAACAAATGCAGACCCTTTAAAGCAATAATGCATGGCACCCATTCCATGGTTCCCAACTCTCCCGATTGAAGGGAATATTACTACAGTTATAACATGTACGGGAAACCTAGAGAACGGACACACTGTGAATACGAAAGGTTTCTAAAACTCAACGAATAGTCCCTCTCCTGGTGCTCCGGTTTGACTTTCCATCTGCTTTACTATCAACCTCCCAACTTGGAGAGACAGCCCCTTTAACCTCCTGGTTCGCACAGGTTGCCACTTTGGCAGAGGATGAAAGGGAAGAGGGAGAACCAATGAGAGAATAGCTGTTAGGCATTTGGACGGGCACATATCACTGTAATTTTCCGGCAGGATGAAGAATTAACCAAAGTCTCAGCCACCCACAGGGAACCAGTATCGGTCCTGAACCAAAATATTGGACTTGCGGTCAGCTCACCTAAAACGAGGTGAAAAATGGAGCTCAGGGGCACAGCAATTCACAAACTGGCCGAGTAATAAAGGACAACTATCGTCCAAAAATCTGTTGAGGGAAGGCAACGAGGCGGACTTGAAAGCGAGGCAGAATAGCAGGATACAGATTTCAAGAGGTACGTTGGAATCGCCTTTAAAGCACAGGAAGATGGGCACAACTTCGACAATGATGCACTTGGCCAAAAAGGGCGTATGCGTTTTCTCCTGAATATATTCAGGAGAAAATGCATACGCCCTTTTTGGCCAAGCAAGCAAGCGTGCAATGCAAATCTGCACTACAAAGAAGTATCACTTCCCACCGGTCAAAAGGGACATCCACAAAATGTGTAAAAACCGGAAAGGCAAGACAGGCCCTGGAGAACAGGGAGCCTTGTTATGCTGATGGTTGGGATGTAAAGTGCCAACTGCCACTCTGGAGGAGTGCATTGTGTTCCCTAAAACAAGTAAAAAACAGAGCTACAGAGCCAAGGGCACTTCCAGTCTAGGGAAAATACCTTGGGAAAACTGAAAATCAAAAAGACACAGCCACCCCAAAATTTAGGGCTGCACTGCTTAGAAGGACCTCAACTTGGGTACACCTTAAATATCCCAGGAAATATAGAAATGGTTCAAAAAATTGTGGTACTTACGTACGATGGAATATCCCTCAGCCATGAAATCAATGTCATAAGACCAGTAGCAGCAAAATGGGTGGATTCAGGTACGATGATTCTAAGTGAAATAAGTCACACAGAAAAAGAAACTTATCATAAGATATCTCTTATGAAGATCCTGTAAACATGGCTACACTTGAACTGAGTTAGGAAAGAGAACAGTGTCTCACATTTAGAAAACACTCTTATGCCTGCTTAAGGGGGAAGGAGAGGTGGGTTGATGCATAAAACCAGAGTTTGATATAAGCACAGGTACCGTTCCAAAAACCAACTATGGAATAGACAAGACCTACACCTTCCTCAGTGAAAGGAACTCAAAACCCCATATTTCCCGCAGAGGAATATATCTGACTAGTAAGAATCTTAAAACCTATGTATTAATATGTCACCGTAAGGGAATCAAGTGTGTCTAGACTGGCATAAACATGGCAGCGAGAATCAGCTCAAACCCACTATAAAAAGGAATTTCAAAAACAAAACAAAAGAACTGGGAAATTCTTTACAATTCCTTCAGGGTCTCTGATGAAAGCTGGAATGACCCTATCTACAACGACAGCTGGATGTGGCATAAGGCTGGACACTTGGCACTGAGAGGATTGGTGAGATTGGGTGAGCAAATGCAGACCCTTAAAAGCAATAATGCATGTCACACATTCCATGGGTCCCAACTCTCCAGGTTGAAGGGAATATTACTACAGCTATAACATGTACGGGAAACCTAGAGAACGGACACACTGTGAATACGAAAGGTTTCTAAAACTCAACAAATAGTCCCTCTCCTGGTGCTCCGGTTTGACTTTCCATCTGCTTTACTATCAACCTCCCAACTTTCAGAGACAGCCCCTTTAACCTCCTGGTGCACACAGGTTGCCAATTTGGCAGAGGATGAAAGGGAAGAGGGAGAACCAATGAGAGAGTAGCTGTTAGGCATTTGGACGGGCACATATCACTGTAATTTCCCAGCAGGAAGAAGAATTAACAAAAGTCTCAGCCACCCACCGGGAACCAGTATAGGTCCTGAACCAAAATTTTGGACCTGCGGTCAGCTCACCAAAAACGAGTTGAAAAATGGAGCTCAGGGGCACAGCAATTCACAAACTGGCCGAGTAATAAAGGACAACTATCGTCCAAAAATCTGTTGAGGGAAGGCAACGAGGCGGACTTGAAAGCGAGGCAGAATAGCAGGAAACAGATTTCAAGAGGTACGTTGGAATCGCCTTTAAAGCACAGGAAGAGGGGCACAACTTCGACAATGATGCACTTGGCCAAAAAGGGCGTATGCGTTTTCTCCTGAATATATTCAGGAGAAAACGCATACGCCCTTTTTGGCCAAGAAAGCAAGCGGGTAATGCAAATCTGCACTACAAAGAAGTATCACTTCCCACCGGTCAAAAGGGACATCCACAAAATGTGTAAAATCCAGAAAGGCAAGACAGGCCCTGGAGAACATGGAGCCTTGTTATGCTGATGGGCGGGATGTAAATTGCCAACTGCCTCTCTGGAGGAGTGAATTGTGTTCCCTAAAACAAGTAAACAACAGAGCTACAGAGCCAAGGGCACTTCCAGTCTAGGGAATATACCTTGGGAAAACTGAAGATCAATAAGACAGTGCCACCCCAAAATTTAGGGCTGCACTGCTTACAAGGACCTCAACTTGGGTACACCTTAAATATCCCAGGAAATATAGAAACGGTTCAAAAAATTGTGGTACTTACGTACGATGGAATATCCCTCAGCCATGAAATCAATGTCATAAGACCAGTAGCAGCAAAATGGGTGGATTCAGGTACGATGATTCTAAGTGAAATAAGTCACACAGAAAAAGAAACTTATCATAAGATATCTCTTATGAAGATCCTGTAAACATGGCTACACTTGAACTGAGTTAGGAAAGAGAACAGTGTCTCACATTTAGAAAACACTCTTATGCCTGCTTAAGGGGGAAGGAGAGGTGGGGTGATGCATAAAACCAGAGTTTGATATAAGCACAGGTACCGTTCCAAAAACCAACTATGGAATAGACAAGACCTACACCTTCCTCAGTGAAAGGAACTCAAAACCCCATATTTCCCGCAGAGGAATATATCTGACTAGTAAGAATCTTAAAACCTATGTATTAATATGTCACCGTAAGGGAATCAAGTGTGTCTAGACTGGCATAAACATGGCAGCGAGAATCAGCTCAAACCCACTATAAAAAGGAATTTCAAAAACAAAACAAAAGAACTGGGAAATTCTTTACAATTCCTTCAGGGTCTCTGATGAAAGCTGGAATGACCCTATCTACAACGACAGCTGGATGTGGCATAAGGCTGGACACTTGGCACTGAGAGGATTGGTGAGATTGGGTGAGCAAATGCAGACCCTTAAAAGCAATAATGCATGTCACACATTCCATGGGTCCCAACTCTCCAGGTTGAAGGGAATATTACTACAGCTATAACATGTACGGGAAACCTAGAGAACGGACACACTGTGAATACGAAAGGTTTCTAAAACTCAACAAATAGTCCCTCTCCTGGTGCTCCGGTTTGACTTTCCATCTGCTTTACTATCAACCTCCCAACTTTCAGAGACAGCCCCTTTAACCTCCTGGTGCACACAGGTTGCCAATTTGGCAGAGGATGAAAGGGAAGAGGGAGAACCAATGAGAGAGTAGCTGTTAGGCATTTGGACGGGCACATATCACTGTAATTTCCCAGCAGGAAGAAGAATTAACAAAAGTCTCAGCCACCCACCGGGAACCAGTATAGGTCCTGAACCAAAATTTTGGACCTGCGGTCAGCTCACCAAAAACGAGTTGAAAAATGGAGCTCAGGGGCACAGCAATTCACAAACTGGCCGAGTAATAAAGGACAACTATCGTCCAAAAATCTGTTGAGGGAAGGCAACGAGGCGGACTTGAAAGCGAGGCAGAATAGCAGGAAACAGATTTCAAGAGGTACGTTGGAATCGCCTTTAAAGCACAGGAAGAGGGGCACAACTTCGACAATGATGCACTTGGCCAAAAAGGGCGTATGCGTTTTCTCCTGAATATATTCAGGAGAAAACGCATACGCCCTTTTTGGCCAAGAAAGCAAGCGGGTAATGCAAATCTGCACTACAAAGAAGTATCACTTCCCACCGGTCAAAAGGGACATCCACAAAATGTGTAAAATCCAGAAAGGCAAGACAGGCCCTGGAGAACATGGAGCCTTGTTATGCTGATGGGCGGGATGTAAATTGCCAACTGCCTCTCTGGAGGAGTGAATTGTGTTCCCTAAAACAAGTAAACAACAGAGCTACAGAGCCAAGGGCACTTCCAGTCTAGGGAATATACCTTGGGAAAACTGAAGATCAATAAGACAGTGCCACCCCAAAATTTAGGGCTGCACTGCTTACAAGGACCTCAACTTGGGTACACCTTAAATATCCCAGGAAATATAGAAACGGTTCAAAAAATTGTGGTACTTACGTACGATGGAATATCCCTCAGCCATGAAATCAATGTCATAAGACCAGTAGCAGCAAAATGGGTGGATTCAGGTACGATGATTCTAAGTGAAATAAGTCACACAGAAAAAGAAACTTATCATAAGATATCTCTTATGAAGATCCTGTAAACATGGCTACACTTGAACTGAGTTAGGAAAGAGAACAGTGTCTCACATTTAGAAAACACTCTTATGCCTGCTTAAGGGGGAAGGAGAGGTGGGGTGATGCATAAAACCAGAGTTTGATATAAGCACAGGTACCGTTCCAAAAACCAACTATGGAATAGACAAGACCTACACCTTCCTCAGTGAAAGGGACTCAAAACCCCATATTTCCCACAGAGGAATATATCTGACTAGTAAGAATCTTAAAACCTATGTATTGATATGTCTCCGTAAGGGAATCAAGTATGTCTAGACTGGCATAAACATGGCAGCGAGAATCAGCTCAAACCCACTATAAAATGTAATTTCAAAAATAAAACAAAAAAACTGGGAAATTCTTTACAATTCCTTCAGGGTCTCTGATGAAACCTGGAATGACCCTATCTACAACGACAGCTGGAGGTGGCATAAGGCTGGACACTTGGGACTGAGAGGATTGGTGAGATTGGGTGAACAAATGCAGACCATTTAAAGCAATAATGCATGGCACACATTCCATGGGTCCCAACTCTCCAGGTTGAAGGGAATATTACTACAGCTATAACATGTACGGAAAACCTAGAGAATGGACACACTGTGAATACGAAAGGTTTCTAAAACTCAACGAATAGTCCCTCTCCTGGTTCTCCGGTTTGACTTTCCATCTGCTTTACTATCAACCTCCCAACTTGGAGAGACAGCCCCTTTAACCTCCTGGTTCGCACAGGTTGCCAATTTGGCAGAGGATGAAAGGGAAGAGGGAGAACCAATGAGAGAGTAGCTGTTAGGCATTTGGACGGGCACATATCACTGTAATTTCCCAGCAGGAAAAAGAATTAACCAATGTCTCAGCCACCCACCGGGAACCAGTATAGGTCCTGAACCAAAATTTTGGACCTGCGGTCAGCTCACCAAAAACGAGTTGAAAAATGGAGCTCAGGGGCACAGCAATTCAAAAACTGGCCGAGTAATAAAGGACAACTATCGGCCAAAAATCTGTTGAGGGAAGGCAACGAGGCGGACTTGAAAGCGAGGCAGAATAGCAGGAAACAGATTTCAAGAGGTACGTTGGAATCGCCTTTAAAGCACAGGAAGAGGGGCACAACTTCGACAATGATGCACGTGTCCAAAAAGGGCGTATGCGTTTTCTCCTGAATATATTCAGGAGAAAACGCATACGCCCTTTTTGGCCAAGCAAGCAAGCGGGCAATGCACATCTGCACTACAAAGAAGAATCACTTCCCACCGGTCAAAAGGGACATCCACAAAATGTGTAAAAACCAGAAAGGCAAGACAGGCCCTGGAGAACAGGGAGCCTTGATATGCTGATGGGCGGGATGTAAATTGCAACTGCCTCTCTGGAGGAGTGCATTGTGTTCCCTAAAACAAGTAAACAACAGAGCTACAGAGCCAAGGGCACTTCCAGTCTAGGGAATATACCTTGGGAAAACTGAAAATCAATAAGACAGAGCCACCCCAAAATTTAGGGCTGCACTGCTTACAAGGACCTCAACTTGGGTACACTTTAAATATCCCAGGAAATATAAAAATGGTTCAAAAAATTGTGGTACTTACGTACGATGGAATATCCCTCAGCCATGAAATCAATGTCATAAGACCAGTAGCAGTAAAATTGGTGGATTCAGGTACGATGATTCTAAGTGAAATAAGTCACAGAGAAAAAGAAACTTATCATAAGATATCACTTATGAAGATCCTGTAAACATGGCTACACTTGAACTGAGTTAGGAAAGAGAACAGTGTCTCACATTTAGAAAACACTCTTATGCCTGCTTAAGGGGGAAGGAGAGGTGGGGTGATGCATAAAACCAGAGTTTCATATAAGCACAGGTACCATTCCAAAAACCAACTATGGAATAGACAAGACCTACACATTCCTCAGTGAAAGGGACTCAAAACACCATATTTCCAGCAGAGGAATATATCTGACTAGTAAGAATCTTAAAACCAATGTATTGATATGTTTCCGTAAGGCAATCAAGGGTGTCTAGCCTGGCATAAACATGGCAGCGAGAATCATCTCAAACCAACTTTAAAAAGGAATTTCAAAAACAAAACAAAAAAACTGGGAAATTCTTTGCAATTCCCTCAGGGTCTCTGATGAAACCTGGAATGACCATATCTACAACGACAGCTGGATGTGGCATAAGGCTGGACACTTGGGACTGAGAGGATTGGTGAGATTGGGTGAACAAATGCAGACCATTTAAAGCAATCATGCATGGCACACATTCCATGGGTCCCAACTCTCCAGGTTGAAGGGAATATTACTACAGTTATAACATGTACGGGAAACCTAGAGAACGGACACACTGTGAATACGAAAGGTTTCTAAAACTCAACGAATAGTCCCTCTCCTGGTGCTCCGGTTTGACTTTCCATCTGCTTTACTATCAACCTCCCAAATTGGAGAGACAGCCCGTTTAATCTCCTGGTTCGCACAGGTTGCCAATTTGGCAGAGGATGAAAGGGAAGAGGGAGAACCAATGAGAGAGTAGCTGTTAGGCATTTTGACGGGCACATATCACTCTAACTACCCGGCAGGAAGAAGAAAAAACCAAAGTCTCAGCCCCCCACCGGGAACCAGCATAGGCCCTGAACCAAAATTTTGGACTTGCGGTCAGCTCACCAAAAACGAGTTGGAAAATGGAGCTCAGGGGTACAGCAATTCACAAACTGGCCGAGTAATAAAGGACAACTATCGTCCAAAAATCTGTTGAGGGAAGGCAACGAGGCGGACTTAAAAGCGAGGCAGAATAGCAGGAAACAGATTTCAAGAGGTACGTTGGAATCACCTTTAAAGCACAGGAAGAGAGGCACAACTTCGACAATGATGCACTTGGCCAAAAAGGGCGTATGCGTTTTCTCCTGAATATATTCAGGAGAAAACGCATACGCCCTTTTTGGCCAAGCAAGCAAGCGGGCAATGCAAATCTGCACTACAAAGAAGAATCACTTCCCACCGGTCAAAAGGGACATCCACAAAATGTGTAAAAACCAGAAACGCAAGACAGGCCCTGGAGAACAGGGAGCATTCTTATGCTGATGGGCGGGTTGTAAATTGCCAACTGCCTCTCTGGAGGAGTACATTGTGTTCCCTAAAACAAGTAAAGAACAGAGCTACAGAGCCAAGGGCACTTCCAGTCTAGGGAATAAACCTTGGGAAAACTGAAGATCAATAAGACAGAGCCACCCCAAAATTTAGGGCTGCACTGCTTAGAAGGACCTCAACTTGGGTACACCTTAAATATCCCAGGAAATATAAAAATGGTTCAAAAAATTGTGGTACTTACGTACGATGGAATATCCCTCAGCCATGAAATCAATGTCATCAGACCAGTAGCAGCAAAATGGGTGGATTCAGGGACGATGATTCTAAGTGAAATAAGTCACAGAGAAAAAGAAACTTATCATAAGATATCACTTATGAAGATCCTCTAAACATGGCTACACTTGAACTGAGTTAGGAAAGAGAACAGTGTCTCACATTTAGAAAACACTCTTATGCCTGCTGAAGGGGGAAGGAGAGGTGGGGTGATGCATAAAACCAGAGTTTCATATAAGCACAGGTACCATTCCAAAAACCAACTATGGAATAGACAAGACCTACACCTTCCTCAGTGAAAGGGACTCAAAACCCCATATTTCCCGCAGAGGAATATATCTGACTAGTAAGAATCTTAAAACCTATGTATTGATATGTCTCCGTAAGGGAATCAAGTGTGTCTAGACTGGCATAAACATGGCAGCGAGAATCAGCTCAAACCCACTATAAAAAGGAATTTCAAAAACAAAAAAAAAAACTGGGAAATTCTTTACAATTCCTTCAGGGTCTCTGATGAAACCTGGAATGACCCTATCTTCAACGACAGCTGGATGTGGCATAAGGCTGGACACTTGGGACTGAGAGGATTGGTGAGATTGGGTGAACAAATGCAGACCCTTTAAAGCAATAATGCATGACACCCATTCCATGCGTCCCAACTCTCCAGGTTGAAGGGAATATTACTACAGTTATAACATGTACGGGAAACCTAGAGAACGGACACACTGTGAATACGAAAGGTTTCTAAAACTCAACGAATAGTCCCTCTCCTGGTGCTTCGGTTTGACTTTCCATCGGCTTTACTATCAACCTCCCAACTTGGAGAGACAGCCCCTTTAACCTCCTGGTTCACACAGGTTGCCAATTTGGCAGCGGATGAAAGGGAAGAGGGAGAACCAATGAGAGAGTAGCTGTTAGGCATTTGGACGGGCACATATCACATTAATTTCCCGACAGGAAGAAGAACTAACCAAAGTCTCAGCCACCCACCGGGAACCAGTTTAGTTCCTGAACCAAAATTTTGGACCTGCGGTCAGCTCATCAAAAACGAGTTGAAAAATGGAGCTCAGGGGCACAGCAATTCACAAACTGGCCGAGTAATAAAGGACAACTATTGTCCAAAAATCTGTTGAGGGAAGGCAACGAGGCGGACTTGAAAGCGAGGCAGAATAGCAGGAAACAGATTTCAAGAGGTACGTTGGAATCGCCTTTAAAGCACAGGAAGAGGGGCACAACTTCGACAATGATGCACGTGTCTAAAAAGGGCGTATGCGTTTTCTCCTGAATATATTCAGGAGAAAACGCATACGCCCTTTTTGGCCAAGCAAGCAAGCGGGCAATGCAAATCTGCACTACAAAGAAGTATCACATCCCACCGGCCAAAAGGGACATCCACAAAATGTGTAAAAACCAGAAAGGCAAGACAGGCCCTGGAGAACAGGGAGCCTTGTTATGCTGATGGGCGGGATGTAAATTGGCAACTGCCTCTCTGGAGGAGTGCATTGTGTTCCCTAAAACAAGTAAACAACAGAGCTACAGAGACAAGGGCACTTCCAGTCTAGGGAATATACCTTGGGAAAACTGAAAATCAATAAGACAGAGCCACCCCAAAATTTAGGGCTGCACTGCTTACAAGGACCTCAACTTGGGTACACCTTAAATATCCCAGGAAATATAAAAATGGTTCAAAAAATTGTGGTACTTACGTACGATGGAATATCCCTCAGCCATGAAATCAATGTCATAAGACCAGTAGCAGCAAAATGGGTGGATTCAGGTACGATGATTCTAAGTGAAATAAGTCACAGAGAAAAAGCAACTTATCATAAGATATCACTTATGAAGATCCTGTAAACATGGCTACACTTGAACTGAGTTAGGAAAGAGAACAGTGTCTCACATTTAGAAAACACTCTTATGCCTGCTTAAGGGGGAAGGAGAGGTGGGGTGATGCATAAAACCAGAGTTTGATATAAGCACAGGTACCGTTCCAAAAACCAACTATGGAATACACAAGACCTACACCTTCCTCAGTGAAAGGGACTCAAAACCCCATATTTCCCGCAGAGGAATATATCTGACTAGTAAGAATCTTAAAACCTATGTATTGATATGTCTCCGTAAGGGAATCAAGTGTGTCTAGACTGGCATAAACATGGCAGCGAGAATCAGCTCAAACCCACTATAAAAAGGAATTTCAAAAACAAAACAAAAAAACTGGGAAAATCTTTACAATTCCTTCAGGGTCTCTGATGAAACCTGGAATGACCCTATCTTCAACGACAGCTGGATGTGGCATTAGGCTGGACACTTGGGACTGAGAGGATTGGTGAGATTGGGTGAACAAATGCAGACCCTTTAAAGCAATAATGCATGACACCCATTCCATGGGTCCCAACTCTCCAGGTTGAAGGGAATATTACTACAGTTATAACATGTACGGGAAACCTAGAGAACGGACAGACTGTGAATACGAAAGGTTTCTAAAACTCAACGAATAGTCCCTCTCCTGGTGCTTCGGTTTGACTTTCCATCTGCTTTACTATCAACCTCCCAACTTGGAGAGACAGCCCCTTTAACCTCCTGGTTCGCACAGGTTGCCAATTTGGCAGAGGATGAAAGGGAAGAGGGAGAACCAATGAGAGAGTAGCTGTTAGGCATTTGGACGGGCACATATCACTGTAATTTCCCGGCAGGAAGAAGAATTAACCAAAGTCTCAGCCACCCACCGGGAACCAGTATAGGTCCTGAACCAAAATTTTGGACTTGCGGTCAGCTCACCTAAAACGAGTTGAAAAATGGAGCTCAGGGGCACAGCAATTCACAAACTGGCCGAGTAATAAAGGCCAACTCTCGTCCAAAAATCTGTTGAGGGAAGGCAACGAGGCGGACTTGAAAGCGAGGCAGAATAGCAGGAAACAGATTTCAAGAGGTACGTTGGAATTGCCTTTAAAGCACAGGAAGAGGGGCACAACTTCGACAATGATGCACTTGGCCAAAAAGGGCATATGCGTTTTCTCCTGAATATATTCAGGAGAAAACGTATATGCCCTTTTAGGCCAAGCAAGCAAGCGGGCAATGCAAATCTGCACTACAAAGAAGTATCACTTCCCACCGGTCAAAAGGGACATCCACAAAATGTGTAAAAACCAGAAAGGCAAGACAGGCCCTGGAGAACAGGGAGCCTTGTTATGCTGATGGGCGGGATGTAAATTGCCAACTGCCTCTCTGGAGGAGTGCATTGTGTTCCCTAAAACAAGTAAAGAACAGAGCTACAGAGCCAAGGGCACTTCCAGTCTAGGGAATATACCTTGCGAAAACTGAAGATCAATAAGACAGAGCCACCCCAAAATTTAGGGCTGCACTGCTTACAAGGACCTCAACTTGGATACACCTTAAATATCCCAGGAAATATAAAAATGGTTCAAAAAATTGTGGTACTTATGTACGATGGAATATCCCTCAGCCATGAAATCAATGTCATAAGACCAGTAGCAGCAAAATGGGTGGATTCAGGTACGATGATTCTAAGTGAAATAAGTCACACAGAAAAAGAAACTTATCATAAAATATCACTTATGAAAATCCTGTAAACATGGCTACACTTGAACTGAGTTAGGAAAGAGAACAGTGTCTCACATTTAGAAAACACTCTTATGCCTGCTTAAGGGGGAAGGAGAGGTGGGGTGAGGCATAAAACCAGAGTTTGATATAAGCACAGGCACCGTTCCAAAAACCAACTATGGAATAGACAAGACCTACACCTTCCTCAGTGAAAGGGACTCAAAACCCCATATTTCCCGCAGAGGAATATATCTGACTAGTAAGAATCTTAAAACCTATGTATTGATATGTCTCCGTAAGGGAATCAAGTGTGTCTAGACTGGCATAAACATGGCAGCGAGAATCAGCTCAAACCCACTATAAAAAGGAATTTCAAAAATAAAACAAAACAACTGGGAAATTCTTTACAATTCCTTCAGGGTCTCTGATGAAACCTGGAATGACCCTATCTACAACGACAGCTGGATGTGGCATAAGGCTGGACACTTGGGACTGAGAGGATTGGTGAGATTTGGTGAGCAAATGCAGACCCTTTAAAGCAATAATGCATGGCACACATTCCATGGTTCCCAACTCTCCAGGTTGAAGGGAATATTACTACAGCTATAACATGTACGGGAAACCTAGAGAACGGACACACTGTGAATACGAAAGGTTTCTAAATCTCAACGAATAGTCCCTCTCCTGGTGCTCCGGTTTGACTTTCCATCTGCTTTACTATCAACCTCCCAACTTGGAGAGACAGCCCCTTTAACCTCCTGGTTCACACAGGTTGCCAATTTGGCAGCGGATGAAAGGGAAGAGGGAGAACCAATGAGAGAGTAGCTGTTAGGCATTTGGACGGGCACATATCACTTTAATTTCCCGGCAGGAAGAAGAATTAACCAAAGTCTCAGCCACCCACCGGGAACCAGTTTAGTTCCTGAACCAAAATTTTGGACCTGCGGTCAGCTCACCAAAAACGAGTTGAAAATTGGAGCTCAGGGGCACAGCAATTCACAAACTGGCCGAGTAATAAAGGACAACTATCGTCCAAAAATCTGTTGAGGGAAGGCAACGAGGCGGACTTGAAAGCGAGGCAGAATAGCAGGAAACAGATTTCAGGAGGTACGTTGGAATCGCCTTTAAAGCACAGGAAGAGGGGCACAACTTCGAAAATGATGCACTCGGCCAAAAAGGGCATATGCGTTTTCTCCTGAATATATTCAGGAGAAAACGCATACGCCCTTTTTGGCCAAGCAAGCAAGCGGGCAATGCAAATCTGCACTACAAAGAAGTATCACATCCCACCGGCCAAAAGGGACATCCACAAAATGTGTAAAAACCAGAAAGGCAAGACAGGCCCTGGAGAACAGGGAGCCTTGTTATGCTGATGGGCGGGATGTAAATTGGCAACTGCCTCTCTGGAGGAGTGCATTGTGTTCCCTAAAACAAGTAAACAACAGAGCTACAGAGACAAGGGCACTTCCAGTCTAGGGAATATACCTTGGGAAAACTGAAAATCAATAAGACACAGCCACCCCAAAATTTAGGGCTTCACTGCTTACAAGGACCTCAACTTGGGTACACCTTAAATATCCCAGGAAATATAAAAATGGTTCAAAAAATTGTGGTACTTACGTACGATGGAATATCCCTCAGCCATGAAATCAATGTCATAAGACCAGTAGCAGCAAAATGGGTGGATTCAGGTACGATGATTCTAAGTGAAATAAGTCACAGAGAAAAAGAAACTTATCATAAGATATCACTTATGAAGATCCTGTAAACATGGCTAGACTTGAACTGAGTTAGGAAAGAGAACAGTGTCTCACATTTAGAAAACACTCTTATGCCTGCTTAAGGGGGAAGGAGAGGTGGGGTGATGCATAAAACCAGAGTTTGATATAAGCACAGGTACCGTTCCAAAAACCAACTATGGAATAGACAAGACCTACACCTTCCTCAGTGAAAGGGACTCAAAACCCCATATTTCCCGCAGAGGAATATATCTGACTAGTAAGAATCTTAAAACCTATGTATTGATATGTCTCCGTAAGGGAATCAAGTGTGTCTAGACTGGCATAAACATGGCAGCGAGAATCAGCTCAAACCCACTATAAAAAGGAATTTCAAAAATAAAACAAAACAACTGGAAAATTCTTTACAATTCCTTCAGGGTCTCTGATGAAACCTGGAATGACCCTATCTACAACGACAGCTGGATGTGGCATAAAGCTGGACACTTGGGACTGAGAGAATTGGTGAGATTGGGTGAGCAAATGCAGACCCTTTAAAGCAATAATGCATGGCACACATTCCATGGGTCCCAACTCTCCAGATTGAAGGGAATATTACTACAGCTATAACATGTACGGGAAACCTAGAGAACGGACACACTGTGAATACGAAAGGTTTCTAAAACTCAACGAATAGTCCCTCTCCTGGTGCTCCGGTTTGACTTTCCATCTGCTTTACTCTCAAACTCCCAACTTGGAGAGACAGCCCCTTTAACCTCCTGGTTCGCACAGGTTGCCAATTTGGCAGAGGATGAAAGGGAAGAGGGAGAACCAATGAGAGAGTAGCTGTTAGGCATTTGGACGGGCACATATCACTGTAATTTCCCGGCAAGAAGAAGAATTAACCAAAGTCTCAGCCACCCACCGGGAACCAGTATAGGTCCTGAACCAAAATTTTGGACCTGCGGTCAGCTCACCAAAAACGAGTTGAAAAATGGAGCTCAGGGGCACAGCAATTCACAAACTGGCCGAGTAATAAAGGACAACTATCGTCCAAAAATCTGTTGAGGGAAGGCAACGAGGCGGACTTGAAAGCGAGGCAGAATAGCAGGAAACAGATTTCAAGAGGGACGTTGGAATCGTCTTTAAAGCACAGGAAGAGGGGCACAACTTCGACAATGATGCACTTGGCCAAAAAGGGCGTATGCGTTTTCTCCTGAATATATTCAGGAGAAAACGTATACGCCCTTTTTGGCCAAGCAAGCAAGCGGGCAATGCAAATCTGCACTACAAAGAAGTATCACTTCCCACCGGTCAAAAGGGACATCCACAAAATGTGTAAAAACCAGAAAGTCAAGACAGGCCCTGGAGAACAGGGAGCCTTGTTATGCTGATGGGCGGGATGTAAATTGCCAACTGCCTCTCTGGAGGAGTACATTGTGTTCCCTAAAACAAGTAAAGAACAGAGCTACAGAGGCAAGGGCACTTCCAGTCTAGGAAATAAACCTTGGGAAAACTGAAGATCAATAAGACAGAGCCATCCCAAAATTTAGGGCTGCACGGCTTACAAGGACCTCAACTTGGGTACACCTTAAATATCCCAGGAAATATAAAAATGGTTCAAAAAATTGTGGTACTTACGTACGATGGAATATCCCTCAGCCATGAAATCAATGTCATAAGACCAGTAGCAGCAAAATGGGTGGTTTCAGGTACGATGATTCTAAGTGAAATAAGTCACACAGAAAAAGAAACTTATCATAAGATATCACTTATGAAGATCCTGTAAACATGGCTACACTTGAACTGAGTTAGGAAAGAGAACAGTGTCTCACATTTAGAAAACACTCTTATGCCTGCTTAAGGGGGAAGGAGAGGTGGGGTGATGCATAAAACCAGAGTTTGATATAAGCACAGGTACCGTTCCAAAAACCAACCCTGGAATACACAAGACCTACACCTTCCTCAGTGAAAGGGACTCAAAACAACATATTTCCCGCAGAGGAAAATATCTGACTAGTAAGAATCTTAAAACCTATGTATTGATATGTCTCCGTAAGGGAATCAAGTGTGTCTAGACTGGCATAAACATGGCAGCGAGAATCAGCTCAAACCCACTATAAAAAGGAATTTCAAAAACAAAACAAAAAAACTGGGAAATTCTTTACAATTCCTTCAGATTCTCTGATGAAACCTGGAATGACCCTATCTACAACGACAGCTGGATGTGGCATAAGGCTGGACACTTGGGACTGAGAGGATTGGTGAGATTGGGTGAGCAAATGCAGACCCTTTAAAGCAATAATGCATGGCACCCATTCCATGGGTCCCAACTCTCCAGGTTGAAGGGAATATTACTACAGTTATAACATGTACGGGAAACCTAGAGAACGGACACACTGTGAATACGAAAGGTTTCTAAAACTCAACGAATAGTCCCTCTCCTGGTGCTCCGGTTTGACTTTCCACCTGCTTTACTATCAACCTCCCAACTTGGAGAGACAGCCCCTTTAACCTCCTGGTTCGCACAGGTTGCCAATTTGGCAGAGGATGAAAGGGATGAGGGAGAACCAATGAGAGAGTAGCTGTTAGGCATTTGGACGGGCACATATCACTGTAATTTCCCAGCAGGAAGAAGAATTAACCAAAGTCTCAGCCACCCACCGGGAACCAGTATAGGTCCTGAACCAAAATTTTGGACTTGCGGTCAGCTCACCTAAAACGAGTTGAAAAATGGAGCTCAGGGGCACAGCAATTCACAAACTGGCCGAGTAATAAAGGACAACTATCGTCCAAAAATCTGTTGAGGGAAGGCAACGAGGCGGACTTGAAAGCGAGGCAGAATAGCAGGAAACAGATTTCAAGAGGTACGTTGGAATTGCCTTTAAAGCACAGGAAGAGGGGCACAACTTCGACAATGATGCACTTGGCCAAAAAGGGCGTATGCGTTTTCCCCTGAATATATTCAGGAGAAAACGTATATGCCCTTTTTGGCCAAGCAAGCAAGCGGGCAATGCAAATCTGCACTACAAAGAAGTATCACTTCCCACCGGTCAAAAGGGACATCCACAAAATGTGTAAAATCCAGAAAGGCAAGACAGGCCCTGGAGAACAGGGAGCCTTGTTATGCTGATGGGCGGGATGTAAATTGCCAACTGCCTCTCTGGAGGAGTGCATTGTGTTCCCTAAAACAAGTAAAGAACAGAGCTACAGAGCCAAGGGCACTTCCAGTCTAGGGAATATACCTTGCGAAAACTGAAGATCAATAAGACAGAGCCACCCCAAAATTTAGGGCTGCACTGCTTACAAGGACCTCAACTTGGGGACACCTTAAATATCCCAGGAAATATAAAAATGGTTCAAAAAATTGTGGTACTTACGTACGATGGAATATCCCTCAGCCATGCAATCAATGTCATAAGACCAGTAGCAGCAAAATGGGTGGATTCAGGTACGATGATTCTAAGTGAAATAAGTCACAGAGAAAAAGAAACTTATCATAAGATATCACTTATGAAGATCCTGTAAACATGGCTACACTTGAACTGAATTAGGAAAGAGAACAGTGTCTCACATTTAGAAAACACTCTTATGCCTGCTTAAGGGGGAAGGAGAGGTGGGGTGAGGCATAAAACCAGAGTTTGATATAAACACAGGTACCGTTCCAAAAACCAACTATGGAATAGACAAGACCTACACCTTCCTCAGTGAAAGGGACTCAAAACCCCATATTTCCCGCAGAGGAATATATCTGACTAGTAAGAATCTTAAAACCTATGTATTGATATGTCTCCGTAAGGGAATCAAGTGTGTCTAGACTGGCATAAACATGGCAGCGAGAATCAGCTCAAACCCACTATAAAAAGGAATTTCAAAAATAAAACAAAACAACTGGGAAATTCTTTATAATTCCTTCAGGGTCTCTGATGAAACCTGGAATGACACTATCTACAAAGACAGCTGGATGTGGCATAAGGCTGGACACTTGGGACTGAGAGGATTGGTGAGATTGGGTGAGCAAATGCAGACCCTTTAAAGCAATAATGCATGGCACACGTTCCATGGGTCCAAACTCTCCAGGTTGAAGGGAATATTACTACAGCTATAACATGTACGGGAAACCTAGAGAACGGACACACTGTGAATACGAAAGGTTTCAAAAACTCAACGGATAGTCCCTCTCCTGGTGCTCCGGTTTGACTTTCCATCTGCTTTACTCTCAACCTCCCAACTTGGAGAGACAGCCCCTTTAACCTCCTGGTTCGCACAGGTTGCCAATTTGGCAGAGGATGAAAGGGAAGAGGGAGAACCAATGAGAGAGTAGCTGTTAGGCATTTGGACGGGCACATATCACTGTAATTTCCCGGCAGGAAGAAGAATTAACCAAAGTCTCAGCCACCCACCGGGAACCAGTATAGGTCCTGAACCAAAATTTTGGACTTGCTGTCAGCTCACCAAAAACGAGTTGAAAAATGGAGCTCAGGGGCACCACAATTCACAAACTGGCCGAGTAATAAAGGACAACTATCGTCCAAAAATCTGTTGAGGGAAGGCAACGAGGCGGACTTGAAAGCGAGGCAGAATAGCAGGAAACAGATTTCAAGAGGTACGTTGGAATCGTCATTAAAGCACAGGAAGAGGGGCACAACTTCGACAATGATGCACTTGGCCAAAAAGGGCGTATGCGTTTTCTCCTGAATATATTCAGGAGAAAACGTATACGCCCTTTTTGGCCAAGCAAGCAAGCGGGCAATGCAAATCTGCACTACAAAGAAGTATCACTTCCCACCGGTCAAAAGGGACATCCACAAAATGTGTAAAAACCAGAAAGGCAAGACAGGCCCTGGAGAACAGGGAGCCTTGTTATGCTGATGGGCGGGATGTAAACTGCCAACTGCCTCTCTGGAGGAGTGCATTGTGTTCCCTAAAACAAGTAAACAACAGAGCTACAGAGCCAAGGGCACTTCCAGTCTAGGGAATATACCTTGGGAAAACTGAAAATCAATAAGACAGAGCCACCCCAAAATTTAGGGCTGCACGGCTTACAAGGACCTCAACTTGGGTACACCTTAAATATCCCAGGAAATATAAAAATGGTTCAAGAAATTGTGGTACTTACGTACGATGGAATATCCCTCAGCCATGAAATCAATGTCATAAGACCAGTAGCAGCAAAATGGGTGGATTCAGGTACGATGATTCTAAGTGAAATAAGTCACAGAGAAAAAGAAACTTATCATAAGATATCACTTATGAAGCTCCTGTAAACATGGCTACACTTGAACTGATTTAGGAAAGAGAACAGTGTCTCACATTTAGAAAACACTCTTATGCCTGCTTAAGGGGGAAGGAGAGGTGGGGTGAGGCATAAAACCAGAGTTTGATATAAGCACAGGTACCGTTCCAAAAACCAACTATGGAATAGACAA
This sequence comes from Hyperoodon ampullatus, assembly GCF_949752795.1. Classification (NCBI taxonomy): domain Eukaryota; kingdom Metazoa; phylum Chordata; class Mammalia; order Artiodactyla; family Ziphiidae; genus Hyperoodon; species Hyperoodon ampullatus. The sequence continues at coordinate 883,249 of NW_027640875.1, forward strand.
GACCTACACCTTCCTCAGTGAAAGGGACTCAAAACCCCATATTTCCCGCAGAGGAATATATCTGACTAGTAAGAATCTTAAAACCTATGTATTGATATGTCTCCGTAAGGGAATCAAGTGTGTCTAGACTGGCATAAACATGGCAGCGAGAATCAGCTCAAACCCACTATAAAAAGGAATTTCAAAACCAAAACAAAAAAACTGGGAAATTCTTTACAATTCCTTCAGGGTCTCTGATGAAACCTGGAATGACCCTATCTACAACGACAGCTGGATGTGGCATAAGGCTGGACACTTGGGACTGAGGGGATTGGTGAGATTAGGTGAGCAAATGCAGACCCTTTATAGCAATAATGCATGGCACACATTCCATGGGTCCCAACTCTCCAGGTTGAAGGGAAAATTACTACAGTTATAACATGTACGGGAAACCTAGAGAACGGACACACTGTGAATACGAAAGGTTTCTAAAACTCAACGAATAGTCCCTCTCCTGGTGCTCCGGTTTGACTTTCCATCTGCTTTACTATCAACCTCCCAACTTGGAGAGACAGCCCCTTTAACCTCCTGGTTCGCACAGGTTGCCAATTTGGCAGAGGATGAAAGGGAAGAGGGAGAACCAATGAGAGAGTAGCTGTTAGGCATTTGGACGGGCACATATCACTGTAATTTCCCGGCAGGAAGAAGAATTAACCAAAGTCTCAGCCCCCCACCGGGAACCAGTATAGGTCCTGAACCAAAATTTTGGACTTGCGATCAGCTCACCTAAAACGAGTTGAAAAATGGAGCTCAGGGGCACAGCAATTCACAAACTGGCCGAGTAATAAAGGACAACTATCGTCCAAAAATCTGTTGAGGGAAGGCAACGAGGTGGACTTGAAAGCGAGGCAGAATAGCAGGAAACAGATTTCAAGAGGTACGTTGGAATCGCCTTTAAAGCACAGGAAGAGGGGCACAACTTCGACAATGATGCACTTGGCCAAAAAGGGCGTATGCGTTTTCTCCTGAATATATTCAGGAGAAAACGCATACGCCCTTTTTGGCCAAGCAAGCAAGCGGGTAATGCAAATCTGCGCTACAAAGAAGTATCACTTCCCAGCGGTCAAAAGGGACATCCACAAAATGTGTAAAAACCGGAAAGGCAAGACAGGCCCTGGAGAACAGGGAGCCTTGTTATGCTGATGGGCGGGATGTAAATTGCCAACTGCCTCTCTGGAGGAGTGCATTGTGTTCCCTAAAACAAGTAAACAACAGAGCTACAGAGCCAAGGGCACTTCCAGTCTAGGGAATATACCTTGCGAAAACTGAAGATCAATAAGACAGAGCCACCCCAAAATTTAGGGCTGCACTGCTTACAAGGACCTCAACTTGGGGACACCTTAAATATCCCAGGAAATATAAAAATGGTTCAAAAAATTGTGGTACTTACGTACGATGGAATATCCCTCAGCCATGCAATCAATGTCATAAGACCAGTAGCAGCAAAATGGGTGGATTCAGGTACGATGATTCTAAGTGAAATAAGTCACAGAGAAAAAGAAACTTATCATAAGATATCACTTATGAAGATCCTGTAAACATGGCTACACTTGAACTGAGTTAGGAAAGAGAACAGTGTCTCACATTTAGAAAACACTCTTATGCCTGCTTAAGGGGGAAGGAGAGGTGGGGTGAGGCATAAAACCAGAGTTTGATATAAACACAGGTACCGTTCCAAAAACCAACTATGGAATAGACAAGACCTACACCTTCCTCAGTGAAAGGGACTCAAAACCCCATATTTCCCGCAGAGGAATATATCTGACTAGTAAGAATCTTAAAACCTATGTATTGATATGTCTCCGTAAGGGAATCAAGTGTGTCTAGACTGGCATAAACATGGCAGCGAGAATCAGCTCAAACCCACTATAAAAAGGAATTTCAAAAATAAAACAAAACAACTGGGAAATTCTTTACAATTCCTTCAGGGTCTCTGATGAAACCTGGAATGACACTATCTACAAAGACAGCTGGATGTGGCATAAGGCTGGACACTTGGGACTGAGAGGATTGGTGAGATTGGGTGAGCAAATGCAGACCCTTTAAAGCAATAATGCATGGCACACATTCCATGGGTCCAAACTCTCCAGGTTGAAGGGAATATTACTACAGCTATAACATGTACGGGAAACCTAGAGAACGGACACACTGTGAATACGAAAGGTTTCAAAAACTCAACGGATAGTCCCTCTCCTGGTGCTCCGGTTTGACTTTCCATCTGCTTTACTCTCAACCTCCCAACTTGGAGAGACAGCCCCTTTAACCTCCTGGTTCGCACAGGTTGCCAATTTGGCAGAGGATGAAAGGGAAGAGGGAGAACCAATGAGAGAGTAGCTGTTAGGCATTTGGACGGGCACATATCACTGTAATTTCCCGGCAGGAAGAAGAATTAACCAAAGTCTCAGCCACCCACCGGGAACCAGTATAGGTCCTGAACCAAAATTTTGGACTTGCGGTCAGCTCACCAAAAACGAGTTGAAAAATGGAGCTCAGGGGCACCACAATTCACAAACTGGCCGAGTAATAAAGGACAACTATCGTCCAAAAATCTGTTGAGGGAAGGCAACGAGGCGGACTTGAAAGCGAGGCAGAATAGCAGGAAACAGATTTCAAGAGGTACGTTGGAATCGTCATTAAAGCACAGGAAGAGGGGCACAACTTCGACAATGATGCACTTGGCCAAAAAGGGCGTATGCGTTTTCTCCTGAATATATTCAGGAGAAAACGTATACCCCCTTTTTGGCCAAGCAAGCAAGCGGGCAATGCAAATCTGCACTACAAAGAAGTATCACTTCCCACCGGTCAAAAGGGACATCCACAAAATGTGTAAAAACCAGAAAGGCAAGACAGGCCCTGGAGAACAGGGAGCCTTGTTATGCTGATGGGCGGGATGTAAACTGCCAACTGCCTCTCTGGAGGAGTGCATTGTGTTCCCTAAAACAAGTAAACAACAGAGCTACAGAGCCAAGGGCACTTCCAGTCTAGGGAATATACCTTGGGAAAACTGAAAATCAATAAGACAGAGCCACCCCAAAATTTAGGGCTGCACGGCTTACAAGGACCTCAACTTGGGTACACCTTAAATATCCCAGGAAATATAAAAATGGTTCAAGAAATTGTGGTACTTACGTACGATGGAATATCCCTCAGCCATGAAATCAATGTCATAAGACCAGTAGCAGCAAAATGGGTGGATTCAGGTACGATGATTCTAAGTGAAATAAGTCACAGAGAAAAAGAAACTTATCATAAGATATCACTTATGAAGCTCCTGTAAACATGGCTACACTTGAACTGATTTAGGAAAGAGAACAGTGTCTCACATTTAGAAAACACTCTTATGCCTGCTTAAGGGGGAAGGAGAGGTGGGGTGAGGCATAAAACCAGAGTTTGATATAAGCACAGGTACCGTTCCAAAAACCAACTATGGAATAGACAAGACCTACACCTTCCTCAGTGAAAGGGACTCAAAACCCCATATTTCCCGCAGAGGAATATATCTGACTAGTAAGAATCTTAAAACCTATGTATTGATATGTCTCCGTAAGGGAATCAAGTGTGTCTAGACTGGCATAAACATGGCAGCGAGAATCAGCTCAAACCCACTATAAAAAGGAATTTCAAAACCAAAACAAAAAAACTGGGAAATTCTTTACAATTCCTTCAGGGTCTCTGATGAAACCTGGAATGACCCTATCTACAACGACAGCTGGATGTGGCATAAGGCTGGACACTTGGGACTGAGGGGATTGGTGAGATTAGGTGAGCAAATGCAGACCGTTTATAGCAATAGTGCATGGCACACATTCCATGGGTCCCAACTCTCCAGGTTGAAGGGAAAATTACTACAGTTATAACATGTACGGGAAACCTAGAGAACGGACACACTGTGAATACGAAAGGTTTCTAAAACTCAACGAATAGTCCCTCTCCTGGTGCTCCGGTTTGACTTTCCATCTGCTTTACTATCAACCTCCCAACTTGGAGAGACAGCCCCTTTAACCTCCTGGTTCGCACAGGTTGCCAATTTGGCAGAGGATGAAAGGGAAGAGGGAGAACCAATGAGAGAGTAGCTGTTAGGCATTTGGACGGGCACATATCACTGTAATTTCCCGGCAGGAAGAAGAATTAACCAAAGTCTCAGCCCCCCACCGGGAACCAGTATAGGTCCTGAACCAAAATTTTGGACTTGCGATCAGCTCACCTAAAACGAGTTGAAAAATGGAGCTCAGGGGCACAGCAATTCACAAACTGGCCGAGTAATAAAGGACAACTATCGTCCAAAAATCTGTTGAGGGAAGGCAACGAGGTGGACTTGAAAGCGAGGCAGAATAGCAGGAAACAGATTTCAAGAGGTACGTTGGAATCGCCTTTAAAGCACAGGAAGAGGGGCACAACTTCGACAATGATGCACTTGGCCAAAAAGGGCGTATGCGTTTTCTCCTGAATATATTCAGGAGAAAACGCATACGCCCTTTTTGGCCAAGCAAGCAAGCGGGTAATGCAAATCTGCGCTACAAAGAGGTATCACTTCCCAGCGGTCAAAAGGGACATCCACAAAATGTGTAAAAACCGGAAAGGCAAGACAGGCCCTGGAGAACAGGGAGCCTTGTTATGCTGATGGGCGGGATGTAAATTGCCAACTGCCTCTCTGGAGGAGTGCATTGTGTTCCCTAAAACAAGTAAACAACAGAGCTACAGAGCCAAGGGCACTTCCAGTCTAGGGAATATACCTTGGGAAAACTGAAGATCAATATGACAGAGCCACCCCATAATTTAGGGCTGCACGGCTTACAAGGACCTCAACTTGGTTACACCTAAAATATCCCAGGAAATATAAAAATGGTTCAAAAAATTGTGGTACTTACGTACGATGGAATATCCCTCAGCCATGAAATCAATGACATAAGACCAGTAGCAGCAAAATGGGTGGATTCAGGTACGATGATTCTAAGTGAAATAAGTCACACAGAAAATGAAACTTATCATAAGATATCACTTATGAAGATCCTGTAAACATGGCTACACTTGAACTGAGTTAGGAAAGAGAACAGTGTCTCACATTTAGAAAACACTCTTATGCCTGCTTAAGGGGGGAAGAGAGGTGGGGTGATGCATAAAACCAGAGTTTGATATAAGCACAGGTACCGTTCAAAAAACCAACTATGGAATAGAAAAGACCTACACCTTCCTCAGTGAAAGGGACTCAAAACCCCATATTTCCGGCAGAGGAATATATCTGACTAGTAAGAATCTTAAAACCTATGTATTGATATGTCTCCGTAAGGGAATCAAGTGTGTCTAGACTGGCATAAACATGGCAGCGAGAATCAGCTCAAACCCACTATAAAAAGGAATTTCAAAAACAAAACAAAAAAACTGGGAAATTCTTTACAATTCCTTCAGATTCTCTGATGAAACCTGGAATGACCCTATCTACAACGACAGCTGGATGTGGCATAAGGCTGGACACTTGGGACTGAGAGGATTGGTGAGATTGGGTGAGCAAATGCAGACCCTTTAAAGCAATAATGCATGGCACCCATTCCATGGGTCCCAACTCTCCAGGTTGAAGGGAATATTACTACAGTTATAACATGTACGGGAAACCTAGAGAACGGACACACTGTGAATACGAAAGGTTTCTAAAACTCAACGAATAGTCCCTCTCCTGGTGCTCCGGTTTGACTTTCCACCTGCTTTACTATCAACCTCCCAACTTGGAGAGACAGCCCCTTTAACCTCCTGGTTCGCACAGGTTGCCAATTTGGCAGAGGATGAAAGGGATGAGGGAGAACCAATGAGAGAGTAGCTGTTAGGCATTTGGACGGGCACATATCACTGTAATTTCCCGGCAGGAAGAAGAATTAACCAAAGTCTCAGCCACCCACCGGGAACCAGTATAGGTCCTGAACCAAAATTTTGGACTTGCGGTCAGCTCACCTAAAACGAGTTGAAAAATGGAGCTCAGGGGCACAGCAATTCACAAACTGGCCGAGTAATAAAGGACAACTATCGTCCAAAAATCTGTTGAGGGAAGGCAACGAGGCGGACTTGAAAGCGAGGCAGAATAGCAGGAAACAGATTTCAAGAGGTACGTTGGAATTGCCTTTAAAGCACAGGAAGAGGGGCACAACTTCGACAATGATGCACTTGGCCAAAAAGGGCGTATGCGTTTTCCCCTGAATATATTCAGGAGAAAACGTATATGCCCTTTTTGGCCAAGCAAGCAAGCGGGCAATGCAAATCTGCACTACAAAGAAGTATCACTTCCCACCGGTCAAAAGGGACATCCACAAAATGTGTAAAATCCAGAAAGGCAAGACAGGCCCTGGAGAACAGGGAGCCTTGTTATGCTGATGGGCGGGATGTAAATTGCCAACTGCCTCTCTGGAGGAGTGCATTGTGTTCCCTAAAACAAGTAAAGAACAGAGCTACAGAGCCAAGGGCACTTCCAGTCTAGGGAATATACCTTGCGAAAACTGAAGATCAATAAGACAGAGCCACCCCAAAATTTAGGGCTGCACTGCTTACAAGGACCTCAACTTGGGGACACCTTAAATATCCCAGGAAATATAAAAATGGTTCAAAAAATTGTGGTACTTACGTACGATGGAATATCCCTCAGCCATGCAATCAATGTCATAAGACCAGTAGCAGCAAAATGGGTGGATTCAGGTACGATGATTCTAAGTGAAATAAGTCACAGAGAAAAAGAAACTTATCATAAGATATCACTTATGAAGATCCTGTAAACATGGCTAAACTTGAACTGAGTTAGGAAAGAGAACAGTGTCTCACATTTAGAAAACACTCTTATGCCTGCTTAAGGGGGAAGGAGAGGTGGGGTGAGGCATAAAACCAGAGTTTGATATAAACACAGGTACCGTTCCAAAAACCAACTATGGAATAGACAAGACCTACACCTTCCTCAGTGAAAGGGACTCAAAACCCCATATTTCCCGCAGAGGAATATATCTGACTAGTAAGAATCTTAAAACCTATGTATTGATATGTCTCCGTAAGGGAATCAAGTGTGTCTAGACTGGCATAAACATGGCAGCGAGAATCAGCTCAAACCCACTATAAAAAGGAATTTCAAAAATAAAACAAAACAACTGGGAAATTCTTTACAATTCCTTCAGGGTCTCTGATGAAACCTGGAATGACACTATCTACAAAGACAGCTGGATGTGGCATAAGGCTGGACACTTGGGACTGAGAGGATTGGTGAGATTGGGTGAGCAAATGCAGACCCTTTAAAGCAATAATGCATGGCACACATTCCATGGGTCCAAACTCTCCAGGTTGAAGGGAATATTACTACAGCTATAACATGTACGGGAAACCTAGAGAACGGACACACTGTGAATACGAAAGGTTTCAAAAACTCAACGGATAGTCCCTCTCCTGGTGCTCCGGTTTGACTTTCCATCTGCTTTACTCTCAACCTCCCAACTTGGAGAGACAGCCCCTTTAACCTCCTGGTTCGCACAGGTTGCCAATTTGGCAGAGGATGAAAGGGAAGAGGGAGAACCAATGAGAGAGTAGCTGTTAGGCATTTGGACGGGCACATATCACTGTAATTTCCCGGCAGGAAGAAGAATTAACCAAAGTCTCAGCCACCCACCGGGAACCAGTATAGGTCCTGAACCAAAATTTTGGACTTGCGGTCAGCTCACCAAAAACGAGTTGAAAAATGGAGCTCAGGGGCACCACAATTCACAAACTGGCCGAGTAATAAAGGACAACTATCGTCCAAAAATCTGTTGAGGGAAGGCAACGAGGCGGACTTGAAAGCGAGGCAGAATAGCAGGAAACAGATTTCAAGAGGTACGTTGGAATCGTCATTAAAGCACAGGAAGAGGGGCACAACTTCGACAATGATGCACTTGGCCAAAAAGGGCGTATGCGTTTTCTCCTGAATATATTCAGGAGAAAACGTATACCCCCTTTTTGGCCAAGCAAGCAAGCGGGCAATGCAAATCTGCACTACAAAGAAGTATCACTTCCCACCGGTCAAAAGGGACATCCACAAAATGTGTAAAAACCAGAAAGGCAAGACAGGCCCTGGAGAACAGGGAGCCTTGTTATGCTGATGGGCGGGATGTAAACTGCCAACTGCCTCTCTGGAGGAGTGCATTGTGTTCCCTAAAACAAGTAAACAACAGAGCTACAGAGCCAAGGGCACTTCCAGTCTAGGGAATATACCTTGGGAAAACTGAAAATCAATAAGACAGAGCCACCCCAAAATTTAGGGCTGCACGGCTTACAAGGACCTGAACTTGGGTACACCTTAAATATCCCAGGAAATATAAAAATGGTTCAAGAAATTGTGGTACTTACGTACGATGGAATATCCCTCAGCCATGAAATCAATGTCATAAGACCAGTAGCAGCAAAATGGGTGGATTCAGGTACGATGATTCTAAGTGAAATAAGTCACAGAGAAAAAGAAACTTATCATAAGATATCACTTATGAAGCTCCTGTAAACATGGCTACACTTGAACTGATTTAGGAAAGAGAACAGTGTCTCACATTTAGAAAACACTCTTATGCCTGCTTAAGGGGGAAGGAGAGGTGGGGTGAGGCATAAAACCAGAGTTTGATATAAGCACAGGTACCGTTCCAAAAACCAACTATGGAATAGACAAGACCTACACCTTCCTCAGTGAAAGGGACTCAAAACCCCATATTTCCCGCAGAGGAATATATCTGACTAGTAAGAATCTTAAAACCTATGTATTGATATGTCTCCGTAAGGGAATCAAGTGTGTCTAGACTGGCATAAACATGGCAGCGAGAATCAGCTCAAACCCACTATAAAAAGGAATTTCAAAACCAAAACAAAAAAACTGGGAAATTCTTTACAATTCCTTCAGGGTCTCTGATGAAACCTGGAATGACCCTATCTACAACGACAGCTGGATGTGGCATAAGGCTGGACACTTGGGACTGAGGGGATTGGTGAGATTAGGTGAGCAAATGCAGACCCTTTATAGCAATAATGCATGGCACACATTCCATGGGTCCCAACTCTCCAGGTTGAAGGGAAAATTACTACAGTTATAACATGTACGGGAAACCTAGAGAACGGACACACTGTGAATACGAAAGGTTTCTAAAACTCAACGAATAGTCCCTCTCCTGGTGCTCCGGTTTGACTTTCCATCTGCTTTACTATCAACCTCCCAACTTGGAGAGACAGCCCCTTTAACCTCCTGGTTCGCACAGGTTGCCAATTTGGCAGAGGATGAAAGGGAAGAGGGAGAACCAATGAGAGAGTAGCTGTTAGGCATTTGGACGGGCACATATCACTGTAATTTCCCGGCAGGAAGAAGAATTAACCAAAGTCTCAGCCCCCCACCGGGAACCAGTATAGGTCCTGAACCAAAATTTTGGACTTGCGATCAGCTCACCTAAAACGAGTTGAAAAATGGAGCTCAGGGGCACAGCAATCCACAAACTGGCCGAGTAATAAAGGACAACTATCGTCCAAAAATCTGTTGAGGGAAGGCAACGAGGTGGACTTGAAAGCGAGGCAGAATAGCAGGAAACAGATTTCAAGAGGTACGTTGGAATCGCCTTTAAAGCACAGGAAGAGGGGCACAACTTCGACAATGATGCACTTGGCCAAAAAGGGCGTATGCGTTTTCTCCTGAATATATTCAGGAGAAAACGCATACGCCCTTTTTGGCCAAGCAAGCAAGCGGGTAATGCAAATCTGCGCTACAAAGAAGTATCACTTCCCAGCGGTCAAAAGGGACATCCACAAAATGTGTAAAAACCGGAAAGGCAAGACAGGCCCTGGAGAACAGGGAGCCTTGTTATGCTGATGGGCGGGATGTAAATTGCCAACTGCCTCTCTGGAGGAGTGCATTGTGTTCCCTAAAACAAGTAAACAACAGAGCTACAGAGCCAAGGGCACTTCCAGTCTAGGGAATATACCTTGCAAAAAATGAAGATCAATAAGACAGAGCCACCCCAAAATTTAGGGCTGCACTGCTTACAAGGACCTCAACTTGGGGACACCTTAAATATCCCAGGAAATATAAAAATGGTTCAAAAAATTGTGGTACTTACGTACGATGGAATATCCCTCAGCCATGCAATCAATGTCATAAGACCAGTAGCAGCAAAATGGGTGGATTCAGGTACGATGATTCTAAGAGAAATAAGTCACAGAGAAAAAGAAACTTATCATAAGATATCACTTATGAAGCTCCTGTAAACATGGCTACACTTGAACTGATTTAGGAAAGAGAACAGTGTCTCACATTTAGAAAACACTCTTATGCCTGCTTAAGGGGGAAGGAGAGGTGGGGTGAGGCATAAAACCAGAGTTTGATATAAGCACAGGTACCGTTCCAAAAACCAACTATGGAATAGACAAGACCTACACCTTCCTCAGTGAAAGGGACTCAAAACCCCATATTTCCCGCAGAGGAATATATCTGACTAGTAAGAATCTTAAAACCTATGTATTGATATGTCTCCGTAAGGGAATCAAGTGTGTCTAGACTGGCATAAACATGGCAGCGAGAATCAGCTCAAACCCACTATAAAAAGGAATTTCAAAACCAAAACAAAAAAACTGGGAAATTCTTTACAATTCCTTCAGGGTCTCTGATGAAACCTGGAATGACCCTATCTACAACGACAGCTGGATGTGGCATAAGGCTGGACACTTGGGACTGAGGGGATTGGTGAGATTAGGTGAGCAAATGCAGACCCTTTATAGCAATAATGCATGGCACACATTCCATGGGTCCCAACTCTCCAGGTTGAAGGGAAAATTACTACAGTTATAACATGTACGGGAAACCTAGAGAACGGACACACTGTGAATACGAAAGGTTTCTAAAACTCAACGAATAGTCCCTCTCCTGGTGCTCCGGTTTGACTTTCCATCTGCTTTACTATCAACCTCCCAACTTGGAGAGACAGCCCCTTTAACCTCCTGGTTCGCACAGGTTGCCAATTTGGCAGAGGATGAAAGGGAAGAGGGAGAACCAATGAGAGAGTAGCTGTTAGGCATTTGGACGGGCACATATCACTGTAATTTCCCGGCAGGAAGAAGAATTAACCAAAGTCTCAGCCCCCCACCGGGAACCAGTATAGGTCCTGAACCAAAATTTTGGACTTGCGATCAGCTCACCTAAAACGAGTTGAAAAATGGAGCTCAGGGGCACAGCAATTCACAAACTGGCCGAGTAATAAAGGACAACTATCGTCCAAAAATCTGTTGAGGGAAGGCAACGAGGTGGACTTGAAAGCGAGGCAGAATAGCAGGAAACAGATTTCAAGAGGTACGTTGGAATCGCCTTTAAAGCACAGGAAGAGGGGCACAACTTCGACAATGATGCACTTGGCCAAAAAGGGCGTATGCATTTTCTCCTGAATATATTCAGGAGAAAACGCATACGCCCTTTTTGGCCAAGCAAGCAAGCGGGTAATGCAAATCTGCGCTACAAAGAAGTATCACTTCCCAGCGGTCAAAAGGGACATCCACAAAATGTGTAAAAACCGGAAAGGCAAGACAGGCCCTGGAGAACAGGGAGCCTTGTTATGCTGATGGGCGGGATGTAAATTGCCAACTGCCTCTCTGGAGGAGTGCATTGTGTTCCCTAAAACAAGTAAACAACAGAGCTACAGAGCCAAGGGCACTTCCAGTCTAGGGAATATACCTTGGGAAAACTGAAGATCAATATGACAGAGCCACCCCATAATTTAGGGCTGCACGGCTTACAAGGACCTCAACTTGGTTACACCTAAAATATCCCAGGAAATATAAAAATGGTTCAAAAAATTGTGGTACTTACGTACGATGGAATATCCCTCAGCCATGAAATCAATGACATAAGACCAGTAGCAGCAAAATGGGTGGATTCAGGTACGATGATTCTAAGTGAAATAAGTCACACAGAAAATGAAACTTATCATAAGATATCACTTATGAAGATCCTGTAAACATGGCTACACTTGAACTGAGTTAGGAAAGAGAACAGTGTCTCACATTTAGAAAACACTCTTATGCCTGCTTAAGGGGGGAAGAGAGGTGGGGTGATGCATAAAACCAGAGTTTGATATAAGCACAGGTACCGTTCAAAAAACCAACTATGGAATAGAAAAGACCTACACCTTCCTCAGTGAAAGGGACTCAAAACCCTATATTTCCGGCAGAGGAATATATCTGACTAGTAAGAATCTTAAAACCTATGTATTGATATGTCTCCGTAAGGGAATCAAGTGTGTCTAGACTGGCATAAACATGGCAGCGAGAATCAGCTCAAACCCACTATAAAAAGGAATTTCAAAAACAAAACAAAAAAACTGGGAAATTCTTTACAATTCCTTCAGAGTCTCTGATGAAACCTGGAATGACCCTATCTACAACGACAGCTGGATGTGGCATAAGGATGGACACTTGGGACTGAGAGGATTGGTGAGATTGGGTGAGCAAATGCAGACCCTTTATAGCAATAATGCATGGCACCCATTCCATGGGTCCCAACTCTCCAGGTTGAAGGGAATATTACTACAGTTATAACATGTACGGGAAACCTAGAGAACGGACACACTGTGAATACGAAAGGTTTCTAAAACTCAACGTATAGTCCCTCTCCTGGTGCTCCGGTTTGACTTTCCATCTGCTTTACTATCAACCTCCCAACTTGGAGAGACAGCCCCTTTAACCTCCTGGTTCGCACAGGTTGCCAATTTGGCAGAGGATGAAAGGGATGAGGGAGAACCAATGAGAGAGTAGCTGTTAGGCATTTGGACGGGCACATATCACTGTAATTTCCCGGCAGGAAGAAGAATTAACCAAAGTCTCAGCCACCCACCGGGAACCAGCATAGGTCCTGAACCAAAATTTTGGACTTGCGGTCAGCTCACCTAAAACGAGTTGATAAATGGAGCTCAGGGGCACAGCAATTCACAAACTGGCCGAGTAATAAAGGACAACTATCGTCCAAAAATCTGTTGAGGGAAGGCAACGAGGTGGACTTGAAAGCGAGGCAGAATAGCAGGAAACAGATTTCAAGAGGTACGTTGGAATCGCCTTTAAAGCACAGGAAGAGGGGCACAACTTCGACAATGATGCACTTGGCCAAAAAGGGCGTATGCGTTTTCTCCTGAATATATTCAGGAGAAAACGCATACGCCCTTTTTGGCCAAGCAAGCAAGCGGGTAATGCAAATCTGCGCTACAAAGAAGTATCACTTCCCACCGGTCAAAAGGGACATCCACAAAATGTGTGAAAACCGGAAAGGCAAGACAGGCCCTGGAGAACAGGGAGCCTTGTTATGCTGATGGGCGGGATGTAAATTGCCAACTGCCTCTCTGGAGGAGTGCATTGTGTTCCCTAAAACAAGTAAACAACAGAGCTACAGAGCCAAGGGCACTTCCAGTCTAGGGAATATACCTTGGGAAAACTGAAGATCAATATGACAGAGCCACCCCATAATTTAGGGCTGCACGGCTTACAAGGACCTCAACTTGGTTACACCTTAAATATCCCAGGAAATATAAAAATGGTTCAAAAAATTGTGGTACTTACGTACGATGGAATATCCCTCAGCCATGAAATCAATGACATAAGACCAGTAGCAGCAAAATGGGTGGATTCAGGTACGATGATTCTAAGTGAAATAAGTCACACAGAAAATGAAACTTATCATAAGATATCACTTATGAAGATCCTATAAACATGGCAACACTTGAACTGAGTTAGGAAAGAGAACAGTGTCTCACATTTAGAAAACACTCTTATGCCTGCTTAAGGGGGGAAGAGAGGTGGGGTGATGCATAAAACCAGAGTTTGATATAAGGACAGGTACCGTTCCAAAAACCAACTATGGAATAGACAAGACCTACACATTCCTCAGTGAAAGGGACTCAAAACACCATATTTCCCGCAGAGGAATATATCTGACTAGTAAGAATCTTAAAACCTATGTATTGATATGTCTCCGTAAGGGAATCAAGTGTGTCTAGACTGGCATAAACATGGCAGCGAGAATCAGCTCAAACCCACTATAAAAAGGAATTTCAAAAACAAAACAAAAAAACTGGGAAATTCTTTACAATTCCTTCAGAGTCTCTGATGAAACCTGGTATGACCCTATCTACAACGACAGCTGGATGTTCCATAAGGCTGGACACTTGGGACTGAGAGGATTGGTGAGATTGGGTGAGCAAATGCAGACCCTTTAAAGCAATAATCCATGGCACCTATTCCATGGGTCCCAACTCTCCAGGTTGAAGGGAATATTACTACAGTTATAACATGTACGGGAAACCTAGAGAACGGACACACTGTGAATACGAAAGGTTTCTAAAACTCAACGAATAGTCCCTCTCCTGGTGCTCCGGTTTGACTTTCCACCTGCTTTACTATCAACCTCCCAACTTGGAGAGACAGGCCCTTTAACCTCCTGGTTCGCACAGGTTGCCAATTTGGCAGAGGATGAAAGGGATGAGGGAGAACCAATGAGAGAATAGCTGTTAGGCATTTGGACGGGCACATATCACTGTAATTTCCCGGCAGGAAGAAGAATTAACCAAAGTCTCAGCCACCCACCGGGAACCAGCATAGGTCCTGAACCAAAATTTTGGACTTTCGGTCAGCTCACCAAAAGGAGTTGAAAAATCGAGCTCAGGGGCACAGCAATTCACAAACTGGCCAAGTAATAAAGGACAACTATCGTCCAAAAATCTGTTGAGGGAAGGCAACGAGGCGGACTTGAAAGCGCGGCAGAATAGCAGGAAACAGATTTCAAGAGGTACGTTGGAATCGCCTTTAAAGCACAGTAAGAGGGGCACAACTTCGACAATGATGCACTTGGCCAAAAAGGGCGTATGCGTTTTCTCCTGAATATATTCAGGAGAAAACGCATACGCCCTTTTTGGCCAAGCAAGCAAGCGGGCAATGCAAATCTGCACTACAAAGAAGTATCACTTCCCACCCGTCAAAAGGGACATCCACAAAATGTGTAAAAACCAGAAAGGCAAGACAGGCCCTGGAGAACAGGGAGCCTTGTTATGCTGATGGGCGGGATGTAAATTGCCACTGCCTCTCTGGAGGAGTACATTGTGTTCCCTAAAACAAGTAAAGAACAGAGCTACAGAGCCAAGGGCACTTCCAGTGTAGGGAATATACTTTGGGAAAACTGAAAATCAATAAGACAGAGCCACCCCAAAATTTAGGGCTGCACTGCTTACAAGGACCTCAACTTGGGTACACCTTAAATATTCCAGGAAATATAAAAATGGTTCAAAAAATTGTGGTACTTACGTACGATGGAATAACCCTCAGCCATGAAATCAATGTCATAAGACCAGTAGCAGCAAAATGGGTGGATTCAGGTACGATGATTCTAAGTGAAATAAGTCACAGAGAAAAAGAGACTTATCATAAGATATCACTTATGAAGATCCTGTAAACATGGCTACACTTGAACTGAGTTAGGAAAGAGAACAGTGTCTCACATTTAGAAAACACCCTTATGCCTGCTTAAGGGGGAAGGAGAGGTGGGGTGAGGCATAAAACCAGAGTTTGATATAAGCACAGGTACCATTCCAAAAACCAACTATGGAATAGACAAGACCTACACCTTCCTCAGTGAAAGGGACTCAAAACCCCATATTTACCGCAGAGGAATATATCTGACTAGTGAGAATCTTAAAACCTATGTATTGATATGTCTCCGTAAGGGAATCAAGTGTGTCTAGACTGGCATAAACATGGCAGCGAGAATCAGCTCAAACCCACTATAAAAACGAATTTCAAAAACAAAACAAAAAAACTGGGAAATTCTTTACATTTCCTTCAGGGTCTCTGATGAAACCTGGAATGACCCTATCTACAACGACAGCTGGATGTGGCATAAGGCTGGACACTTGGGACTGAGAGGATTGGTGAGATTGGGTGAGCAAATGCAGACCCTTTAAAGCAATAATGCATGGCACCCATTCCATGGGTTCCAACTCTCCAGGTTGAAGGGAATATTACTACAGTTATAACATGTACGGGAAACCTAGAGAACGGACACACTGTGAATACGAAAGGTTTCTAAAACTCAACGAATAGTCTCTCTCCTGGTGCTCCGGTTTGACTTTCCATCTGCTTTACTATCAACCTCCCAACTTGGAGAGACAGCCCCTTTAACCTCCTGGTTCGCACAGGTTGCCAATTTGGCAGAGGATGAAAGGGAACAGGGAGAACCAATGAGAGAGTAGCTGTTAGGCATTTGGACGGGCACATATCACTGTAATTTCCCGGCAGGAAGAAGAATTAACCAAACTCTCAGCACCCCACCGGGAACCAGTATAGGTCCTCAACCAAAATTTTGGACTTGCGGTCTGCTCACCTAAAACGAGTTGAAAAATGGAGCTCAGGGGCACAGCAATTCACAAACTGGCCGAGTAATAAAAGACAACTATCATCCAAAAATCTGTTGAGGGAAGGCAACGAGGCGGACTTGAAAGCGAGGCAGAATAGCAGGAAACAGATTTCAAGAGGTACGTTGCAATTGCCTTGAAAGCACAGGAAGAGGGGCACAACTTCGACAATGATGCACTTGGCCAAAAAGGGCGTATGCGTTTTCTCCTGAATATATTCAGGAGAAAACGTATATGCCCTTTTTGGCCAAGCAAGCAAGCGGGCAATGCAAATCTGCACTACAAAGAAGTATCACTTCCCACCGGTCAAAAGGGACATCCACAAAATGTGTAAAAACCAGAAAGGCAAGACAGGCCCTGGAGAACAGGGAGCCTTGTTATGCTGATGGGCGGGATGTAAATTGCCAACTGCCTCTCTGGAGGAGTGCATTGTGTTCCCTAAAACAAGTAAACAACAGAGCTACAGAGCCAAGGGCACTTCCAGTCTAGGGAATATACCTTGGGAAAACTGAAGATCAATAAGACAGAGCCACCCCAAAATTTAGGGCTGCACTGCTTACAAGGACCTCAACTTGGGTACACCTTAAATATCCCAGGAAATATAAAAATGGTTCAAAAAATTGTGGTACTTACGTACGATGGAATATCCCTCAGCCATGAAATCAATGTCATAAGACCAGTAGCAGCAAAATGGGTGGATTCAGGTACGATGATTCTAAGTGACATAAGTCACACAGAAAAAGAAACTTATCATAAGATATCACTTATGAAGATCCTGTAAACATGGCTACACTTGAACTGAGTTAGGACAGAGAACAGTGTCTCACATTTAGAAAACACTCTTATGCCTGCTTAAGGGGGAAGGAGAGGTGGGGTGATGCATAAAACCAGAGTTTGATATAAGCACAGGTACCATTCCAAAAACCAACTATGGAATAGACAAGACCTACACATTCCTCAGTGAAAGGGACTCAAAACCCCATATTTCCCGCAGAGGAATATATCTGACTAGTAAGAATCTTAAAACCTATGTATTGATAAGTCTCCGTAAGGGAATCAAGTGTGTCTAGACTGGCATAAATATGGTAGCGAGAATCAGCTGAAACCCACTATTAAATGGAATTTCAAAAATAAAACAAAAAAAACTGGGAAATTCTTTACAATTCCTTCAGGGTCTCTGATGAAACCTGGAATGACCCTACCTACAATGACAGCTGGATGTGGCATAAGGCTGGACACTTGGGACTGAGAGGATTGGTGAGATTGGGTGAGCAAATGCAGACCCTTTAAAGCAATAATGCATGGCACACATTCCATGGGTCCCAACTCTCCAGGTTGAAGGGAATATTACTACAGATATAACATGTACAGGAATCCTATTAAACGGACACACTGTGAATACAAAAGGTTTCTAAAACTCAACGAATAGTCCCTCTCCTGGTGCTCCGGTTTGACTTTCCATCTGCTTTACTATCAACCTCCCAACTTGGAGAGACTGCCCCTTTAACCTCCTGGTTCGCACAGGTTGCCAATTTGGCAGAGGATGAAAGGGAAGAGGGAGAACCAATGAGAGTGTAGCTGTTAGGCATTTGGACGGGCACATATCACTGTAATTTCCCGGCAGGAAGAAGAATTAACCAAAGTCTCAGCCCCACACCGGGAACCAGTATAGGTCCTGAACCAAAATTTTGGACTTGCGGTCAGCTAACCAAAAACGAGTTGAAAAATGGAGCTCAGGGGCACAGCAATTCACAAACTGGCCGAGTAATAAAGGACAAATATCGTCCAAAAATCTGTTGAGGGAAGGCAACGAGGTGGACTTGAAAGCGAGGCAGAATAGCAGGAAACAGATTTCAAGAGGTACGTTGGAATCGCCTTTAAAGCACAGGAAGAGGGGCACAACTTCGACAATGATGCACTTGGCCAAAAAGGGCGTATGCGTTTTCTCCTGAATATATTCAGGAGAAAACGCATACGCCCTTTTTGGCCAAGCAAGCAAGCGGGTAATGCAAATCTGCGCTACAAAGAGGTATCACTTCCCAGCGGTCAAAAGGGACATCCACAAAATGTGTAAAAACCGGAAAGGCAAGACAGGCCCTGGAGAACAGGGAGCCTTGTTATGCTGATGGGCGGGATGTAAATTGCCAACTGCCTCTCTGGAGGAGTGCATTGTGTTCCCTAAAACAAGTAAACAACAGAGCTACAGAGCCAAGGGCACTTCCAGTCTAGGGAATATACCTTGGGAAAACTGAAGATCAATATGACAGAGCCACCCCATAATTTAGGGCTGCACGGCTTACAAGGACCTCAACTTGGTTACACCTAAAATATCCCAGGAAATATAAAAATGGTTCAAAAAATTGTGGTACTTACGTACGATGGAATATCCCTCAGCCATGAAATCAATGACATAAGACCAGTAGCAGCAAAATGGGTGGATTCAGGTACGATGATTCTAAGTGAAATAAGTCACACAGAAAATGAAACTTATCATAAGATATCACTTATGAAGATCCTGTAAACATGGCTACACTTGAACTGAGTTAGGAAAGAGAACAGTGTCTCACATTTAGAAAACACTCTTATGCCTGCTTAAGGGGGGAAGAGAGGTGGGGTGATGCATAAAACCAGAGTTTGATATAAGCACAGGTACCGTTCAAAAAACCAACTATGGAATAGAAAAGACCTACACCTTCCTCAGTGAAAGGGACTCAAAACCCCATATTTCCGGCAGAGGAATATATCTGACTAGTAAGAATCTTAAAACCTATGTATTGATATGTCTCCGTAAGGGAATCAAGTGTGTCTAGACTGGCATAAACATGGCAGCGAGAATCAGCTCAAACCCACTATAAAAAGGAATTTCAAAAACAAAACAAAAAAACTGGGAAATTCTTTACAATTCCTTCAGATTCTCTGATGAAACCTGGAATGACCCTATCTACAACGACAGCTGGATGTGGCATAAGGCTGGACACTTGGGACTGAGAGGATTGGTGAGATTGGGTGAGCAAATGCAGACCCTTTAAAGCAATAATGCATGGCACCCATTCCATGGGTCCCAACTCTCCAGGTTGAAGGGAATATTACTACAGTTATAACATGTACGGGAAACCTAGAGAACGGACACACTGTGAATACGAAAGGTTTCTAAAACTCAACGAATAGTCCCTCTCCTGGTGCTCCGGTTTGACTTTCCACCTGCTTTACTATCAACCTCCCAACTTGGAGAGACAGCCCCTTTAACCTCCTGGTTCGCACAGGTTGCCAATTTGGCAGAGGATGAAAGGGATGAGGGAGAACCAATGAGAGAGTAGCTGTTAGGCATTTGGACGGGCACATATCACTGTAATTTCCCGGCAGGAAGAAGAATTAACCAAAGTCTCAGCCACCCACCGGGAACCAGTATAGGTCCTGAACCAAAATTTTGGACTTGCGGTCAGCTCACCTAAAACGAGTTGAAAAATGGAGCTCAGGGGCACAGCAATTCACAAACTGGCCGAGTAATAAAGGACAACTATCGTCCAAAAATCTGTTGAGGGAAGGCAACGAGGCGGACTTGAAAGCGAGGCAGAATAGCAGGAAACAGATTTCAAGAGGTACGTTGGAATTGCCTTTAAAGCACAGGAAGAGGGGCACAACTTCGACAATGATGCACTTGGCCAAAAAGGGCGTATGCGTTTTCCCCTGAATATATTCAGGAGAAAACGTATATGCCCTTTTTGGCCAAGCAAGCAAGCGGGCAATGCAAATCTGCACTACAAAGAAGTATCACTTCCCACCGGTCAAAAGGGACATCCACAAAATGTGTAAAATCCAGAAAGGCAAGACAGGCCCTGGAGAACAGGGAGCCTTGTTATGCTGATGGGCGGGATGTAAATTGCCAACTGCCTCTCTGGAGGAGTGCATTGTGTTCCCTAAAACAAGTAAAGAACAGAGCTACAGAGCCAAGGGCACTTCCAGTCTAGGGAATATACCTTGCGAAAACTGAAGATCAATAAGACAGAGCCACCCCAAAATTTAGGGCTGCACTGCTTACAAGGACCTCAACTTGGGGACACCTTAAATATCCCAGGAAATATAAAAATGGTTCAAAAAATTGTGGTACTTACGTACGATGGAATATCCCTCAGCCATGCAATCAATGTCATAAGACCAGTAGCAGCAAAATGGGTGGATTCAGGTACGATGATTCTAAGTGAAATAAGTCACAGAGAAAAAGAAACTTATCATAAGATATCACTTATGAAGATCCTGTAAACATGGCTAAACTTGAACTGAGTTAGGAAAGAGAACAGTGTCTCACATTTAGAAAACACTCTTATGCCTGCTTAAGGGGGAAGGAGAGGTGGGGTGAGGCATAAAACCAGAGTTTGATATAAACACAGGTACCGTTCCAAAAACCAACTATGGAATAGACAAGACCTACACCTTCCTCAGTGAAAGGGACTCAAAACCCCATATTTCCCGCAGAGGAATATATCTGACTAGTAAGAATCTTAAAACCTATGTATTGATATGTCTCCGTAAGGGAATCAAGTGTGTCTAGACTGGCATAAACATGGCAGCGAGAATCAGCTCAAACCCACTATAAAAAGGAATTTCAAAAATAAAACAAAACAACTGGGAAATTCTTTACAATTCCTTCAGGGTCTCTGATGAAACCTGGAATGACACTATCTACAAAGACAGCTGGATGTGGCATAAGGCTGGACACTTGGGACTGAGAGGATTGGTGAGATTGGGTGAGCAAATGCAGACCCTTTAAAGCAATAATGCATGGCACACATTCCATGGGTCCAAACTCTCCAGGTTGAAGGGAATATTACTACAGCTATAACATGTACGGGAAACCTAGAGAACGGACACACTGTGAATACGAAAGGTTTCAAAAACTCAACGGATAGTCCCTCTCCTGGTGCTCCGGTTTGACTTTCCATCTGCTTTACTCTCAACCTCCCAACTTGGAGAGACAGCCCCTTTAACCTCCTGGTTCGCACAGGTTGCCAATTTGGCAGAGGATGAAAGGGAAGAGGGAGAACCAATGAGAGAGTAGCTGTTAGGCATTTGGACGGGCACATATCACTGTAATTTCCCGGCAGGAAGAAGAATTAACCAAAGTCTCAGCCACCCACCGGGAACCAGTATAGGTCCTGAACCAAAATTTTGGACTTGCGGTCAGCTCACCAAAAACGAGTTGAAAAATGGAGCTCAGGGGCACCACAATTCACAAACTGGCCGAGTAATAAAGGACAACTATCGTCCAAAAATCTGTTGAGGGAAGGCAACGAGGCGGACTTGAAAGCGAGGCAGAATAGCAGGAAACAGATTTCAAGAGGTACGTTGGAATCGTCATTAAAGCACAGGAAGAGGGGCACAACTTCGACAATGATGCACTTGGCCAAAAAGGGCGTATGCGTTTTCTCCTGAATATATTCAGGAGAAAACGTATACCCCCTTTTTGGCCAAGCAAGCAAGCGGGCAATGCAAATCTGCACTACAAAGAAGTATCACTTCCCACCGGTCAAAAGGGACATCCACAAAATGTGTAAAAACCAGAAAGGCAAGACAGGCCCTGGAGAACAGGGAGCCTTGTTATGCTGATGGGCGGGATGTAAACTGCCAACTGCCTCTCTGGAGGAGTGCATTGTGTTCCCTAAAACAAGTAAACAACAGAGCTACAGAGCCAAGGGCACTTCCAGTCTAGGGAATATACCTTGGGAAAACTGAAAATCAATAAGACAGAGCCACCCCAAAATTTAGGGCTGCACGGCTTACAAGGACCTGAACTTGGGTACACCTTAAATATCCCAGGAAATATAAAAATGGTTCAAGAAATTGTGGTACTTACGTACGATGGAATATCCCTCAGCCATGAAATCAATGTCATAAGACCAGTAGCAGCAAAATGGGTGGATTCAGGTACGATGATTCTAAGTGAAATAAGTCACAGAGAAAAAGAAACTTATCATAAGATATCACTTATGAAGCTCCTGTAAACATGGCTACACTTGAACTGATTTAGGAAAGAGAACAGTGTCTCACATTTAGAAAACACTCTTATGCCTGCTTAAGGGGGAAGGAGAGGTGGGGTGAGGCATAAAACCAGAGTTTGATATAAGCACAGGTACCGTTCCAAAAACCAACTATGGAATAGACAAGACCTACACCTTCCTCAGTGAAAGGGACTCAAAACCCCATATTTCCCGCAGAGGAATATATCTGACTAGTAAGAATCTTAAAACCTATGTATTGATATGTCTCCGTAAGGGAATCAAGTGTGTCTAGACTGGCATAAACATGGCAGCGAGAATCAGCTCAAACCCACTATAAAAAGGAATTTCAAAACCAAAACAAAAAAACTGGGAAATTCTTTACAATTCCTTCAGGGTCTCTGATGAAACCTGGAATGACCCTATCTACAACGACAGCTGGATGTGGCATAAGGCTGGACACTTGGGACTGAGGGGATTGGTGAGATTAGGTGAGCAAATGCAGACCCTTTATAGCAATAATGCATGGCACACATTCCATGGGTCCCAACTCTCCAGGTTGAAGGGAAAATTACTACAGTTATAACATGTACGGGAAACCTAGAGAACGGACACACTGTGAATACGAAAGGTTTCTAAAACTCAACGAATAGTCCCTCTCCTGGTGCTCCGGTTTGACTTTCCATCTGCTTTACTATCAACCTCCCAACTTGGAGAGACAGCCCCTTTAACCTCCTGGTTCGCACAGGTTGCCAATTTGGCAGAGGATGAAAGGGAAGAGGGAGAACCAATGAGAGAGTAGCTGTTAGGCATTTGGACGGGCACATATCACTGTAATTTCCCGGCAGGAAGAAGAATTAACCAAAGTCTCAGCCCCCCACCGGGAACCAGTATAGGTCCTGAACCAAAATTTTGGACTTGCGATCAGCTCACCTAAAACGAGTTGAAAAATGGAGCTCAGGGGCACAGCAATCCACAAACTGGCCGAGTAATAAAGGACAACTATCGTCCAAAAATCTGTTGAGGGAAGGCAACGAGGTGGACTTGAAAGCGAGGCAGAATAGCAGGAAACAGATTTCAAGAGGTACGTTGGAATCGCCTTTAAAGCACAGGAAGAGGGGCACAACTTCGACAATGATGCACTTGGCCAAAAAGGGCGTATGCGTTTTCTCCTGAATATATTCAGGAGAAAACGCATACGCCCTTTTTGGCCAAGCAAGCAAGCGGGTAATGCAAATCTGCGCTACAAAGAAGTATCACTTCCCAGCGGTCAAAAGGGACATCCACAAAATGTGTAAAAACCGGAAAGGCAAGACAGGCCCTGGAGAACAGGGAGCCTTGTTATGCTGATGGGCGGGATGTAAATTGCCAACTGCCTCTCTGGAGGAGTGCATTGTGTTCCCTAAAACAAGTAAACAACAGAGCTACAGAGCCAAGGGCACTTCCAGTCTAGGGAATATACCTTGCAAAAAATGAAGATCAATAAGACAGAGCCACCCCAAAATTTAGGGCTGCACTGCTTACAAGGACCTCAACTTGGGGACACCTTAAATATCCCAGGAAATATAAAAATGGTTCAAAAAATTGTGGTACTTACGTACGATGGAATATCCCTCAGCCATGCAATCAATGTCATAAGACCAGTAGCAGCAAAATGGGTGGATTCAGGTACGATGATTCTAAGAGAAATAAGTCACAGAGAAAAAGAAACTTATCATAAGATATCACTTATGAAGCTCCTGTAAACATGGCTACACTTGAACTGATTTAGGAAAGAGAACAGTGTCTCACATTTAGAAAACACTCTTATGCCTGCTTAAGGGGGAAGGAGAGGTGGGGTGAGGCATAAAACCAGAGTTTGATATAAGCACAGGTACCGTTCCAAAAACCAACTATGGAATAGACAAGACCTACACCTTCCTCAGTGAAAGGGACTCAAAACCCCATATTTCCCGCAGAGGAATATATCTGACTAGTAAGAATCTTAAAACCTATGTATTGATATGTCTCCGTAAGGGAATCAAGTGTGTCTAGACTGGCATAAACATGGCAGCGAGAATCAGCTCAAACCCACTATAAAAAGGAATTTCAAAACCAAAACAAAAAAACTGGGAAATTCTTTACAATTCCTTCAGGGTCTCTGATGAAACCTGGAATGACCCTATCTACAACGACAGCTGGATGTGGCATAAGGCTGGACACTTGGGACTGAGGGGATTGGTGAGATTAGGTGAGCAAATGCAGACCCTTTATAGCAATAATGCATGGC
Organism: Hyperoodon ampullatus; assembly: GCF_949752795.1. Taxonomy (NCBI): domain Eukaryota; kingdom Metazoa; phylum Chordata; class Mammalia; order Artiodactyla; family Ziphiidae; genus Hyperoodon; species Hyperoodon ampullatus. The sequence continues at coordinate 907,956 of NW_027640875.1, forward strand.
ACACATTCCATGGGTCCCAACTCTCCAGGTTGAAGGGAAAATTACTACAGTTATAACATGTACGGGAAACCTAGAGAACGGACACACTGTGAATACGAAAGGTTTCTAAAACTCAACGAATAGTCCCTCTCCTGGTGCTCCGGTTTGACTTTCCATCTGCTTTACTATCAACCTCCCAACTTGGAGAGACAGCCCCTTTAACCTCCTGGTTCGCACAGGTTGCCAATTTGGCAGAGGATGAAAGGGAAGAGGGAGAACCAATGAGAGAGTAGCTGTTAGGCATTTGGACGGGCACATATCACTGTAATTTCCCGGCAGGAAGAAGAATTAACCAAAGTCTCAGCCCCCCACCGGGAACCAGTATAGGTCCTGAACCAAAATTTTGGACTTGCGATCAGCTCACCTAAAACGAGTTGAAAAATGGAGCTCAGGGGCACAGCAATTCACAAACTGGCCGAGTAATAAAGGACAACTATCGTCCAAAAATCTGTTGAGGGAAGGCAACGAGGTGGACTTGAAAGCGAGGCAGAATAGCAGGAAACAGATTTCAAGAGGTACGTTGGAATCGCCTTTAAAGCACAGGAAGAGGGGCACAACTTCGACAATGATGCACTTGGCCAAAAAGGGCGTATGCATTTTCTCCTGAATATATTCAGGAGAAAACGCATACGCCCTTTTTGGCCAAGCAAGCAAGCGGGTAATGCAAATCTGCGCTACAAAGAAGTATCACTTCCCAGCGGTCAAAAGGGACATCCACAAAATGTGTAAAAACCGGAAAGGCAAGACAGGCCCTGGAGAACAGGGAGCCTTGTTATGCTGATGGGCGGGATGTAAATTGCCAACTGCCTCTCTGGAGGAGTGCATTGTGTTCCCTAAAACAAGTAAACAACAGAGCTACAGAGCCAAGGGCACTTCCAGTCTAGGGAATATACCTTGGGAAAACTGAAGATCAATATGACAGAGCCACCCCATAATTTAGGGCTGCACGGCTTACAAGGACCTCAACTTGGTTACACCTAAAATATCCCAGGAAATATAAAAATGGTTCAAAAAATTGTGGTACTTACGTACGATGGAATATCCCTCAGCCATGAAATCAATGACATAAGACCAGTAGCAGCAAAATGGGTGGATTCAGGTACGATGATTCTAAGTGAAATAAGTCACACAGAAAATGAAACTTATCATAAGATATCACTTATGAAGATCCTGTAAACATGGCTACACTTGAACTGAGTTAGGAAAGAGAACAGTGTCTCACATTTAGAAAACACTCTTATGCCTGCTTAAGGGGGGAAGAGAGGTGGGGTGATGCATAAAACCAGAGTTTGATATAAGCACAGGTACCGTTCAAAAAACCAACTATGGAATAGAAAAGACCTACACCTTCCTCAGTGAAAGGGACTCAAAACCCTATATTTCCGGCAGAGGAATATATCTGACTAGTAAGAATCTTAAAACCTATGTATTGATATGTCTCCGTAAGGGAATCAAGTGTGTCTAGACTGGCATAAACATGGCAGCGAGAATCAGCTCAAACCCACTATAAAAAGGAATTTCAAAAACAAAACAAAAAAACTGGGAAATTCTTTACAATTCCTTCAGAGTCTCTGATGAAACCTGGAATGACCCTATCTACAACGACAGCTGGATGTGGCATAAGGATGGACACTTGGGACTGAGAGGATTGGTGAGATTGGGTGAGCAAATGCAGACCCTTTATAGCAATAATGCATGGCACCCATTCCATGGGTCCCAACTCTCCAGGTTGAAGGGAATATTACTACAGTTATAACATGTACGGGAAACCTAGAGAACGGACACACTGTGAATACGAAAGGTTTCTAAAACTCAACGTATAGTCCCTCTCCTGGTGCTCCGGTTTGACTTTCCATCTGCTTTACTATCAACCTCCCAACTTGGAGAGACAGCCCCTTTAACCTCCTGGTTCGCACAGGTTGCCAATTTGGCAGAGGATGAAAGGGATGAGGGAGAACCAATGAGAGAGTAGCTGTTAGGCATTTGGACGGGCACATATCACTGTAATTTCCCGGCAGGAAGAAGAATTAACCAAAGTCTCAGCCACCCACCGGGAACCAGCATAGGTCCTGAACCAAAATTTTGGACTTGCGGTCAGCTCACCTAAAACGAGTTGATAAATGGAGCTCAGGGGCACAGCAATTCACAAACTGGCCGAGTAATAAAGGACAACTATCGTCCAAAAATCTGTTGAGGGAAGGCAACGAGGTGGACTTGAAAGCGAGGCAGAATAGCAGGAAACAGATTTCAAGAGGTACGTTGGAATCGCCTTTAAAGCACAGGAAGAGGGGCACAACTTCGACAATGATGCACTTGGCCAAAAAGGGCGTATGCGTTTTCTCCTGAATATATTCAGGAGAAAACGCATACGCCCTTTTTGGCCAAGCAAGCAAGCGGGTAATGCAAATCTGCGCTACAAAGAAGTATCACTTCCCACCGGTCAAAAGGGACATCCACAAAATGTGTGAAAACCGGAAAGGCAAGACAGGCCCTGGAGAACAGGGAGCCTTGTTATGCTGATGGGCGGGATGTAAATTGCCAACTGCCTCTCTGGAGGAGTGCATTGTGTTCCCTAAAACAAGTAAACAACAGAGCTACAGAGCCAAGGGCACTTCCAGTCTAGGGAATATACCTTGGGAAAACTGAAGATCAATATGACAGAGCCACCCCATAATTTAGGGCTGCACGGCTTACAAGGACCTCAACTTGGTTACACCTTAAATATCCCAGGAAATATAAAAATGGTTCAAAAAATTGTGGTACTTACGTACGATGGAATATCCCTCAGCCATGAAATCAATGACATAAGACCAGTAGCAGCAAAATGGGTGGATTCAGGTACGATGATTCTAAGTGAAATAAGTCACACAGAAAATGAAACTTATCATAAGATATCACTTATGAAGATCCTATAAACATGGCAACACTTGAACTGAGTTAGGAAAGAGAACAGTGTCTCACATTTAGAAAACACTCTTATGCCTGCTTAAGGGGGGAAGAGAGGTGGGGTGATGCATAAAACCAGAGTTTGATATAAGGACAGGTACCGTTCCAAAAACCAACTATGGAATAGACAAGACCTACACATTCCTCAGTGAAAGGGACTCAAAACACCATATTTCCCGCAGAGGAATATATCTGACTAGTAAGAATCTTAAAACCTATGTATTGATATGTCTCCGTAAGGGAATCAAGTGTGTCTAGACTGGCATAAACATGGCAGCGAGAATCAGCTCAAACCCACTATAAAAAGGAATTTCAAAAACAAAACAAAAAAACTGGGAAATTCTTTACAATTCCTTCAGAGTCTCTGATGAAACCTGGTATGACCCTATCTACAACGACAGCTGGATGTTCCATAAGGCTGGACACTTGGGACTGAGAGGATTGGTGAGATTGGGTGAGCAAATGCAGACCCTTTAAAGCAATAATCCATGGCACCTATTCCATGGGTCCCAACTCTCCAGGTTGAAGGGAATATTACTACAGTTATAACATGTACGGGAAACCTAGAGAACGGACACACTGTGAATACGAAAGGTTTCTAAAACTCAACGAATAGTCCCTCTCCTGGTGCTCCGGTTTGACTTTCCACCTGCTTTACTATCAACCTCCCAACTTGGAGAGACAGGCCCTTTAACCTCCTGGTTCGCACAGGTTGCCAATTTGGCAGAGGATGAAAGGGATGAGGGAGAACCAATGAGAGAATAGCTGTTAGGCATTTGGACGGGCACATATCACTGTAATTTCCCGGCAGGAAGAAGAATTAACCAAAGTCTCAGCCACCCACCGGGAACCAGCATAGGTCCTGAACCAAAATTTTGGACTTTCGGTCAGCTCACCAAAAGGAGTTGAAAAATCGAGCTCAGGGGCACAGCAATTCACAAACTGGCCAAGTAATAAAGGACAACTATCGTCCAAAAATCTGTTGAGGGAAGGCAACGAGGCGGACTTGAAAGCGCGGCAGAATAGCAGGAAACAGATTTCAAGAGGTACGTTGGAATCGCCTTTAAAGCACAGTAAGAGGGGCACAACTTCGACAATGATGCACTTGGCCAAAAAGGGCGTATGCGTTTTCTCCTGAATATATTCAGGAGAAAACGCATACGCCCTTTTTGGCCAAGCAAGCAAGCGGGCAATGCAAATCTGCACTACAAAGAAGTATCACTTCCCACCCGTCAAAAGGGACATCCACAAAATGTGTAAAAACCAGAAAGGCAAGACAGGCCCTGGAGAACAGGGAGCCTTGTTATGCTGATGGGCGGGATGTAAATTGCCACTGCCTCTCTGGAGGAGTACATTGTGTTCCCTAAAACAAGTAAAGAACAGAGCTACAGAGCCAAGGGCACTTCCAGTGTAGGGAATATACTTTGGGAAAACTGAAAATCAATAAGACAGAGCCACCCCAAAATTTAGGGCTGCACTGCTTACAAGGACCTCAACTTGGGTACACCTTAAATATTCCAGGAAATATAAAAATGGTTCAAAAAATTGTGGTACTTACGTACGATGGAATAACCCTCAGCCATGAAATCAATGTCATAAGACCAGTAGCAGCAAAATGGGTGGATTCAGGTACGATGATTCTAAGTGAAATAAGTCACAGAGAAAAAGAGACTTATCATAAGATATCACTTATGAAGATCCTGTAAACATGGCTACACTTGAACTGAGTTAGGAAAGAGAACAGTGTCTCACATTTAGAAAACACCCTTATGCCTGCTTAAGGGGGAAGGAGAGGTGGGGTGAGGCATAAAACCAGAGTTTGATATAAGCACAGGTACCATTCCAAAAACCAACTATGGAATAGACAAGACCTACACCTTCCTCAGTGAAAGGGACTCAAAACCCCATATTTACCGCAGAGGAATATATCTGACTAGTGAGAATCTTAAAACCTATGTATTGATATGTCTCCGTAAGGGAATCAAGTGTGTCTAGACTGGCATAAACATGGCAGCGAGAATCAGCTCAAACCCACTATAAAAACGAATTTCAAAAACAAAACAAAAAAACTGGGAAATTCTTTACATTTCCTTCAGGGTCTCTGATGAAACCTGGAATGACCCTATCTACAACGACAGCTGGATGTGGCATAAGGCTGGACACTTGGGACTGAGAGGATTGGTGAGATTGGGTGAGCAAATGCAGACCCTTTAAAGCAATAATGCATGGCACCCATTCCATGGGTTCCAACTCTCCAGGTTGAAGGGAATATTACTACAGTTATAACATGTACGGGAAACCTAGAGAACGGACACACTGTGAATACGAAAGGTTTCTAAAACTCAACGAATAGTCCCTCTCCTGGTGCTCTGGTTTGACTTTCCATCTGCTTTACTATCAACCTCCCAACTTGGAGAGACAGCCACTTTAACCTCCTGGTTCGCACAGGTTGCCAATTTGGCAGAGGATGAAAGGGAAGAGGGAGAACCAATGAGAGAGTAGCTGTTAGGCATTTGGACGGTCACATATCACTGTAATTTCCCGGCAGAAAGACGAATTAACCAAAGTCTCAGCCCCCCACCGGGAACCAGTATAGGTCCTGAACCAAAATTTTGGACTTTCGGTCAGCTCACCTAAAACGAGTTGAAAAATGGAGCTCAGGGGCACAGCAATTCACAAACTGGCCGAGTAATAAAGGACAACTATCGTCCAAAAATCTGTTGAGGGAAGGCAACGAGGCGGACTTGAAAGCGAGGCAGAATAGCAGGAAACAGATTTCAAGAGGTACGTTGGAATCGCCTTTAAAGCACAGGAAGAGGGGCACAACTTCGACAATGATGCACTTGGCCAAAAAGGGCGTATGCGTTTTCTCCTGAATATATTCAGGAGAAAACGCATACGCCCTTTTTGGCCAAGCAAGCAAGCGGGTAATGCAAATCTGCGCTACAAAGAAGTATCACTTCCCACTGGTCAAAAGGGACATCCACAAAATGTGTAAAAACCAGAAAGGCAAGACAGGCCCTGGAGAACAGGGAGCCTTGTTATGCTGATGGGCGGGATGTAAATTGCCAACTGCCTCTCTGGAGGAGTGCATTGTGTTCCCTAAAACAAGTAAAGAACAGAGCTACAGAGCCAAGGGCACTTCCAGTCTAGGGAATATACCTTGGGAAAACTGAAGATCAATAAGACAGAGCCACCCCAAAATTTAGGGCTGCACGGCTTACAAGGACCTCAACTTGGGTACACCTTAAATATCCCAGGAAATATAAAAATGGTTCAAAAAATTGTGGTACTTACGTACGATGGAATATCCCTCAGCCATGAAATCAATGTCATAAGACCAGTAGCAGCAAAATGCGTGGATTCAGGTACGATGATTCTAAGTGAAATAAGTCACTCAGAAAAAGAAACTTATCATAAGATATCACTTATGAAGATCCTGTAAACATGGCTACACTTGAACTGAGTTAGGAAAGAGAACAGTGTCTCACATTTAGAAAACACTCTTATGCCTGCTTAAGGGGGAAGGAGAGGTTGGTGATGCATAAAACAAGAGTTTCATATAAGCACAGGTACCATTCCAAAAACCAACTATGGAATAGACAAGACCTCCACCTTCCTTAGTGAAAGGGACTCAAAACCCCATATTTCCCGCAGAGGAATATATCTGACTAGTAAGAATCTTAAAACTTATGTATTGATATGTCTCCGTAAGGGAATCAAGTGTGTCTAGACTGGCATAAACATGGCAGCGAGAATCAGCTCAAAACCACTATAAAAAGGAATTTCAAAAACAAAACAAAAAAACTGGGAAATTCTTTACAATTCCTTCAGGGTCTCTGATGAAACCTGGAATGACCCTATCTTCAACGACAGCTGGATGTGGCATAAGGCTGGACACTTGGGACTGAGAGGATTGGTGAGATTGGGTGAACAAATGCAGACCATATAAAGCAATAATGCATGGCACCGATTCCATGGGTCCCAACTCTCCAGGTTGAAGGGAATATCACTACAGTTATAACATGTACGGGAAACCTAGAGAACGGACACACTGTGAATACGAAAGGTTTCTAAAACTCAACGAATAGTCTCTCTCCTGGTGCTCCGGTTTGACTTTCCATCTGCTTTACTATCAACCTCCCAACTTGGAGAGACAGCCCCTTTAACCTCCTGGTTCGCACAGGTTGCCAATTTGGCAGAGGATGAAAGGGAACAGGGAGAACCAATGAGAGAGTAGCTGTTAGGCATTTGGACGGGCACATATCACTGTAATTTCCCGGCAGGAAGAAGAATTAACCAAACTCTCAGCACCCCACCGGGAACCAGTATAGGTCCTCAACCAAAATTTTGGACTTGCGGTCTGCTCACCTAAAACGAGTTGAAAAATGGAGCTCAGGGGCACAGCAATTCACAAACTGGCCGAGTAATAAAAGACAACTATCATCCAAAAATCTGTTGAGGGAAGGCAACGAGGCGGACTTGAAAGCGAGGCAGAATAGCAGGAAACAGATTTCAAGAGGTACGTTGCAATTGCCTTGAAAGCACAGGAAGAGGGGCACAACTTCGACAATGATGCACTTGGCCAAAAAGGGCGTATGCGTTTTCTCCTGAATATATTCAGGAGAAAACGTATATGCCCTTTTTGGCCAAGCAAGCAAGCGGGCAATGCAAATCTGCACTACAAAGAAGTATCACTTCCCACCGGTCAAAAGGGACATCCACAAAATGTGTAAAAACCAGAAAGGCAAGACAGGCCCTGGAGAACAGGGAGCCTTGTTATGCTGATGGGCGGGATGTAAATTGCCAACTGCCTCTCTGGAGGAGTGCATTGTGTTCCCTAAAACAAGTAAACAACAGAGCTACAGAGCCAAGGGCACTTCCAGTCTAGGGAATATACCTTGGGAAAACTGAAGATCAATAAGACAGAGCCACCCCAAAATTTAGGGCTGCACTGCTTACAAGGACCTCAACTTGGGTACACCTTAAATATCCCAGGAAATATAAAAATGGTTCAAAAAATTGTGGTACTTACGTACGATGGAATATCCCTCAGCCATGAAATCAATGTCATAAGACCAGTAGCAGCAAAATGGGTGGATTCAGGTACGATGATTCTAAGTGACATAAGTCACACAGAAAAAGAAACTTATCATAAGATATCACTTATGAAGATCCTGTAAACATGGCTACACTTGAACTGAGTTAGGACAGAGAACAGTGTCTCACATTTAGAAAACACTCTTATGCCTGCTTAAGGGGGAAGGAGAGGTGGGGTGATGCATAAAACCAGAGTTTGATATAAGCACAGGTACCATTCCAAAAACCAACTATGGAATAGACAAGACCTACACATTCCTCAGTGAAAGGGACTCAAAACCCCATATTTCCCGCAGAGGAATATATCTGACTAGTAAGAATCTTAAAACCTATGTATTGATAAGTCTCCGTAAGGGAATCAAGTGTGTCTAGACTGGCATAAATATGGTAGCGAGAATCAGCTGAAACCCACTATTAAATGGAATTTCAAAAATAAAACAAAAAAAACTGGGAAATTCTTTACAATTCCTTCAGGGTCTCTGATGAAACCTGGAATGACCCTACCTACAATGACAGCTGGATGTGGCATAAGGCTGGACACTTGGGACTGAGAGGATTGGTGAGATTGGGTGAGCAAATGCAGACCCTTTAAAGCAATAATGCATGGCACACATTCCATGGGTCCCAACTCTCCAGGTTGAAGGGAATATTACTACAGATATAACATGTACAGGAATCCTATTAAACGGACACACTGTGAATACAAAAGGTTTCTAAAACTCAACGAATAGTCCCTCTCCTGGTGCTCCGGTTTGACTTTCCATCTGCTTTACTATCAACCTCCCAACTTGGAGAGACTGCCCCTTTAACCTCCTGGTTCGCACAGGTTGCCAATTTGGCAGAGGATGAAAGGGAAGAGGGAGAACCAATGAGAGTGTAGCTGTTAGGCATTTGGACGGGCACATATCACTGTAATTTCCCGGCAGGAAGAAGAATTAACCAAAGTCTCAGCCCCACACCGGGAACCAGTATAGGTCCTGAACCAAAATTTTGGACTTGCGGTCAGCTAACCAAAAACGAGTTGAAAAATGGAGCTCAGGGGCACAGCAATTCACAAACTGGCCGAGTAATAAAGGACAAATATCGTCCAAAATTCTGTTGAGGGAAGGCAACGAGGCGGACTTGAAAGCGAGGCAGAATAGCAGGAAACAGATTTCAAGAGGTACGTTGGAATCCCCTTTAAAGCACAGGAAGAGAGGCACAACTTCGACAATGATGCACTTGGCCAAAAAGGGCGAATGCGTTTTCTCCTGAATATATTCAGGAGAAAACGCATACGCCCTTTTTGGCCAAGCAAGCAAGCGGGCAATGCAAATCTGCACTACAAAGAAGTATCACTTCCCACCGGTCAAAAGGGACATCCACAAAATGTGTAAAAACCAGAAAGGCAAGACAGGCCCTGGAGAACAGGGAGCCTTGTTATGCTGATGGGCGGGATGTAAATTGCCAACTGCCTCTCTGGAGGAGTACATTGTGTTCCCTAAAACAAGTAAAGAACAGAGCTACAGAGGCAAGGGCACTTCCAGTCTAGGGAATAAACCTTGGGAAAACTGAAGATCAATAAGACAGAGCCATCCCAAAATTTAGGGCTGCACTGCTTACAAGGACCTCAACTTGGGTACACCTTAAATATCCCAGGAAATATAAAAATGGTTCAAAAAATTGTGGTACTTACGTACGATGGAATATCCCTCAGCCATGAAATCAATGTCATAAGACCAGTAGCAGCAAAATGGGTGGATTCAGGTACGATGATTCTAAGTGAAATAAGTCACACAGAAAAAGAAACTTATCATAAGATATCACTTATGAAGATCCTGTAAACATGGCTACACTTGAACTGATTTAGGAAAGAGAACAGTGTCTCACATTTAGAAAAAACTCTTATGCCTGCTTAAGGGGGAAGGAGAGGTGGGGTGATGCATAAAACCAGAGCTTGATATAAGCACAGGTACCGTTCCAAAAACTAACTATGGAATAGACAAGACCTACACCTTCCTCAGTGAAAGGGACTCAAAACCCCATATTTCCCGCAGAGGAATATATCTGACTAGTAAGAATCTTAAAACCTATGTATTGATATGTCTCCATAAGGGAATCAAGTGTGTCTAGACTGGCATAAACATGGCAGCGAGAATCAGCTCAAACCCACTATAAAAAGGAATTTCAAAAACAAAACAAAAAAACTGGGAAATTCTTTACAATTCCTTCAGGGACTCTGATGAAACCTGGAATGACCCTATCTACAATGACAGCTGGATGTGGCATAAGGCTGGACACTTGGGACTGAGAGGATTGGTGAGATTGGGTGAACAAATGCAGACCCTTTAAAGCAATAATGCATGGCACCCATTCCATGGGTCCCAACTCACCAGGTTAAAGGGAATATTACTACAGTTATAACATGTACGGGAAACCTAGAGAACGGACACACTGTGAATACGAAAGGTTTCTAAAACTCAACGAATAGTCCCTCTCCTGGTGCTCCGGTTTGACTTTCCATCTGCTTTACTATCAACCTCCCAACTTGGAGAGACAGCCCCTTTAACCTCCTGGTTCGCACAGGTTGCCAATTTGGCAGAGGATGAAAGGGAAGAGGGAGAACCAATGAGAGAGTAGCTGTTAGGCATTTGGACGGGCACATATCACTGTAATTTCCCGGCAGGAAGAAGAATTAACCAAAGTCTCAGCCCCCCACCTGGAACCAGTATAGGTCCTGAACCAAAATTTTGGACTTGCGGTCAGCTCACCTAAAACGAGTTGAAAAATGGAGCTCAGGGGCACAGCAATTCACAAACTGGCCGAGTAATAAAGGACAACTATCGTCCAAAAATCTGTTGAGGGAAGGCAACGAGGCGGACTTGAAAGCGAGGCAGAATAGCAGGAAACAGATTTCAAGAGGTACGTTGGAATCGCCTTTAAAGCACAGGAAGAGGGGCACAACTTCGACAATGATGCACTTGGCCAAAAAGGGCGTATGCGTTTTCTCCTGAATATATTCAGGAGAAAACGCATACGCCCTTTTTGGCCAAGCAAGCAAGCGGGCAATGCAAATTTGCACTACAAAGAAGTATCACTTCCCACCGGTCAAAAGGGACATCCACAAAATGTGTAAAAACCAGAAAGGCAAGACAGGCCCTGGAGAACAGGGAGCATTGTTATGCTGATGGGCGGGATGTAAATTGCCAACTGCCTCTCTGGAGGAGTGCATTGTGTTCCCTAAAACAAGTAAAGAACAGAGCTACAGAGCCAAGGGCACTTCCAGTCTAGGGAATATACCTTGGGAAAACTGAAAATCAAAAAGACACAGCCACCCCAAAATTTAGGGCTGCACTGCTTACAAGGACCTCAACTTGGGTACACCTTAAATATCCCAGGAAATATAAAAATGGTTCAAAAAATTGTGGTACTTACGTACGATGGAATATCCCTCAGCCATGAAATCAATGTCATAAGACCAGTAGCAGCAAAATGGGTGGATTCAGGTACGATGATTCTAAGTGAAATAAGTCACACAGAAAAAGAATCTTATCATAAGATGTCACTTATGAAGATCCTGTAAACATGGCTACACTTGAACTGAGTTAGGAAAGAGAACAGTGTCTCACATTTAGAAAAAACTCTTATGCCTGCTTAAGGGGGAAGGAGAGGTGGGGTGATGCATAAACCGGAGCTTTATATAAGCACAGGTACCGTTCCAAAAACCAACTATGGAATAGACAAGACCTACACCTTCCTCAGTGAAAGGGACTCAAAACCCCATATTTCCCGCAGAGGAATATATCTGACTAGTAAGAATCTTAAAACCTATGTATTGATATGTCTCCATAAGGGAATCAAGTGTGTCTAGACTGGCATAAATATGGCAGCGAGAATCAGCTCAAACCCACTATAAAAAGGAATTTCAAAAATAAAACAAAAAAACTGGGAAATTCTTTACAATTCCTTCAGGGTCTCTGATGAAACCTGGAATGACCCTATCTACAACGACAGCTGGATGTGGCATAAGGTTGGACACTTGGGACTAAGAGGATTGGTGAGATTGGGTGAGCAAATGCAGGCCCTTTAAAGCAATATTGCATGGCACATATTCCATGGGTCCCAACTCTGCAGGTTGAAGGGAATATTACTACAGTTATAACATGTACGGTAATCCTAGAGAACGGACACACTGTGAATACGAAAGGTTTCTAAAACTCAACGAATAGTCTCTCTCCTGGTGTTCCGGTTTGACTTTCCATCTGCTTTACTATCAACCTCCCAACTTGGAGAGACAGCCCCTTTAACCTCCTGGTTCGCACAGGTTGCCAATTTGGCACAGGATGAAAGGGAAGAGGGAGAACCAATGAGAGAGTAGCTGATAGGCATTTGGACGGGCACATATCACTGTAATTTCCCGGCAGAAAGAAGAATTAACCAAAGTCTCAGCCCCCCACCGGGAACCAGTATAGTTCCTGAACCAAAATTTTGGACTTGCGGTCAGCTCACCAAAAACGAGTTGAAAAATGGAGCTCAGGGGCACAGCAATTCACAAATTGGCCGAGTAATAAAGGACAACTATCGTCCAAAAATCTGTTGAGGGAAGGCAACGAGGCGGACTTGAAAGCGAGGCAGAATAGCAGGAAACAGATTTCAAGAGGTACGTTGGAATCGCCTTTAAAGCACAGGAAGAGGGGCACAAATTCGACAATGATGCACTTGGCCAAAAAGGGCGTATGCGTTTTCTCCTGAATATATTCAGGAGAAAACGCATACGCCCTTTTTGGCCAAGCAAGCAAGCGGGCAATGCAAATCTGCACTACAAAGAAGTATCACTTCCCACCCGTCAAAAGGGACATCCACAAAATGTGTAAAATCCAGAAAGGCAAGACAGGCCCCGGAGAACAGGGAGCCTTGTTATGCTGATGGGCGGGATGTAAATTGCCAACTGCCTCTCTGGAGGAGTGCATTGTGTTCCCTAAAACAAGTAAACAACAGAGCTACAGAGCCAAGGGCACTTCCAGTCTAGGGAATATACCTTGGGAAAACTGAAGATCAATAAGACAGAGCCAACCCAAAATTTAGGGCTGCACTGCTTACAAGGACCTCAACTTGGGTACACCTTAAATATCCCAGGAAATATAAAAATGGTTCAAAAAATTGTGGTACTTACGTACGATGGAATATCCCTCAGCCATGAAATCAATGACATAAGACCAGTAGCAGCAAAATGGGTGGATTCAGGTACGATGATTCTAAGTGAAATAAGTCACAGAGAAAAAGAAACTTATCATAAGATATCACTTATGAAGATCCTGTAAACATGGCTACACTTGAACTGTGTTAGGAAAGAGAACAGTGTCTCACATTTAGAAAACACACTTATGCCTGCTTAAGGGGGAAGCAGAGGTGGGGTGAGGCATAAAACCAGAGTTTGATATAAGCACAGGTACCATTCCAAAAACCAACTATGGAATAGACAAGACCTACACCTTCCTCAGTGAAAGGGACTCAAAACCCCATATTTGCCGCAGAGGAATATATCTGACTAGTAAGAATCTTAAAACCTATGTATTGATATGTCTCCGTAAGGGAATCAAGTGTGTCTAGACTGGCATAAACATGGCAGCGAGAATCAGCTCAAACCCACTATGAAAAGGAATTTCAAAAACAAAACAAAAAAACTGGGAAATTCTTTACAATTACTTCAGGGTCTCTGATGAAACCTGGAATGACCCTATCTACAACGACAGCTGGATGTGGCATAAGGCTGGACACTTGGGACTGAGAGGATTGGTGAGATTGGTTGAACAAATGCAGACCCTTTAAAGCAATAATGCATGGCACCCATTCCATGGGTCCCAACTATCCAGGTGGAAGGGAATATTACTACAGTTATAACATGTACGGGAAACCTAGAGAACGGACACACTGTGAATACGAAAGGTTTCTAAAACTCAACGAATAGTCCCTCTCCTGGTGCTCCGGTTTGACTTTCCATCTGCTTTACTATCAACCTCCCAACTTGGAGAGACAGCCCCTTTAACCTCCTGGTTCGCACATGTTGCCAATTTGGCAGAGGATGAAAGGGAAGAGGGAGAACCAATGAGAGAGTAGCTGTTAGGCATTTGGACGGGCACATATCACTGTAATTTGCCGGCAGGAAGAAGAATTAACCAAAGTCTCAGCCCCCCACCTGGAACCAGTATAGGTCCTGAACCAAAATTTTGGACTTGCGGTCAGCTCACCTAAAACGAGTTGAAAAATGGAGCTCAGGGGCACAGCAATTCACAAACTGGCCGAGTAATAAAGGACAGCTATCGTCCAAAAATCTGTTGAGGGAAGGCAACGAGGCGGACTTGAAAGCGAGGCAGAATAGCAGGAAACAGATTTCAAGAGGTACGTTGGAATCGCCTTTAAAGCACAGGAAGAGGGGCACAACTTCGACAATGATGCACTTGGCCAAAAAGGGCGTATGCGTTTTCTCCTGAATATATTCAGGAGAAAACGCATACGCCCTTTTTGGCCAAGCAAGCAAGCGGGCAATGCAAATTTGCACTACAAAGAAGTATCACTTCCCACCGGTCAAAAGGGACATCCACAAAATGTGTAAAAACCAGAAAGGCAAGACAGGCCCTGGAGAACAGGGAGCATTGTTATGCTGATGGGCGGGATGTAAATTGCCAACTGCCTCTCTGGAGGAGTGCATTGTGTTCCCTAAAACAAGTAAAGAACAGAGCTACAGAGCCAAGGGCACTTCCAGTCTAGGGAATATACCTTGGGAAAACTGAAAATCAAAAAGACACAGCCACCCCAAAATTTAGGGCTGCACTGCTTACTAGGACCTCAACTTGGGTACACCTTAAATATCCCAGGAAATATAAAAATGGTTCAAAAAACTGTGGTACTTACGTACGATGGAATATCCCTCAGCCATGAAATCAATGTCATAAGACCAGTAGCAGCAAAATGGGTGGATTCAGGTACGATGATTCTAAGTGAAATAAGTCACACAGAAAAAGAAACTTATCGTAAGATGTCACTTATGAAGATCCTGTAAACATGGCTACACTTGAACTGAGTTAGGAAAGAGAACAGTGTCTCACATTTAGAAAAAACTCTTATGCCTGCTTAAGGGGGAAGGAGAGGTGGGGTGATGCATAAAACCAGAGCTTGATATAAGCACAGGTACCGTTCCAAAAACTAACTATGGAATAGACAAGACCTACACCTTCCTCAGTGAAAGGGACTCAAAACCCCATATTTCCCGCAGAGGAATATATCTGACTAGTAAGAATCTTAAAACCTATGTATTGATATGTCTCCGTAAGGGAATCAAGTGTGTCTAGACTGGGATAAATATGGTAGCGAGAATCAGCTCAAACCCACTATAAAAAGGAATTTCAAAAATAAAACAAAAAAACTGGGCAATTCTTTACAATTCTTTCAGGGACTCTGATGAAACCTGAAATGACCCTATCTGCAATGAAAGCTGTATGTGGCATAAGGCTGGACACTTGGGACTGAGAGGATTGGTAGGATTGGGTGAGCAAATGCAGACCCTTTAAAGCAATAATGCATGGCACACATTCCATGGGTCCCAACTCTCCAGGTTGAAGGGAATATTACTACAGATATAACATGTACGGGAATCCTAGAGAATGGACACACTGTGAATACGAAAGGTTTCTAAAACTCAACGAATAGTCCCTCTCCTGGTGCTCCGGTTTGACTTTACATCTGCTTTACTATAAACCCCCCAACATGGAGAGACAGCCCCTTTAACCTCCTGGTTCGCACAGATTGCCTATTTGGCAGAGGATGAAAGGGAAGAGGGAGAACCAATGAGAGAGTAGCTGTTGGGCATTTGGACGGGCACACATCACTATAACTTCCCGGCAGGAAGAAGAATTAACCAAAGTCTCAGCCACCCACCGGGAACCAGCATAGGTCCTGATCCAAAATTTTGGACTTGCGGTCAGCTCACCAAAAACGAGTTGAAAAATGGAGCTCAGGGGCACAGCAATTCACAAACTGGCCGAGTAATAAAGGACAACTATCGTCCAAAAATCTGTTGAGGGAAGGCAACGAGGCGGACTTGAAAGCGAGGCAGAATAGCAGGAAACAGATTTCAAGAGGTACGTTGGAATCGCCTTTAAAGCACAGGAAGAGGGGCACAACTTCGACAATGATGCACTTGGCCAAAAAGGGCGTATGCGTTTTCTCCTGAATATATTCAGGAGAAAACGCATACGCCCTTTTTGGCCAAGCAAGCAAGCGGGCAATGCAAATCTGCACTATAAAGAAGTATCACTTCCCACCGGTCAAAAGGGACATCCAGAAAGTGTGTAAAAACCTGAAAGGGAAGACAGGCCCCGGAGAACAGGGAGCCTTGTTATGCTGTTGGGCGGGATGTAAATTGGCAACTGCCTCTCTGGAGGAGTGCATTGTGTTCCCTAAAACAAGTAAACAACAGAGCTACAGAGCCAAGGGCACTTCCAGTCTAGGGAATATACTTGGGGAAAACTGAAAATCAATAAGACAGAGCCAGCCCAATATTTAGGGCTGCACTGCTTACAAGGACCTCAAGTTGGGTACACCTTAAATATCCCAGAATATATAAAAATGGTTCAAAAAATTGTGGTACTTACGTACGATGGAATATCCCTCAGCCATGAAATCAATGTCATAAGACCAGTAGCCGCAAAATGGGTGGATTCAGGTACGATGATTCTAAGTGAAATAAGTCACAGAGAAAAAGAAACTTATCATAAGATATCACTTATGAAGATCCTGTAAACATGGCTACACTTGAACTGAGTTAGGAAAGAGAACAGTGTCTCACATTTAGAAAACACTCTTATGCCTGCTTAAGGGGGAAGGAGAGGTGGGGTGAGGCATAAAACCAGAGTTTGATATAAGCACAGGTACCATTCCAAAAACCAACTATGGAATAGACAAGACCTACACCTTCCTCAGTGAAAGGGACTCAAAACCACATATTTGCCGCAGAGGAATATATCTGACTAGTAAGAATCTTAAAACCTATGTATTGATATGTCTCCGTAAGGGAATCAAGTGTGTCTAGACTGGCATAAACATGGCAGTGAGAATCAGCTCAAACCCACTATAAAAAGGAATTTCAAAAACAAAACAAAAAAACTGGGAAATTCTTTACAATTACTTCAGGGTCTCTGATGAAACCTGGAATGACCCTATCTACAACGACAGCTGGATGTGGCATAAGGCTGGACACTTGGGACTGAGAGGATTGGTGAGACTGGGTGAACAAATGCAGACCCTTTAAAGCAATAATGCATGGCACCCATTCCATGGGTCCCAACTATCCAGGTTGAAGGGAATATTACTACAGTTATAACATGTACGGGAATCCTAGAGAACGGACACACTATGAATACGAAAGGTTTCTAAAACTCAACGAATAGTCCCTCTCCTGGTGCTCCGGTTTGACTTTCCATCTGCTTTACTATCAACCTCCCAACTTGGAGAGACAGCCCCTTTAACCTCCTGGTTCGCACAGGTTGCCAATTTGGCAGAGGATGAAAGGGAAGAGGGAGAACCAATGAGAGAGTAGCTGTTAGGCATTTGGACGGGCACATATCACTGTAATTTCCCGGCAGGAAGAAGAATTAACCAAAGTCTCAGCCCCCCACCTGGAACCAGTATAGGTCCTGAACCAAAATTTTGGACTTGCGGTCAGCTCACCTAAAACGAGTTGAAAAATGGAGCTCAGGGGCACAGCAATTCACAAACTGGCCGAGTAATAAAGGACAACTATCGTCCAAAAATCTGTTGAGGGAAGGCAACGAGGCGGACTTGAAAGCGAGGCAGAATAGCAGGAAACAGATTTCAAGAGGTACATTGGAATCGCCTTTAAAGCACAGGAAGAGGGGCACAACTTCGACAATGATGCACTTGGCCAAAAAGGGCGTATGCGTTTTCTCCTGAATATATTCAGGAGAAAACGCATACGCCCTTTTTGGCCAAGCAAGCAAGCGGGCAATGCAAATTTGCACTACAAAGAAGTATCACTTCCCACCGGTCAAAAGGGACATCCACAAAATGTGTAAAAACCAGAAAGGCAAGACAGGCCCTGGAGAACAGGGAGCATTGTTATGCTGATGGGCGGGATGTAAATTGCCAACTGCCTCTCAGGAGGAGTGCATTATGTTCCCTAAAGCAAGTAAACAACAGAGCTACAGAGCCAAGGACACTTCCAGTCTCGGGAATATACCTTGGGAAAGCTGAACATCAATAAGACAGAGCCACCCTAAAATTTAGGGCTGCACTGCTTACAAGGACCTCAACTTGGGTACACCTTAAATATCCCAGGAAATATAAAAATATTTCAAAAAATTGTGGTACTTACGTACGATGGAATATCCCTAAGGCATGAAATCAATGTCATAACACCAGTAGCAGCAAAATGGGTGGATTCAGGTACGATGATTCTAAGTGAAATATGTCACAGAGAAAAAGAAATTTATCATAAGATATCACTTATGAAGATGCTGTAAACATGACTACACCTGAACTGAGTTAGGAAAGAGAGCAGTGTCTCACATTTAGAAAACACTC
Organism: Hyperoodon ampullatus; assembly: GCF_949752795.1. Lineage (NCBI taxonomy): Eukaryota > Metazoa > Chordata > Mammalia > Artiodactyla > Ziphiidae > Hyperoodon > Hyperoodon ampullatus. Next base: position 926,619 of record NW_027640875.1, read on the forward strand.
TTATGCCTGCTTAAGGGGGAAGGAGAGGTGGGGTGATGCATAAAACCAGAGTTTGATATAAGCACAGGTACCGTTCCAAAAACCAACTATGGAATAGACAAGACCTACACCTTCCTCAGTGAAAGGGACTCAAAACCCCATATTTCCCACAGAGGAATATATCTCACTAGTAAGAATCTTAAAACCTATGTATTGATATGTCTCCGTTAGGGAATCAAGTATGTGTAGACTGGCATAAACATGGCAGCGAGAATCAGCTCAAACCCACTATAAAATGGAATTTCAAAAACAAAACAATAAAACTGGGAAATTCTTTACAATTCCTTCAGGGTCTCTGATGAAACCTGGAATGACCCTATCTACCACGACAGCTGGATGTGGCATAAGGCTGGACACTTGGGACTGAGAGGATTGGTGAGATTGGGTGAGCAAATGCAGACACTTCAAAGCAATAATGCATGGCACCCATTCCATGGATCCCAACTCTCCAGGTTGTAGGGAATATTACTACAGCTATAACATGTACGGGAAACCTAGAGAACGGACACACTGTGAATATGAAAGGTTTCTAAAACTCAACGAATAGTCCCTCTCCTGGTGCTCCGGTTTGACTTTCCATCTGCTTTACTATCAACGTCCCAACTTGGAGAGACATCCCCTTTAACCTCCTGGTTCGCACATGTTTCCAATTTGGCAGAGGATGAAAGGGAAGAGGGAGACCAATGAGAGAGTAGCTGTTAGGCATTTGGACGGGCACATATCACTCTAACTTCCAGGCAGGAAGAAGAATTAACCAAAGTCTCAGCCCCCCACCGGGAACCAGCATAGGTCCTGAACCAAAATGTTGGAATTGCGGTCAGCTCATCAAAAACGAGTTGAAAAATGGAGCTCAGGGGCACAGCAATTCACAAACTGGCCGAGTAATAAAGGACAACTATCGTCCAAATATCTGTTGAGGGAAGGCAACGAGGCAGACTTGAAAGCGAGGCAGAATAGCAGGAAACAGATTTCAAGAGGTACGTTGGAATCGCCTTTAAAGCACAGGAAGAGGGGCACAACTACGACAATGATGGACTTGGCCAAAAAGGGCGTATGCGTTTTCTCCTGAATATATTCAGGAGAAAACGCATACGCCCTTTTTGGCCAAGCAAGCAAGCGGGCAATGCAAATCTGCACTACAAAGAAGTATCACTTCCCACCGGTCAAAAGGGACATCCACAAAATGTGTAAAAACCAGAAAGGCTAGACAGGCCCTGGAGAACAGGGAGCCTTGTTATGCTGATGGGCGGGATGTAAATTGCCAACTGCCTCTCTGGAGGAGTGCATTGTGTTCCCTAAAACAAGTAAACAACAGAGCTACAGAGGCAAGGGCACTTCCAGTCTAGGGAATATACCTTGGGAAAACTGAAAATCAATAAGACAGAGCCACCCCAAAATTTAGGGCTGCACTGCTTACAAGTACCTCAACTTGGGTACACCTTAAATATCCCAGGAAATATAAAAATGGTTCAAAAAATTGTGGTACTTACGTACGATGGAATATCCCTCAGCCATGAAATCAATGTCATAAGACCAGTAGCAGCAAAATGGGTGGATTCAAGTACGATGATTCTAAGTGAAATAAGTCACACAGAGAAAGAAACTTATCATAAGATATCACTTATGAAGATCCTGTAAACATGGCTACACTTGAACTGAGTTAGGAAAGAGAACAGTGTCTCACATTTAGAAAACACTCTTATGCCTGCTTAAGGGGGAAGGAGAGGTAGGGTGATGCATAAAACCAGAGTTTGATATACGCACAGGTACCGTTCCAAAAACCAACTATGGAATAGACAAGACCTACACCTTCCTCAGTGAAAGGGACTCAAAACCCCATATTTCGCGCAGAGGAATATATCTGACTAGTAAGAATCTTAAAACCTATGTATTGATATGTCTCCATAAGGGAATCAAGTGTGTCTAGACTGGCATAAACATGGCAGCGAGAATCAACTCAAACCCACTCTAAAAAGGAATTTCAAAAAGAAAACAAAAAAACTGGGAAATTCTTTACAATTCCTTCCGGGTCTCTGATGAAACCTGGAATGACCCTATCTACAATGACAGCTGGATGTGGCATAAGGAGGGACACTTGGGACTGAGACGATTGGTGAGATTGGGTGAGCAAATGCAGACCCTTTAAAGCACAAATGCCTGGCACCCATTCCATGGGTCCCAACTCTCCAGGTTGAAGGGAATATTACTACAGCTATAACATGTACGGGAAACCTAGAGAACGGACCCACTGTGAATACGAAAGGTTTCTAAAACTCAACGAATATTCCCTCTCCTGGTGCTCCGGTTTGACATTCCATCTGCTTTACTATCAACCTCCCAACTTGGAGAGACAGCCCCTTTAACCTCCTGGTTCGCACAGGTTGCCAATTTGGCAGAGGATGAAAGGGAAGAGGGAGAACCAATGAGAGAGTAGCTGTTAGGCATTTGGTCGGGCACATATCACTGTAACTTCCCGGCAGGAAGAAGAATTAACCAAAGTCTCAGCCCCCCACCGGGAACCAGCATAGGTCCTGAACCAAAATGTTGGACTTGCGGTCAGCTCACCAAAAACGAGTTGAAAAATGGAGCTCAGGGGCACATCAATTCACAAACTGGCCGAGTAATAAAGGACAACTATCGTCCAAAAATCTGTTGAGGGAAGGCATCGAGGCGGACTTGAAAGCGAGGCAGAATAGCAGGAAACAGATTTCCAGAGGTACGTTGGAATCGCCTTTAAAGCACAGGAAGAGGGGCACAACTTCGACAATGATGCACTTGGCCAAAAAGGGCGTATGCATTTTCTCCTGAATATATTCAGGAGAAAAGGCATATGCCCTTTTTGGCCAAGCAAGCAAGCGGGCAATGCAAATCTGCACTACAAAGAAGTATCACTTCCCACCAGTCAAAAGGGACATCCACAAAATGTGTAAAAACCAGAAAGGCAAGACAGGCCCTGGAGAACAGGGAGCCTTGTTATGCTGATGGGCGGGATGTAAATTGCCAACTGCCTCTCTGGAGGAGTGCATTGTGTTCCCTAAAACAAGTAAAGAACAGAGCTACAGAGCCAAGGGCACTTCCAGTCTAGGGAATATACCTTGGGAAAACTGAAAATCAATAAGACAGAGCCACCTCGAAACTTAGGGCTGCACTGCTTTCAAGGACCTCAACTTGGGTACACCTTAAATATCCCAGGAAATATCAAAATGGTTCAAAAAATTGTGGTACTTACGTACGATGGAATATCCCTCAGCCATGAAATCAATGTCATAAGACCAGTAGCAGCAAAATGGGTGGATTCAGGTACGATGATTCTAAGTGAAATAAGTCACAGAGAAAAAGAAACTTATCATAAGATATCACTTATGAAGATCCTGTAAACATTGCTACACTTGAACTGAGCTAGGAAAGAGAACAGTGTCTCACATTTAGAAAACACTCTTATGCCTGCTTAAGGGGGAAGGAGAGGTGGGGTGATGCATAAAACCGGAGTTTGATATAAGCACAGGTACCGTTCCAAAAACCAACTATGGAATAGACAAGACCTACACCTTCCTCAGTGAAAGGGACTCAAAACCCCATATTTCCCGCAGAGGAATATATCTGAGTAGTAAGAATCTTAAAACCTATGTATTGATGTGTCTCCATAAGGGAATCAAGTGTGTCTAGACTGGCATAAACTTGGCAGCGAGAATCAGCTCAAACCCACTATAAAAAGGAATTTCAAAAACAAAACAAAAAACCTGGGAAATTCTTTACAATTCCTTCAGGGTCTCTGATGAAACCTGGAATGACCCTATCTACAATGACAGCTGGTTGTGGCATAAGGAGGGACACTTGGGACTGAGACGATTGGTGAGATTGGGTGAGCAAATGCAGACCCTTTAAAGCACAAATGCCTGGCACCCTTTCCATGGGTCCCAACTCTCCAGGTTGAAGGGAATATTACTACAGTTATAACATGTACGGGAAACCTAGAGAACGGACACACAGTGAATACGAAAGGTCTCTAAAACTCAACGAATAGTCCCTCTCCTGGTGCTCCGTTTTGACTTTCCATCTGCTTTACTATCAATCTCCCACCATGGAGAGAGAGCCCCTTTAACCTCCTGGTTGGCACAGGTTTCCAATTTGGCAGAGGAGGAAAGGGAAGAGGGAGAACCAATGAGAGAGTAGCTGTTAGGCATTTGGACGGGCACATATCACTCTAAATTCCCGGCAGGAAGAAGTATTAACCAAAGTCTCAGCCACCCACCGGGAACCAGCATAGGTCGTGAACCAAAATTTTGGACTTGCGGTCTGCTCACCAAAAACGAGTTAAAAAATGGAGCTCAGGGGCACAGCAATTCACAAACTGGCCGAGTAATAAAGGACAACTATGGTCCCAAAATCCGTTGAGGGAAGGCAACGAGGCGGACTTGAAAGCGAGGCAGAATAGCAGGAAACAGATTTCAAGAGGTACGTTGGAATCGTCTTTAAAGCACAGGAAGAGGGGACCAACTTCGACAATGATGCACTTGGCCAAAAAGGGCGTATGCGTTTTCTCCTGAATATATTCAGGAGAAAACGCATACGCCCTTTTTGGCCAAGCAAGCAAGTGGGCAATTCAAATCTGCACTACAAAGAAGTATCACTTCCCACTGGTCTAAAGGGACATCCACAAAATGTGTAAAAACCAGAAAGGCAAGACAGGCCCTGGAGAACAGGGAGCCTTTTTATGCTGATGGGCGGAATGTAAATTGCCAACTGCCTCTCTGGAGGAGTGCATTGTGTTCCCTAAAACAAGTAAAGAACAGAGCTAGAGAGCCAAGGGCACTTCCAGTCTAGGGAATATACCTTGGGAAAACTGAAAATCAATAAGACAGAGCCACCCCAAAATTTAGGGCTGCACTGCTTACAAGGACCTCCACTTGGGTACACCTTAAATATCCCAGGAAATATAAAAATGGTTCAAAAAATTGTGGTACTTACGTACGATGGAATATCCCTCAGCCATGAAATCAATGTCATAAGACCAGTAGCAGCAAAATGGGTGGATTCAGGTACGATGATTCTAAGTGAAATAAGTCACACAGAAAAAGAAACTTATCATAAGATATCACTTATGAAGATCCTGTAAACATGGCTACACTTGAACTGAGTTAGGAAAGAGAACAGTGTCTCACATTTAGAAAACACTCTTATGCCTGCTTAAGGGGGAAGGAGAGGTGGGGTGATGCATAAACCCAGAGTTTGATATAAGCACATGTACCGTTCCAAAAACCAACTATGGAATAGACAGACCTACACCTTCCTCAGTGAAAGGGACTCAAAACACCATATTTCCGCAGAGGAATATATCTGACTAGTAAGAATCTTAAAACCTATGTATTGATATGTCTGCATAAGGGAATCAAGTGTGTCTAGACTGGCATAAACATGGCAGCGAGAATCAGCTCAAACCCACTATAAAAAGGAATTTCAAAAACAAAACAAAATAACTGGGAAATTCTTTACAATTCCTTCAGGGTCTCTGATGAAACCTGGAATGACCCTATCTGCAATGACAGCTGGATGTGGCATAAGGAGGGACACTTGGGACTGAGAGGATTGGTGAGATTGGGTGAGCAAATGCAGACCCTTTAAAGCACAAATGCCTGGCACCCATTACATGGGTCCCAACTCTCCAGGTTGAAGGGAATATTACTACAGCTATAACATGTACGGGAAACCTAGAGAAAGGACACACTGTGAATACGAAAGGTTTCTAAAACTCAACGAATAGTCCCTCTCCTGGTGCTCAGGTTTGACTTTCCATCTGCTTTACTATCAACCTCCCAACTTGGAGAGACAGCCCCTTTAACCTCCTGGTTCGCACAGGTTTCCAATTTGGCAGAGGATGAAAGGGAAGAGGGAGAAGCAATGAGAGAGTAGCTGTTAGGCATTTGGACGGGCACATATGACTGTAACTTCCCGGCAGGAAGAAGAATTAACCAAAGTCTCAGCCCCCCACCGGGAACCAGCAAAGGTCCTGAACCAAAATTTTGGACTTGCGGTCAGCTCACCAAAAACGAGTTGAAAAATGGAGCTCAGGGGCACAGCAATTCACAAACTGGCCGAGTAATAAAGGACAACTATTGGCCAAAAATCTGTTGAGGGAAGGCAACGAGGTGGACTTGAATGCGAGGCAGAATAGCAGGAAGCATATTTCAAGAGGTACGTTGGAATCGCCTTTAAAGCACAGGAAGAGGGGCACAACTTCGACAATGATGCACTTGGCCAAAAAGGGCGTATGCGTTTTCTCCTGAATATATTCAGGAGAAAACGCATACGCCCTTTTTGGCCAAGCAAGCAAGCGGGCAATGCAAATCTTCACTACAAAGAAGTATCACTTCCCACCGGTCAAAAGGGATATCCACAAAATGTGTAAAAACCAGAAAGGCAAGACAGGCCCTGGATAACAGGGAGCCTTGTTATGCTGATGGGCGGGATGTAAATTGTCAACTGCCTCTCTGGAGGAGTGCATTGTGTTCCCTAAAACAAGTAAACAACACAGCTACAGAGCCAAGGGCACTTCCAGTCTAGGGAATATACCTTGGGAAAACTGAAAATCAATAAGACAGAGCCACCCCAAAATTTAGGTCTGCACTGCTTACAAGGACCTCAACTTGGGTACACCTTAAATATCCCAGGAAATATAAAAATGGTTCAAAAAATTGTGGTACTTACGTATGATGGAATATCCCTCAGCCATGAAATCAATGTCATAAGACCAGTAGCAGCAAAATGGGTGGATTCAGGTACGATGATTCTAAGTGAAATAAGTGACACAGAAAAAGAAACTTATCATAAGATATCACTTATGAAGATCCTGTAAACAAGGCTACACTTGAACTGAGTTAGGAAAGAGAACACTGTCTCACATTTAGAAAACACTCTTATGCCTGCTTAAGGGGTAAGGAGAGGTGGGGTGATGCATAAAACCAGAGTTTGATATAAACACAGGTACCGTTCCAAAAACCAACTATGGAATAGACAAGACCTACACCTTCCTCAGTGAAAGGGACTCAAAACCCCATATTTCCCGTAGAGGAATTTATCTGACTAGTAATAATATTAAAACCTATGTATTGATGTGTCTCAATAAGGGAATCAAGTGTGTCTAGACTGGCATAAACATGGCAGCGAGAATCAGCTCAAACCCACTCTAAAAAGGAATTTCAAAAAGAAAACAAAAAAACTGGGAAATTCTTTACAATTCCTTCAGGGTCTCTGATGAAACCTGGAATGACCCTATCTACAATGACGGCTGGATGTGGCATAAGGAGGGACACTTGGGACTGAGACGATTGGTGAGATTGGGTGAGCAAATGCAGACCCTTTAAAGCACAAATGCCTGGCACCCATTCCATGGGTCTCAACTCTCCAGGTGGAAGGGAATATTACTACAGCTATAACATGTACGGGAAACCTAGAGAACGGACCCACTGTGAATACGAAAGGTTTCTAAAACTCAACGAATAGTCCCTCTCCCGGTGCTCCGGTATGACATTCCATCTGCTTTACTATGAACCTCCCAACTTGGAGAGACAGCCCCTTTAACCTCCTGGTTCGCACAGGTTTCCAATTTGGCAGAGGATGAAAGGGAAGAGGGAGAAACAATGAGAGAGTAGCTGTTAGGCATTTGGACCGGCACATATCACTGTAATTTCCCGGCAGGAAGAAGAATTAACCAAAGTCTCAGCCCCCCACCGGGAACCAGTATAGGTCCTGAACCAAAATTTTGGACTTGCGGTCAGCTCACCAAAAACGAGTTGAAAAATGGGGCTCAGGGGCACAGCAATTCACAAACTGTCTGAGTAATAAAGGACAACGATCGTCCAAAAATCTGTTGAGGGAAGGCAACGAGGCGGACTTGAAAGCACGGCAGAATAGCAGGAAACAGATTTCAAGAGGTACGTTGGAATCACCTTTAAAGCACAGGAAGAGGGGCACAACTTCGACAATGATGAACTTGGCCAAAAAGGGCGTATGTGTTTTCTCCTGAATATATTCAGGGGAAAACGCATACGCCCTTTTTGACCAAGCAAGCAAGCGGGCAATGCAAATCTGCACTACAAAGAAGTATCACTTCCCTCCGGTCAAAAGGGATATCCACAAAATGTATAAAAACCAGAAAGGCAAGACAGGCCCTGGAGAACAGGGAGCCTTGTTATGCTGATGGGCGGGATGTAAATTGCCAACTGCCTCTCTGGAGGAGTGCATTGTGTTCCCTAAAACAAGTAAAGAACAGAGCTACAGAGCCAAGGGCACTTCCAGTCTAGGGAATATACCTTGGGAAAACTGAAAATCAATAAGACAGAGCCACCCCAAAATTTAGGGCTGCACTGCTTACAAGGACCTCCACTTGGGTACACCTTAAATATCCCAGGAAATATAAAAATGGTTCAAAAAATTGTGGTACTTACGTACGATGGAATATCCCTCAGCCATGAAATCAATGTCATAAGACCAGTAGCAGCAAAATGGGTGGATTCAGGTACGATGATTCTAAGTGAAATAAGTCACACAGAAAAAGCAACTTATCATAAGATATCACTTATGAAGATCCTGTAAACATGGCTACACTTGAACTGAGTTAGGAAAGAGAACAGTGTCTCACATTTAGAAAACACTCTTATGCCTGCTTATGGGGGAATGAGAGGTGGGGTGATGCATAAACCCAGAGTTTGATATAAGCACATGTACCGTTCCAAAAACCAACTATGGAATAGACAAGACCTACACCTTCCTCAGTGAAAGGGACTCAAAACACCATATTTCCGCAGAGGAATATATCTGACTAGTAAGAATCTTAAAACCTATGTATTGATATGTCTGCATAAGGGAATCAAGTGTGTCTAGACTGGCATAAACATGGCAGCGAGAATCAGCTCAAACCCACTATAAAAAGGAATTTCAAAAACAAAACAAAATAACTGGGAAATTCTTTACAATTCCTTCAGGGTCTCTGATGAAACCTGGAATGACCCTATCTGCAATGACAGCTGGATGTGGCATAAGGAGGGACACTTGGGACTGAGAGGATTGGTGAGATTGGGTGAGCAAATGCAGACCCTTTAAAGCACAAATGCCTGGCACCCATTACATGGGTCCCAACTCTCCAGGTTGAAGGGAATATTACTACAGCTATAACATGTACGGGAAACCTAGAGAAAGGACACACTGTGAATACGAAAGGTTTCTAAAACTCAACGAATAGTCCCTCTCCTGGTGCTCAGGTTTGACTTTCCATCTGCTTTACTATCAACCTCCCAACTTGGAGAGACAGCCCCTTTAACCTCCTGGTTCGCACAGGTTTCCAATTTGGCAGAGGATGAAAGGGAAGAGGGAGAAACAATGAGAGAGTAGCTGTTAGGCATTTGGACCGGCACATATCACTGTAATTTCCCGGCAGGAAGAAGAATTAACCAAAGTCTCAGCCCCACACCGGGAACCAGCAAAGGTCCTGAACCAAAATTTTGGACTTGCGGTCAGCTCACCAAAAACGAGTTGAAAAATGGAGCTCAGGGGCACAGCAATTCACAAACTGTCTGAGTAATAAAGGACAACGATCGTCCAAAAATCTGTTGAGGGAAGGCAACGAGGCGGACTTGAAAGCACGGCAGAATAGCAGGAAACAGATTTCAAGAGGTACGTTGGAATCGCCTTTAAAGCACAGGAAGAGGGGCACAACTTCGACAATGATGAACTTGGCCAAAAAGGGCGTATGTGTTTTCTCCTGAATATATTCAGGGGAAAACGCATACGCCCTTTTTGGCCAAGCAAGCAAGCGGGCAATGCAAATCTGCACTACAAAGAAGTATCACTTCCCTCCGGTCAAAAGGGATATCCACAAAATGTATAAAAACCAGAAAGGCAAGACAGGCCCTGGAGAACAGGGAGCCTTGTTATGCTGATGGGCGGGATGTAAATTGCCAACTGCCTCTCTGGAGGAGTGCATTGTGTTCCCTAAAACAAGTAAAGAACAGAGCTACAGAGCCAAGGGCACTTCCAGTCTAGGGAATATACCTTGGGAAAACTGAAAATCAATAAGACAGAGCCACCTCGAAACTTAGGGCTGCACTGCTTTCAAGGACCTCAACTTGGGTACACCTTAAATATCACAGGAAATATAAAAATGGTTCAAAAAATTGTGGTACTTACGTACGATGGAATATCCCTCAGCCATGAAATCAATGTCATAAGACCAGTAGCAGCAAAATGGGTGGATTCAGGTACGATGATTCTAAGTGAAATAAGTCACAGAGAAAAAGAAACTTATCATAAGATATCACTTATGAAGATCCTGTAAACATTGCTACACTTGAACTGAGCTAGGAAAGAGAACAGTGTCTCACATTTAGAAAACACTCTTATGCCTGCTTAAGGGGGAAGGAGAGGTGGGGTGATGCATAAAACCGGAGTTTGATATAAGCACAGGTACCGTTCCAAAAACCAACTATGGAATAGACAAGACCTACACCTTCCTCAGTGAAAGGGACTCAAAACCCCATATTTCCCGCAGAGGAATATATCTGAGTAGTAAGAATCTTAAAACCTATGTATTGATGTGTCTCCATAAGGGAATCAAGTGTGTCTAGACTGGCATAAACTTGGCAGCGAGAATCAGCTCAAACCCACTATAAAAAGGAATTTCAAAAACAAAACAAAAAACCTGGGAAATTCTTTACAATTCCTTCAGGGTCTCTGATGAAACCTGGAATGACCCTATCTACAATGACAGCTGGTTGTGGCATAAGGAGGGACACTTGGGACTGAGACGATTGGTGAGATTGGGTGAGCAAATGCAGACCCTTTAAAGCACAAATGCCTGGCACCCTTTCCATGGGTCCCAACTCTCCAGGTTGAAGGGAATATTACTACAGTTATAACATGTACGGGAAACCTAGAGAACGGACACACAGTGAATACGAAAGGTCTCTAAAACTCAACGAATAGTCCCTCTCCTGGTGCTCCGGTTTGACTTTCCATCTGCTTTACTATCAATCTCCCACCATGGAGAGAGAGCCCCTTTAACCTCCTGGTTGGCACAGGTTTCCAATTTGGCAGAGGATGAAAGGGAAGAGGGAGAACCAATGAGAGAGTAGATGTTAGGCATTTGGACGGGCACATATCACTCTAAATTCCCGGCAGGAAGAAGTATTAACCAAAGTCTCAGCCACCCACCGGGAACCAGCATAGGTCGTGAACCAAAATTTTGGACTTGCGGTCTGCTCACCAAAAACGAGTTAAAAAATGGAGCTCAGGGGCACAGCAATTCACAAACTGGCCGAGTAATAAAGGACAACTATGGTCCCAAAATCCGTTGAGGGAACGCAACGAGGCGGACTTGAAAGCGCGGCAGAATAGCAGGAAACAGATTTCAAGAGGTACGTTGGAATCGTCTTTAAAGCACAGGAAGAGGGGACCAACTTCGACAATGATGCACTTGGCCAAAAAGGGCGTATGCGTTTTCTCCTGAATATATTCAGGAGAAAACGCATACGCCCTTTTTGGCCAAGCAAGCAAGTGGGCAATGCAAATCTGCACTACAAAGAAGTATCACTTCCCACCGGTCTAAAGGGACATCCACAAAATGTGTAAAAACCAGAAAGGCAAGACAGGCCGTGGAGAACAGGGAGCATTTTTATGCTGATGGGCGGAATGTAAATTGCCAACTGCCTCTCTGGAGGAGTGCATTGTGTTCCCTAAAACAAGTAAAGAACAGAGCTACAGAGCCAAGGGCACTTCCAGTCTAGGGAATATACCTTGGGAAAACTGAAAATCAATAAGACAGAGCCACCCCAAAATTTAGGGCTGCACTGCTTACAAGGACCTCCACTTGGGTACACCTTAAATATCCCAGGAAATATAAAAATGGTTCAAAAAATTGTGGTACTTACGTACGATGGAATATCCCTCAGCCATGAAATCAATGTCATAAGACCAGTAGCAGCAAAATGGGTGGATTCAGGTACGATGATTCTAAGTGAAATAAGTCACACAGAAAAAGAATCTTATCATAAGATATCACTTATGAAGATCCTGTAAACATGGCTACACTTGAACTGAGTTAGGAAAGAGAACAGTGTCTCACATTTAGAAAACACTCTTATGCCTGCTTAAGGGGGAAGGAGAGGTGGGGTGATGCATAAACCCAGAGTTTGATATAAGCACATGTACCGTTCCAAAAACCAACTATGGAATAGACAAGACCTACACCTTCCTCAGTGAAAGGGACTTAAAACACCATATTTCCGCAGAGGAATATATCTGACTAGTAAGAATCTTAAAACCTATGTATTGATATGTCTGCATAAGGGAATCAAGTGTGTCTAGACTGGCATAAACATGGCAGCGAGAATCAGCTCAAACCCACTATAAAAAGGAATTTCAAAAACAAAACAAAATAACTGGGAAATTCTTTACAATTCCTTCAGGGTCTCTGATGAAACGTGGAATGACCCTATCTGCAATGACAGCTGGATGTGGCATAAGGAGGGACACTTGGGACTGAGAGGATTGGTGAGATTGGGTGAGCAAATGCAGACCCTTTAAAGCACAAATGCCTGGCACCCATTACATGGGTCCCAACTCTCCAGGTTGAAGGGAATATTACTACAGCTATAACATGTACGGGAAACCTAGAGAAAGGACACACTGTGAATACGAAAGGTTTCTAAAACTCAACGAATAGTCCCTCTCCTGGTGCTCAGGTTTGACTTTCCATCTGCTTTACTATCAACCTCCCAACTTGGAGAGACAGCCCCTTTAACCTCCTGGTTCGCACAGGTTTCCAATTTGGCAGAGGATGAAAGGGAAGAGGGAGAAGCAATGAGAGAGTAGCTGTTAGGCATTTGGACGGGCACATATCACTGTAACTTCCCGGCAGGAAGAAGAATTAACCAAAGTCTCAGCCCCCCACCGGGAACCAGCAAAGGTCCTGAACCAAAATTTTGGACTTGCGGTCAGCTCACCAAAAACGAGTTGAAAAATGGAGCTCAGGGGCACAGCAATTCACAAACTGGCCGAGTAATAAAGGACAACTATCGGGCAAAAATCTGTTGAGGGAAGGCAACGAGGTGGACTTGAATGCGAGGCAGAATAGCAGGAAGCATATTTCAAGAGGTACGTTGGAATCGCCTTTAAAGCACAGGAAGAGGGGCACAACTTCGACAATGATGCACTTGGCCAAAAAGGGCATATGCGTTTTCTCCTGAATATATTCAGGAGAAAACGCATACGCCCTTTTTGGCCAAGCAAGCAAGCGGGCAATGCAAATCTGCACTACAAAGAAGTATCACTTCCCACCGCTCAAAAGGGATATCCACAAAATGTGTAAAAACCAGAAAGGCAAGACAGGCCCTGGAGAACAGGGAGCCTTGTTATGCTGATGGGCGGGATGTAAATTGCCAACTGCCTCTCTGGAGGAGTGCATTGTGTTCCCTAAAACAAGTAAAGAACAGAGCTACAGAGCCAAGGGCACTTCCAGTCTAGGGAATATACCTTGGGAAAACTGAAAATCAATAAGACAGAGCCACCTCGAAACTTAGGGCTGCACTGCTTTCAAGGACCTCAACTTGGGTACACCTTAAATATCACAGGAAATATCAAAATGGTACAAAAAATTGTGGTACTTACGTACGATGGAATATCCCTCAGCCATGAAATCAATGTCATAAGACCAGTAGCAGCAAAATGGGTGGATTCAGGTACGATGATTCTAAGTGAAATAAGTCACAGAGAAAAAGAAACTTATCATAAGATATCACTTATGAAGATCCTGTAAACATTGCTACACTTGAACTGAGCTAGGAAAGAGAACAGTGTCTCACATTTAGAAAACACTCTTATGCCTGCTTAAGGGGGAAGGAGAGGTGGGATGATGCATAAAACCGGAGTTTGATATAAGCACAGGTACCGTTCCAAAAACCAACTATGGAATAGACAAGACCTACACCTTCCTCACTGAAAGGGACTCAAAACCCCATATTTCCTGCAGAGGAATATATCTGAGTAGTAAGAATCTTAAAACCTATGTATTGATGTGTCTCCATAAGGGAATCAAGTGTGTCTAGACTGGCATAAACTTGGCAGCGAGAATCAGCTCAAACCCACTATAAAAAGGAATTTCAAAAACAAAACAAAAAACCTTGGAAATTCTTTACAATTCCTTCAGGGTCTCTGATGAAACCTGGAATGACCCTATCTACAATGACAGCTGGTTGTGGCATAAGGAGGGACACTTGGGACTGAGACGATTGGTGAGATTGGGTGAGCAAATGCAGACCCTTTAAAGCACAAATGCCTGGCACCCATTACATGGGTCCCAACTCTCCAGGTTGAAGGGAATATTACTACAGCTATAACATGTACGGGAAACCTAGAGAAAGGACACACTGTGAATACGAAAAGTTTCTAAAACTCAACGAATAGTCCCTCTCCTGGTGCTCAGGTTTGACTTTCCATCTGCTTTACTATCAACCTCCCAACTTGGAGAGACAGCCCCTTTAACCTCTTGGTTCGCACAGGTTTCCAATTTGACAGAGGATGAAAGGGAAGAGGGAGAAGCAATGAGAGAGTAGCTGTTAGGCATTTGGACGGGCACATATCACTGTAACTTCCCGGCAGGAAGAAGAATTAACCAAAGTCTCAGCCCCCCACCGGGAACCAGCAAAGGTCCTGAACCAAAATTTTGGACTTGCGGTCAGCTCACCAAAAACGAGTTGAAAAATGGAGCTCAGGGGCACAGCAATTCACAAACTGGCCGAGTAATAAAGGACAACTATCGGCCAAAAATCTGTTGAGGGAAGGCAACGAGGTGGACTTGAATGCGAGGCAGAATAGCAGGAAGCATATTTCAAGAGGTACGTTGGAATCGCCTTTAAAGCACAGGAAGAGGGGCACAACTTCGACAATGATGCACTTGGCCAAAAAGGGCGTATGCGTTTTCTCCTGAATATATTCAGGAGAAAACGCATACGCCCTTTTTGGCCAAGCAAGCAAGCGGGCAATGCAAATCTGCACTACAAAGAAGTATCACTTCCCACCGGTCAAAAGGGATATCCACAAAATGTGTAAAAACCAGAAAGGCAAGACAGGCCCTGGAGAACAGGGAGCCTTGTTATGCTGATGGGCGGGATGTAAATTGTCAACTGCCTCTCTGGAGGAGTGCATTGTGTTCCCTAAAACAAGTAAACAACACAGCTACAGAGCCAAGGGCACTTCCAGTCTAGGGAATATACCTTGGGAAAACTGAAAATCAATAAGACAGAGCCACCCCAAAATTTAGGTCTGCACTGCTTACAAGGACCTCAACTTGGGTACACCTTAAATATCCCAGGAAATATAAAAATGGTTCAAAAAATTGTGGTACTTACGTATGATGGAATATCCCTCAGCCATGAAATCAATGTCATAAGACCAGTAGCAGCAAAATGGGTGGATTCAGGTACGATGATTCTAAGTGAAATAAGTGACACAGAAAAAGAAACTTATCATAAGATATCACTTATGAAGATCCTGTAAACAAGGCTACACTTGAACTGAGTTAGGAAAGAGAACACTGTCTCACATTTAGAAAACACTCTTATGCCTGCTTAAGGGGTAAGGAGAGGTGGGGTGATGCATAAAACCAGAGTTTGATATAAGCACAGGTACCGTTCCAAAAACCAACTATGGAATAGACAAGACCTACACCTTCCTCAGTGAAAGGGACTCAAAACCCCATATTTCCCGTAGAGGAATTTATCTGACTAGTAATAATATTAAAACCTATGTATTGATGTGTCTCAATAAGGGAATCAAGTGTGTCTAGACTGGCATAAACATGGCAGCGAGAATCAGCTCAAACCCCCTCTAAAAAGGAATTTCAAAAAGAAAACAAAAAAACTGGGAAATTCTTTACAATTCCTTCAGGGTCTCTGATGAAACCTGGAATGACCCTATCTACAATGTCGGCTGGATGTGGCATAAGGAGGGACACTTGGGACTGAGACGATTGGTGAGATTGGGTGAGCAAATGCAGACCCTTTAAAGCACAAATGCCTGGCACCCATTCCATGGGTCCCAACTCTCCAGGTTGAAGGGAATATTACTACAGCTATAACATGTACGGGAAACCTAGAGAACGGACCCACTGTGAATACGAAAGGTTTCTAAAACTCAACGAATAGTCCCTCTCCCTGTGCTCCGGTTTGACATTCCATCTGCTTTACTATCAACCTCCCAACTTGGAGAGACAGCCCCTTTAACCTCCTGGTTCGCACAGGTTTCCAATTTGGCAGAGGATGAAAGGGAAGAGGGAGAAACAATGAGAGAGTAGCTGTTAGGCATTTGGACCGGCACATATCACTGTAATTTCCCGGCAGGAAGAAGAATTAACCAAAGTCTCAGCCCCCCACCGGGAACCAGCAAAGGTCCTGAACCAAAATTTTGGACTTGCGGTCAGCTCACCAAAAACGAGTTGAAAAATGGGGCTCAGGGGCACAGCAATTCACAAACTGTCTGAGTAATAAAGGACAACGATCGTCCAAAAATCTGTTGAGGGAAGGCAACGAGGCGGACTTGAAAGCACGGCAGAATAGCAGGAAACAGATTTCAAGAGGTACGTTGGAATCGCCTTTAAAGCACAGGAAGAGGGGCACAACTTCGACAATGATGAACTTGGCCAAAAAGGGCGTATGTGTTTTCTCCTGAATATATTCAGGGGAAAACGCATACGCCCTTTTTGACCAAGCAAGCAAGCGGGCAATGCAAATCTGCACTACAAAGAAGTATCACTTCCCTCCGGTCAAAAGGGACATCCACAAAATGTATAAAAACCAGAAAGGCAAGACAGGCCCTGGAGAACAGGGAGCCTTGTTATGCTGATGGGCGGGATGTAAATTGCCAACTGCCTCTCTGGAGGAGTGCATTGCGTTCCCTAAAACAAGTAAAGAACAGAGCTACAGAGCCAAGGGCACTTCCAGTCTAGGGAATATACCTTGGGAAAACTGAAAATCAATAAGACAGAGCCACCCCAAAATTTAGGGCTGCACTGCTTACAAGGACCTCAACTTGGGTACAACTTAAATATCCCAGGAAATATAAAAATGGTTCAAAAAATTGTGGTACTTACGTACGATGGAATATCCCTCAGCCATGAAATCAATTTCATAAGACCAGTAGCAGCAAAATGGGTGGATTCAGGTACGATGATTCTAAGTGAAATAAGTCACACAAAAAAAGAAACTTATCATAAGATATCTCTTATGAAGATCCTGTAAACATGGCTACACTTGAACTGAGTTAGGAAAGAGAACAGTGTCTCATATTTAGAAAACACTCTTATGCCTGCTTAAGGGGGAAGGAGAGGTGGGGTGATGCATAAAACCAGAGTTTGATATAAGCAGAGGTACCGTTCCAGAAACCAACTATGGAATAGACAAGACCTACACCTTCCTCAGTGAAAGGGACTCAAAACACCATATTTCAGGCAGAGGAATATATCTGACTAGTAAGAATCTTAAAACCTATGTATTGATATGTCTCCGTAAGGGAATCAAGTGTGTCTAGACTGGCATAAACATGGCAGCGAGAATCAGCTCAAACCCACTATAAAAAGGAATTTCAAAAACAAAACAAAAAAACTGGGAAATTCTTTACAATTCCTTCAGGGTCCCTGATGAAACCTGGAATGACCCTATCTACAACGACAGCTGGATGTGGCAT
Organism: Hyperoodon ampullatus; assembly: GCF_949752795.1. Classification (NCBI taxonomy): domain Eukaryota; kingdom Metazoa; phylum Chordata; class Mammalia; order Artiodactyla; family Ziphiidae; genus Hyperoodon; species Hyperoodon ampullatus. Next base: position 944,388 of record NW_027640875.1, read on the forward strand.
AAGGAAGGACACATGGGACTGAGAGGTTTGGTGAGATTGGGTGAGCAAATGCAGTCCCTTTAAATCACAAATGCCTGGCACCCATTCCATGGGCCCCAACTCTCCAGGTTGAAGGGAATATTACTACAGCTATAACATGTACGGGAAACCTAGAGAACGGACACACTGTGAATACGAAAGGTTTCTAAAACTCAACGAATAGTCCCTCTCCTGGTGCTCTGGTTTGACTTTCCGTCTGCTTTACTATCAACCTCCCAACTTGGAGAGACAGCCCCTTTAACCTCCTGGTTCGCACAGGTTTCCAATTTGGCAGAGGATGAAAGGGAAGAGGGAGAACCAATGAGAGAGTAGCTGTTAGGCATTTGTACGGGCACATATCACTGTAATTTCCCGGCAGGAAGAAGAATTAACCAAAGTCTCAGCCACCCACCGGGAACCAGTATAGGTCCTGAACCAAAATTTTGGACTTGCGGTCAGCTCACCAAAAACGAGTTGAAAAATGGAGCTCAGGGGCACAGCAATTCACAAACTGGCTGATTAATAAAGGACAACTATCGTCCAAAAATCTGTTGAGGGTAGGCAACGAGGCGGACTTGAATGTGAGGCAGAATAGCAGGAAACAGATTTCAAGAGGTACATTGGAATCGCCTTTAAAGCACAGGAAGAGGTGCCCAACTTCGACAATGATGCCCTTGGCCAAAAAGGGCGTATGCGTTTTGTCCTGAATATATTCAGGAGAAAACGCATACGCACTTTTTGGCCAAGCAAGCAAGCGGGCAATGCAAATCTGCACTACAAAATAGTATCACTTCCCACCAGTCAAAAGGGACATGCACAAAATGTGTAAAAACCAGAAAGGCAAGACAGGCCCTGGAGAACAGGGAGCCTTGTTATGCTGATGGGCGGGATGTAAATTGCCAACTGCCTCTCTGGAGGAGTGCATTGTGTTCCCTAAAACAAGTAAACAACAGAGCTACAGAGCCAAGGGCACTTCCAGTCTAGGGAATATACCTTGGGAAAACTGAAAATCAATAAGACAGAGCCACCCCAAAATTTAGGGCTGCACTGCTTCCAAGGACCCCAACATGGGTACACCTGAAATATCCCAGGAAATATAAAAATGATTCAAAAAATTGTGGTACTTACGTACGATGGAATATCCCTCAGCCATGAAATCAATGTCATAAGACCAGTAGCAGCAAAATGGGTGGATTCAGGTACGATGATTCTAAGTGAAATAAGTCACACAGAAAAAGAAACTTATCATAAGATATCACTTATGAAGATCCTGTAAACATGGCTACACTTGAACTGACTTAGGAAAGAGAACAGTGTCTCACATTTAAAAAAAACTCTTATGCCTGCTTAAGGGGGAAGGAGAGGTGGGGTGATGCATAAAACCAGAGTTTGATATAAGCACACGTACCGTTCCAAAAACAAACTATGGAATAGACAAGACCTACACCTTTCTCAGTGAAAGGGAGTCAAAACACCATATTTCCCGCAGAGGAATATATCTGACTAGTAAGAATCTTAAAACCTATGTATTGATATGTCTCCGTAAGGGAATCAAGTGTGTCTAGACTGGCATAAACATGGCAATGAGAATGAGCTCAAACCCACTATAAAAAGGAATTTCAAAAACAAAACAAAAAAACTGGGAAATTCTTTACAATTCCTTCAGGGTCTCTGATGAATCCTGGAATGACCCTATATACAACGACAGCTCGATGTGTCATAAGGAGGGACACTTGGGACTGAGACGATTGGTGAGATTGGGTGAGCAAATGCAGACCCTTTAAAGCACAAATGCCTGGCACCCATTCCATGGTTCCCAGCTCTCCAGGTTGAAGGGAATATTACTACAGCTATAACATGTATGGGAAACCTAGAGAACGGACACACTGTGAATACGAAAGGTTTCTAAAACTCAACAAATACTCCCTATCCTGGTGCTCCGGTTTGACTTTCCATCTGCCTTACTATCAACCTCCCAACTTGGAGAGACAGCCCCTTTAACCTCCTGGTTCGCACAGGTTTCCAATTTGGCAGAAGATGAAAGGGAAGAGGGAGAACCAATGAGAGAGTAGCTGTTAGGCATTTGGACGGGCACATATCACTGTAATTTCCCAGCAGGAAGAAGAATTAACCAAAGTCTCAGCCTCCCACCGGGAACCAGTATAGGTCCTGAACCAAAATCTTGGACTTGCGGTCAGCTCACTAAAAACGAGTTGAAAAATGGAGCTCAGGGGCACAGCAATTCACAAACTGGCCGAGTAATAAAGGTCAACTATCGTCCAAAAATCTGTTCAGGAAAGGCAACGAGGCGGACTTGAAAGCGAGGCAGAATAGCAGGAAACAGATTTCAAGAGGTACGTTGGAATCGCCTTTAAAGCACAGGAAGAGGGGCACAACTTCGACAATGATGCACTTGGCCAAAAAGGGCGTATGCGTTTTCTCCTGAATATATTCAGGAGAAAACGCATACGCCCTTTTTGGCCAAGCAAGCAAGCGGGCAATGCAAATCTGCACTACAAAGAAGTATCACTTCCCACCGGTCAAAAGGGACATCCACAAAATGTGTAAAAACCAGAAAGGCAGGACAGGCCCTGGAGAACAGGGAGCCTTGTTATGCTGATGGGCGGGATGTAAATTGCCAATTGCCTCTCTGGAGGAGTGCATTGTGTTCCCTAAAACAAGTGAAGAACAGAGCTACAGAGCCAAGGGCACTTCCAGTCTAGGGAATATACCTTGGGAAAACTGAAAATCAATAAGACAGAGCCACCCCAAAATTTAGGGCTGCACTGCTTACAAGGACCTCAACTTGGGTACACCTTAAATATGCCAGGAAATATAAAAATGGTTCAAAAAATTGTGGTACTTATGTATGATGGAATATCCCTCAGCCATGAAATCAATTTCATAAGACCAGTAGCAGCAAAATGGGTGGATTCAGGTACGATGATTATAAGTGAAATAAGTCACACAGAAAAAGAAACTTATCATAAGATATCACTTATGAAGATCCTGTAAACATGGCTACACTTGAACTGAGTTAGGAAAGAGAACAGTGTCTCACATTTAGAAAACACACTTATGCCTGCTTAAGGGGGAAGGAGAGGTGGGGTGATGCATAAAACCAGAGTTTGATATAAGCACAGTTACCGTTCCAAAAACCAACTATGGAATAGACAAGACCTACACCTTCCTCAGTGAAGGGGACTCAAAACACCATATTTCCCGCAGAGGAATATATCTGACTAGTAAGAATCTTAAAACCTATGTATTGATATGTCTCCGTAAGGGAATCAAGTGTGTCTAGACTGGCATAAACATGGCAGCGAGAATCAGCTCAAACCCACTATAAAAAGGAATTTCAAAAACAAAACAAAAAAACTGGGAAATTCCTTACAATTCCTTCATGGTCTCTGATGAAATCTGGAATGACCCTATCTACAACGACAGCTGTATGTGGCATAAGGAGGGACACTTGGCACTGAGAGGATTGGTGAGATTGGGTGAGCAAATGCAGACCCTTTAAAGCAGAAATGCCTGGCACCCATTCCATGGGTCCCAACTCTCCAGGTTGAAGGGAGTATTACTACAGCTATAACATGTACGGGAAACCTAGAGAACGGACACACTGTGAATACGAAAGGTTTCTAAAACTCAACGAATAGTCCCTCTCCTGGTACTCCGGTTTGACTTTCCATCTGCTTTACTATAAACCTCCCAACTTGGAGAGACAGCCCCTTTAACGTCCTGGTTCGCACAGGTTTCCAAATTGGCAGAGGATGAAAGGGAAGAGGGAGAACCAATGAGAGAGTAGCTGTTAGGCATTTGGACGGGCACATATCACTCTAACTTCCCGGCAGGAAGAAGAATTAACCAAAGTCTCAGCCCCCCACCAGGAACCAGCATAGGGCCTGAACCAAAATTTTGGACTTGCGGTCAGCTCACCAAAAACGAGTTGAAAAATGGACCTCAGGGGCACAGCAATTCACAAACTGGCCGAGTAATAAAGGACAACTATCGTCCAAAAATCTGTTGAGGGAAGGCAACGAGGTGGACTTGAAAGAGAGGCAGAATATCAGGAAACAGATTTCAAGAGGTACGTTGGAATCGCCTTCAAAGCACAGGAAGAGGGGCACAACTTCGACAATGATGCACTTGGCCAAAAAGGGCGTATGCGTTTTCTCCTGAATATATTCAGGAGAAAACGCATACGCCCTTTTTGGCCAAGCAAGCAAGCGGGCAATGCAAATCTGCACTACAAAGAAGGATCACTTCCCACCGGTCAAAAGGGACATCCACAAAATGTGTAAAAAGCAGAAAGGAAAGACAGGCCCTGGAGAACAGGGAGCCTTGTTATGCTGATGGGCGGGATGTAAATTGCCAACTGCCTCTCTGGAGGAGTGCATTGTGTTCCCTAAAACAGGTAAAGAACAGAGCTACAGAGCTAAGGGCACTTCCAGTCTAGGGAATATACCTTGGGAAAACTGAAAATCAATAAGAGAGAGCCACCCCAAAATTTAGGGCTGCACTGCTTACAAGGACCTCAACTTGGGTACACTTTAAATATCCCAGGAAATATAAAAATGGTTCAAAAAATTGTGTTACCTACGTGTGATGGAATATCCCTCAGCCATGAAATCAATGTCATAAGACCAGTAGCAGCAAAATGGGTGGATTCAGGTACGATGATTCTAAGTGAAATAAGTCACAGAGTAAAAGAAACTTATCATAAGATATCACTTATGGAGATCCTGTAAACATGGCTACACTTGAACTGAGTTAAGAAAGAGAACAGTGTCTCACATTTAGAAAACACTCTTATGCCTGCTTAAGGAGGAAGGAGAGGTGGGGTGATGCATAAAACCAGAGTTTGATATAAGCACAGGTACCGTTCCAAAAACCAACTATGGAATAGACAAGACCTACACCTTCCTCAGTGAAAGGGACTCAAAACCCCATATTTCCCGCAGAGGAATATATCTGACTAGTAAGAATCTTAAAATCTATGGATTGATATGTCTCCGTAAGGGAATCAAGTGTGTCTAGACTGGCATAAACATGGCAGCGAGAATCAGCTCAAACCCACTATAAAAAGGAATTTCAAAAAAAAAACAAAAAAACTGGGATATTCTTTACAAGTCCTTCAGGGTCTCTGATGAACCCTGGAATGACCCTATCTACAATGACAGCTGGATGTGGCCTAAGGCTGGACACTTGGGACTGAGAGGATTGGTGAGATTGGGTGAGCAAATGCAGACCCTTTAAAGCACAAATGCCTGGCACCCATTCCATGGGTCCCAACTCTCCAGGTTGAAGGGAATATTACTACAGCTATAACATGTACGGGAAACCTAGAGAACGGACACACTGTGAATACGAAAGGTCTCTAAAACTCAACGAATAGTCCCTCTCCTGGTGCTCCGGTTTGACTTTCCATCTGCTTTACTATCAACCTGCCAACTTGGAGAGACAGCCCCTTTAACCTCCTGGTTCTCACAGGTTTCCAATTTGGCAGAGGATGAAAGGGAAGAGGGAGAACCAATGAGAGAGTAGCTGTTAGGCATTTGGACGGGCACATATCACTCTAACTTCCCGGCAGGAAGAAGAATTAACTAAATTCTCAGCCCCCCACCAGGAACCAGCATAGGGACTGAACCAAAATTTTGGACATGCGGTCAGCTCACCAAAAACGAGTTGAAAAATGGAGCTCAGGGGCACAGCAATTCACAAACTGGCCGAGTAATTAAAGACAACTATCGTCCAAAAATCTGTTGAGGGAAGGCAATGAGGCGGACTTGAAAGCGAGGCAGAATAGCAGGAAACAGATTTCAAGAGGTACGTTGGAATCGCCTTTAAAGCACAGGAAGAGGGGCAGAACTTCGACAATGATGCACTTGGCCAAAAAGGGCGTATGCGTTTCCTCCTGAATATATTCACGAGGAAACGCATACGCACTTTTTGGCCAAGCAAGCAAGCGGGCAATGCAAATCTGCACTACAAAGAAGTATCACTTCCCACCGGTCAAAAGGGACATCCACAAAGTGTGTAAAAACCAGAAAGGCAAGACAGGCCCTGGGGAACAGGGAGCCTTGTTATGCTGATGGGCGGGATGTAAATTGCGAACTGCCTCTCAGGAGGAGTACATTGTGTTCCCTAAAACAAGTAAAGAACAGAGCTACAGATCCAAGGGCACTTCCAGTCTAGGGAATATACCTTGGGAAAACTGAAAATCAATAAGACAGAGCCACCCCAAAATTTAGGGCTGCACTGCTTTCAAGGACCTCAACTTGGTTACACCTTAAATATCCCAGGAAATATAAAAATGGTTCAAAAAATTGTGGTACCTACGTATGATGGAATATCTCTCAGCCATGAAATCAATGTCATAAGACCAGTAGCAGCAAAATGGGTGGATTCAGGTACGATGATTCTAAGTGAAATAAGTCACAGAGAAAAAGAAACTTATCATAAGATCTCACTTATGGAGATCCTGTAAACATGGCTACACTTGAACTGAGTTAGGAAAGAGAACAGTGTCTCACATTTAGAAAACACTCTTATGCCTGCTTAAGGGGGAATGAGAGGTGGGGTGATGCATAAAACCAGAGTTTGATATAAGCACAGGTACCGTTCCAAAAACCAACTATGGATTAGACAAGACCTACACCTTCCTCAGTGAAAGGGACTCAAAACCCCATATTTCCCGCAGAGGAATATATCTGACTAGTAAGAATCTTAAAACCTATGTATTGATATGTCTCCGTAAGGGAATCATGTGTGTCTAGACTGGCATAAACATGGCAGCGAGAATCAGCTCAAACCCACTATAAAAAGGAATTTCAAAAACAAAACAAAAAAACTGGGAAATTCTTTACAATTCCTTCAGGGTCTCTGATGAAACCTGGAATGACCCTATCTAAAACGACAGCTAGATGTGGCATAAGGCTGGACACTTGGGACTAAGATGATTGGTGAGATTGGGTGAGCAAATGCAGACCCTTTAAATCACAAATGCCTGGCACCCATTCCATGTGTCCCAACTCTCCAGGTTGAAGGGAATATTACTACAGCTATAACATGTACGGGCAACCTAGAGAATGGACACACTGTGAATACAAAAGGTTTCTAAAACTCAACGAATAGTCCCTCTCCTGGTGCTCTGGTTTGACTTTCCATCTGCTTACCTATCAACCTCCCAACTTAGAGAGACAGCCCCTTTAACCTCCTGGTTCGCACAGGTTTCCAATTTGGCAGAGGATGAAAGGGAAGAGGGAGAACCAGTGAGAGAGTAGCTCTAAGGCATTTGGACGGGCACATGTCACTCTAATTTCCCGGCAGGAAGAAGAATTAACCAAAGTCTCATCCCCCCACCGGGAAGCAGTATAGGTCCTGAAGCACAATTTTGGTCTTTCGGTCAGCTCACAAAAAAGAAGTTGAAAAATGGAGCTCAGGGGCACAGCAATTCACAAACTGGCAGAGTAATAAACACAACTATTGTCCAAAAATCTGTTGAGGGAAGGCAACGAGGTGGACTTGAAAGCTAGGCAGAATAGCAGGAAACAGATTTGAAGTGGTACGTTGGAATTGACTTTAAAGCACAGGATGAGGGGCACAACTTCAGAAATGATGCACTTGAGCAAAAAGGGCATATGCGTTTTCTCCTGAATATATTCAGGAGAAAACACATACGCCCTTTTTGGCCAAGCAAGCAAGCGGGAAATGCAAATCTGCACTACAAAGAAGTATCACTTCCCACTGTTCAAAAGGGACATCCACAAAATGTGTAAAATCCAGAAAGGCAAGACACGCCCCGGAGAACAGGGAGGCTTGTTTTGCTGATGGGCGGGATGTAAACTGCCAACTGCATCTCTGGAGGAGTGCATTGTGTTCCCTAAAACAAGTAAACAACAGAGCTACAGAGCCAAGGGCACTCCAGTCTAGGGAATATACCTTGGGAAACCTGAAAATCAATAAGACAGAGCCACCCCAAAATTTAGGGCTGCACTGCTTACAAGAACCTCAACTTGGGTACACCTTAAATATCCCAGGAATTATAAAAATGGTTCAAAAAATTGTGGTACTTCCGTACGATGGAATATCCCTCAGCCATGCAATCAATGGCATAAGACCAGTAGCAGCCAAATGAGTGGATAGAGGTATGATGCTTCTAAGTGAAATAAGTCACAGAGAAAAAGAAACTTATATTAAGATATCACTTATGAAGATCCTGTAAACATGGCTACACTTGAACTCAGTTAAGAAAGAGAACAGAGTCTCACCTTTGGAAAACACTCTGATGCCTGCTTCAGGGGGATTGAGAGGTGGGGTGATGCATAAAACCAGAGTTTGATATAAGCACAGGTACTGTTCCAAACACAAACTATGGAATAGACAAGACCTACACCTTCGTCAGTGAAAGGGACCCGAGGCATCTGTGAGTAATCGTAAGCTGAGCCCCAGGCCAGCTGCAGCTGAACTTTTCCCACCTTTCCCAGGTAAAACACCTGAATATGTACAAGGGCTTGAAAGCTTAGAGGAGGGGCCATGGAGCCACACCAGCGACAGCACGCAGGCCAACTTGGTGCCTACAGGCCAGCCAGGATGGTCCTGGCCCTGGGCGCTCTTATGGAAGCTTTCCATTGCCCTGCCTGAGATACCCCTCCTTTCCCTGCCCCCACTGCTTTTTCCCTTCCTCACCTCTGTCCGGAGAGAAATTCCAACGGAAGGGGTGGGTGATACATCCTCTTGTTCACACGTGGCATCCTGGCAACTCCTGCAGAAAGTCCAGAAGAGACCCACTCACACCGGGCCACCCACAAAGCCGTGGCCCCTCACTCCCTCCCACCAGCACAGCCCCGACACTGCTCACGGGGAAGAGATCATAGAGTCAGGCACAGCTTCAGGGGCTATTGCTGCCTGCAGCGCTGTTTATATTGACCTCATCCCAGGCACACCTGGGGAGGACCGGCCGGCAGGGTCAGGCTACCCAGGTCAGATAATCCCCAGCCCTCAGGGAATCACATTGTTGAAAATGGACCTCGCTAAGGCAGAATAGAAGCCAAGGAATAAAAGCACACAATGCCATTTGCAGCACCTTAGGTGTGTCTAGAGGTAATCACGTGACTTGAAGTAAGTCAGAAAGTGAAAGACACATATGATATCTTACCTCTTATAGGTGTGACCGAAAAATGGATACCAGGACAGATATTTCCACGGAGAAGGGCAATCACAGATTCATTAAACAAACTTATGGTTCACCAATGGAAACCTATGAGGGTTGGTTTCATTATGATATTGGGGTTAACAGACATATACCAACACAGGTGACATATATAATCACCAAAGACCTACAGAATACCAAGAGAAGACTACTCAACATTCTGTCATAAGGTACATGGGAAAAGGATCCCAGGAAGAACAGACATATGTATATGTGTAAAAGAACCACATCTTCCACACCTACAACAAGCCAAACATTGTAATCCAATTTGCTGTAATAAAAAATAAAAAAAATTAAATTAAAAACACGAACAAGAAGTAGTGAGACAAACTTGAGGGGCTTTCTCCTGGCACATTGCATTCTAAATTCCAATCTAGAACAGGACTTCCATTGAGGCTCTGTTGCCCTAGTAACCAGATTTGGTAAGGGAGAACTGCTGCCACCTTGTGGCCATTTCACACAACAGCAGCGTTAATTCCAGCGCTAATGGTCTGTTGATATTCAAAATCATTGCAGGCCTGTAAATGACACCTGCCCTGAAAACAAATCCTGGGGTCATATATCGACCAAAAAATTCAAAGGATGTCCATATTTCAAAACGACTGTTTCAAAAGGCATATTTTACACACATTAGTGTTCTGCTTCTTTTTCTTTCTTTCTGTTTTTGTTAAAAAAAAGGGAATGGAATAAGGCATCCCTCAGAATGGGCGAAAATATTTGCAAACGAATCAATGGACAAAGGTTTAATCTCCAATATATATAAAGAGCTCATGCAGCTTAATATTAAAAAAACAAACAACCCAATACAAAAATGGGTAGAAGATCTAAAGAGACGTTTCTACAGAGAAGACACAGAGATGGCCAAGACGCACATGAAAAGCTGCTCAACATCACTAATTATTAGAGAAATGCAAATCAAAACTACAATGAGGTATCACCTCACACCTGTTAGAATCGGCATCATCAGAAAATCTACAAACAACGAATTCTGGGGAGGGTGTGGACAAAAGGATCCCTCTTCCACTAGTGGTGGAAATGTAAATTGATACAGTCACGATGGAGAACAGTATGGAGTTTCCTTAAAAAAACTAGAAATAGAATTACCATATGATCCAGCAATCCCACTTCTGGGCATATACCCAGAGAAAACCATAAATCAAAAAGGCACATTCACCACAATGCTCATTTCAGCACTATTTACGATAGCCAGGTAATGGAAGCAACCTAAATACCCACAGACAGACGAATGGATAAAGATGTGGTACATATATAAAATGGAATATTACTCAGCCATAAGAAGGAATGAAACTGGGTCATTTGTAGAGACGTCGATGGATCTAGAGACAGTCATACAGAATGAAGTAAGTCAGAGAAAAACAAATATTGTATATTAATGCATATATGTGGAACCTAGAAAAATGGTAAAGATGAACTGGTTTGCAGGGAAGAAATAGAGACAGAGGTAGAGAACACACCTACGAACACCAAGTGGGGGAAGCCATGGGGTGGTGGTGGTGGGATGAGTTGGGAGATTGGGATTGACCTGTATACATGTATATGCATAAAATACATAACTAATAATAACCTGCTGTATAAAAAAATAAATAAAATTAAATTTCAAAATTTTAAAAAATAAAATTTAAAAATAAAAGAGGAAAAAGTTCTTCCCTTCACACAGATGTATTTATATGAATGAATTATTTCCATGCTTATATCTATAAATACATAAAAGAGGAATAAAATCTAACTTGAACTAAAAAGAAAAAAAAAAAAACTGAACCCACCAGATAGAGAGAGGAAAACCCTATCAGGGCACTTGCTCCAGCGGTAAACAATTCTGAAATTGGTCAGAGGTGGGGAATCATCTCCCATAGAGCCAGCAGCCCACTCCTATGCAAGGAGCGTCCTCATTGCAAAGCGGGGAGCGATGCCGAGGCATCTGTGAGTCACCGTGAGCTGAGCCCCAGGCCAGCTGCTGTTGAACATTTCCCACCCTTCCCAGGTAAAACACCTGAATATGTACAAGGGCTTGAAAGCCTAGAGGAAGGGCCATGGAGCCACACCATCGACAACACGCAGACCAACTTGGTGCCTGCAGGCCAGCCAGGATGGTCCTGGCCCTGGGAGCACTTCTGGAAGCTTTCCATTGCCCTGCCTGAGATACAACTTCTATCCCGGCAACCAATGCTTTTTTCCTTCCTCACCTCTGTCCATAGAGAAATTTCAGCGGAAGGGATGGGTGACACATCCTCTTTTTTACAGGTGGCAGCCTGGCAACTCCTGCAGAAAATCCAGCAGAGACCCACTCACACCGGGCCACCCACAAAGCCGTGGCCCCTCACTCCCTCCCACCAGCACAGCCCTGAGACTGCTGACGGGGCAGAGATTATGGAGTCAGGCAGAGCTTCAGGGTCTATTGCTGCCTTCAGCGCTGTTTATATTGACATCAAACCAGGCACACCTGGGGAGGGCCGGTCGGCAGGGTCAGGCTACCCAGGTCAGCTAATCCTCAGCTCTCAGGGAATCACATTGTTGAAAATGGACCTCGCTAAGGCAGAATAGAAGCCAAGGAATAAAAGGACAAAATGCCATTTGCAGCACCGTAGGGGTGTCTAGAGGTAATCACGTGACTTGTAGTAAGTCAGAAAGTGAAAGACACATATCATATCATATCTCTTATAGGTGTGACCGAAAAATGGATACCAGGGCAGATATTTCCACGGAGAAGGGCAATCACAGATTCATTCAACAAACTTATGGTTCACCAATGGAAAGGTGTGAGGGTTGGTTTCATTATGATATTGGGGTTAACAGACATATACCAACACAGGTGACATATATAATCACCAAAGACCTACAGAATACCAAGAGAAGACTACTCAACATTCTGTCATAAGGTACATGGGAAAAGGATCCCAGGAAGAATGACATGTGTATATGTGTAAAAGAACCACATCTTCCACACCTACAGCAAGCCAAACATTGTAATCAAATTTGCTGTAATAAAAAATAAAAAATTAAACTAAAAACACGAACAAGAAGTAGTGACAGAAACTTGAGGGGCTTTCTCCTGGCACATTCCATTCTAAATTCCAATCTAGAACACGACTTCCATTGAGGCTCTGTTGCCCCAGTAACAAGAATTGGTAAAGGAGAACTGCTGCCACATTGTGGCCCTTTCACACAAGAGCAGCTTTAATCCCAGCGCTAATGGTCTGTTGATATTCAAAATCATTGCAGGCCTGTAAATGACACCTGCCCTGAAAACAAATCCTGGGGTCATATATCGACCAAAAAATTCAAAGGACGTCCATATTTCAAAACGACAGTTTCAAAAGGCATATTTTACACACATTAGTGTTCTGCTTCTTTTTCTTTCTTTCTTTTGTTGTTAAAAAAACGGGAATGGAAAAAAGCATCCCTCAGAATGGGCGAAAATATTTGCAAACGAATCAATGGACAAAGGTTTAATCTCCAATATATATAAAGAGCTCATGCAGCTTAATATTAAAAACACAAACAACCCAATACAAAATTGGGCCCAAGATCTAAAGAGACGTTTCTTCAAAGAAGACACAGAGATGGCCAAGACGCCCATGAAAAGCTGCTCAACATCACTAATTATTAGAGAAATGCAAATCAAAACTACAATGAGGTATCACCTCACACCTGTTAGAATCGGCATCATCAGAAAATCTACAAACAACAAATTCTGGGGAGGGTGTGGACAAAAGGATCCCTCTTCCACTAGTGGTGGAAATGTAAATTGATACAGTCACGATGGAGAACAGTATGGAGTTTCCTTAAAAAAACTAGAAATAGAATTACCATATGATCCAGCAATCCCACTTCTGGGCATATACCCAGAGAAAACCATAAATCAAAAAGGCACATTCACCACAATGCTCATTTCAGCACTATTTACAATAGCCAGGCAATGGAAGCAATCTAAATACCCACACAAAGATGAATGGATAAAGATGTGGTACATATATAAAATGGAATATTACTCAGCCATAAGAAGGAATGAAACTGGGTCATTTGTAGAGACGTCGATGGATCTAGAGACTGTCATACAGAATGAAGTAAGTCAGAAAGAGAAAAACAAATATTGTATATTAATGCATATATGTGGAAACTAGAAAAATGGTACAGATGAACTGCTTTGCAGGGAAGAAATAGAGACACAGAGGTAGAGAACACACGTATGGACACCAAGTGGGGGAAGCCATGGGGTGGTGGTGGTGGCATATGTTGGGAGATTGGGATTGACCTGTATACATGTATATGCATAAAATACATAACTAATAATAACCTGCTGTATAAAAATATAAATAAAATTAAATTTTAAAATTTTAAAAAATAAAATTTAAAAATAAAACAGAAAAAAGTTCTTCCCTTCACACAGATGTATTTATATGAATGAATTATTTCCATGCTTATATCAATAAATACATAAAAGAGGAATAAAATCTAACTTGAACCAAAAAAGGAAAAAAAAACCTGAACCCACCAGATAGACAGAGGAAAACCCTATCAGGGCACTTGCTCCAGCGGTAAACAATTCTGAAATTGGTCAGAGGTGGGGAATCATCTCCCATACAGCCAGCAGCCCACCCCCCAAGCAAGGAGGGTCCTCATTGCAAAGCTGGGGGACCGTTCCAAGGCATCTGTGAGTAAACGTGAGCTGAGCCCCAGTCCTGCTGCAGCTGAACTCTTCCCACCCTTTCCAGGTAAAACACCTGAATATGTACAAGAACTTTCAAGACTAGAGGAAGGGCTGTGGAGCCACACCAGCGACAGCACACAGGCCAACTTGGTGCCTGCAGGCCAGTCAGGATGGTCCTGGCCCCAGATGCTCTTCTGGAAGCTTTCCATTTCCCTGCCTGAGATACCCCTCCTGCCACGGCCCCCACTGTTTTTTACTTCCTCACCTCTGCCTGGGGAGAAATTCCAGCGGCAGTTATCGGTGACACATCCTCTTCTTTAGCAGGTGGCAGCCTGGCAACTCCTGCAGAAAGTCCAGCAGAGCCCCACTCACACTGGGCCACCCACAAAGCCACGGCCCCTCACTCCCTCCCACCAGCACAGCCCCGGCACTGCCTACGGGGCAGAGAATATGGCGTCAGTCACAGCTACAAGGGCTGTCGCTCACTGGAGAGCTGTTTATATTGCCCTCAACCCAGGCACACCTGTGGAGGGCTGGCAGGCAGTTTCAGGCTGCCAAAATCAGCCAATCCTCACCCCTCAGGGGCTCACAGTTGCAGAAAATGAAACTTGCTAAACGGGCCAGGCCCTAGGAACAGGTGTGGTCTCTTGAGAGTCAGGATAGACAAGGGGCTGCAGCTGCAGCTTGTTTTCTTATCATTTTATCTGGTCCATGAGTGGAAAACAACTTCAAGAAGACCCTATCCTAATGAGAGGAACCAAGGAGTCAGGGAGAGGAGTGATGGTGGGTGGAGACAGAGGCCTGGTGCCCTGGCTGCAGTGGAAGTGTCTGGAAGACCAGGCAGAAAGAGCCTGCAGAGAGTGATAGCCATGGTCACAGACCTGTCAGAGCTGTTGTTTGTTAGTTCAAGTCCTGCTCTGAGGTATTCTGTGTCAGCTGTGAGCGACAGGTGAGCTGGGGGTTCTCTGCAAGGGGGGCTATGTGCACAGTTCCTGTGTGTCCAGCCCTGCTGGGGTACCTGCCCAGGGGAGCTCCGTATCCTGGGAAGGGCCTGAGTAGGAGAGCCCCATGGGCTGCTGGGTAGCTGCAGAGGTGAGCTCCATACCCTGGGAGGGACTTGACCACGAGAGCCCCGTGGGCTGTGGGGTAGGGGTGCAGCCCAGGTGAGCTCCATATCCTGCTATTGGCCTGACCACGAGAGCCCCATGGGCTGCTGGAGACCTGGTAAAGGATATCAGGACAGTCAGTGAAGCCACCGAGGATATACATCCAGTAGCTCCTATTTCCTACTCCCTGCTGGTCATTCTACCTTCCACCAGGCCATGGCATTCTGTATTAGACTTCAATGATGCCTTCTTCTGTATTCCATTCATCTCAGAGTCACAAGAATTTTTGGCTTGTGAGTGGCAGGACACAACATGCAACAAAAGCAATAATGCTGGGCCGTCCTGCCCCAATGGTTCAAAAATCCCCACACCATCATTGGGGAAATGTCCTCTAAAGACCTAAAAGTTCAACCTCTGTAAAAGGGAACCCTCCTTCAATATGCAGATGACATTCTGATCGCCAGGCCTACTAAAGACGACTCTGAACTACCTAGCCAAGAAAGGATAGAAGGTGTCCAAGAAAAACGCTCAAATATCCCAGGCTAAGGTGACATGCCTGGACTTCATTCTCACAGATATTCGGAGAAACACATCCCAGGATAGGGAAGAAGCCATTTGCAGCCTTACCTCTTCTGAAACTAGAAGACAGCTTAGGGGTTCCTGGGGAGGCCAAGGTTTTCTGCATCTGGATCCCTAACTACAGTCTAATAGCTGTGCCTCTACATGAAACACTGACATGAAAAGATGATGATCCTTTTGAATAGAATCCAGAAGCAGCCTTTCAAGAATGGAAAGAGCAGTCAATACAGACCCTTGCCCAGGAACTCCCTAATTTAGCTAAACCCTTTGACCTTTACATACCCGGTCAAAGGTTAATCGCTCTTGGAGCCTTAGTGCAAAAACTGGGACCACTTGAAATGGAGCAACACAAGAATGCCCTTCAGGTATGATAAACTATGGTCACCAAGGGCTTTGCCCACCGACTCATCAGGCCAGGATACTGGGGTATCTAAAAAGCTGGAAATCAGCAGCCCGCAAGGCCAGCTCCCTCTTAAGGGAAAAGGACCCCACGTGGTGATCCTAACCACCCATCATGCCCTGAAGTTGCAGGGGTCGCTCTGTGGACACACTGACCCCGAGTGAGGAGGACCTCCAACTCCAACCTCCAGAGAGATAAACGGGGGCAACGGGCCCCAAAGATGACTCGTGTGACCATCACTTGACCTGGAGTTTCTCTCAGAAAACGACAAGACTGTGCCCCGAAAGAGCAGACTACTGCTTGCAGGACTTACTGCACCCAGAGGGGAGCTAATAAGCTTGGCGGAGGAAACGTATATCACGCTTTCACCATAGAAAACCCTACAAACACCGCGGTGATGGTGGCCAATATGACCGGCTGGACTGCTGGCTACTTCTAAAGGCCGTTGACTCAGTGGACGTCATGGTCCTGGATCACCACTGACCCTGGACTGTCTGGGAGTTGCGCGGGCAGGGCTGTGACACATGGTGCTGTTTATACATTAATTCAGAGACCTAATTAAAGAAAGCACAGACTACTGGTCAGAGCATCTAGTCTGGCAAAAACTGTCAGCCTAAGGTCGCCGAACATATGTGGGGTGGGGTGAAACCTGCCACCGCAGCATCTCTGTGCCTCTCTTTCCTGGACCCTTAAAGGTCATTAGAATCTGTAACACTTCCAATGCTGGTGCTCAGGCGGACGAGAAGTGAGGCAGGAGGCCTTGGGACAATCAACCTCACTAGGAGGCTGGTGGGGAGACGTTTTGCCCCTCCCCCCATGTATCAGGGCTCCCACCACAACATGAAGCAGTTACAAAAGAGGGGTCTGCACCCTCAACACCCCAAGAATAAGGAACGGAACAAAAAGCAGAGGAGGTGTTCGTCTCCGGCAACGTTCATTAAAAATTCCTGGGAGATAAAAAGAGAATCTGGGCAATAAAATAAAGTCTAACCTGTTTTTCCTTTGTGCTTTGTCTAATTTCACGTGCTCCTAGAGTTCCGCATGCAGAGGTCCCACACCCGGCACTTCAGACCCGATTTCCTAGTGCAGAATGGCTGGGTCGACACCTCAGCTAGCGGGGTCCCATGCAGACTCCGCAGCATAGAGCCTGAGCTGCAGCCAACGCAGCCCTCGAGAGCTCCATCCCCTCCCTCCCACTGACGCTGCCGGGGACCCTACAGCAGCCCAGCCCACAGCCCATGGGGGAGTGCACGCTCTCACCTCTCCATTCTGTTTTCAAAATAATGTTTCCTTTGCTTCTGAACCAAACTCAGTCTTGATCTGTTGGCTCCAATGACACTGGGCACGGGGACTCCTGTTGGGGTCCACTCTGGAGGATCAGTAACAGAAATTGAGAACATTGTAACTTCAATGAACAGATGTGTGAGCCAAACTGTAGTTAACATAGAGCAGTGTATAATGCTCGGGTAAAATAAGATGTTTCTAAGACTTACATTTGATATTTCCATCACTTTCCTATAAGCAAGTTCAGTGAAGACGTCTGTCTTATTTGTCAGGTCAACATTAGAGAAATGAAGTGATTTATTTTCATGGATGTACATCGAATACTCTTGGCTGAAGCTTCAATCTTGTTTTGAATGCTTTTCCATTGAAAATGATACCTCTCTTTCAGCTCCCCCATTTCTGAGAAGTATAAAATCTTATAATTTATTATTACCAAAGGGGAAAGGTAGGAGAAGGGATAAATTAACAGTTTGGGATTAACACATACACACTGCTATGTATAAAATAGATCATCAACAAGGAACTACTGTATAGCACAGGGAACTACACTGAATATTTTGCAATAACCTATAAGGGGAAATAATCTGAAAAACAATAGATATTTTTATTGACATCATCTATCAATGACAGATAAAATGTAACCTAAGCAAGGCCGATGGTGAGCGCTTCTGACCCTGAAGATTTCAGTCATCTAAAGTTTGGGCTCTGCCTATTTCCCAAGGCCCTTAAAGGACATACGTGTAGCCGTAGCTTAAAAATTCCCCAGTTTGGGGTTCGGGGAGGCACTGATTTGGAAAAATCCCTGGTGTTCTCCTTACATGCACGGGACCCTTCCTACACCTAAAACATGCCTGTCACACCTAGAGGATGGTACACCGTTTGATCGGAAAGAGTTTGGAAAAGGCACCTCATCTCCTCATCGCCTGGTGCTCGGGTTCAACCCTCCAGCATCTTTCCTAACAATCTCCTCACTTGGGGATATCAGCACCGTCAACATCCTGTTGCACACAGTTTGGAATTTGTCCAGAGGATGAAGCGGAAGGATGAGAAAAATTTAGAGACAAGTCTTAGGTGTTCGGACAGGCACATGCCACTCTAATTTCCAATCCAGAAGACAAATTCATCAAAGGCTAGAATTGCCCACGGAAACAGAATAGGGCTAGAGGAAATCCCGCTGTTTTGTGTCCAGTTTCCAAAAACACAAGTTGAAAAATGGAACTCAGGGGCACTAAAATTCATGAAACTGCAGAGTTGAAAATATCTATCGTCGAAAAATGTCTTGAGGTAAGTCACAGAAAAGGACTTGTAAGCAAGGGAGAGTGGCAGGAAACAGATTTGAAGAGGTAGAAAGGACTCCCCATTAAAGCACAAGAAAAGGGGCTGAACATCGCCAATGATGCAGTTGGCCAAAAAGGGTGTATGCATTTTTTCTGAATATATTCAAGTAAAGGCCATACACACTTTTTATCCAACCAAACAGGTGGGCACTGGAAATCAATATCACAAAATGTATCACTTCACATCAGTCAGAAGGGCCATCCACATAAAGTGTAAACACCAGAAATGCAGGACAGGGCGAGGAGAAAAGGGAGCCCTGTGAGGCTGATAGTGGAAATGTAATTTGCCAACGGCCACTCTGGAGAAGTGTATTGTGTTTGCTAAAACATCTAAAAAATGAGCTACAGAGCATAGGGCACTTGCACTCATGGGCGTGTACCTTGGGAAAAACAAAAATCGACAGAAAACAGGCACCCGAACGTTTACCACCTCTCTGTTAAAAAGGGCCTCAACTTGGATATAACCTAAATGTCCCTGGAAGGATAAAATGGATAAAAGAGATGGGGTACTTATGTAGAGTGGAATATTACTCATCCAGAAATAAATGAAATAAGGCCAGTTGTAACAACTCTGGAGGAGTTACATACGATCATTCTAAGTGACATATGTCAGAAAGAAAGAGACACATATCATAAGATGTCACTTAAATGTGGAATCAAAAATGGCTACACATGAAATAAATTACAAAACAGAAACATAGTCAAATATGTAGAAAATAGACATAAGGCTGCTAAATGGGAAAGGTGGGGAATGGTGAGGTATTATCCAGGAGGTTGAAATTAGCAAAGATACCATTCCAAGTACCAAATTGAATAACTGACAAGGCCTACACGGTACCTCAAAGAACTGCACTCAGCCCACTCAAGTCACTGGAAAATAATACATATGACTGGTAAGCATCTGAAAAAGAAGTTATTGTTGTCTCACAGTACATGAATCAAGTGGATGTACAGCAGCAAAAAACAGAGCTTTGAAAATCAGCTGTAACCAATATAAAAATAAATTTAAAACTATTTATAAAAACAGTGAGACAGGCAAAAATTCTTACAACTTTTGTTGAAGGGCTATGATGTAACATGGATTGAACACATGTAGACCCACAGCAGGATGATTATATAAGGCTGGAAGCTATGCATGCTAAGAGATGTTAGAGAGGCTGGGTGAGGAAATGCAGACCTTTTAAAGTAATACTGCCTGGTACACATTCCATGGGTCCCAAATCTGCAGGTTCAAGGGAATCTTCTGACAGCGAAAACATGCCTGGGAAACCGAGATGAATGTACACCGTGTGCTCAGGAAAGGTGTCTAAAATGCACCTCATTTTTGATATCCTGGTGCTGGGGTTCGCCATTCCAGCCACATTACTAACAATCTCCCCACTTGGAGAATCAGCACCTTTAACCTCCTGTTTCACACAGTTTGCAATTTGTGCAGAGGATAAATGGGAAGAGGGGGAACCAATGAGAGATTAGCTGTAGGACTTTTGACAGGCACATGTCACTCTAATTTCCCATTAGGAAGAAGAATTAACCAAAGGCTCAGCCTGCCTCCCCAGAACCAGAATAGGGCCAGAAGTAATCCAATGGTTTGGCGGCCAGCTCACAAAAAAAGCGAGTTGCAAAATGGAGCTCAGGAGCAGACAATTCAAAGACCTGCAAAGATATAAATGATAACCAACGTCCAAAAATATATTCAGGTAAGGTAACGAAGAGGATCTGAATGAGAGGCAGAATTGCAGGAAACAGATTTCAAAAGGTAGATTGTACTCACATTTAAAGCATATGAAAAGCAGCAGAATTTCTAAAATGATGCGGTTGGGCAAAAGGGTGTATGCGTTTTTCTCGTGAATATCTTCAGGAAAAAAACACATGCAGAGTTTTTGCCCAACCAAGCAAGAGGGAAATGCAAATCCGCACAGCAAAGAAGTCTCAAGTTCCACTGCTCAGAAAGGCCATCCAAAAAATGTGTACAAACCAGAAATGCAGGAGAGGCCATGGAAAACAGGGAGCCTAGTCACGCTGATGGGTGGGGTATAAATATCCAAGAGCCACTCTGAAGAAGTGTATGCTGTTTTTAAAACATCTAAAATACAAAGCCCCGGAGCAAGGGGATTTCAACTCATGGACATATAACTTGGGAAGACTAAATGTCAATAAGACACAGGCACCCCAAAGTTTAGGGCTGCTCTGCATACAAGAACCTCAACTTTGGTACACCTAAAATATCCCAGGAAAAAGAGAAATGCATAAAGAACTTGTGGTAATTTTGTACAATGGAATATCACTCAGACGTGCAATCAATGTATATAAGGCCAGTAGCAGCATAATGAGTGGATTTAGGTATGATGATTTTAAGGGAAATTAGTCACACAGAAAAAGAATCTTATCATAAGATATCACTTATAGAGGGAATGTCAATATCACAACACATGAACTGAATTAGGAAAGAGAACAGAGTCTCACATTTAGCAAAAATCTCTTATGCCTGCTTCAGGGGAAAGGAGAGATGGGGTGGTGAATAAAACCAGAGTTTGATATTAGCACAGGTACCATTCCATAAACCAAATACAGAATAGACAAGACCTACACCTTCCTCAGTGAACGGGACTCAACACCCCTTTGCCCCACAGAGGAATATATTTCACTACTAAGAATCTTAAAACCTATGTATTGATATGTCTCCGTAAGGGAATCAATTGTGTCTAGACTGGCATAAACACGTCAGTGAAAATCAGCTCAACCCCATTATAAAAATGAATTTCAAAAAAATCCCAAAAAACAGCGAAATTCTTACACAATTCCTTCAGGGGTTCTGATGAAACCTGGAATGACCCTATCTGCAAAGACAGCTGGATGAGACATAAGGCTGGACACTTGGGACTGAGAGGACTGGTGAGATTGGGAGAGAAAATGCAGACCTTTTAAAGTAGTAATGCATGCCACCATTCCATGTGTCCCAAATCTCCAGGTAGAAGGGAATATCACTACAATTATAACATGTATGGGAAACCTAGAAAATGGACACCCTGTGATGGCGAAAGGTTTCTAAAACTCTCCTAATTTTTCCTCTCCTTGTGCTCCACTTTGGCATTCCAACTGCTTTACTATCAATCTCCCAACTTAGGAGAGTCAGCCCCTATAACCTCCTGGTTCGCACAGTTTGCTAATTGTGCAGAGGATGAAAGGGAAGAGGGAGAACCAATCAGAGAGTAGATGTAGGCATTTGGACGGGCACATGTCACTCTAATTTCCCGGCAGGAAGAAGAATTAACCAAAGCCTCAGCCACCCACAGGGAACCAATATAGCCACCCCTGGAACCAGTATAGGTCCTGAAGCCAAATTGTGGATTTGCGGCCAGCTCACAAAGATGGGATTTGAAAATTGGAGCTCAGGGGCACAGCAATTCACAAACCTGCAGACTTATAAAGGACTACTCTCTTCCAAATATCTGTTGAGGGAAGGCAATGAAGCGGCCTTGAAAATGACGCAGAATTGCACAAAACATATTTCAAGAGGTAAATTGGAATCACCTTTAAAGCACAGGAAAAGCATCCCAACTTGGACAGAGATGCACTTGGCCAAAAAGGGCGTATGCCTTTTCTCCTGAATATATTCAGAAGAAAACGCATACACCCTTTTTGGCCAATCAAGCAAGCGCGCAATACAAATCCACACTACAAAGAATTGTCACTTACCACCGGTCAAAAGGGACATCCGAATATCAGTAAAAACCAGAAAGGCAAGAGAGAGATGGCAAGGGCATGAAGCAATGTGATCCCAATGGTCATGGAGGATTGTGATGACAAGCTCATGGAGAATTGTGATGAGAAGATTATGTACCATTTTGTTGACAAAGGCAAGGAGCATTATGATGACAAGGTTCATGGAGCACTGTGAAGAAAAGCATCACGGAGCATAGTGATTACAGGGGTCATGGAGCATTGGGATGACAAGCGCATGGATCACTGTGATGACAATGGTCATGGAGCATTTTAATGACAAGAGTCCCGGATCATTGTGTTGTCAGGGTTCATGGAGCGTTGTGATGACAGTGGTCATGGAGCATTGTGATGACAGGGGTCATGGTGCTTTGTGATGAGAAGGTCATGGAGCATTGGGCTGAAAATGTCCATGGAGTACTGTGATGACAGGGGTCATGGAGCATTGTGATGACAAGGTACTGGAGCACTGTGATGACAAGACCATGGAGCCTTGTGATGACAAGTCTCATGGAGCATTCTGATGAAAAGTGCCATGGAGCATTGTGATTACAGGGGTCTTGGAGCATTGTGATGACAAGGGCATGGAGCATTGGGATGAGAAGGCCATGGAGCGTTCTGATGACATGCATCATGGAGCTTTGTGATGACAAGGGCATGGAGCATTGTGATTACAGCGGTCTTGGAGCACTGTGATGAAAAGGGCATGGATCATTGTGATGAAAAAGGCATGGAGCCTTGTCATGACAGGGTTCAAGGAGCAAACTGACAACAAGTGTCAGGGAGCATTGTGATGACAAGGGTATTGAGTATTGTGATGACAAAGGTCATGGAGCATTGTGATGAGAAGACCATGGATAATTGTGATGACGAGCGTCATGGGGCGTTGTGATGATAAGTGTTATGGAACATATTGATCACAAGGATTTGGAGCATTGTGATGACAGAGGTCATGGAGCATTTTGGTTTCATTGTGATGACAATAGCCTGAAGCATTATGATGAAGGCCATGGTGCATTGTGATGACAGGGTTCATGGAGCATTGAGATGAAAAGGGGCATGGAGCATTGCGATTACAGGAGTCTTGGAGCATTGTGATGACAAAGGCATGGAACATCGTGAATGAGAAGGCCATGGAGCATTCTGTTGACATGCGTCATGGAGCTTTGTGATGACAAGGGCATGGTGCATTGTGATTACAGGGATCTTGGAGCATTGTGATGACAAGGGTCATGGAGCCTTGTGATGACAAGGCTGTGGAACATTGTGATGGCAGGGGTCATGGAGCATTGTTATGACAGGGGTAATGGAGCATTGTGATGACAAGGGCATGGAGCATTGGTCTGAAAAGTTTCATGGATTATTGTGATGAGAGGGGGCAAGGAGCATTGTGATTACAAGGGCATGGAACACTGTGATACATGGGTCATGGAGGATTGTAATGACAAGCACATGGAGCATTGTGAGAAGAATGGCATCGAGCATTGTGTTGAAAAGCATCATGGAGCCTGTGATGACAAGGGCATGGAACAATGTGATGAGAGGGTTCATGGAGCATTGTGATGACAATGGCATGCAGCATTGTGATGAAAATGGTCTTTGAGCTTTGTGATGACAAAGGTCATGGAGCATTTTGATGACAAGGGTGTGGTTCATTCTGTTGTGAAGGGCAGGGAGCATTGTGATGTCAGGGGTCATGGAGCATTGTGATGATAAGAGCATGTAGCATTGTTGTGACAAGGGTCATGGAACATTGGGATGACAAGGTGGAGGGAGTATTGTGTTGACTAGTGATGGAACATTGTGATATCAGTGGTGAGAGAGCATTTTGATGAGAGGTGCATGGAGCATTGTGATGACAAGGCTGTGGAGGATTGTGATGAGAAACGCAGGGCACATTGTGATGACATGGGTCATGGAACATTGTGCTGACAAACGCATGGAGCATTGTGATGACAAGGTTTATGGAGCATTGTGATGACAATGATGTGGAGCATTGTAATGACAAGTGCATGGCACATTTGATGCCATGTGTCATGGAGTAATGTGCTGACAAAGGCATGGAGCATTGTGATGACAAGGGTCACTGAGCATTGTGATGAAATGTTCATGGAGTGTTGTGGTCACAAAGGTTACAGAGCCTTGTGATGACGAGGGCATGGACCATTGTGATGACAAAGGTCATGAAGCATTGTGATGACTGGAGTCACGGAGCATTGTGAAGACAGGGGTCATAGAGCATTGTGATGAAAGGGCATGGAGCCTTTTGATGACAGGGGCATGTTGCATTGGTTTGACAAGTTTCAGGGATTATTGTGATGACAGTGGGCATGGCGCATTGTGATGACAAGGGCATGGAGCATTGTGATGAGAAGGTCATGGAGTATTGTGAAGAAGGGTGTCAGGGAGCATTGTGATGACATATGTCATGGTCTATTGCAATGACAATGGAATGGAGCATTGTGATGCCAAGTGTCATGGAGGATTGTGATGACAAATGTAATGGAACATTTTTATGACATGTGCTTGGAGCATTGTGATGACAAGGGTCATGGAGCATTGTGATAACAAGGGCCATTGAGAATTTTGATGACATGTTCATGAAGCATTGTGATGACAATCACATGGAGCTTGCTATGACAGGGGTCATGGAGCATTGCGATGACAAGTGAATAGAGAATTGTGATGACAAAACATGTAACACTGTGATGAGAAGTATCATGGAGCATAGTGATGCCAAGAACGTGGAGAATTGTGATGACAGGGGACATGGAGCATTGTGATGACCAGGGCATGGAGCATTGTGATGGCAAGACCGTGGAGCACTGTGATGAGAAGACCATGGATAATTGTGATGACGAGCGTCATGGAGCACTGTAATGACAAGGGGTATGGAGCATTGTGATGACAGCGGTCATGGAGCATTTTGATGACAAGGGCGTGGAGCATTGTGATGAGAAGACCATGGACAATTGTGATTACGAGTGTCATGGAGCACTGTAATGACAAGCGGTATGGAGCATTGTGATGACAGGGTCATGGAGCATTGTGATGAATGGGGACATGGAGCATTGTGATGACCAGGGCATGGAGCATTGTGATGGCAAGACCGTGGAGCACTGTGATGAGAAGACCATGGATAATTGTGATGACGAACATCATGGAGCACTGTAATGACAAGGGGCATGGAGCATTGTGATGACAGGGGTCATGGATCATTGAGATGACAAGGGTCACGGAGCATTCTGATGACAAGCTTGTGGAGTATTGTGATGACAATGGCATGGAGCACTGTGATGAAAAGGGCATGGATCATTGTGATGAAAAAGGCATGGAGACTTGTCATGACAGGTTTCAATGAGCAAACTGATGACAAGTATCAGGGAGCATTGTGATGACAAGTGTATTGAGAATTGTGATGACAAAGGTCATGGAGCATTGTGATGAGAAGTCCATGGATAATTGTGATGACCAACGTCATGGGGCGTTGTGATGACAAGTGTTATGGAACATTGTGATCACAAGGGTTTGGAGCATTGTGATGAAAGAGGTCATGGAGAATTTTGATTTCATTGTGATGACAATAGCATGAAGCATTATGATGATGGGCATGGTGCATTGTGATGACAGGGTTCATGGAGCATTGAGATGAAAAGAGTCATGGATCATTGTAATAACAAGGGTCTTGGAGCATTGTGATGACAAGGGCATGGAGTATTGTGATGAGAAGGCCATGGAGCATTCTGATGACATGCGTCAGGGAGCTTTGTGATGACATGGGCATGGAGCATTGGGATTACAGGGGTCTTGGAGCATTGTGATGACAAGGGCCATGGAGTCTTGTGATGACAAGGCCGTAGAACATTGTGATGGCAGGGGTCATGGAGCATTGTTATGACAGGTGTAAGGGAGCATTGTTATGACAAGGGCATGGAACATTGTTCTGAAAAGTTTCATGGATTATTGTGATGAGAGTGAGCATGGAGCATTGTGATGACAAGGGCACGGAACACAATGATACATGTGTCATGGAGGATTGCAATGACAAGGGCATAGAGCATTGTGATGACAAGCGTCATGGAGCTTTGTGATGACAACGGCATGGAGCTATGTGATGAGAGGTTTCATGGAGCTTTGTGATGACAATGGCATGGAGCATTGTGATTCCAAGGGTCATGGAGCTTTGTGATGACATAGGCCATGGAGCATTTTGATGACAAGGGCGTGGTGCATTGTGATGAGAAGGGCAGGGAGCATTGTGATGACAGGGTCATGGAGCAATTGGATGAAAAGGGTCATGGAACATTTTGATGACAGTGTTTATGGAACATTGTGATGTTAGGGGTCATGGAGCATTGTGATGAAAAGGGTCATGGAGCATTGTGATGACAGGGGTTATGGAACATTGTGATGTCAGGGGTCATGGAGCATTGTGATGATAAGAGCATGTAGCATTGTTGTGACAAGGGTCATGGAACATTGGGATGACAGGGTGGAGGGAGTATTGTGTTGACTAGTGATGGAACATTGTGATATCAGTGGTGAGAGAGCATTTTGATGAGAGGTGCATGGAGCATTGTGATGACAAGGCTGTGGAGCATTGTGATGAGAAACGCAGGGCACATTGTGATGACATGGGTCATGGAACATTGTGCTGACAAACGCATGGAGCATTGTGATGACAAGGTTTATGGAGCATTGTGATGACAACGATGTGGAGCATTGTGATGACAAGCGCATGGCACATTTGATGCCATGTGTCATGGAGTAATGTGCTGACAAAGGCATGGAGCATTGTGATGACAAGGGTCACCGAGCATTGTGATGAAATGTTCATGGAGTGTTGTGGTCACAAAGGTTACAGAGCCTTGTGATGACGAGGGCATGGACCATTGTGATGACAAAGGTCATGAAGCATTGTGATGACTGGAGTCACGGAGCATTGTGATGACAGGGGTCATAGAGCATTGTGATGAAAGGGCATGGAGCATTGTGATGACAGGGGCATGTTGCATTGGTTTGACAAGTTTCAGGGATTATTGTGATGACAGTGGGCATGGCGCATTGTGATGACAAGGGCATGGAGCATTGTGATGAGAAGGTCATGGAGTATTGTGAAGAAGGGTGTCAGGGAGCATTGTGATGACATATGTCATGGTCTATTGCAATGACAATGGAATGGAGCATTGTGATGCCAAGTGTCATGGAGGATTGTGATGATAAAGGTAATGGAGCATTTTGATGACAAGTGCTTTGAGCATTGTGATGACAAGGGTCATGGCGCATTGTGATAACAAGGGCCATTGAGAATTTTGATGACATGTTCATGAAGCATTGTGATGACAATCACATGGAGCTTGCTATGACAGGGGTCATGGAGCATTGCGATGACAAGTGCATAGAGAATTGTGATGACAAAACATGTAACACTGTGATGAGAAGTATCATGGAGCATAGTGATGCCAAGAACGTGGAGAATTGTGATGACAGGGGACATGGAGCATTGTGATGACCAGGGCATAGAGCATTGTGATGGCAAGACCGTGGAGCATTGTGATGAGAAGACCATGGATAATTGTGATGACGAGCGTCATGGAGCACTGTAATGACAAGGGGTATGGAGCATTGTGATGACAGGGGTCATGGAGCATTGTGATGACTGAGGAGATGGAGCATCGTGATGACCGAGGACATGGAGCATCGTGATGACCAAGGCATGGAGCATTGTGATGGCAAGACCGTGGAGCATTGTGATGAGAAGACCATGGATAATTGTGATGACGAGCGTCATGGAACACTGTAATGACAAGGGGTATGGAGCATTTTGATGACAGGGGTCATGGAGCATTCTGAAGACAATGATCAGGGAGCATTCTGATGACAAGCTTGTGGAGTATTGTGATGACAATGACATGGAGCGTTGTGATGAAAAGGGCATGGAGCATTCTTATGAAAAAGGCATGGAGCATTTTCATGACAGTGTTCAAGGAGTAATCTGACGACAAGTGTCAGGGAGCATTGTGATGACAAATGTATTGAGAATTGTGATGACAAAGGTCATGGAGCATTGTGACGACAAGTGCGTGTAGTATTGTCATGACAGTCATCATGGAGTGTTGTGATGACAGTGTTATGGAACACTGTGATCACAAGGGGTTGGAGCATTGTGATGACAGAGGTCATGGACCATTTTGATTTCAAGGAGCATGGAGCATTGTGATGTCAAGGGCATGGAGCAATGTGATCCCAAGGTTCATGGAGGATTGTGATGAAAATGGTAATGGAGTATTGTGATGACAAGCTCATGGAGCATTGTGATGACAAGGTCATGTAGGATTTTGATGACACAGGCATGGAGAATTGTGATGATAAGGGTCATGGAGCACTGTGATGATAAGCGTCACGGAGCATTGTGATTACATGGGTCATGGAGCATTGGGATGACAAGGGCATGGATCATTGTGATGACAAGTGTCATGGAGCATTGGGCTGAAAATGTTCATGGAGCATTGTGATGACAAGGGAATGGAGCATTGTGATGACAAGAGTCCCGGATCATTGTGTTGTCAGGGGTCATGGAGTGTTGTGATGACAGTGGTCATGGAGGATTGTGATGATATGGGTCATGGAGCATTGTGATGAGAAGGTCATGAAGCATTGGGCTGAAAATGTTCATGGAGTATTGTGATGACAGGGGTCATGGAGCATTGTAATGAGAAGGGAATTGAGCACTGTGATGACAAGGTCCTGGAGCATTGTGATGGGAAGTCCATGGAGCCTTGTGATGACAATTCTCATGGAACATTCTGATGAAAAGGGGCATGGAGCATTGTGATTACAGGGGTCTTGGAGCATTGTGATGACAAGGGCATGGAGTATTGTGATGAGAAGGCCATGGAGCATTCTGATGACATGCGTCATGGAGCTTTGTGCTGACAAGGGCATGGAGTATTGTGATGAAAATGGCATGGATCATTGTTATGAAAAAGGCATGGAGCCTTGTCATGACAGGGTTCTAGGAATATACTGACGACAAGTGTCACGGAGCATTGTGATGACAAGTGTATTGAGCATTGTGATGACAAAGTTCATGGAGCATTGTGATGAGAAGACCATGGATAATTTTGATGATGAGCGTCATGGGGTGTTGTGATGATAAGTTTTATGGAACATTGTGATCACAAGGGTTTGGAGCATTGTGATGACAGAGGTCATGGAGCATTTTGATTTCATTGTGATGACAATAGCCTGAAGCATTATGGTGATGGGCACGGTGCATTGTGATGACAGCGTTCATGGAGCATTGAGATGAAAAGGGGCATGGAGCATTGTGATTACAGGGGTCTTGGAGCATTGTGATGACAAGGGCAAGGAGCATTGTGATGAGAAGGCCATGGAGCATTCTGATGACATGCGTCATTGAGCTTTGTGATGACAAGGGCATGGAGCATTGTGATTACAGGGGTCTTGGAGCATTGTGATGACAAGGGTCATGGAGCCTTGTGATGACAATGGTGTGGAACATTGTGATGGCAGGGGTCATGGAGCATTGTTATGACAGGGGTAATGGAGCATTGTGATGAGAAGGGCATGGAGCATTGGTCTGAAAAGTTTCATGGATTATTGTGATGAGAGTGGGCATGGAGCATTGTGATGACAAGGTCACGGAACACTGTGATCCATGGGTCATGGAGGATTGTAATGACAAGGGCATGGAGCATTGTGATGAGAAGGGCATCGAACATTGTTTTGACAAGCGTCATGGAGCTTTGTGATGACAAGGGCATGGAACAATGTGATGAGAGGGTTCATGGAACATTGTGATTCCAAGTGTTATGGAGATTTGTGATGACAAAAGTCATGGAGCATTTTGATGTCAAGGGCGTGGTGCATTGTGATTAGAAGGGCAGGGAGAATTTTGATGACAGGGTCATGCAGCAATTTGATGAAAAGTGTAATGGAACATTTTGATGACAGGGGTTATAGAACATTGTGATGTCAGGGGTCATGGAGCTTTGGGATGAAAAGGGTCATGGAGCATTTTGATGACAGGGGTTATGGAACATTGTGATGTCAGGGGTCATGGAACATTGTGATGATAAGGGGATGTAGCATTGTGATGACAGGGGTCATGGAACATTGTGATTACAGGGGTGAGGGAGTATTGTGATGACTAGTGATGGAACATTGTGATATCTCTGTTGAGAGAGCATTTTGATGAGAAGTGCATGGAGCATTGTGATTACAAGGTTTATGGAGCATTACGATGACAAGGTTGTGGACCGTTGTGATGAAAATCACGTGGCACATTGTGATGACAAGGGTCATGGAGCATTGTTCTGACAAAGGCATGGAGCATTGTGATGACAAGGGTCACGGTGCATTGTGACGAAAAGTTCATGGAGTATTGTGGTTACAAAGGTCACAGAGCCTTGTGATGATGTGGGCATGGACCACTGTGATGACAAATGTTATGAAGCATTGTGATGACTGGAGTCACAGAGCATTGTGATGACAAGGGTCATGGAGCATTGTGATGACAAGGGCATGGAGCATTGTGATGACAGGGGCATGGAGCATTGGTCTGACAAGTTTAATAGATTTTTGTGATGACAGTGGGCATGGGGCATTGTGATGACAAGGGCATGGGGCATTGTGATGAGAAGGTCATGGAGTATTGTGAAGACAGGTGTCAGGGAGCATTGTGATGACATATGTCCTGGTCCATTGCGATGACAATGGCATGGAGCATTGTGATGCCAAATGTAATGGAGGATTGTGATGACAAATATAATGGAGCATTGTGATGACTAGGGCTTGGAGCATTATGATGACAAGGGCCATTGAAAATTTTCATGACAAGTTCGTGAAGCATTGTGATGACAAGGTGCTGGAGCATTATGATGAGAAAACCATGGAGCCTTGTGAGACAAGTCTCATGGAGCATACTGATGAAAAGGGGCATGGAGCATTGTGATTAGAGTGTCTTGGAAAATTGTGATGACAAGGGCATGGAGCATTGTGATGAGAAGGCCAAGGAGCTGTCTGATGGCATGCGTCATTGAGCTTTGTGATGACAAGGGCATGGAGCATTGTAATTACAGGCGTCTGGGAGCATTGTGATGAAAAAGGCATGGATCATTGTGATGAAAAAGGCATGGAGCCTTGTCATGACAGGGTTCAAGGAGCATACAGAGAACAAGTGTCAGGGAGCATTTTGATGACAAGTGTATTGAGCATTGTGATGATAAAGGTCATGGAGCATTGTGAAGAGAAGACCATAGATAATTGTGATGACGAGCGTCATAGGGCATTCTGATGACAAGTGTTATGGAATATTGTGATCACAAGGGTTTGGAGCAGTGTTATGACAGAGGTCATGGAGCATTTTGATTTCATTGTGATGACAATAGCCTGAAGCATTATGATGATGGGCATGGTGCATTGTGATGACAGGGTTCATGGATCATTGAGATAAAAAGGGACATGGAGCATTGTGATTACAGGTGTCTTGGAGCATTGTGATGAGAAGGGTCATGGAGCCTTGTGATGACAAGGCCATGGAACATCGTGATGGCAGGGGTCATGGAGCATTGTTATCACAGGGGTAATGGAGCATTGTGATCACAGGGGTAATGGAGCATTGTGATGGCAAGGGCATGGAGCATTCTGATGACATGCATCATGGAGCTTTGTGATGACAAGGGCATGTAGCACTGTGATTACAGGAGTCTTGGAGCATTGTGATGACAAGGGTCATGGAGCCTTGTGATGACAAGGCCGTGGAACGTTGTGATGGCAGGGGTCATGGAGCATTGTTATGACAGGGGTAATGGAGCATTGTGATGACAAGGGCATGGAACATTTGTCTGAAAAGTTTCATGGATTATTGTGATGAGAGTGGGCATGGAGCATTGTGATGACAAGGACACGGAACACAGTGATACATGGGTCATGGAGGATTGTAATGACAAGGGCATGGAGCATTGTGATGAGAAGGGCATCGAGCAGTGTGATGACAAGCACCATGGAGCTTTTTGATGACAATTGCATGGAACAATGTGATGAGAGGTTTCATGGAGTATTGTGATGACAATGGCATGGAACATTGTGATGCCAAGGGTCATGGAGCTTTGTGATGACAAAGGTCATGGAGCATTTTGATGACAAGGGCGTGGTGCATTGTGATGAGAAGGGCAGGGAGCATTGTGATGACATTGTCATGGACCAATTTGATGAAAAGGGTCATGGAACATTTTGATGAGAGGCGTTATGTAACATTGTGATGTTAGGGGTCATGGAGCATTTTGATGAAAAGGGTCATGGAGCATTTTGATGACAGGGGTTATGGAACATTGTGATGTCAGGGATCATCGAACATTGTGATGATAAGTGCATGTAGCATTGTGATGACAGGAGTCATGGAACATTGTGATGACAGGGTTGAGGGAGTATTGTGATGAATAGTGATGTAACATTGTGATATCAGTGGTGAGAGAGCATTTTGATTTGAAGTGCATGGAGCATTGTGATGACAAGGTTTATGGAGCATTGTGATGACAAGATTGTGGAGCACTGTGACGACAAGCGCATGGTGCATTGTGATGACATGGGTCATGGAGCATTGTGCTGACAAGCGCATGGAGCATTGTGATGACAAGGGTCATGGAGCATTGTGCTGAGAAAGGCATAGAGCATAGTGAAGACAAGGGTCAAAGGGCATTGTGATGAAAAGTTCATGAAGCATTGTGGTTAAAAAGGTCACAGAGACTGTTGATGACAAGGGCATGGACCACCGTGATGACAAAGGTAATGAAGCCTTGTGATGACTGGAGTCACGGAGCATTGTGATGACAGGGGTCATGGAGCATTGTGATAACAAGAGCGTGGGGCATTGTGATGACAAGGGCATGGAGCATTGGTCTAATAAGTTTCATGGCTTATTGCGATGACAGTTGGAATGGTGCATTGTGATGACAAGGGCATGGAGCATTGTGATGACCAGGTCATTCATTATTGTGAAGACAGGTGTCAGGGAGCATTGTGATGACATATGTAATGGCCCATTGTGATGACAATGCCATGGAGCATTGTGATGCCAAGTGTCATGGAGGATTCTGATGACAAAGGTAATGGAGCATTGTGATGACAATGGCTTGGAGCATTGTGATGACAAGGGTCAGGGAGCATTGTGCTGACAAGTGCATGGAAAATTGTGATGACAAGGGACATGGAGCATTCTGATGACAAGCTTATGGAGTATTTTGATGACAATGGCATGGAGCATTGTGTTGAAAATGGCATGGTGCATTTTGATGAAAAAGGCATGGAGCCTTTTTGTGACAGGGTTCAAGGAGCATTCTGACGACAAGTGTCAGGGAGCATTGTGATGACAAGTGTATCGAGAATTGCGATGACAAAGGTCATGGAGCATTGTGATGAAAAGTGCATGGAGTATTGTGATGACAGGCATCATGGAGCATTGTGATGACAAGTGTTATGCAACATTGTGATCACAAGGGTTTGGAGCATTGTGATGACAGAGGTCATGGATCATTTTGATTTCAAGGAGCATGGAGCATTGTGATGACAAGGGCATGGAGCAATGTGATCCCAAGGTTCATGGAGGATTGTGATGGCAATGGTAATGCAGTATTGTGATGACAAGTGCATACAACATTGTAATGACAAGGTCATGCAGCATTTTGCTGACAAAGGCATGGAGCATTGTGATGACAGGTGTCATGGAGCACTGTGATGACAAGCGTCACGGAGCATTGTGATTACAGGGGTCATGGAGCATTGGGATGACAAGGGCATGCATCATTGTGATGACAAGTGTCATGGAGCATTGGGCTGAAAATGTTCATGGAGTATTGTGATGACAGGGGTCATGGAGCATTGTGATGACTAGGGAATGCAGCATTGTGATGACAAGAGTCCCGGATCATTGTGTTGTCAGGTGATATTGAGCGTTGTGATGACTGTGGTCATGGAGCATTGTGATGATATTGGTCATGGAGCATTGTGATGAGAAGGTCATGGAGCATTGGGCTGAAAATGTTCATGGAGTATTGTGATGACAGGGGTCATGGAGCATTGTGATGATAAGGGAATGGGGCATTTTGATGACAATGTCCTGGAGCATTGTGATGAGAAGACCATGGAGCCTTGTGATGACAAGTCTCATGGAGCATTCTGATGAAAAGGGGCCTGGACCATTGTGATTACAGGGGTCTTGGAGCATTGTGATGACAAGGGCATGGAGCATTGTGATTAGAAGGCCATGGAACATTCTGATGACATGCATCATGGAGCTTTGTGATGACAAGCGCATGGAGCATTGTGATTACAGGGGTCTTGGAGCATTGTGATGAAAATGGCATGGATCATTGTGATGAAAAAGGCATGCAGCCTTGTCATGAAAGGGTTCAGGGAGCATACTGATGGCAAGAGTCAGGGAGCATTGTGATGACATGTGTATTGCGCATTGTGATGACAAATGTCATGGGACATTGTGATGAGAAGTCCATGGATAATTGTGATGAGTAGTGTCATGGGGTATTGTGATGACAAGTGTTATGGAACATTGTGATCAGAAGGGTTTGGAGCATTGTGATGACAGATGTCATGGAGCATTTTGATTTCATTGTGATGACAAGAGCATGAAGCATTATGATGATGGGCATGGTGCATTGTGATGACAGGGTTCATGGAGCATTGTGATGAAAGGTGGCATGGAGCTTTGGTCTGACAAGTTTCATGGATTATTTTGATGACAGTGGGCATGGCACATTGTGATGACAAGGGCATGGAGCATTGTGATGACAAGGTCATGGAGTATTGTGAAGACAGGTGTCAGGGAGCATTGTGATGACATATGTCATGTTCCATTGTGATGACAATAGCACGGAGCATTGTGATGCCAAGTGTCATGGAGGATTGTTGTGACAAAGGTAAAGGAGCATTGTGATGATAAGCGCATGGAGCATTGAGATGACAAGGGCCATTGATAATTTTAATGTCCATGTTGTGAAACATTGTGATGACAAGCGCATGGAGCTTCCTATGACAGGGGTCATGGAGCATTGCGATGACAAGTGCATGGAGTATTGTTATGACAAGAGCATATAACATTGTGATGAGAAGTGCCATGGAGCATTGTGATGACAAGGACGTGGAGAATTGTGAGGAGAAGGGACATTGAGCTTTGAGATGACCAGGGCATGGAGCATTGTGATGGCAAAACCGTGGAGCATTGTGATGAGAAGACCTTGGGTAATTGTGATGACGAGCATCATGGAGCACTGTAATGACAAGGGGCATGAAGCATTGTGATGACAGGTGTCAGGGAGCATTGTGATGACAGGGGTCATGGAGCATTGTGATGACAAGGGCATGGAGCATTGTGATGACAAGGGTACGGAACATTGTGATGAAAAGTGCCATTGAGAATTTTGATGATAAAGTCGTGAAGCATTGTGATGACAAACACTTGGAGCTTGCTATGACAGGGGTCATGGAACATTGCAATGCCAAGTGCATGGAGAATTGTGATGAAACGAGCATGTAACTTTGTGATGAGAAGTGTCATGTGGCAGTGTGATGACAAGTACGTGGAGAATTGTTATGACAAGGGACATGGAGCATTGTGATAACCAGGGAATGGAGCATTGTGATGACAGGGGTCATGGAGCCTTATTATGACAAGGGTCATGGTGCATTCTGATATAAGATATCATTTATGAAGGGAATGTAAACCTGGCTACATATGAACTGAATTAGGAAAGAGAACAGAGTCTCAGATTTAGAAAACACTCTTATGCTTGCTTAAGGGGGAAGGAGAGGTGGGGAGACTCACAAAACCAGAGTTTGATATTAACACAGGTACTGTTCCATAATCCAAATACAGAAGAGACAAGCCCGACTCCTTCCTCAGTGAATGGGACTCAACACCCCTATTCCCCACAGAGAAATATATCTGACTATTAAGGATCTTAAAACCTATGTATTGATATGTCTCCATAAGGGAACCAAGTGTGTCTAGAATGACATAAACACGGCAGTGAGAATCAGCTCAAACCCACTATAAAAAGGAATTTCAAAACAAAACAAAGAAACAGTGAAATTCTTACACAATACCTTCAGGGGTTCTGATGAAACTTGGAATGACCCTATCTACAACAACAGCTGGATGTGGCATAAGGCTGTTCACTTGGGACTGAGAGGATTGGTGAGATTGGGTGTGAAAATGCAGACGCTTTAAAGCAATAATGCCTGCCACTGATTCCATGGTTCCCAACTCTCCAGGTAGAAGGGAATATCACTACAGTTATAACATGTATGGGAAACCTAGAGAATGGACACCCTCTGATGGTGAAAGGTTTCTAAAACTCTACTAATTTTTTTCTCTCCATGTGCTGCAGCTTGACATTCCAACTGCTTTAATATCAATCTCCCAACTTGGAGAGACAGCCCCTATAACCTCCTGGTTCGCACAGTTGGCACATTGTGCAGAGGATATAAGGGAAGAGGGAGAACCAATGAGAGAGTAGCTGTAGGCATTTGGACGGCCACATGTAACTCTAATTTCCCATCACGAAGAAGAATTAACCAAACTCTCAGCCTGCCCCACCCCCATAACTAGTATAGGTCCTGAAGCAAAATTGTGGGTTTGCGGTCAGCTCACAAAAACACAAGTTGAAAAATGGAGCTCAGGGGCACAGCAATTCACTAACTTGCAGAGTTATACAGGACTACTCTCTTCCAAAAAATCTGTTGAGGAAAAGCCATGAGGCGGACTTGAAAATGAGGGAGATTTGCACGAAACAGATTTCCAGAAGTACATTGGAATCGCCTTTAAACAAAGGAAAAGCATCACAACTTCGACAATTATGGAATTGTCCATAAAGGGCGCATGAATTTTCTCCTGAATATATTCAGGAGAAAACGCATACACCCATTTTGGCCAACCAAGCAACCGCACAATGCAAATCTGCACTACAAAGAAGTATCACTTCCCACCAGTCAAAAGGGATATCCGTAAAATGTGTAAAAACCAGAAAGGCAAGAGGGGCTCTGGAGAACAGGGAGCCTTGTTATGCTGATGGGTGGGATGTAGATTGCCAACAGCCACTGTGGAGGAGTGCATTGTGTTCCCTAAAAGAATTAAACAAAAGAGTTTCACAACCTAAGGCACTTCCAATCATGGGAATATACCTTGGGAAAATTGAAAATCAATAAGACACAGCCAACCCAAAATATAGGGCAGCACTGCTTACAAGAACCTCGACTTCGGGACACCTTAAATATCCAAGGAAAGACAAAAATAGTAAAGAAATTGTGGTACATATGTACGATGGAATATCACTCAGCCATGAAATCAATGTCATAAGGCCAGTAGCAGCATAATGAGTGGATTCATGTACGATGATTCTAACTGAAATAAGTCACACAGAAAAAGAAACTTATCATAAGATATCACTTATGAAGGTCTTGTAAACATGGCTACACATGAACTGAATTAGGAAAGAGAAGTGTCTCACATTTAGAAAACACTCTTATGCCTGCTCAAGAGGAAAGGAGAGGTGGGGTGATGCATAAAACCAGAGTTTGATATTAGCACAGGTACGGTTGCATAATCCAAATACAGAATAGACAAGACCAACTCTTTCCTCAGTGAATGGGGCTCAACACCCCTATTCCCCGCAGAGTAGTATATCTGACTAGTAAGAATCTTAAAACCCATGTATTAATATGTCTCCATAAGGTAACGAAGTGTGTCTAGAGCGACATAAACACGGCAGTGAGAATCAGCTCAAACCCACTATAAAAATGAATTTCAAAAAAAAACAAATAAACAGTGAAATTCTTACACAATACCTTCAGGGGTTCTGATGAAACTTAGAATGACCCTATCTACAATGACAGCTGGATGTGGCATAAGGCTGGTCACTTGGGACTGAGAGGATTGGTGAGATTGGGTGAGAAAATGCAGACCGTTTAAAACAATAATACCTGGCACCCATTCCATGGTTCCCAACTCTCCAGGTAGAAGGGAATATCACTACAGTTATAACATGTATGGGAAACCTAGAAAATGGACACCATGTGATGGTGAAAGGTTTCTAAACTCTACTAATTTTTTTCTCTCCTTGTGCACCAGTTTGACATTCCAACTGCTTTAGTATCAATCTCCCAAATTGGAGAGTCAGCACCTTTAACCTCCTGGTCCGCACAGTTGGCAAGTTTTGCAGAGGATATAAGGGAAGAGGGAGAAACAATTAGAGAGTAGCTGTAGGCATTTGGATGGCCACATGTCACTCTAAATTCCCGTCACGAAGCAGAATTAACAAACTCTGAGTCAGCCTCCCCAATGGAACCAGTATAGGTCCTGAAGCAAAATTGTGGATTGGAAGTCAGCCCACAAAAACGCGAGTTGAAAAATGGAGCTCAGGGGCACAGCAATTCACTAACTTGCAGAGTTATAAAGGACTACTCTCTTCCAAAAATCTGTTGATAGAAAGCCATGAGGCGGACTTGAAAATGAGGCAGAAGTGCACGAAACAGATTTCCAGAAGTACATTGGAATTGCCTTTAAACACAGGAAAAGCATCAAAACTTCGACAATTATGGAATTGTCCATAAAGGGCGCATGCGTTTTCTCCTGAATATATTCAAGAGAAAACGCATGCACCCATTTTGGCCAACCAAGCAACCGAACAATGCAAATCTGCACTACAAAGAGGTATCACTTCCAACCGGTCAAAAGGGACATCCGTAAAATGTGTAAAAACAAGAAAGGCAAGACAGGATCTGGAAAGAGGGCGCCTTGTTATGCAGATGGGTGGGATGTAAATTGCCAACAGCCACTCTGGAGGAGTGCACTGTGTTCCCAAAAAGAAGTAAACAGAAGTGCTTCACAACCTAAGGCACTTCCAGTCACGGGAATATACCTTGGGAAAATTGAAAATCAATAAGACACAGCCACCCCAAAATTTATGGCAGCACTGCTTACAAGAACCTCGACTTCGGGACACCTTATATATCCCAGGAAGGACAAAAATGGTAAAGAAATTGTGGTACATACGTATGATGGAATATCCCTCAGCCATGAAGTCAATGTCATAAGGCCAGTATCAGCATAATGACGGGATTCATGTACGATGATTCTAACAGAAAAAATCAAACAGAAAAAGAAACTTATCATAAGATATCGCTTATGAAGGGTATATAAACATGGCTACACATGGAATGAATTGGGAAAGGGAACAGAGTCTCATATATAGAAAACACTCTTATGCATGCTTAAGGGGAAAGCAGAGGTGGGGTGATGAATAAAACCAGAGTTTGATATTAGCACAGGTACGGTTCCATAATCCAAATACAGAATAGACAAGACCTACTACTTCCTCTGTGAACGGGACTCAAAACCCCATATTTCCCGCAGAGGAATATATCTGACTAGTAAGAATCTTAAAACCTATGTATTGATATGTCTCCATAAGGGAATCAAGTGTGTCTAGACTGGCATAAACATGGCAGCGAGAATCAGCTCAAACCCACTAGAAAAGGAAATTCAAAAACAAAACAAAAAACAGGGAAATTCTTTACAACTCCTTCAGGGTCTCTGATGAAACCTGGAATGACCCTATCAACAACGACAGCTGGATGTGGCATAAGGCTGGACACTTGGGACTGAGAGGATTGGTGAGATTGAGTGAGCAAATGCAGACACTTTAAAACAATAGTATGTGGCACCCATTCCATGGGTCCCAACTCTCGAGGTTGAAGGAACTATTACTACAGCTATAACATGTACGGGAAACCTAGAGAACGGACACACTGTGAATACGAAAGGTTTCTAAAACTCAAAGAATAGACCCTCTCCTGGTGCACCGGTTTGACTTTCCAACTGCTTTATTATCAGTCTCCCAACTTGAAGAGACAGCCCCTTTAACCTCCTGGTTCGCACAGGTTGCCAATTTGGCAGAGGATGAAAGGGAAGAGGGAGAACCAATGAGAGAGTAGCTCTTAGGCATTTGGACGGGCACATGTCACTCTAATTTCCCGGCAGGAAGAAGAATTAACAAAAGTCTCAGGCACCCACCGGGAAACAGTATAGGTCCTGAACCAAAATTTTGACTTGCGTTCAGCTCACAAAAAAGGAGTTGACAAATGGAGCTCAGGGGCACAGCAATTCAACAACTGGCAGAGTAATAAAGGAAAACTCTCGTCCAAAAATCTGTTGAGGGAAGGAAACGAGGCGTATTTGAAAGGCAGGCAGAATAGCAGGAAACAGATTTCAAGAGGTACGTTGGAATCGCCTTTAAAGCACAGGAAGAGGGGCACAGCTTCGACAATAATGCACTTGGCAAAAAAGGGCGTATGCGTTTTCTCCTGAATATATTCAGGAGAAAACGCATACGCCCTTTTTGGCCAAGCAAGTAAGCGGGCAACGCAAATCTGCACTCAAAGAAGTATCACTTCCCACTGGTCAAAAGGGACAGCCACAAAATGTGTAAAATCCAGAAAGGCAAGACAGGCCCTGGAGAACAGGGAGCCTTTTTATGGTGTTGGGCGGGATGTAAATTGTCAACTGCCTCTCTGGAGGAATGCATTGTGTGGTCTAAAACAAGTAAACAACAGAGCTACAGAGCCAAGGGCACTTCCAGTCTAGGGAATATACCTTGGGAAAACTGAAAATCAATAAGAAAGAGCCACCTCAAAATTTAGGGCTGCACTGCTTACAAGAACCTCAACTTGGGTACACATTAAATATCCCAGGAAATATAAAAATGGTTCAAAAAATTGTGGTACTTACGTACGATGGAATATCCCTCAGCCATGAAATCAATGTCATAAGACCAGTAGCAGCAAATGAGTGGATTCAGGTACGATGATTCTAAGTGAAATAAGTCACACAGAAAAAGAAACTTATCATAAGATATCACTTATGAAGATCCTGTAAACATGGCTTCACTTGAACTGAGTTAGGAAAGAGAACAGTGTCTCACATTGAGAAAACACTTTTATGCCTGCTTAATGGGGAAGGAGAGGTGGGGTGATGCATAAAACCAGAGTTTGATATAAGCACAGGTACCGTTCCAAAAACCAACTATGGAATAGACAAGACCTACACCTTCCTCAGTGAAAGGGACTCAAAACCCCATATTTCCCGCAGAGGAATATATCTGACTAGTAAGAATCTTAAAACCTATGTATTGATATATCTCCATAAGGGAATCAAGTGTGTCTAGACTGGCATAAACATGGCAGCGAGAATCAGCTCAAACCCAGTATAAAAAGGAATTTCAAAAACAAAACAAAAAAACTGGGAAATTCTTTACAATTCCTTCAGGGTCTCTGATGAAACCTGGAATGACCCTATCTACAATGACAGCTGGATGTGGCATAAGGAGGGACACTTGGGACTGAGAGGATTGATGAGATTGGGTGAGCAAATGCAGACCCTTTAAAGCACAAATGCCTGGCACCCATTCCATGGGTCCCAACTCTCCAGGTTGAAGGGAATATTACTACAGCTATAACATGTACGGGAAACCTAGAGAAAGGACACACTGTGAATACGAAAGGTTTCTAAAACTCAACGAATAGCCCCTTTCCTGGTGCTCCGGTTTGACTTTCCATCTGTTTTACTATCAATCTCACAACTTGGAGAGACAGCCCCTTTAACCTGCAGGTTCGAACAGGTTCCCAAATTGGCAGAGAATGAAAGGGAAGAGGGAGAACCAATGAGAGAGTAGCTGTTAGGCATTTGGACGGGCACATATCACTGTAATTTCCCGGCAGGAAGAAGAATTAACCAAAGTATCAGCCTCCCACCGGGAACCAGTATAGGTCCTGAACTAAAATTTTGGACGTGCGGTCAGCTCACCAAAAACGAGTTGAGAAATGGAGCTCAGGGGCACAGCAATTCACATACTGGCCAAGTAATAAAGGACAACTATCGTCCAAAAATCTGTTGAGGAAAGGCAACGAGGCGGACTTGAAAGCGAGGCAGAATAGCAGGAAACAGATTTCAAGAGGTACGTTGGAATCGCCTTTAAAGCACAGGAAGAGGGGCACAACTTCGACAATGATGCACTTGGCCAAAAAGGGCGTATGCGTTTTCTCCTGAATATATTCAGTAGAAAACACATACGCCCTTTTTGGCCAAGCAAGAAAGCGGGCAATGCAAATCTGCACTACAAAGAAGTATCACTTCCCACCGGTCAAAAGGGACATCCACAAAATGTGTAAAAACCAGAAAGGCAAGACAGGCCCTGGAGAAGAGGGAGCCTTGTTATGCTGATGGGCGGGATGTAAATTGCCAACTGCCTCTCTGGAGGAGTGCATTGTGTTCC
This sequence comes from Hyperoodon ampullatus, assembly GCF_949752795.1. Classification (NCBI taxonomy): domain Eukaryota; kingdom Metazoa; phylum Chordata; class Mammalia; order Artiodactyla; family Ziphiidae; genus Hyperoodon; species Hyperoodon ampullatus. Next base: position 987,084 of record NW_027640875.1, read on the forward strand.
CTAAAACAAGTAAAGAACAGAGCTACAGAGACAAGGGCACTTCCAGTCAAGGGAATATACCTTGGGTAAACTGGAAATCAATAAGACAGAGCCACCCCAAAATTTAGGGCTGCACTGCTTACAAGGACCTCAACTTGGGTACACCTTAATTATCCCAGGAAATATAAAAATGGTTCAAAAAATTGTGGTACTTACGTACGATGGAATATCCCTCATCCATGAAATCAATATCATAAGACCAGTAGCAGCAAAATGGGTGGATTCAGGTACGATGATTCTAAGTGAACTAAGGCACACAGAAAAAGAAACTTATCATAAGATATCACTTATGAAGATCCTGTAAACATGGCTACACTTGAACTGAGTTAGGAAAGAGAACAGTGTCTCACATTTATAAAACACTCCTATGCCTGCTAAAGGGGGAAGGAGAGGTGGGGTGATGCATAAAACCAGAGTTTGATATAAGCACAGGTACCGTTCCTAAAACCACCTATGGAATAGACAAGACCTACACCTTCCTCAGTGAAAGGGACTCAAAACCCCATATTTCCCGCAGAGGAATATATCTGACTAGTAAGAATCTTAAAACCTATGGATTGATATGTCTCCGTAAGGGAATCAAGTGTGTCTAGACTGGCATAAACATGGCAGCGAGAATCAGCTCAAACCCACTATAAAAATGAATTTCAAAAACAACACAAAAAAACTGGGAAATTCTTTACAATTCCTTCAGGGTCTCTGATGAAACCTGGAATGACCCTATGTACAATGACAGCTGGATGTGGCATAACGCTGGACACTTGGGACTGAGAGGATTGGTGAGATTGGGTGAGCAAATGCAGACCCTTTAAAGCAATAATGCATGGCACCCATTCCATTGGTCCCAACTCTCCAGGATGAAGGGAATATTACTACAGCTATAACATGTACCGGAAACCTAGAGAACGGACACACTGTGAATACGAAAGGTTTCTAAAACTCAACGAATAGTCCCTCTCCTGGTGCTCGAGTTTGAATTTCCATCTGCTTTACTATCAACCTCCCAACTTGGAGAGACAGCCCCTTTAACCTCCTGGTTCGCACAGGTTTCCAATTTGGCAGAGGATGAAAGGGAAGACGGATTACCAATGAGAGAGTAGCTGTTAGGCATTTGGACGGGCACATATCACTGTAATTTCCCAGCAGGAAGAAGAATTAACCAAAGTCTCAGCCACCCACTGGGAAACAGCAGAGTTCCTGAACCAAAATTTTGGACTTGCGGACAGCTCACCAAAAACGAGTTGAAAAATGGAGCTCAGGGGCACAGCAATTCACAAACTGGCCGAGTAATAAAGGACAACTGTCGTCCAAAAATCTGTTGAGGGAAGGCAACGAGGCGGACTTGAAAGCGAGGCAGAATAGCAGGAAACAGATTTCAAGAGGTACGTTGGAATCGCCTTTAAAGCACAGGAAGAGGGGCACAACTTCGACAATGATGCACTTGGCCAAAAAGGGCGTATGCGTTTTCTCCTGAATATATTCAGGAGAAAACGCATACGCCCTTTTTGGCCAAGCAAGTAAGCGGGCAACGCAAATCTGCACTCAAAGAAGTATCACTTCCCACTGGTCAAAAGGGACAGCCACAAAATGTGTAAAATCCAGAAAGGCAAGACAGGCCCTGGAGAACAGGGAGCCTTGTTATGGTGTTGGGGGGGATGTAAATTGTCAACTGCCTCTCTGGAGGAATGCATTGTGTGGTCTAAAACAAGTAAACAACAGAGCTACAGAGCCAAGGGCACTTCCAGTCTAGGGAATATACCTCGGGAAAACTGAAAATCAATAAGAAAGAGCCACCTCAAAATTTAGGGCTGCACTGCTTACAAGAACCTCAACTTGGGTACACATTAAATATCCCAGGAAATATAAAAATGGTTCAAAAAATTGTGGTACTTACGTACGATGGAATATCCCTCAGCCATGAAATCAATGTCATAAGACCAGTAGCAGCAAATGAGTGGATTCAGGTACGATGATTCTAAGTGAAATAAGTCACACAGAAAAAGAAACTTATCATAAGATATCACTTATGAAGATCCTGTAAACATGGCTTCACTTGAACTGAGTTAGGAAAGAGAACAGTGTCTCACATTGAGAAAACACTTTTATGCCTGCTTAAGGGGGAAGGAGAGGTGGGGTGATGCATAAAACCAGAGTTTGATATAAGCACAGGTACCGTTCCAAAAACCAACTATGGAATAGACAAGACCTACACCTTCCTCAGTGAAAGGGACTCAAAACCCCATATTTCCCGCAGAGGAATATATCTGACTAGTAAGAATCTTAAAACCTATGTATTGATATATCTCCATAAGGGAATCAAGTGTGTCTAGACTGGCATAAACATGGCAGCGAGAATCAGCTCAAACCCACTATAAAAAGGAATTTCAAAAACAAACCAAAAAAACTGGGAAATTCTTTACAATTCCTTCAGGGTCTCTGATGAAACCTGGAATGACCCTATGTACAATGACAGCTGGATGTGGCATAACGCTGGACACTTGGGACTGAGAGGATTGGTGAGATTGGGTGAGCAAATGCAGACCCTTTAAAGCAATAATGCATGGCACCCATTCCATTGGTCCCAACTCTCCAGGATGAAGGGAATATTACTACAGCTATAACATGTACCGGAAACCTAGAGAACGGTCACACTGTGAATACGAAAGGTTTCTAAAACTCAACGAATAGTCCCTCTCCTGGTGCTCCAGTTTGACTTTCCATCTGCTTTACTATCAACCTCCCAACTTGGAGAGACAGCCCCTTTAACCTCCTGGTTCGCACAGGTTTCCAATTTGGCAGAGGATGAAAGGGAAGACGGATTACCAATGAGAGAGTAGCTGTTAGGCATTTGGACGGGCACATATCACTGTAATTTCCCAGCAGGAAGAAGAATTAACCAAAGTCTCAGCCACCCACTGGGAACCAGCATAGTTCCTGTACCAAAATTTTGGACTTGCGGACAGGTCACCAAAAACGAGTTGAAAAATAGAGCTCAGGGGCACAGCAATTCACAAACTGGCCGAGTAATAAAGGACAACTGTCGTCCAAAAATCTGTTGAGGGAAGGCAACGAGGCGGACTTGAAAGCTTGGCAGAATAGCAGGAAACAGATTTCAAGAGGTACGTTGGAATCGCCTTTAAAGCACAGGAAGAGGGGCACAACTTCGACAATGATGCACTTGGCCAAAAAGGGCGTATGCGTTTTCTCCTGAATATATTCAGGAGAAAACGCATACGCCCTTTTTTGCCAAGCAAGCAAGCGGGAAATGCAAATCTGCACTACAAAGAAGTATCACTTCCCACCGGTCAAAAGGGACATCCACAAAGTGTGTAAAAACCAGAAAGGCAAGACAGGCCCTGGAGAACAGGGAGCCTTGTTATGCTGATGGGCGGGATGTAAATTGCCAACTGCCTCTCTTGAGGAGTACATTGTGTTCCCTAAAACAAGTAAAGAACAGAGTTACAGAGCCAAGGGCACTTCCAGTCTAGGGAATATACCTTGGGAAAACTGAAAATCAATAAGACAGAGCCAGCCCAAAATTTAGGGCTGCACTGCTTACAAGGACCTCAAATTAGATACACATTAAGTATCCCAGGAAATATAAAAATGGTTCAAAAAATTGTGGTACTTACGTACGATGGAATATCCCTCAGCCATGAAATCAATGTCATAAGACCAGTAGCAGCAAAATGGGTGGATTCAGGTACGATGATTCTAAGTGAAAAAAGTCACAGAGAAAAAGAAACTTATCATAAGATATCACTTATGAAGATCCTGTAAACATGGCTACACTTGAACTGAGTTAGGAAAGAGAACAGTGTCTCATGTTTAGAAAACACTCTTATGCCTGCTTAAGGGGGAAGGAGAGGTGGGATGATGCATAAAACCAGAGTTTGATATAAGTACAGGTACCGTTCCAAAAACCAACTATTGAATAGACAAGACCTACACCTTCCTCAGTGAAAGGGACTCAAAACACCATATTTCCCGCAGAGGAATATATCTGACTAGTAAGAATCTTAAAACCTATGTACTGATATGTCTCCGTAAGGGAACCAAGTGTGTCTAGACTGGCATAAACATGGCAGCGAGAATCAGCTCAAACCCACTATAAAAAGGAATTTCAAAAACAAAACAAAAAAACTGGGAAATTCTTTACAATTCCTTCAGGGTCTCTGATGAAACCTGGAATGACCCTATGTACAAAAACAGCTGGATGTGGCATAAGGAGCGACACTTGGGACTGAGACGATTGGTGAGATTGGGTGAGCAAATGCAGACCCTTTAAAGCACAAATGCCTGGCACCCATTCCATGGGTCCCAACTCTCCAGGTTGAAGGGAATATTACTACAGCTATAACATGTACCGGAAACCTAGAGAACGGACACACTGTGAATACGAAACGTTTCTAAAACTCAACGAATAGTCCCTCTCCTGGTGCTCCGGTTTGACTTTCCATCTGCTTTACTATCAACCTCCCAACTTGGAGAGACAGCCCCTTTAACCTCCTGGTTCGCACAGGTTGCCAATTTGGCAGAGGATGAAAGGGAAGAGGGAGAACCAATGAGAGAGTAGCTGTTAGGCATTTGGACGGGCACATATCACTGTAATTTCCCGGCAGGAAGAAGAATTAACCAAAGTATCAGCCTCCCACCGGGAACCAGTATAGGTCCTGAACTAAAATTTTGGACGTGCGGTCAGCTCACCAAAAACGAGTTGAGAAATGGAGCTCAGGGGCACAGCAATTCACATACTGGCCAAGTAATAAAGGACAACTATCGTCCAAAAATCTGTTGAGGAAAGGCAACGAGGCGGACTTGAAAGCGAGGCAGAATAGCAGGAAACAGATTTCAAGAGGTACGTTGGAATCGCATTTAAAGCACAGGAAGAGGGGCACAACTTCGACAATGATGCACTTGGCCAAAAAGGGCGTATGCGTTTTCTCCTGAATATATTCAGTAGAAAACACATACGCCCTTTTTGGCCAAGCAAGAAAGCGGGCAATGCAAATCTGCACTACAAAGAAGTATCACTTCCCACCGGTCAAAAGGGACATCCACAAAATGTGTAAAAACCAGAAAGGCAAGACAGGCCCTGGAGAAGAGGGAGCCTTGTTATGCTGATGGGCGGGATGTAAATTGCCAACTGCCTCTCTGGAGGAGTGCATTGTGTTCCCTAAAACAAGTAAAGAACAGAGCTACAGAGACAAGGGCACTTCCAGTCAAGGGAATATACCTTGGGTAAACTGGAAATCAATAAGACAGAGCCACCCCAAAATTTAGGGCTGCACTGCTTACAAGGACCTCAACTTGGGTACACCTTAAATATCCCAGGAAATATAAAAATGGTTCAAAAAATTGTGGTACTTACGTACGATGGAATATCCCTCATCCATGAAATCAATATCATAAGACCAGTAGCAGCAAAATGGGTGGATTCAGGTACGATGATTCTAAGTGAACTAAGGCACACAGAAAAAGAAACTTATCATAAGATATCACTTATGAAGATCCTGTAAACATGGCTACACTTGAACTGAGTTAGGAAAGAGAACAGTGTCTCACATTTATAAAACACTCCTATGCCTGCTAAAGGGGGAAGGAGAGGTGGGGTGATGCATAAAACCAGAGTTTGATATAAGCACAGGTACCGTTCCTAAAACCACCTATGGAATAGACAAGACCTACACCTTCCTCAGTGAAAGGGACTCAAAACCCCATATTTCCCGCAGAGGAATATATCTGACTAGTAAGAATCTTAAAACCTATGGATTGATATGTCTCCGTAAGGGAATCAAGTGTGTCTAGACTGGCATAAACATGGCAGCGAGAATCAGCTCAAACCCACTATAAAAATGAATTTCAAAAACAACACAAAAAAACTGGGAAATTCTTTACAATTCCTTCAGGGTCTCTGATGAAACCTGGAATGACCCTATGTACAATGACAGCTGGATGTGGCATAACGCTGGACACTTGGGACTGAGAGGATTGGTGAGATTGGGTGAGCAAATGCAGACCCTTTAAAGCAATAATGCATGGCACCCATTCCATTGGTCCCAACTCTGCAGGATGAAGGGAATATTACTACAGCTATAACATGTACCGGAAACCTAGAGAACGGACACACTGTGAATACGAAAGGTTTCTAAAACTCAACGAATAGTCCCTCTCCTGGTGCTCCAGTTTGACTTTCCATCTGCTTTACTATCAACCTCCCAACTTGGAGAGACAGCCACTTTAACCTCCTGGTTCGCACAGGTTTCCAATTTGGCAGAGGATGAAAGGGAAGACGGATTACCAATGAGAGAGTAGCTGTTAGGCATTTGGACGGGCACATATCACTGTAATTTCCCAGCAGGAAGAAGAATTAACCAAAGTCTCAGCCACCCACTGGGAACCAGCATAGTTCCTGAACCAAAATTTTGGACTTGCGGACAGCTCACCAAAAACGAGTTGAAAAATGGAGCTCAGGGGCACAGCAATTCACAAACTGGCCGAGTAATAAAGGACAACTGTCGTCCAAAAATCTGTTTAGGGAAGGCAACGAGGCCGACTTGAAAGCGAGGCAGAATAGCAGGAAACAGATTTCAAGAGGTACGTTGGAATCGCCTTTAAAGCACAGGAAGAGGGGCACAACTTCGACAATGATGCACTTGGCCAAAAAGGGCGTATGCATTTTCTCCTGAATATATTCAGGAGAAAACGCATACGCCCTTTTTTGCCAAGCATGCAAGCGGGAAATGCAAATCTGCACTACAAAGAAGTATCACTTCCCACCGGTCAAAAGGGACATCCACAAAGTGTGTAAAAACCAGAAAGGCAAGACAGGCCCTGGAGAACAGGGAGCCTTGTTATGCTGATGGGCAGGATGTAAATTGCCAACTGCCTCTCTGGAGGAGTACATTGTGTTCACTAAAACAAGTAAAGAACAGAGCTACAGAGCCAAGGGCACTACCAGTCTAGGGAATATACCTTGGGAAAACTGAAAATCAATAAGACAGAGCCAGCCCAAAATTTAGGGCTGCACTGCTTACAAGGACCTCAAATTAGATACACATTAAGTATCCCAGGAAATATAAAAATGGTTCAAAAAATTGTGGTACTTACGTACGATGGAATATCCCTCAGCCATGAAATCAATGTCATAAGACCAGTAGCAGCAAAATGGGTGGATTCAGGTACGATGATTCTAAGTGAAAAAAGTCACACAGAAAAAGAAACTTATCATAAGATATCACTTATGAAGATCCTGTAAACATGGCTACACTTGAACTGAGTTAGGAAAGAGAACAGTGTCTCATGTTTAGAAAACACTCTTATGCCTGCTTAAGGGGGAAGGAGAGGTGGGATGATGCATAAAACCAGAGTTTGATATAAGTACAGGTACCGTTCCAAAAACCAACTATTGAATAGACAAGACCTACACCTTCCTCAGTGAAAGGGACTCAAAACACCATATTTCCCGCAGAGGAATATATCTGACTAGTAAGAATCTTAAAACCTATGTACTGATATGTCTCCGTAAGGGAACCAAGTGTGTCTAGACTGGCATAAACATGGCAGCGAGAATCAGCTCAAACCCACTATAAAAAGGAATTTCAAAAACAAAACAAAAAAACTGGGAAATTCTTTACAATTCCTTCAGGGTCTCTGATGAAACCTGGAATGACCCTATGTACAAAAACAGCTGGATGTGGCATAAGGAGCGACACTTGGGACTGAGACGATTGGTGAGATTGGGTGAGCAAATGCAGACCCTTTAAAGCACAAATGCCTGGCACCCATTCCATGGGTCCCAACTCTCCAGGTTGAAGGGAATATTACTACAGCTATAACATGTACGGGAAACCTAGAGAACGGACACACTGTGAATACGAAAGGTTTCTAAAACTCAACGAATACTCCCTCTCCTGGTGCTCCGGTTTGACTTTCCATCTGCTTTACTATCAACCTCCCAACTTGGAGAGACAGCCCCTTTAACCTCCTGGTTCGCACAGGTTTCCAATTTGGCAGAGGATGAAAGGGAAGAGGGAGAACCAATGAGAGAGTAGCTGTTAGGCATTTGGACGGGCACATATCACTGTAATTTCCCAGCAGGAAGAAGAATTAACCAAAGTCTCAGCCACCCACCGGGAACCAGTATAGGTCCTGAACCAAAATTTTGGACTTGCGGTCAGCTCACCAAAAACGAGTTGAAAAATGGAGCTCAGGGGCACAGCAATTCACAAACTGGCCGAGTAATAAAGGACAACTATCGTCCAAAAATCTGTTGAGGAAAGGCAACGAGGCGGACTTGAAAGCAAGGCAGAATAGCAGGAAACAGATTTCAAGAGGTACATTGGAATCGCCTTTAAAGCACAGGAAGAGGGGCACAGCTTCGACAATAATGCACTTGGCAATAAAGGGCGTATGCGTTTTCTCCTGAATATATTCAGGAGAAAACGCATACGCCCTTTTTGGCCAAGCAAGTAAGCGGGCAACGCAAATCTGCACTCAAAGAAGTATCACTTCCCACTGGTCAAAAGGGACAGCCACAAAATGTGTAAAATCCAGAAAGGCAAGACAGGCCCTGGAGAACAGGGAGCCTTGTTATGGTGTTGGGCGGGATGTAAATTGTCAACTGCCTCTCTGGAGGAATGCATTGTGTGGTCTAAAACATGTAAACAACAGAGCTACAGAGCCAAGGGCACTTCCAGTCTAGGGAATATACCTTGGGAAAACTGAAAATCAATAAGAAAGAGCCACCTCAAAATTTAGGGCTGCACTGCTTACAAGAACCTCAACTTGGGTACACATTAAATATCCCAGGAAATATAAAAATGGTTCAAAAAATTGTGGTACTTACGTACGATGGAATATCCCTCAGCCATGAAATCAATGTCATAAGACCAGTAGCAGCAAATGAGTGGATTCAGGTACGATGATTCTAAGTGAAATAAGTCACACAGAAAAAGAAACTTATCATAAGATATCACTTATGAAGATCCTGTAAACATGGCTTCACTTGAACTGAGTTAGGAAAGAGAACAGTGTCTCACATTGAGAAAACACTTTTATGCCTGCTTAAGGGGGAAGGAGAGGTGGGGTGATGCATAAAACCAGAGTTTGATATAAGCACAGGTACCGTTCCAAAAACCAACTATGGAATAGACAAGACCTACACCTTCCTCAGTGAAAGGGACTCAAAACCCCATATTTCCCGCAGAGGAATATATCTGACTAGTAAGAATCTTAAAACCTATGTATTGATATATCTCCATAAGGGAATCAAGTGTGTCTAGACTGGCATAAACATGGCAGCGAGAATCAGCTCAAACCCACTATAAAAAGGAATTTCAAAAACAAAACAAAAAAACTGGGAAATTCTTTACAATTCCTTCAGGGTCTCTGATGAAACCTGGAATGACCCTATCTACAATGACAGCTGGATGTGGCATAAGGAGGGACACTTGGGACTGAGAGGATTGATGAGATTGGGTGAGCAAATGCAGACCCTTTAAAGCACAAATGCCTGGCACCCATTCCATGGGTCCCAACTCTCCAGGTTGAAGGGAATATTACTACAGCTATAACATGTACGGGAAACCTAGAGAACGGACACACTGTGAATACGAAAGGTTTCTAAGACTCAACGACTAGCCCCTTTCCTGGTGCTCCGGTTTGACTTTCCATCTGTTTTACTATCAATCTCACAACTTGGAGAGACAGCCCCTTTAACCTGCAGGTTCGAACAGGTTCCCGAATCGGCAGAGGATGAAAGGGAAGAGGGAGAACCAATGAGAGAGTAGCTGTTAGGCATTTGGACGGGCACATATCACTGTAATTTCCTGGCAGGAAGAAGAATTAACCAAAGTCTCAGCCACCCACTGGGAACAAGTACAGGTCCTGAACCAAAATTTTGGACTTGCGGTCAGCTCACCAAAAACGAGTTGAAAAATGGAGCTCAGGGGCACAGTAATTCACAAATTGGCAGAGTAATAAAGGACAACTATCGTCCAAAAATCTGTTGAGGGAAGGCAAAGAGGCGGACTTGAAAGCGAGGCAGAATAGCAGGAAACAGATTTCAAGAGGTACGTTGGAATCACCTTTAAAGCACAGGAAGAGGGGCACAACTTCGACAATGATGCACTTGGCCAAAAAGGGCATATGCGTTTTCTCCTCAATATATTCAGGAGAAAACACATACGCCCTTTTTGGCCAAGCAAGCAAGCGGGCAATGCAAATCTGCACTACAAAGAAGTATCACTTCCCACCGGTCAAAAGGGACATCCACAAAATGTGTAAAAACCAGAAAGGCAAGACAGGCCCTGGAGAAGAGGGAGCCTTGTTATGCTGATGGGCGGGATGTAAATTGCCAACTGCCTCTCTGGAGGAGTGCATTGTGTTCCCTAAAACAAGTAAAGAACAGAGCTACAGAGACAAGGGCACTTCCAGTCAAGGGAATATACCTTTGGTAAACTGGAAATCAATAAGACAGAGCCACCCCAAAATTTAGGGCTGCACTGCTTACAAGGACCTCAACTTGGGTACACCTTAAATATCCCAGGAAATATAAAAATGGTTCAAAAAATTGTGGTAATTACGTACGATGGAATATCCCTCATCCATGAAATCAATATCATAAGACCAGTAGCAGCAAAATGGGTGGATTCAGGTACGATGATTCTAAGTGAACTAAGGCACACAGAAAAAGAAACTTATCATAAGATATCACTTATGAAGATCCTGTAAACATGGCTACACTTGAACTGAGTTAGGAAAGAGAACAGTGTCTCACATTTAGAAAACACTCTTATGCCTGCTTAAGGGGGAAGGAGAGGTGGGGTGATGCATAAAACCAGAGTTTGATATAAGCACAGGTACCGTTCCAAAAACCAACTATGGAATAGACAAGACCTACACCTTCCTCAGTAAAAGGGACTCAAAACCCCATATTTCCCGCAGAGGAATATATCTGACTAGTAAGAATCTTAAAACCTATGTATTGATATGTCTCCGTAAGGGAATCAAGTGTGTCTAGACTGGGATAAATATGGCAGCGAGAATCAGCTCAAACCCACTATAGAAAGGAATTTCAAAAATAAAACAAAAAAACTGGGAAATTCTTTACAATTCCTTCAGGGTCTCTGATGAAACCTGAAATGACCCTATCTACAATGACAGCTGGATGTGGCATAAGGCTGGACACTTGGGACTGAGAGGATTGGTGAGATTGGGTGAGCAAATGCAGACCCTTTAAAGCAATAATGCATGGCACACATTCCATGGGTCCCAACTCTCCAGGTTGAACGGAATATTACTACAGATATAACATGTACGGGAATCCTAGAGAACGGACACACTGTGAATACGAAAGGTTTCTAAAATTCAAAGAATAGTCCCTCTCCTGGTGCTCCGGTTTGACTTTCCATCTGCTTTACTATCAACCTCCCTACTTGGAGAGACAGCCCCTTTAACCTCCTGGTTCGCACAGGTTGCCAATTTGGCAGAGGATGAAAGGGAAGAGGGAGAACCAATGAGAGAGTAGCTGTTAGGCATTTGGACGGGCACATATCACTGTAATTTCCCGGCAGGAAGAAGAATTAACCAAAGTCTCAGCCACCCACCGGAATCAGTATAGGTCCTGAAGCAAAATTTTGGACTTGCGGTCAGCTCACCAAAAACGAGTTGAAAAATGGAGCTCAGGGGCACAGCAATTCACAAACTGGCCGAGTAATAAAGGACAACTATCGTCCAAAAATCTGATGAGGGAAGGCAACGAGACAGACTTGAAAGCGAGGCAGAATAGCAGGAAACAGATTTCAAGAGGTACGTTGGAATCGCCTTTAAAGCACAGGAAGAGGGGCACAACTTCGACAATGATGCACTTGGCCAAAAAGGGCGTATGCGTTTTCTCCTGAATATATTCAGGAGAAAACGCATACGCCCTTTTTGGCCAAGCAAGCAAGCGGGCAATGCAAATCTGCACTACAAAGAAGTATCACTTCCCACCGGTCAAAAGGGACATCCACAAAATGTGTAAAAACCAGAAAGGCAAGACAGGCCCTGGAAAACAGGGAGCCTTGTTATGCTGATAGGCGTGATGTAAATTGCCAACTGCCTCTCTGGAGGAGTACATTGTGTTCCCTAAAACAAGTAAAGAAGAGAGCTACAGAGCCAAGGGCACTTCCAGTCTAGGGAATATACCTTGGGAAAACTGAAAATCAATAAGACAGAGCCACCCCAAAATTTAGGGCTGCACTGCTTACAAGGACCTCAACTTGGGTACACCTTAAATATCCCAGGAAATATATAAATGGTTCTAAAAATTGTGGTACTTACGTACGATGGAATATCCCTCAGCCATGAAATCAATGTCATAAGACCAGTAGCAGCAAAATGGGTGGATTCAGGTACGATGATTCTAAGTGAAATAAGTCACAGAGAAAAAGAAACTTATCATAAGACATCACTTATGAAGATCCTGTAAACATGGCTACACTTGAACTGAGTTAGGAAAGAGAACAGTGTCTCACATTTAGAAAACACTCTTATGCCTGCTTAAGGGGGAAAGAGAGGTGGGGTGATGCATAAAACCAGAGTTTGATATAAGCACAGGTACCGTTCCAAAAACCAACTATGGAATAGGCAAACCTACACCTTCCTCACTGAAAGGGACACAAAACACCATATTTCCGGCAGAGGAATATATCTGACTAGTAAGAATCTTAAAACCTATGGATTGATATGTCTCCGTAAGGGAATCAAGTGTGTCTAGACTGGCATTAACATGGCAGCGAGAATCAGCTCAAACCCAGTATAAAAAGGAATTTCAAAAACAAAACAAAAAAACTGGGAAATTCTTTACAATTCCTTCAGGGTCTCTGATGAAACCTGGAATGACCCTATCTACAACGACAGCTGGATGTGGCATAAGGAGGGACACTTGGGACTGAGATGATTGGTGAGATTGGGTGATCAAATGCAGACCCTTTAAAGCACAAATGCCTGGCACCCATTCCATGGGTCCCAACTCTCCAGGTTGAAGGGAATATTACTACAGCTATAACATGTACTGGAAACCTAGAGAACGGACACACTGTGAATACGAAATGTTTCTAAAACTCAACGAATAGTCCCTCTCCTGGTGCTCCGGTTTGACTTTCCATCTGCTTTACTATCAACCTCCCAACTTGGAGAGACAGCCCCTTTAACCTCCTGGTTCGCACAGGTTGCCAATTTGGCAGAGGATGAAAGGGAAGAGGGAGAACCAATGAGAGAGTAGCTGTTAGGCATTTGGACGGGCACATATCACTATAACTTCCCGGCAGGAAGAAGAATTAACCAAAGTCTCAGCCACCCACCGGGAACCAGCATAGGTCCTGAAGCAAAATTTTGGACTTGCGGACAGCTCACCAAAAACGAGTTGAAAAATGGAGCTCAGGGGCACAGCAATTCACAAACTGGCCGAGTAATAAACGACAACTATCGTCCAAAAATCTGTTGAGGGAAGGCAACGAGGAGGAATTGAAAGCGAGGCAGAATAGCAGGAAACAGATTTCAAGAAGGTACGTTGGAATCGCCTTTAAAGCACAGGAAGAGGGGCACAACTTCGGCAATGATGCACTTGGCCAAAAAGGGCGTATGCGTTTTCTCCTGAATATATTCAGGAGAAAACGCATACGCCCTTTTTTGCCAAGCAAGCAAGCGGGAAATGCAAATCTGCACTAAAAAGAAATATCACTTCCCACCGGTCAAAAGGGACATCCACAAAATGTGTACAAACCAGAAAGGAAAGACAGGCCCTGGAGAACAGGGAGCCTTGTTATGCTGATGGGCGGGATGTAAATTGCCAACTGCCTCTCTGGAGGAGTACATTGTGTTCCCTAAAACAAGTAAAGAGCAGAGCTACAGCGCCAAGGGCACTTCCAGTCTAGGGAATATACCTTGGGAAAACTGAAAATCAATAAGACAGAGCCACCCCAAACTTTAGGGCTGCACTGCTTACAAGGACCTCAACTTGGGTACACCTTAAAATCCCAGGAAATATAAAAATGGTTCAAAAAATTGTGGTAATTACGTACGATGGAATATCCCTCAGCCATGAAATCAATGTCATAAGACCAGTAGCAGCAAAATGGGTGGATTCAGGTACGATGATTCTAAGTGAAATAAGTCACACAGAAAAAGAAACTTATCATAAGATATCACTTATGAAGATCCTGTAAACATGGCTACACTTGAACTGAGTTAGGAAAGAGAACAGTGTCTCACATTTAGAAAACACTCTTATGCCTGCTTAAGGGGGAAGGAGAGGTGGGGTGATGCATAAAACCAGAGTTTGATATAAGCACAGGTACCGTTCCAAAAACCAACTATGGAATACACAAGACCTACACCTTCCTCAGTGAAAGGGACTCAAAACCCCATATTTCCCGCAGAGGAATATATCTGACTAGTAAGAATCTTAAAACCTATGTATTGATATGTCTCCGTAAGGGAATCAAGTGTGTCTAGATGGGCATAAACATGGGAGCGAGAATCAGCTCACACCCACTATAAAAAGGAATTTCAAAAACAAAACAAAAAAACTGGGAAATTCTTTACAATTCCTTCAGGGTCTCTGATGAAACCTGGAATGACCCTATGTACAAAAACAGCTGGATGTGGCATAAGGAGCGACACTTGGGACTGAGACGATTGGTGAGATTGGGTGAGCAAATGCAGACCCTTTAAAGTACAAATGCCTGGCACCCATTCCATGGGTCCCAACTCTCCAGGTTGAAGGGAATATTACTACAGCTATAACATGTACGGGAAACCTAGAGAACGGACACACTGTGAATACGAAAGGTTTCTAAAACTCAACGAATAGTCCCTCTCCTGGTGCTCCGGTTTGACTTTCCATCTGCTTTACTATCAACCTCCCAACTTGGAGAGACAGCCCCTTTAACCTCCTGGTTCGCACAGGTTGCCAATTTGGCAGAGGATGAAAGGGAAGAGGGAGAACCAATGAGAGAGTAGCTGTTAGGCATTTGGACGGGCACATATCACTGTAATTTCCCAGCAGGAAGAATAATTAACCAAAGTCTCAGCCACCCACCGGGAACCAGTATAGGTCCTGAACCAAAATTTTGGACTTGCGGTCAGCTCACCAAAAACGAGTTGAAAAATGGAGCTCAGGGGCACAGCAATTCACAAACTGGCCGAGTAATAAAGGACAACTATCGTCCAAAAATCTGTTGAGGAAAGGCAACGAGGCGGACTTGAAAGCAAGGCAGAATAGCAGGAAACAGATTTCAAGAGGTACATTGGAATCGCCTTTAAAGCACAGGAAGAGGGGCACAACTTCGACAATGATGCACTTGGCCAAAAAGGGCGTATGCGCTTTCTCCTGAATATATTCAGGAGAAAACGCATACGCCCTTTTTGGCCAAGCAATCAAGCAGGCAATGCAAATCTGCACTACAAAGAAGTATCACTTCCCACCGGTCAAAAGGGACATCCACAAAATGTGTAAAAACCAGAAAGGCAAGACAGGCCCTGGAGAACAGGGAGCCTTGTTATGCTGATGGGCGGGATGTAAATTACCAACTGCCTCTCTGGAGGAGTGCATTGTGTTCCCTAAAACAAGTAAAGAACAGAGCTACAGAGCCGAGGGCACTTCCAGTCTAGGGAATATACCTTGGGAAAACTGAAAATCAATAAGACAGAGCCACCCCAAAATTTAGGGCTGCACTGCTTACAAGGACCTCAACTTGGATACACCTTAAGTATCCCAGGAAATATAAAAATGGTTCAAAAAATTGTGGTACTTACGTATGATGGAATATCCCTCAGCCATGAAATCAATGTCATAAGACCAGTAGCAGCAAAATGGGTGGATTCAGGTACGATGATTCTAAGTGAAATAAGTCACAGAGAAAAAGAAACTTATCATAAGATATCACTTATGAAGGTCCTATAAACATGGCTACACTTGAACTGAGTTAGGAAAGAGAACATTGTCTCACATTTACAAAACACTCTTATGCCTGCTTAAGGGGGAAGGAGAGGTGGGGTGATGCATAAAACCAGAGTTTGAAATAAGCACAGGTGCCGTTCCAAAAACCAACTATGGAATAGACAAGACCTACACCTTCCTCAGTGAAAGTTACTCAAAACACCATATTTCCCGCAGAGGAATATATCTGACTAGTAAGTATCTTAAAACCTATGTATAGATATGTCTCCGTAAGGGAATCAAGTGTGTCTAGACTGGCATAAACATGGCAGCGAGAATCAGCTCAAACCCACTATAAAAAGAATTTTCAAAAACAAAACAAAAAAACTGGGAAATTTTTTACAATTCCTTAGGGTCTCTGATGAAACCTGGAATGGCCCTATCTACAACGACAGCTGGATCTGGCATAAGGCTGGACACTTGGGACTGAGAGGATTAGTGAGATTGGGTGAGCAAATGCAGACTCTTTAAAGCAAAAATGCCTGGCACCCACTCCATGGGTCCCAACTCTCCAGGTTGAAGGGAATATTACTACAGCTATAACATGTACGGGAAACCTAGAGAACGGACACACTGTGAATACGAAAGGTTTCTAAAACTCAACGAATAGTCCCTCGCCTGGTGCTCCGCTTTGACTTTACATCTGCTTTACTATCAACCTCCCAACTTGGAGAGACAGCCCCTTTAACCTCCTGGTTCGCACAGGTTGCCAATTTGGCAGAGGATGAAAGGGAAGAGGGAGAACCAATGAGAGAGTAGCTGTTAGGCATTTGGACGGGCACATATCACTGTAATTTCCCGGCAGGAAGAAGAATTAACCAAAGTCTCAGCCACCCACCGGGAAACAGTATAGGTCCTGAACCAAAATTTTGGACTTGCGGTCAGCTCACCAAAAACGAGTTGAAAAATGGAGCTCAGGGGCACAGCAATTCACAAACTGGCCGAGTAATAAAGGACAACTATCGTCCAAAAATCTGTTGAGGAAAGGCAACGAGGTGGACCTGAAAGCGAGGCAGAATAGCAGGAAACAGATTTCAAGAGGTACGTTGGAATCGCCTTTAAAGCACAGGAAGAGGGGCACAACTTTGACAATGATGCACTTGGCCAAAAAGGGCGTATGCGTTTTCTCCTGAATATATTCAGTAGAAAACGCATACGCCCTTTTTGGCCAAGCAAGCAAGCGGGCAATGCAAATCTGCACTACAAAGAAGTATCACTTCCCACCGGTCAAAAGGGACATCCACAAAATGTGTAAAAACCAGAAAGGCAAGACAGGCCCTGGAGAAGAGGGAGCCTTGTTATGCTGATGGGCGGGATGTAAATTGCCAACTGCCTCTCTGGAGGAGTACATTGTGTTCCCTAAAACAAGTAAACAACAGAGCTACAGAGCCAAGGGCACTTCCAGTCTAGGGAATATACCTTGGGAAAACTGAAAATCAATAAGACAGAGCCACCCCAAAATTTAGGGCTGCACTGCTTACAAGGACCTCAACTTGGGTACACCTTAAGTATCCCCGGACATATAAAAATGATGCAAAAAATTGTGGTACTTACGTACGATGGAATATCCCTCAGCCATGAAATCAATGTCATAAGACCAGTAGCAGCAAAATGGGTGGATTCAGGTACGATGATTCTAAGTGAAATAAGTCACACAGAAAAAGAAACTTATCATAAGATATCACTTATGAAGATCCTGTAAACATGGCTACACTTGAACTGAGTTAGGAAAGAGAACAGTGTCTCACATTGAGAAAACACTCTTATGCCTGCTTAAGGGGGAAGGAGAGGTGGGGTGATGCATAAAACCAGAGTTTGATATAAGCACAGGTACCGTTCCAAAAACCAACTATGGAATAGACAAGACCTACACCTTCCTCAGTGAAAGTTACTCAAAACACCATATTTCCCGCAGAGGAATATATCTGACTAGTAAGAATCTTAAAACCTATGTATAGATATGTCTCCGTAAGGGAATCAAGTGTGTCTAGACTGGCATAAACATGGCAGCAAGAATCAGCTCAAACCCACTATAAAAAGAAATTTCAAAAACAAAACAAAAAACCTGGGAAATTCTTTACAATTCCTTAGGGTCTCTGATGAAACCTGGAATGGCCCTATCTACAACGACAGCTGGATGTGGCATAAGGCTGGACACTTGGGACTGAGAGGATTGGTGAGATTGGGTGAGCAAATGCAGAACCTTTAAAGCACAAATGCCTGGCACCCATTCCATGGGTCCCAACTCTCCAGGTTGAAGGGAATATTACTAGAGCTATAACATGTACGGGAAACCTAGAGAACGGACACACTGTGAATACGAAAGGTTTCTAAAACTCAACGAATAGTCCCTCTCCTGGTGCTCCGGTTTGACTTTCCATCTGCTTTACTATCAACCTCCCAACTTGGAGAGACAGCCCCTTTAACCTCCTGGTTCACACAGGTTGCCAGATTGTCAGAGGATGAAAGTGATGAGGGAGAGCCAATGAGAGAGTAGCTGTTAGGCATTTGGACGGGCACATATCACTGTACTTTCCCGGCAGGAAGAAGAATTAACCAAAGTCTCAGCCCCCCACCGGGAACCAGTATAGGTCCTGAACCAAAATTTTGGACTTGTGGTCAGCTCACCAAAAACGAGTTGAAAAATGGAGCTCAGGGGCACAGCAATTCACAAACTGGCCGAGTAATAAAGGACAACTATCGTCCAAAAATCTGTTGAGGGAAAGCAACGAGGCGGACTTGAAAGCGAGGCAGAATAGCAGGAAACAGATTTCAAGAGGTACCTTGGAATTGCATTTAAAGCACAGGAAGAGGGGAACAACTTCGACAATGATGCCCTTGGCCAAAAAGGGCGTATGCGTTTTCTCCTGAATATATTCAGGAGAAAACGCATACGCCCTTTTTTGCCAAGCAAGCAAGCGGGCAATGCAAATCTGCACTACAAAGAAGCATCACTTCCCATCTGTCAAAAGGGACATCCACAAAATGTGTAAAAACCAGAAAGGCAAGACAGGCCCTGGAGAACAGGGAGCCTTGTTATGCTGATGGGCGGGATGTAAATTGCCAACTGCCTCTTTGGAGGATTGCTTTGTGTTCCCTAAAACAAGTAATGAACAGAGCTACAGAGCCAAGGGCACTTCCAGTCTAGGGAATATACCTTGGGAAAACTGAAAATCAATAAGACAGAGCCACCCCAAAATTTAGGGCTGCACTGCTTACAAGGACCTCAACTTGGGTACACCTTAAATATCCCAGGAAATATAAAAATGGTTCAAAAAATTGTGGTACTTACGTACGATGGAATATCCCTCAGCCATGAATCAATGTCATAAGACCAGTAGCAGCAAAATGGGTGGATTCAGGTACGATGATTCTAAGTGAAATAAGTCACACAGAAAAAGAAACTTACCATAAGATATCACTTATGAAGATCCTGTAAACATGGCTACACTTGAACTGAGTTAGGAAAGAGAACAGTGTCTCACATTTAGAAAACACTCTTATGCCTGCTTAAGGGGGAAGGAGAGGTGGGGTGATGCATAAAACCAGAGTTTGATATAAGCACAGGTACCGTTCCAAAAACCAACTATGGAATAGACAAGACCTACACCTTCCTCAGTGAAAGTTACTCAAAACACCATATTTCCCACAGAGGAATATATCTGACTAGTAAGAATCTTAAAACCTATGTATTGATATGTCTCCGTAAGGGAATCAAGTGTGTCTAGACTGGCATAAACATGGCAGCGAGAATCAGCTCAAACCCACTATAAAAAGGAATTTCAAAAACAAAACAAAAAAACTGGAAAATTCTTTACAATTCCTTCAGGGTCTCTGATGAAACCTGGAATGACCCTATCTACAACGACAGCTGGATGTGGCATAAGGAGGGACACTTGGGACTGAGATGATTGGTGAGATTGGGTGAGCAAATGCAGACTCTTTAAAGCAAAAATGCCTGGCACCCACTCCATGGGTCCCAACTCTCCAGGTTGAAGGGAATATTACTACAGCTATAACATGTACGGGAAACCTAGAGAACGGACACACTGTGAATACGAAAGGTTTCTAAAACTCAACGAATAGTCCCTCGCCTGGTGCTCCGCTTTGACTTTACATCTGCTTTACTATCAACCTCCCAACTTGGAGAGACAGCCCCTTTAACCTCCTGGTTCGCACAGGTTGCCAATTTGGCAGAGGATGAAAGGGAAGAGGGAGAACCAATGAGAGAGTAGCTGTTAGGCACTTGGACGGGCACATATCACTGTAATTTCCCGGCAGGAAGAAGAATTAACCAAAGTCTCAGCCACCCACCGGGAAACAGTATAGGTCCTGAACCAAAATTTTGGACTTGTGGTCAGCTCACCAAAAACGAGTTGAAAAATGGAGCTCAGGGGCACAGCAATTCACAAACTGGCCGAGTAATAAAGGACAACTATCGTCCAAAAATCTGTTGAGGAAAGGCAACGAGGTGGACCTGAAAGCGAGGCAGAATAGCAGGAAACAGATTTCAAGAGGTACGTTGGAATCGCCTTTAAAGCACAGGAAGAGGGTCACAACTTCGACAATGATGCACTTGGCCAAAAAGGGCGTATGCGTTTTCTCCTGAATATATTCAGTAGAAAACGCATACGCCCTTTTTGGCCAAGCAAGCAAGCGGGCAATGCAAATCTGCACTACAAAGAAGTATCACTTCCCACCGGTCAAAAGGGACATCCACAAAATGTGTAAAAACCAGAAAGGCAAGACAGGCCCTGGAGAAGAGGGAGCCTTGTTATGCTGATGGGCGGGATGTAAATTGCCAACTGCCTCTCTGGAGGAGTACATTGTGTTCCCTAAAACAAGTAAACAACAGAGCTACAGAGCCAAGGGCACTTCCAGTCTAGGGAATATACCTTGGGAAAACTGAAAATCAATAAGACAGAGCCACCCCAAAATTTAGGGCTGCACTGCTTACAAGGACCTCAACTTGGGTACACCTTAAGTATCCCCGGACATATAAAAATGATGCAAAAAATTGTGGTACTTACGTACGATGGAATATCCCTCAGCCATGAAATCAATGTCATAAGACCAGTAGCAGCAAAATGGGTGGATTCAGGTACGATGATTCTAAGTGAAATAAGTCACACAGAAAAAGAAACTTATCATAAGATATCACTTATGAAGATCCTGTAAACATGGCTACACTTGAACTGAGTTAGGAAAGAGAACAGTGTCTCACATTGAGAAAACACTCTTATGCCTGCTTAAGGGGGAAGGAGAGGTGGGGTGATGCATAAAACCAGAGTTTGATATAAGCACAGGTACCGTTCCAAAAACCAACTATGGAATAGACAAGACCTACACCTTCCTCAGTGAAAGTTACTCAAAACACCATATTTCCCGCAGAGGAATATATCTGACTAGTAAGAATCTTAAAACCTATGTATAGATATGTCTCCGTAAGGGAATCAAGTGTGTCTAGACTGGCATAAACATGGCAGCAAGAATCAGCTCAAACCCACTATAAAAAGAAATTTCAAAAACAAAACAAAAAAACTGGGAAATACTTTACAATTCCTTAGGGTCTCTGATGAAACCTGGAATGGCCCTATCTACAACGACAGCTGGATGTGGCATAAGGCTGGACACTTGGGACTGAGAGGATTGGTGAGATTGGGTGAGCAAATGAAGAACCTTTAAAGCACAAATGCCTGGCACCCATTCCATGGGTCCCAACTCTCCAGGTTGAAGGGAATATTACTAGAGCTATAACATGTACGGGAAACCTAGAGAACGGACACACTGTGAATACGAAAGGTTTCTAAAACTCAACGAATAGTCCCTCTCCTGGTGCTCCGGTTTGACTTTCCATCTGCTTTACTATCAACCTCCCAACTTGGAGAGACAGCCCCTTTAACCTCCTGGTTCACACAGGTTGCCAGATTGTCAGAGGATGAAAGTGATGAGGGAGAGCCAATGAGAGAGTAGCTGTTAGGCATTTGGACGGGCACATATCACTGTACTTTCCCGGCAGGAAGAAGAATTAACCAAAGTCTCAGCCCCCCACCGGGAACCAGTATAGGTCCTGAACCAAAATTTTGGACTTGTGGTCAGCTCACCAAAAACGAGTTGAAAAATGGAGCTCAGGGGCACAGCAATTCACAAACTGGCCGAGTAATAAAGGACAACTATCGTCCAAAAATCTGTTGAGGGAAAGCAACGAGGCGGACTTGAAAGCGAGGCAGAATAGCAGGAAACAGATTTCAAGAGGTACGTTGGAATTGCATTTAAAGCACAGGAAGAGGGGAACAACTTCGACAATGATGCCCTTGGCCAAAAAGGGCGTATGCGTTTTCTCCTGAATATATTCAGGAGAAAACGCATACGCCCTTTTTTGCCAAGCAAGCAAGCGGGCAATGCAAATCTGCACTACAAAGAAGCATCACTTCCCATCTGTCAAAAGGGACATCCACAAAATGTGTAAAAACCAGAAAGGCAAGACAGGCCCTGGAGAACAGGGAGCCTTGTTATGCTGATGGGCGGGATGTAAATTGCCAACTGCCTCTTTGGAGGATTGCTTTGTGTTCCCTAAAACAAGTAATGAACAGAGCTACAGAGCCAAGGGCACTTCCAGTCTAGGGAATATACCTTGGGAAAACTGAAAATCAATAAGACAGAGCCACCCCAAAATTTAGGGCTGCACTGCTTACAAGGACCTCAACTTGGGTACACCTTAAATATCCCAGGAAATATAAAAATGGTTCAAAAAATTGTGGTACTTACGTACGATGGAATATCCCTCAGCCATGAATCAATGTCATAAGACCAGTAGCAGCAAAATGGGTAGATTCAGGTACGATGATTCTAAGTGAAATAAGTCACACAGAAAAAGAAACTTACCATAAGATATCACTTATGAAGATCCTGTAAACATGGCTACACTTGAACTGAGTTAGGAAAGAGAACAGTGTCTCATATTTAGAAAACACTCTTATGCCTGCTTAAGGGGGAAGGAGAGGTGGGGTGATGCATAAAACCAGAGTTTGATATAAGCACAGGTACCGTTCCAAAAACCAACTATGGAATAGACAAGACCTACACCTTCCTCAGTGAAAGTTACTCAAAACACCATATTTCCCACAGAGGAATATATCTGACTAGTAAGAATCTTAAAACCTATGTATTGATATGTCTCCGTAAGGGAATCAAGTGTGTCTACACTGGCATAAACATGGCAGCGAGAATCAGCTCAAACCCACTATAAAAAGGAATTTCAAAAACAAAACAAAAAAACTGGAAAATTCTTTACAATTCCTTCAGGGTCTCTGATGAAACCTGGAATGACCCTATCTACAACGACAGCTGGATGTGGCATAAGGAGGGACACTTGGGACTGAGATGATTGGTGAGATTGGGTGAGCAAATGCAGACCCTTTAAAGCAAAAATGCCTGGCACCCACTCCATGGGTCCCAACTCTCCAGGTTGAAGGGAATATTACTACAGCTATAACATGTACGGGAAACCTAGAGAACGGACACACTGTGAATACGAAAGGTTTCTAAAACTCAACGAATAGTCCCTCGCCTGGTGCTCCGGTTTGACTTTCCATCTGCTTTACTATCAACCTCCCAACTTGGAGAGACAGCCCCTTTAACCTCCTGGTTCGCACAGGTTGCCAATTTGGCAGAGGATGAAAGGGAAGAGGGAGAACCAATGAGAGAGTAGCTGTTAGGCATTTGGACGGGCACATATCACTGTAATTTCCCGGCAGGAAGAAGAATTAACCAAAGTCTCAGCCACCCACCGGGAAACAGTATAGGTCCTGAACCAAAATTTTGGACTTGGGGTCAGCTCACCAAAAACGAGTTGAAAAATGGAGCTCAGGGGCACAGCAATTCACAAACTGGCCGAGTAATAAAGGACAACTATCGTCCAAAAATCTGTTGAGGAAAGGCAACGAGGTGGACCTGAAAGCGAGGCAGAATAGCAGGAAACAGATTTCAAGAGGTACGTTGGAATCGCCTTTAAAGCACAGGAAGAGGGCCACAACTTTGACAATGATGCACTTGGCCAAAAAGGGCGTATGCGTTTTCTCCTGAATATATTCAGGAGAAAACGCATACGCCGTTTTTGGCCAAGCAAGCAAGCGGGCAATGCAAATCTGCACTACAAAGAAGTATCACTTCCCACCGGTCAAAAGGGACATCCACAAAATGTGTAAAACCCAGAAAGGATAGACAGGCCCTGGAGAACAGGGAGCCTTGTTATGCTGATGGGCGGGATGTAAATTGCCAACTGCCTCTCTGGAGGAGTGCATTGTGTTCCCTAAAACAAGAACAGAGCTACAGAGCTAAGGGCACTTCCAGTCTAGGGAATATACCTTGGGAAAACTGAAAATCAATAAGACAGAGCCACCCCAAAATTTAGGGCTGCACTGCTTACAAGGACCTCAACTTGGATACACCTTTAGTATCCCAGGAAATATAAAAATGGTTCAAAAAATTGTGGTACTTACGTACGATGGAATATCCCTCAGCCATGAAATCAATGTCATAAGACCAGTGGCAGCAAAATGAGTGGATTCAGGTACGATGATTCTAAGTGAAATAAGTCACACAGAAAAAGAAACTTATCATAAGATATCACTTATGAAGATCCTATAAACTTGGCTACACTTGAACTGAGTTAGGAAAGAGAACAGTGTCTCACATTTAGAAAACACTCTTATGCCTGCTTAAGGGGGAAGGAGAGGTGGGGTGATGCATAAAACCAGAGTTTGATATAAGCACAGGTACCGTTCCAAAAACCAACTATGGAATAGACAAGACCTACACCTTCCTCAGTGAAAGGGACTCAAAACCCCATATTTCCCGCAGAGGAATATATCTGACTAGTAAGAATCTTAAAACCTATGTTTGATATGTCTCCATAAGGGAATCAAGTGTGCCTAGACTGGCATAAACATGGCAGCGAGAATCAGATCAAACCCACTATAAAAAGGAATTTCAAAAACAAAACAAAAAAACTGGGAAATTCTTTACAATTCCTTCAGGGTCTCTGATGAAACCTGGAATGACCCTATCTACAATGACAGCCGGATGTGGCATAAGGAGGGACAGTTGGGACTGAGACGATTGGTGAGATTGGGTGAGCAAATGCAGACCCTTTAAAGCACAAATGCCTGGCACCCATTCCATGGGTCCCAACTCTCCAGGTTGAAGGGAATATTACTACAGCTATAACATGTATGGGAAACCTAGAGAACGGACACACTGTGAATACGAAAGGTTTCTAAAACTCAACAAATAGTCCCTCTCCTGGTGCTCCGGTTTGACTTTCCATCTGCTTTACTATCAACCTCCGAACTTGGAGAGACAGCCCATTTAACCTCCTGGGTCGCACAGGTTTCCAAATTGGCAGAGGATGAAAGGGAAGAGGGAGAACCAATGAGAGAGTAGCTGTTAGGCATTTGGACGGGCACATATCACTCTAACTTCCCGGCAGGAAGAAGAATTAACCAATGTCTCAGCCACCCACCGGGAACCAGCATAGGTCGTGAACCAAAATTTTGTACTTGCGGTCAGCGCACAAAAAACGAGTTGAAAAATGGAGCTCAGGGGCACAGCAATTCACAAACTGGCCGAGTAATAAAGGACAACTATCGTCCAAAAATCTGTTGAGGGAAGGCAACGAGGCGGACTTGAAAATGGGGCAGAATAGCAGGAAACAGATTTCAAGAGGTACGTTGGAATCGCCTTTAAAGCACAGAAAGAGGAGCACATCTTCGACAATGATGCACTTGGCCAAAAAGGGCGTATGCGCTTTCTCCTGAATATATTCAGGAGAAAACGCATACACCCGTTTTGGCCAAGCAAGCAAGCGGGCAATGCAAATCTGCACTACAAAGAAGTATCACTTCCCACCGGTCAAAAGGGACATCCACAAAATGTGTAAAAACCAGAAAGGCAAGAGAGGCCCTGGAGAACAGGGAGCCTTGTTATGCTGATGGGCGGGATGTAAATTGCCAACTGCCTCTCTGGAGGAGTGCATTGTGTTCCCTAAAACAAGTAAACAACAGAGCTACAGAGCCAAGGGCACTTCCAGTCTAGGGAATATTCCTTGGGAAAACTGAAAATCAATAAGACAGAGCCACCCCAAAATTTAGGGCTGCACTGCTTACAAGGACCTCAACTTGGGTACACCTTAAATATCCCAGGAAATATAAAAATGGTTCAAAAAATTGTGGTACTTACGTACGATGGAATATCCCTCAGCCATGAAATCAATGTCATAAGACCAGTAGCAGCAAAATGGGTGGATTCATGTACGATGATTCTAAGTGAAATAAGTCACACAGAAAAAGAAACTTATCATAAGATATCACTTATGAAGATCCTGTACACATGGCTACACTTGAACTGAGTTAGGAAAGAGAACAGTGTCTCACATTTAGAAAACACTCTTATGCCTGCTTAAGGGGGAAGGAGAGGTGGGGTGATGCATAAAACCAGAGTTTGATATAAGCACAGGTACCGTTCCAAAAACCAACTATGGAATAGACAAGACCTACACCTTCCTCAGTGAAAGGGACTCAAAACCCCATATTTCCCGCAGAGGAATATATCTGACTAGTAAGAATCTTAAAACCTATGTATTGATATGTCTCCGTAAGGGAATCAAGTGTGTCTAGACTGGCATAAACATGGCAGCGAGAATCAGCTCAAACCCACTATAAAAAGGAATTTCAAAAACAAAACAAAAAAACTAGGAAATTCTTTTCAATTCCTTCAGGGTCTCTGATGAAACCTGGAATGACCCTATCTACAACGACAGCTGGATGTGACATAAGGCTGGACACTTGGGATTGAGAGGATTGGTGAGATTGGGTGAGCAAATGCAGACCCTTTAAAGCATTAATGCATGGCACCCATTCCATGGGTCCCAACTCTCCAGGTGGAAGGGAATATTTCTACAGATATAACATGTACAGGGAACCTAGAGAACGGACACACTGTGAATACGAAAGGTTTCTAAAACTCAACGAATAGTCCCTCTCCTGGAGCTCCGGTTTGACTTTCCATCTGCTTTACTATCAACCTCCCAACTTGGAGAGACAGCCCCTTTAACCTCCTGGTTCGCACAGGTTGCCAATTTGGCAGAGGATGAAAGGGAAGTGGGAGAACCAATGAGAGAGTAGCTGTTAGGCATTTGGACGGGCACATATCACTCTAATTTCCCGGCAGGAAGAAGAATTAACCAAAGTTTCAGCCCCCCACCGTGAACCAGTATAGGTCCTGAACCAAAATTTTGGACTTGCGGTCAGCTCACCAAACACGAGTTGAATAATGGAGCTCAGGGGCACAGCAATTCACAAACTGGCCGAGTAATAAAGGACAACTATCGTCCAAAAATCTGTTGAGGGAACGCAACGAGGCGGACCTGAAAGCGAGGCAGAATAGCAGGAAACAGATTTCAAGAGGTACGTTGGAATCGCCTTTAAAGCACAGGAAGAGGGGCACAACTTCGACAATGATGCACTTGGCCAAAAAGGGCGTATGCGTTTTCTCCTGAATATATTCAGGAGAAAACGCATACGCCCTTTTTGGCCAAGCAAGCAAGCGGGCAATGCAAATCTGCACTACAAAGAAGTATCACTTCCCACCAGTCAAAAGCGACGTCCACAAAATGTGTAAAAACCAGAAAGGCAAGACAGGCCCTGGAGAACAGGGAGCCTTGTTATGCTGATGGGTGGGATGTAAATTGCCAACTGCCTCTCTGGAGGAGTGCATTGTGTTCCCTAAAACAAGTAAAGAACAGAGCTACAGAGCCAAGGGCACTTCCAGTCTAGGGAATATACCTAGGGAAAACTGAAAATCAATAAGACAGAGCCACCCCAAAATTTAGGGCTGCACTGCTTACAAGGACCTCAACTTGGGTTCACCTTAAATATCCCAGGAAATATAAAAATAGTTCATAAAATTGCGGTACTTACGTACGATGGAATAATCCTCAGCCATGAAATCAATGTCGTAAGACCAGTAGCAGCAAAATGGGTGGATTCAGGTACGATGATTCTAAGTGAAATAAGTCACACAGAAAAAGAAACTTATCATAAGATATCACTTATGAAGATCCTGTAAACATGGCTACACTTGAACTGAGTTAGGAAAGAGAACAGTGTCTCACATTTAGAAAACACTCTTATGCCTGCTTAAGGGGGAAGGAGAGGTGGGGTGATGCATAAAACCAGAGTTTGATATAAGCACAGGTACCGTTCCAAAAACCAACTATGGAATAGACAAGACCTACACCTTCCTCAGTGAAAGGGACTCAAAACCCCATATTTCCCGCAGAGGAATATATCTGACTAGTAAGAATCTTAAAACCTATGTATTGATATGTCTCCGTAAGGGAATCAAGTGTGTCTAGACTGGCATAAACATGGCAGCGAGAATCAGCTCAAACCCACTATAAAAACGAATTTAAAAAACAAAACAAAAAAACTAGGAAATTCTTTACAATTCCTTCAGGGTCTCTGATGAAACCTGGAATGACCCTATCTACAATGACAGCTGGATGTGGCATAAGGAGGGACACTTGGGACTGAGACGATTGGTGAGATTGGGTGAGCAAATGCAGACCCTTTAAAGCACAAATGCCTGGCACCCATTCCATGGGTCCTAACTCTCCAGGTTGAAGGGAATATTACTACAGCTATAACATGTACGGGAAACCTAGAGAACGGACACACTGTGAATACGAAAAGTTTCTAAAACTCAAAGAATAGTCCCTCTCCTGGTGCTCCGGTTTGACTTTCCATCTTCTTTACTATCAACCTCCCAACTTGGAGAGACAGCCCCTTTAACCTCCTGGTTTGCACAGGTTGCCAATTTGGCAGAGGATGAAAGGGAAGAGAGAGAACCAATGAGAGAGTAGCTGTTAGGCATTTGGACGGGCATATATCACTGTAATTTCCCGGCAGGAAGAAGAATTAAGGAAAGTCTCAGCCACCCACCGGGAACCAGTATAGGTCCTGAACCAAAGTTTTGGACTTGCAGTCAGCTCACCAAAAAAGAGTTGAAAAATGGAGCTCAGGGGCACAGCAATTCACAAACTGGCCGAGTAATAAAGGACAACTATCGTCCAAAAATATGTTGAGGGAAGGCAACGAGGCGGACTTGAATGCGAGGCAGAATAGCAGGAAACAGATTTCAAGAGGTACGTTGGAATCGCCTTTAAAGCACAGGAAGAGGGGCACAACTTCCACAATGATGCACTTGGCCAAAAGGGCGTATGCGTTTTCTCCTGTATATATTCAGGAGAAAACGCATACGCCCTTTTTGGCCAAGCAAGCAAGCAGGCAATGCAAATCTGCACTACAAAGAAGTATCACTTCCCACTGGTCAAAAGGGACATCCACAAAATGTGTAAAAACCAGAAAGGCAAGACAGGCCCTGGAGAACAGGGAGCCTTGTTATGCTTATGGGCGGGATGTAACTTGCCGACTGCCTCTCTGGAGCAGTGCATTGTGTTCCCTAAAACAAGTAAAGAACAGAGCTACAGAGCCAAGGGCACTTCCAGTCTAGGGAATATACCTTGGGAAAACTGAAAATCAATAAGACAGAGCCACCCCAAAATTTAGGGCTGCACTGCTTACAAGGACCTCAACTTGGGTACACATTAAATATCCCAGGAAATATAAAAATGGTTCAAAAAATTGTGGTACTTACGTACGATGGAATATCCCTCAGCCATGAAGTCAATGTCATAAGACCAGTAGCAGCAAAATGGGTGGATTCAGGTACGATGATTCTAAGTGAAATAAGTCACACAGAAAAAGAAACTTATCATAAGATATCACTTATGAAGATCCTGTAAACATGGCTACACTTGAACTGAGTTAGGAAAGAGAACAGTGTCTCACATTTAGAAAACACTCTTATGCCTGCTTAAGGGGGAAGGAGAGGTGGGGTGATGCATAAAACCAGAGCTTGATATAAGCACAGGTACCGTTCCAAAAACCAACTATGGAATAGAAAAGACCTACACCTTCCTCAGTGAAAGGGACTCAAAACCCCATATTTCCCGGAGAGGAATATATCTGACTAGTAAGAATCTTAAAACCTATGTATTGATATGTCTCCGTAAGGGAATCAAGTGTGTCTAGACTGGCATAAACATGGCAGCGAGAATCAGCTCAAACCCACTATAAAAAGGAATTTCAAAAACAAAACAAAAAAACTGGGAAATTCTTTACAATTCCTTCAGAATCTCTGATGAAAGCTGGAATGACCCTATCTACAACGACAGCTGGATGTGGCATAAGGCTGGACACTTGTGACTGAGAGAATTGGTGAGATTGGGTGAGCAAATGCAGACCCTTTAAAGCAATAATGCATGGCACCCATTCCATGGGTCCCAACTCTCCAGGTTGAAGGGAATATTACTACAGTTATAACATGTACGGGAAACCTAGAGAACGGACACACTGTGAATACGAAAGGTTTCTAAAACTCAACGAATAGTCCCTCTCCTGGTGCTCCGCTTTGACTTTCCATCTGCTTTACTATCAACCTCCCAACTTGGAGAGACAGCCCCTTTAACCTCCTGGTTCGCCCAGGTTGCCAATTTGGCAGAGGATGAAAGGGAAGAGGGAGAACCAATGAGAGAGTAGCTGTTAGGCATTTGGACGGGCACATATCACTGTAATTTCCCGGCAGGAAGAAGAATTAACCAAAGTCTCAGCCACCCACCGGGAACCAGTATAGGTCCTGAACCAAAATTTTGGGCTTGTGGTCAGCTCACCGAAAACGAGTTGAAAAATGGAGCTCAGGGGCACAGCAATTCACAAACTGGCCGAGTAATAAAGGACAACTATCATCCAAAAATCTGTTGAGGGAAGGCAACGAGGCGGACTTGAAAGCGAGGCAGAATAGCAGGAAACAGATTTCAAGAGATACGTTGGAATCGCCTTTAAAGCACAGGAAGAGGGGCACAACTTCGACAATGATGCACTTGGCCAAAAAGGGCGTATGCGTTTTCTCCTGAATATATTCAGGAGAAAACGCATACGCCCTTTTTGGCCAAGCAAGCAAGCGGGCAATGCAAATCTGCACTACAAAGAAGTATCACTTCCCACCGGTCAAAAGGGACATCCACAAAATGTGTAAAAACCAGAAAGGCAAGACAGGTCCTGGACAACAGGGAGCCTTGTTATGCTGATGGGCGGGATGTAAATTGCCAACTGCCTCTCTGGAGGAGGGCATTGGGTTCCCTAAAACAAGTAAACAACAGAGCTACAGAGCCAAGGGCACCTCCAGTCTAGGGAATATACCTTGGGAAAACTGAAAATCAATAAGACAGAGCCACCCCAAAATTTAGGGCTGCACTGCTTACAAGGACCTCAACTTGGGTACACCTTAAATATCCCAGGAAATATAAAAATGGTTCAAAAAATTGTGGTACTTACGTACGATGGAATATCCCTGAGCCATGAAATCAATGTCATAAGACCAGTAGCAGCAAAATGGGTGGATTCAGGTACGATGATTCTAAGTGAAGTAAGTCACACAGAAAAAGAAACTTATCATAAGATATCACTTATGAAGACCCGGTAAACATGGCTACACTTGAAGTGAGTTAGGAAAGAGAACAGTGTCTCACATTTAGAAAACACTGTTATGCCTGCTTAAGGGGGAAGGAGAGGTGGGGTGATGCATAAAACCAGAGTTTGATATAAGCACAGGTACCGTTCCAAAAACCAACTATGGAATAGACAAGACCTACACCTTCCTCAGTGAAAGGGACTCAAAACCCCATATTTCCCGCAGAGGAATATATCTGACTAGTAAGAATCTTAAAACCTATGTATTGATATGTCTCCGTAAGGGAATCAAGTGTGTCTAGACTGGCATAAACATGGCAGCGAGAATCAGCTCAAACCCACTATAAAAACGAATTTAAAAAACAAAACAAAAAAACTAGGAAATTCTTTACAATTCCTTCAGGGTCTCTGATGAAACCTGGAATGACCCTATCTACAATGACAGCTGGATGTGGCATAAGGAGGGACACTTGGGACTGAGACGATTGGTGAGATTGGGTGAGCAAATGCAGACCCTTTAAAGCACAAATGCCTGGCACCCATTCCATGGGTCCTAACTCTCCAGGTTGAAGGGAATATTACTACAGCTATAACATGTACGGGAAACCTAGAGAACGGACACACTGTGAATACGAAAAGTTTCTAAAACTCAAAGAATAGTCCCTCTCCTGGTGCTCCGGTTTGACTTTCCATCTTCTTTACTATCAACCTCCCAACTTGGAGAGACAGCCCCTTTAACCTCCTGGTTTGCACAGGTTGCCAATTTGGCAGAGGATGAAAGGGAAGAGAGAGAACCAATGAGAGAGTAGCTGTTAGGCATTTGGACGGGCATATATCACTGTAATTTCCCGGCAGGAAGAAGAATTAAGGAAAGTCTCAGCCACCCACCGGGAACCAGTATAGGTCCTGAACCAAAGTTTTGGACTTGCAGTCAGCTCACCAAAAAAGAGTTGAAAAATGGAGCTCAGGGGCACAGCAATTCACAAACTGGCCGAGTAATAAAGGACAACTATCGTCCAAAAATATGTTGAGGGAAGGCAACGAGGCGGACTTGAATGCGAGGCAGAATAGCAGGAAACAGATTTCAAGAGGTACGTTGGAATCGCCTTTAAAGCACAGGAAGAGGGGCACAACTTCCACAATGATGCACTTGGCCAAAAGGGCGTATGCGTTTTCTCCTGTATATATTCAGGAGAAAACGCATACGCCCTTTTTGGCCAAGCAAGCAAGCGGGCAATGCAAATCTGCACTACAAAGAAGTATCACTTCCCACTGGTCAAAAGGGACATCCACAAAATGTGTAAAAACCAGAAAGGCAAGACAGTCCCTGGAGAACAGGGAGCCTTGTTATGCTTATGGGCGGGATGTAACTTGCCGACTGCCTCTCTGGAGCAGTGCATTGTGTTCCCTAAAACAAGTAAAGAACAGAGCTACAGAGCCAAGGGCACTTCCAGTCTAGGGAATATACCTTGGGAAAACTGAAAATCAATAAGACAGAGCCACCCCAAAATTTAGGGCTGCACTGCTTACAAGGACCTCAACTTGGGTACACATTAAATATCCCAGGAAATATAAAAATGGTTCAAAAAATTGTGGTACTTACGTACGATGGAATATCCCTCAGCCATGAAGTCAATGTCATAAGACCAGTAGCAGCAAAATGGGTGGATTCAGGTACGATGATTCTAAGTGAAATAAGTCACACAGAAAAAGAAACTTATCATAAGATATCACTTATGAAGATCCTGTAAACATGGCTACACTTGAACTGAGTTAGGAAAGAGAACAGTGTCTCACATTTAGAAAACACTCTTATGCCTGCTTAAGGGGGAAGGAGAGGTGGGGTGATGCATAAAACCAGAGCTTGATATAAGCACAGGTACCGTTCCAAAAACCAACTATGGAATAGAAAAGACCTACACCTTCCTCAGTGAAAGGGACTCAAAACCCCATATTTCCCGGAGAGGAATATATCTGACTAGTAAGAATCTTAAAACCTATGTATTGATATGTCTCCGTAAGGGAATCAAGTGTGTCTAGACTGGCATAAACATGGCAGCGAGAATCAGCTCAAACCCACTATAAAAAGGAATTTCAAAAACAAAACAAAAAAACTGGGAAATTCTTTACAATTCCTTCAGAATCTCTGATGAAACCTGGAATGACCCTATCTACAACGACAGCTGGATGTGGCATAAGGCTGGACACTTGTGACTGAGAGAATTGGTGAGATTGGGTGAGCAAATGCAGACCCTTTAAAGCAATAATGCATGGCACCCATTCCATGGGTCCCAACTCTCCAGGTTGAAGGGAATATTACTACAGTTATAACATGTACGGGAAACCTAGAGAACGGACACACTGTGAATACGAAAGGTTTCTAAAACTCAACGAATAGTCCCTCTCCTGGTGCTCCGCTTTGACTTTCCATCTGCTTTACTATCAACCTCCCAACTTGGAGAGACAGCCCCTTTAACCTCCTGGTTCGCACAGGTTGCCAATTTGGCAGAGGATGAAAGGGAAGAGGGAGAACCAATGAGAGAGTAGCTGTTAGGCATTTGGACGGGCACATATCACTGTAATTTCCCGGCAGGAAGAAGAATTAACCAAAGTCTCAGCCACCCACCGGGAACCAGTATAGGTCCTGAACCAAAATTTTGGGCTTGTGGTCAGCTCACCGAAAACGAGTTGAAAAATGGAGCTCAGGGGCACAGCAATTCACAAACTGGCCGAGTAATAAAGGACAACTATCATCCAAAAATCTGTTGAGGGAAGGCAACGAGGCGGACTTGAAAGCGAGGCAGAATAGCAGGAAACAGATTTCAAGAGATACGTTGGAATCGCCTTTAAAGCACAGGAAGAGGGGCACAACTTCGACAATGATGCACTTGGCCAAAAAGGGCGTATGCGTTTTCTCCTGAATATATTCAGGAGAAAACGCATACGCCCTTTTTGGCCAAGCAAGCAAGCGGGCAATGCAAATCTGCACTACAAAGAAGTATCACTTCCCACCGGTCAAAAGGGACATCCACAAAATGTGTAAAAACCAGAAAGGCAAGACAGGTCCTGGACAACAGGGAGCCTTGTTATGCTGATGGGCGGGATGTAAATTGCCAACTGCCTCTCTGGAGGAGGGCATTGGGTTCCCTAAAACAAGTAAACAACAGAGCTACAGAGCCAAGGGCACCTCCAGTCTAGGGAATATACCTTGGGAAAACTGAAAATCAATAAGACAGAGCCACCCCAAAATTTAGGGCTGCACTGCTTACAAGGACCTCAACTTGGGTACACCTTAAATATCCCAGGAAATATAAAAATGGTTCAAAAAATTGTGGTACTTACGTACGATGGAATATCCCTGAGCCATGAAATCAATGTCATAAGACCAGTAGCAGCAAAATGGGTGGATTCAGGTACGATGATTCTAAGTGAAGTAAGTCACACAGAAAAAGAAACTTATCATAAGATATCACTTATGAAGACCCGGTAAACATGGCTACACTTGAAGTGAGTTAGGAAAGAGAACAGTGTCTCACATTTAGAAAACACTGTTATGCCTGCTTAAGGGGGAAGGAGAGGTGGGGTGATGCATAAAACCAGAGTTTGATATAAGCACAGGTACCGTTCCAAAAACCAACTATGGAATAGACAAGACCTACACCTTCCTCAGTGAAAGGGACTCAAAACCCCATATTTCCCGCAGAGGAATATATCTGACTAGTAAGAATCTTAAAACCTATGTATTGATATGTCTCCGTAAGGGAATCAAGTGTGTCTAGACTGGCATAAACATGGCAGCGAGAATCAGCTCAAACCCACTATAAAAACGAATTTAAAAAACAAAACAAAAAAACTAGGAAATTCTTTACAATTCCTTCAGGGTCTCTGATGAAACCTGGAATGACCCTATCTACAATGACAGCTGGATGTGGCATAAGGAGGGACACTTGGGACTGAGACGATTGGTGAGATTGGGTGAGCAAATGCAGACCCTTTAAAGCACAAATGCCTGGCACCCATTCCATGGGTCCTAACTCTCCAGGTTGAAGGGAATATTACTACAGCTATAACATGTACGGGAAACCTAGAGAACGGACACACTGTGAATACGAAAAGTTTCTAAAACTCAAAGAATAGTCCCTCTCCTGGTGCTCCGGTTTGACTTTCCATCTTCTTTACTATCAACCTCCCAACTTGGAGAGACAGCCCCTTTAACCTCCTGGTTTGCACAGGTTGCCAATTTGGCAGAGGATGAAAGGGAAGAGAGAGAACCAATGAGAGAGTAGCTGTTAGGCATTTGGACGGGCATATATCACTGTAATTTCCCGGCAGGAAGAAGAATTAAGGAAAGTCTCAGCCACCCACCGGGAACCAGTATAGGTCCTGAACCAAAGTTTTGGACTTGCAGTCAGCTCACCAAAAAAGAGTTGAAAAATGGAGCTCAGGGGCACAGCAATTCACAAACTGGCCGAGTAATAAAGGACAACTATCGTCCAAAAATATGTTGAGGGAAGGCAACGAGGCGGACTTGAATGCGAGGCAGAATAGCAGGAAACAGATTTCAAGAGGTACGTTGGAATCGCCTTTAAAGCACAGGAAGAGGGGCACAACTTCCACAATGATGCACTTGGCCAAAAGGGCGTATGCGTTTTCTCCTGTATATATTCAGGAGAAAACGCATACGCCCTTTTTGGCCAAGCAGGCAAGCGGGCAATGCAAATCTGCACTACAAAGAAGTATCACTTCCCACCGGTCAAAAGAGACATCCACAAAATGTGTAAAAACCAGAAAGGCAAGACAGGCCCTGGAGAACAGGGAGCCTTGTTATGCTTATGGGCGGGATGTAACTTGCCGACTGCCTCTCTGGAGCAGTGCATTGTGTTCCCTAAAACAAGTAAAGAACAGAGCTACAGAGCCAAGGGCACTTCCAGTCTAGGGAATATACCTTGGGAAAACTGAAAATCAATAAGACAGAGCCACCCCAAAATTTAGGGCTGCACTGCTTACAAGGACCTCAACTTGGGTACACATTAAATATCCCAGGAAATATAAAAATGGTTCAAAAAATTGTGGTACTTACGTACGATGGAATATCCCTCAGCCATGAAGTCAATGTCATAAGACCAGTAGCAGCAAAATGGGTGGATTCAGGTACGATGATTCTAAGTGAAATAAGTCACACAGAAAAAGAAACTTATCATAAGATATCACTTATGAAGATCCTGTAAACATGGCTACACTTGAACTGAGTTAGGAAAGAGAACAGTGTCTCACATTTAGAAAACACTCTTATGCCTGCTTAAGGGGGAAGGAGAGGTGGGGTGATGCATAAAACCAGAGCTTGATATAAGCACAGGTACCGTTCCAAAAACCAACTATGGAATAGAAAAGACCTACACCTTCCTCAGTGAAAGGGACTCAAAACCCCACATTTCCCGGAGAGGAATATATCTGACTAGTAAGAATCTTAAAACCTATGTATTGATATGTCTCCGTAAGGGAATCAAGTGTGTCTAGACTGGCATAAACATGGCAGCGAGAATCAGCTCAAACCCACTATAAAAAGGAATTTCAAAAACAAAACAAAAAAACTGGGAAATTCTTTACAATTCCTTCAGAATCTCTGATGAAACCTGGAATGACCCTATCTACAACGACAGCTGGATGTGGCATAAGGCTGGACACTTGTGACTGAGAGAATTGGTGAGATTGGGTGAGCAAATGCAGACCCTTTAAAGCAATAATGCATGGCACCCATTCCATGGGTCCCAACTCTCCAGGTTGAAGGGAATATTACTACAGTTATAACATGTACGGGAAACCTAGAGAACGGACACACTGTGAATACGAAAGGTTTCTAAAACTCAACGAATAGTCCCTCTCCTGGTGCTCTGGTTTGACTTTCCATCTGCTTTACTATCAACCTCCCAACTTGGAGAGACAGCCCCTTTAACCTCCTGGTTCGCACAGGTTGCCAATTTGGCAGAGGATGAAAGGGAAGAGGGAGAACCAATGAGAGAGTAGCTGTTAGGCATTTGGACGGGCACATATCACTGTAATTTCCCGGCAGGAAGAAGAATTAACCAAAGTCTCAGCCACCCACCGGGAACCAGTATAGGTCCTGAACCAAAATTTTGGGCTTGTGGTCAGCTCACCGAAAACGAGTTGAAAAATGGAGCTCAGGGGCACAGCAATTCACAAACTGGCCGAGTAATAAAGGACAACTATCATCCAAAATCTGTTGAGGGAAGGCAACGAGGCGGACTTGAAAGTGAGGCAGAATAGCAGGAAACAGATTTCAAGAGATACGTTGGAATCGCCTTTAAAGCACTGGAAGAGGGGCACAACTTCGACAATGATGCACTTGGCCAAAAAGGGCGTATGCGTTTTCTCCTGAATATATTCAGGAGAAAACGCATACGCCCTTTTTGGCCAAGCAAGCAAGCGGGCAATGCAAATCTGCACTACAAAGAAGTATCACTTCCCACCGGTCAAAAGGGACATCCACAAAATGTGTAAAAACCAGAAAGGCAAGACAGGTCCTGGACAACAGGGAGCCTTGTTATGCTGATGGGCGGGATGTAAATTGCCAACTGCCTCTCTGGAGGAGGGCATTGGGTTCCCTAAAACAAGTAAACAACAGAGCTACAGAGCCAAGGGCACCTCCAGTCTAGGGAATATACCTTGGGAAAACTGAAAATCAATAAGACAGAGCCACCCCAAAATTTAGGGCTGCACTGCTTACAAGGACCTCAACTTGGGTACACCTTAAATATCCCAGGAAATATAAAAATGGTTCAAAAAATTGTGGTACTTACGTACGATGGAATATCCCTGAGCCATGAAATCAATGTCATAAGACCAGTAGCAGCAAAATGGGTGGATTCAGGTACGATGATTCTAAGTGAAGTAAGTCACACAGAAAAAGAAACTTATCATAAGATATCACTTATGAAGACCCGGTAAACATGGCTACACTTGAAGTGAGTTAGGAAAGAGAACAGTGTCTCACATTTAGAAAACACTGTTATGCCTGCTTAAGGGGGAAGGAGAGGTGGGGTGATGCATAAAACCAGAGTTTGATATAAGCACAGGTACCGTTCCAAAAACCAACTATGGAATAGACAAGACCTACACCTTCCTCAGTGAAAGGGACTCAAAACCCCATATTTCCCGCAGAGGAATATATCTGACTAGTAAGAATCTTAAAACCTATGTATTGATATGTCTCCGTAAGGGAATCAAGTGTGTCTAGACTGGCATAAACATGGCAGCGAGAATCAGCTCAAACCCACTATAAAAAGGAATTTAAAAAACAAAACAAAAAAACTGGGAAATTCTTTACAATTCCTTCAGGGTCTCTGATGAAACCTGGAAAGACCCTATCTACAACGACAGCTGGATGTGGCATAAGGCTGGACACTTGGGACTGAGAGGATTGGTGAGATTAGGTGAGCAAATGCAGACCCTTTAAAGCAATAATCCATGGCACACATTCCATGGTTCCCAACTCTCCAGGTTGAAGGGAATATTACTACAGTTATAACATGTACGGGAAACCTAGAGAACGGACACACTGTGAATACGAAAGGTTTCTAAAACTCAACGAATAGTCCCTCTCCTGGTGCTCCGGTTTGACTTTCCCTCTGCTTTACTATCAACCTCCCAACTTGGAGAGACAGCCCCTTTAACATCCTGGTTCGCACATGTTGCTTATTTGGCAGAGGATGAAAGGGAAGAGGGAGAACCAATGAGAGAGTAGCTATTAGGCATTTGGACGGGCACATATCACTGTAATTTCCCGGCAGGAAGAGGAATTAACCAAAGTCTCAGCCCCCCGCCGGGAACCAGCATAGGTCCTGAACCAAAATTTCGGACTTGCGGTCAGCTCACCAAAAAATAGTTGAAAAATGGAGCTCAGGGGCACAGCAATTCACAAACTGGCTGAGTAATACAGGAAAACTATCGTCCAAAAATTTGTTGAGGGAAGGCAATGAGGCGGACTTGAAAGCGAGGCAGAATAGCAGGAAACAGATTTCAAGAGGTACGTTGGAATCACCTTTAAAGCACAGGAAGAGGGGCACAACTTCGCCAATGATGCACTTGGCCAGAAAGGGCGTATGCGTTTTCTCCTGAATATATTCAGGAGAAAACGCATACGCCCTTTTTGGCCAAGCAAGCAAGCGGGCAATGCAAATCTGCACTACAAAGAAGTGTCACTTCCCACAGGTCAAAAGGGACATTCACAAAATGTGTAAAAACCAGAAAGGAGAGGCAGGCCCTCGAGAACAGGCAGCCTTGTTATGCTGATGGGCGGCATGTAAATTGCCAACTGCCTCTCTGGAGGAGTGCATTGTGTTTCCTAAAACAAGTAAACAACAGAGCTACAGAGCCAAGGGCACTTCCAGTCTAGGGAATATACCTTGGGAAAACTGAAAATCAATAAGACAGAGCCACCCCAAAATTTAGGGCTGCACTGCTTACAAGGACCTCAACTTGGGTACACATTAAATATCCCAGGAAATATAAAAATGGTTCAAAAAACTGTGGTACTTACGTATGATGGAATATCCCTCAGCCATGAAATCAATGTCATAAGACCAGTAGCAGCAAAATGGGTGGATTCAGGTACGATGATTCTAAGTGAAATAAGTCACACAGAAAAAGAAACTTATCATAAGATATCACTTATGAAGATCCTGTAAACATGGCTACACTTGACCTGAGTTAGGAAAGAGAACAGTGTCTCACATTTAGAAAACACTCTTATGCCTGCTTAAGGGGGAAGGAGAGGTGGGGTGATGCATAAAACCAGAGTTTGATATAAGCACAGGTACCGTTCCAAAAACCAACTATGGAATAGACAAGACCTACACCTTCCTCAGTGAAAGGGACTCAAAACCCCATATTTCCCGCAGAGGAATATATCTGACTAGTAAGAATCTTAAAACCTATGTATTTATATGTCTCCGTAAGGGAATCAAGTGTGTCTAGACTGGCATAAACATGGCAGCGAGAATCAGCTGAAACCCACTATAAAAAGGAATTTCAAAAACAAACCAAAAAAACTGGGAAATTCTTTACAATTCCTTCAGGGTCTCTGATGAAACCTGGAATGACCCTATCTACAACTACACCTGGATGTGGCATAAGGAAGGACACTTGGGACTGAGAGGATTGGTGAGATTGGGTGAGCAAATGCAGACCCTTTAAAGCACAAATGCCTGGCACCCATTCCATGGGTACCAACTCTCCAGGTTGAAGGGAATATTACTACAGCTATAACATGTACGGGAAACCTAGAGAACGGACACACTGTGAATACGAAAGGTTTCTAAAACTCAACGAATAGTCCCTCTCCTGGTGCTCCGGTTTGACTTTCCCTCTGCTTTACTATCAACGTCCCAACTTGGAGAGACAGCCCCTTTAACATCCTGGTTCGCACAGGTTGCCAATTTGGCAGAGGATGAAAGGGAAGAGGGAGAACCAATGAGAGAGTAGCTATTAGGCATTTGGACGGGCATATATCACTGTAATTTCCCGGCAGGAAGAAGAATTAAGGAAAGTCTCAGCCACCCACCGGGAACCAGTATAGGTCCTGAACCAAAGTTTTGGACTTGCAGTCAGCTCACCAAAAAAGAGTTGAAAAATGGAGCTCAGGGGCACAGCAATTCACAAACTGGCCGAGTAATAAAGGACAACTATCGTCCAAAAATATGTTGAGGGAAGGCAACGAGGCGGACTTGAATGCGAGGCAGAATAGCAGGAAACAGATTTCAAGAGGTACGTTGGAATCGCCTTTAAAGCACAGGAAGAGGGGCACAACTTCCACAATGATGCACTTGGCCAAAAGGGCGTATGCGTTTTCTCCTGTATATATTCAGGAGAAAACGCATACGCCCTTTTTGGCCAAGCAGGCAAGCGGGCAATGCAAATCTGCACTACAAAGAAGTATCACTTCCCACCGGTCAAAAGAGACATCCACAAAATGTGTAAAAACCAGAAAGGCAAGACAGGCCCTGGAGAACAGGGAGCCTTGTTATGCTTATGGGCGGGATGTAACTTGCCGACTGCCTCTCTGGAGCAGTGCATTGTGTTCCCTAAAACAAGTAAAGAACAGAGCTACAGAGCCAAGGGCACTTCCAGTCTAGGGAATATACCTTGGGAAAACTGAAAATCAATAAGACAGAGCCACCCCAAAATTTAGGGCTGCACTGCTTACAAGGACCTCAACTTGGGTACACATTAAATATCCCAGGAAATATAAAAATGGTTCAAAAAATTGTGGTATTTACGTACGATGGAATATCCCTCAGCCATGAAGTCAATGTCATAAGACCAGTAGCAGCAAAATGGGTGGATTCAGGTACGATGATTCTAAGTGAAATAAGTCACACAGAAAAAGAAACTTATCATAAGATATCACTTATGAAGATCCTGTAAACATGGCTACACTTGAACTGAGTTAGGAAAGAGAACAGTGTCTCACATTTAGAAAACACTCTTATGCCTGCTTAAGGGGGAAGGAGAGGTGGGGTGATGCATAAAACCAGAGCTTGATATAAGCACAGGTACCGTTCCAAAAACCAACTATGGAATAGAAAAGACCTACACCTTCCTCAGTGAAAGGGACTCAAAACCCCACATTTCCCGGAGAGGAATATATCTGACTAGTAAGAATCTTAAAACCTATGTATTGATATGTCTCCGTAAGGGAATCAAGTGTGTCTAGACTGGCATAAACATGGCAGCGAGAATCAGCTCAAACCCACTATAAAAAGGAATTTCAAAAACAAAACAAAAAAACTGGGAAATTCTTTACAATTCCTTCAGAATCTCTGATGAAACCTGGAATGACCCTATCTACAACGACAGCTGGATGTGGCATAAGGCTGGACACTTGTGACTGAGAGAATTGGTGAGATTGGGTGAGCAAATGCAGACCCTTTAAAGCAATAATGCATGGCACCCATTCCATGGGTCCCAACTCTCCAGGTTGAAGGGAATATTACTACAGTTATAACATGTACGGGAAACCTAGAGAATGGACACACTGTGAATACGAAAGGTTTCTAAAACTCAACGAATAGTCCCTCTCCTGGTGCTCTGGTTTGACTTTCCATCTGCTTTACTATCAACCTCCCAACTTGGAGAGACAGCCCCTTTAACCTCCTGGTTCGCACAGGTTGCCAATTTGGCAGAGGATGAAAGGGAAGAGGGAGAACCAATGAGAGAGTAGCTGTTAGGCATTTGGACGGGCACATATCACTGTAATTTCCCGCAGGAAGAAGAATTAACCAAAGTCTCAGCCACCCACCGGGAACCAGTATAGGTCCTGAACCAAAATTTCGGACTTGCGGTCAGCTCACCAAAAAATAGTTGAAAAATGGAGCTCAGGGGCACAGCAATTCACAAACTGGCTGAGTAATACAGGAAAACTATCGTCCAAAAATCTGTTGAGGGAAGGCAATGAGGCGGACTTGAAAGCGAGGCAGAATAGCAGGAAACAGATTTCAAGAGGTACGTTGGAATCACCTTTAAAGCACAGGAAGAGGGGCACAACTTCGCCAATGATGCACTTGGCCAGAAAGGGCGTATGCGTTTTCTCCTGAATATATTCAGGAGAAAACGCATACGCCCTTTTTGGCCAAGCAAGCAAGCGGGCAATGCAAATCTGCACTACAAAGAAGTGTCACTTCCCACAGGTCAAAAGGGACATTCACAAAATGTGTAAAAACCAGAAAGGAGAGGCAGGCCCTGGAGAACAGGCAGCCTTGTTATGCTGATGGGCGGCATGTAAATTGCCAACTGCCTCTCTGG
The DNA here is from genome assembly GCF_949752795.1 of Hyperoodon ampullatus. Taxonomy (NCBI): domain Eukaryota; kingdom Metazoa; phylum Chordata; class Mammalia; order Artiodactyla; family Ziphiidae; genus Hyperoodon; species Hyperoodon ampullatus. The sequence continues at coordinate 1,030,518 of NW_027640875.1, forward strand.
AGGAGTGCATTGTGTTTCCTAAAACAAGTAAACAACAGAGCTACAGAGCCAAGGGCACTTCCAGTCTAGGGAATATACCTTGGGAAAACTGAAAATCAATAAGACAGAGCCACCCCAAAATTTAGGGCTGCACTGCTTACAAGGACCTCAACTTGGGTACACATTAAATATCCCAGGAAATATAAAAATGGTTCAAAAAACTGTGGTACTTACGTATGATGGAATATCCCTCAGCCATGAAATCAATGTCATAAGACCAGTAGCAGCAAAATGGGTGGATTCAGGTACGATGATTCTAAGTGAAATAAGTCACACAGAAAAAGAAACTTATCATAAGATATCACTTATGAAGATCCTGTAAACATGGCTACACTTGACCTGAGTTAGGAAAGAGAACAGTGTCTCACATTTAGAAAACACTCTTATGCCTGCTTAAGGGGGAAGGAGAGGTGGGGTGATGCATAAAACCAGAGTTTGATATAAGCACAGGTACCGTTCCAAAAACCAACTATGGAATAGACAAGACCTACACCTTCCTCAGTGAAAGGGACTCAAAACACCATATTTCCCGCAGAGGAATATATCTGACTAGTAAGAATCTTAAAACCTATGTATTTATATGTCTCCGTAAGGGAATCAAGTGTGTCTAGACTGGCATAAACATGGCAGCGAGAATCAGCTGAAACCCACTATAAAAAGGAATTTCAAAAACAAACCAAAAAAACTGGGAAATTCTTTACAATTCCTTCAGGGTCTCTGATGAAACCTGGAATGACCCTATCTACAACTACACCTGGATGTGGCATAAGGAAGGACACTTGGGACTGAGAGGATTGGTGAGATTGGGTGAGCAAATGCAGACCCTTTAAAGCACAAATGCCTGGCACCCATTCCATGGGTACCAACTCTCCAGGTTGAAGGGAATATTACTACAGCTATAACATGTACGGGAAACCTAGAGAACGGACACACTGTGAATACGAAAGGTTTCTAAAACTCAACGAATAGTCCCTCTCCTGGTGCTCCGGTTTGACTTTCCCTCTGCTTTACTATCAACGTCCCAACTTGGAGAGACAGCCCCTTTAACATCCTGGTTCGCACAGGTTGCCAATTTGGCAGAGGATGAAAGGGAAGAGGGAGAACCAATGAGAGAGTAGCTATTAGGCATTTGGACGGGCACATATCACTGTAATTTCCCGGCAGGAAGAGGAATTAACCAAAGTCTCAGCCCCCCACCGGGAACCAGCATAGGTCCTGAACCAAAATTTCGGACTTGCGGTCAGCTCACCAAAAATTAGTTGAAAAATGGAGCTCAGGGGCACAGCAATTCACAAACTGGCTGAGTAATACAGGAAAACTATCGTCCAAAAATCTGTTGAGGGAAGGCAACGAGGCGGACTTGAAAGCGAGGCAGAATAGCAGGAAACAGATTTCAAGAGGTACGTTGGAATCACCTTTAAAGCACAGGAAGAGGGGCACAACTTCGCCAATGATGCACTTGGCCAGAAAGGGCGTATGCGTTTTCTCCTGAATATATTCAGGAGAAAACGCATACGCCCTTTTTGGCCAAGCAAGCAAGCGGGCAATGCAAATCTGCACTACAAAGAAGTATCACTTCCCACCTGTCAAAAGGGACATCCACAAAATGTGTAAAAACCAGAAAGGCAAGACAGGCCCTGGAGAACAGGCAGCCTTGTTATGCTGATGGGCGGCATGTAAATTGCCAACTGCCTCTCTGGAGGAGTGCATTGTGTTTCCTAAAACAAGTAAACAACAGAGCTACAGAGCCAAGGGCACTTCCAGTCTAGGGAATATACCTTGGGAAAACTGAAAATCAATAAGACAGAGCCACCCCAAAATTTAGGGCTGCACTGCTTACAAGGACCTCAACTTGGGTACAGCTTAAATATCCCAGGAAATATAAAAATGGTTCAAAAAATTGTGGTACTTACGTACGATGGAATATCCCTCAGCCATGAAATCAATGTCATAAGAGCAGTAGCAGCAAAATGGGTGGATTCAGGTACGATGATTCTAAGTGAAATAAGTCACACAGAAAAAGAAACTTATCATAAGATATCACTTATGAAGATCCTGTAAACATGGCTACACTTGAACTGAGTTAGGAAAGAGAACAGTGTCTCACATTTAGAAAACACTCTTATGCCTGCTTAAGGGGGAAGGAGAGGTGGGGTGATGCATAAAACCAGAGTTTGATATAAGCACAGGTACCGTTCCAAAAACCAACTATGGAATAGCCAAGACCTACACCTTCCTCAGTGAAAGGGACTCAAAACCCCATATTTCCCGCAGAGGAATATATCTGACTAGTAAGAATCTTAAAACCTATGTATTGATATGTCTCCGTAAGGGAATCAAGTGTGTCTAGACTGGCATAAACACGGCAGCGAGAATCAGCTCAAACCCACTATAAAAAGGAATTTTAAAAACAAAACAAAAAAACTGGGAAATTCTTTACAATTCCTTCAGGGTCTCTGATGAAACCTGGAATGACCCTATCTACAACGACAGCTGGATGTGGCATAAGGAGGGACACTTGGGACTGAGAGGATTGTTGAGATTGGGTTAGCAAATGCAGACCCTTTAAAGCACAAATGCCTGGCACCCATTCCATGGGTACCAACTCTCCAGGTAGAAAGGAATATTACTACAGCTATAACATGTACGGGAAACCTAGAGAACAGACACACTGTGAATACGAAAGGTTTCTAAAACTCAACGAATAGTCCCTCTCCTGGTGCTCCGGTTTGACTTTCCATCTGCTTTACTATCAACCTCCCAACTTGGAGAGACAGCCCCTTTAACCTCCTTGTTCGCACAGGTTGCCAATTTGGCAGAGGATGAAAGGGAAGAGGGAGAACCAATGAGAGAGTAGCTGTTAGGCATTTGGACGGGCACATATCACTGTAATTTCCCGGCAGGAAAAAGAATTAACCAAAGTCTCAGCCACCCACCGGGAACCAGTATAAGTCCCGAACCAAAATTTTGGACTTGCGGTCAGCTCACAAAAAACGAGTTGAAAAATGGAACTCAGGGGCACAGCAATTCACAAACTGGCCGAGTAAAAAAGGAAAACTATCGTCCAAAAATCTGTTGAGGGAAGGCAACGAGGCGGACTTGAAAGCGAGGCAGAATAGCAGGAAACAGATTTCAAGAGGTACGTTGGAATCACCTTTAAAGCACAGGAAGAAGGACACAACTTCGACAATGTTGCACTTGGCCAAAAAGGGCGTATGCGTTTTGTCCTGAATATATTCAGGAGAAAACGCATACGCCCTTTTTGGCCAAGCAAGCAAGCGGGCAATGCAAATCTGCACTACAAAGAAGTATCACTTCCCACCGGTCAAAAGGGACATCCACAAAATGTGTAAAAACCAGAAAGGCAAGACAGGCCCTGGAGAACAGGGAGCCTTGCTATGCTGATGGGCGGGATGTACATTGCCAACTGCCTCTCTGGAGGAGTGCATTGTGTTCCCTAAAACAAGTAAACAACAGAGCTACAGAGCCAAGGGCACTTCCAGTCTAGGGAATATACCTTGGGAAAACTGGAAATCAATAAGACAGAGCCATCCCAAAATTTAGGGCTGCACTGCTTACAAGGACCTCAACTTGGGTCCACCTTAAATATCCCAGGAAATACAAAAATGGTTCAAAAAATTGTGGTACTTATGTACGATGGAATATCCCTCAGCCATGAAATCAATGTCATAAGACCAGTAGCAGCAAAATGGGTGGATTCAGGTACGATGATTCTAAGTGAAATAAGTCACAGAGAAAAAGAAACTTATCATAAGATATCACTTATGAAGATCCTGTAAACATGGCTACACTTGAACTGAGTTAGGAAAGAGAACAGTGTCTCACATTTAGAAAACACTCTTATGCCTGCTTAAGGGGGAAGGAGAGGTGGGGTGATGCATAAAACCAGAGTTTGATATAAGCACAGGTACCGTTCCAAAAACCAACTATGGAATAGACAAGACCTACACCTTCCTCAGTGAAAGGGACTCACAACACCATATTTCCCGCAGAGGAATATATCTGACTAGTAAGAATCTTAAAACCTATGTATTGATATGTCTCCGTTACGGAATCAAGTGTGTCTAGACTGGCATAAACATGGCAGCGAGAATCAGCTCAAACCCACTATAAAAAGGAATTTGAAAAACAAAACAAAAAAACTGGGAAATTCTTTACAATTCCTTCAGGGTCTCTGATGAAACCTGGAATGACCCTATCTACAATGACAGCTGGATGTGGCATAAGGAGGGACACTTGGGACTGTGACGATTGGTGAGATTGGGTGAGCAAATGCAGACCCTTTAAAGCACAAGCGCCTGGCACCCATTCCATGGGTCCCAACTCTCCAGGTTGAAGGGAATATTACTACAGCTATAACATGTACGGGAAACCTAGAGAACGGACACACTGTGAATACGAAAGGTTTCTAAAACTCAACGAATAGTCCCTCTCCTGGTGCTCCGGTTTGACTTCCATCTGCTTTACTATCAACCTCCCAACTTGGAGAGACAGCCCCTTTAACCTCCTGGTTCGCACAGGTTGCCAATTTGGCAGAGGATGAAAGGGAAGAGGGAGAACCAATGAGAGAGTAGCTGTTAGGCATTTGGACGGGCACATATCACTGTAATTTCCCAGCAGGAAGAAGAATTAACCAAAGTCTCAGCCACCCACCGGGAAACAGTATAGGTCCTGAACCAAAATTTTGGACTTGCAGTCAGCTCAACAAAAACGAGTTGAAAAATGGAGCTCAGGGGCACAGCAATTAACAAACTGGCCGAGTAATAAAGGACAACTATCGTCCAAAAATCTGTTGATGGAAGGCAACGAGGCGGACTTGAAAGCGAGGCAGAATAGCAGGAAACAGATTTCAAGAGGTACGTTGGAATCGCCTTTAAAGCACAGGAAGAGGGGCACAACTTCGACAATGATGCACTTGGCCAAAAAGTGCGTATGCGTTTTCTCCTGAATATATTCAGGAGAAAACGCATACGTCCTTTTTGGCCAAGCAAGCAAGCGGGCAATGCAAATCTGCACTACAAAGATGTATCACTTCCCACAGGTCAAAAGGGACATCCACAAAATGTGTAAAAACCAGAAAGGCAAGACAGGCCCTGGAGAACAGGGAGCCTTTCTATGCTGAAGGGCGGGATGTAAATTCTCAACTGCCTCTCTGGAGGAGTGCATTGTGTTCCCTAAAACAAGTAAACAACAGAGCTACAGAGACAAGGGCACTTCCAGTCTAGGGAATATACCTTGGGAAAACTGGAAATCAATAAGACAGAGCCATCCCAAAATTTAGGGCTGCACTGCTTACAAGGACCTCAACTTGGGTCCACCTTAAATATCCCAGGAAATATAAAAATGGTTCAAAAAATTGTGGTACTTATGTACGATGGAATATCCCTCAGCCATGAAATCAATGTCATAAGACCAGTAGCAGCAAAATGGGTGGATTCAGGTACGATGATTCTAAGTGAAATAAGTCACAGAGAAAAAGAATTTTATCATAAGATATCACTTATGAAGATCCTGTAAACATGGCTACACTTGAACTCAGTTAGGAAAGAGAACAGTGTCTCACATTTAGAAAACACTCTTATGCCTGCTTTAGGGGGAAGGAGAGATGGGGTGATGCATAAAACCAGAGTTTGATATAAGCACAGGTACCGTTCCAAAAACCAACTATGGAATAGACAAGACCTACACCTTCCTCAGTGAAAGGGACTCACAACACCATATTTCCCGCAGAGGAATATATCTGACTAGTAAGAATCTTAAAACCTATGTATTGATATGTCTCCGTTACGGAATCAAGTGTGTCTAGACTGGCATAAACATGGCAGCGAGAATCAGCTCAAACCCACTATAAAATGGAATTTCAAAAACAAAACAAAATAACTGGGAAATTCTTTACAATTCCTTCAGGGTCTCTGATGAAACCTGGAATGACCCTATCTACAATGACAGCTGGATGTGGCATAAGGAGGGACACTTGGGACTGAGACGATTGGTGAGATTGGGTGAGCAAATGCAGACCCTTTAAAGCACAAGCGCCTGGCACCCATTCCATGGGTCCCAACTCTCCAGGTTGAAGGGAATATTACTACAGCTATAACATGTACGAGAAACCTAGAGAACGGACACACTGTGAATACGAAAGGTTTCTAAAACTCAACGAATAGTCCCTCTCCTGGTGCTCCGGTTTGACTTCCATCTGCTTTACTATCAACCTCCCACCTTGGAGAGACAGACCCTTTAACCTCCTGGTTCACACACGTTGCCAATTTGGCAGAGGATGAAAGGGAATAGGGAGAACCAATGAGAGAGTAGCTGTTAGGCATTTGGATTTGCACATATCACTGTAATTTCCCGGCAGGAAGAAGAATTAACCAAAGTCTCAGCCCCCCACCGGGAACCAGTATAGGTCCTGAACCAAAATTTTGGACTTGCAGTCAGCTCAACAAAAACGAGTTGAAAAATGGAGCTCAGGGGCACAGCAATTCACAAACTGGCCGAGTAATAAAGGACAACTATCGTCCAAAAATCTGTTGAGGGAAGGCAACGAGGCGGACTTGAAAGCGAGGCAGAATAGCAGGAAACAGATTTCAAGAGGTACGTTGGAATCGCCTTTAAAGCACAGGAAGAGGGGCACAACTTCGACAATGATGCACTTGGCCAAAAAGTGCGTATGCGTTTTCTCCTGAATATATTCAGGAGAAAATGCATACGCCCTTTTTGGCCAAACAAGCAAGCGGGCAATGCAAATCTGCACTACAAAGAAGTATCACTTCCCACCAGTCAAAAGGGACTTCCACAAAATGTGTAAAAACCAGAAAGGCAAGACTGGCCCTGGAGAACAGGGAGCCTTTCTATGCTGAAGGGCGGGATGTAAATTGCCAACTGCCTCTCTGGAGGAGTGCATTGTGTTCCCTAAAACAAGTAAACAACAGAGCTACAGAGCCAAGGGCACTTCCAGTCTAGGGAATATACCTTGGGAAAACTGGAAATCAATAAGACAGAGCCATCCCAAAATTTAGGGCTGCACTGCTTACAAGGACCTCAACTTGGGTCCACGTTAAATACCCCAGGAAATATAAAAATGGTTCAAAAAATTGGGGTACTTATGTACGATGGAATATCCCTCAGCCATGAAATCAATGTCATAAGACCAGTAGCAGCAAAATGGGTGGATTCAGGTACGATGACTCTAAGTGAAATAAGTCACACAGAAAAAGAAACTTATCATAAGATATCACTTATGAAGATCCTGTAAACATGGCTACACTTGAACTGAGTTAGGAAAGAGAACAGTGTCTCACATTTAGAAAACACTCTTATGCCTGCTTAAGGGGGCAGGAGAGGTGGGGTGATGCATAAAACCAGAGTTTGATATAAGCACAGGTACCGTTCCAAAAACCAACTATGGAATATACAAGACCTATACCTTCCTGAGTGAAAGGTACTCAAAACACCATATTTCCCACAGAGGAATATATCTGATCAGTAAGAATCTTAAAACCTATGTATTGATATGTCTCCGTAAGGGAATCAAGTGTGTCTAGACTGGCATAAACATGGCAGCGAGAGTCAGCTCAAACCCACTATAAAAAGGAATTTCAAAAACAAAACAAAAAAACTGGGAAATTCTTTACAATTCCTTCAGGGTCTCTGATGAAACCTGGAATGACCCTATCTACAATGACAGCTGGATGTGGCATAAGGAGGGACACTTGGGACTGAGACGATTGGTGAGATTGTGTGAGCAAATGCAGACCCTTTAAAGCAATAATGCATGGCAGCCATTCCATGGTTCCGAACTCTCCTGGTTGAAGGGAATATTACTACAGCTATAACATGTACGGGAAACCTAGAGAACGGACACACTGTGAATACGAAAGGTTTCTAAAACTCAAAGAATAGTCCCTCTCCTGGTCCTCCGGTTTGACTTTCCATCTGCTTTACTATCAAACTCCCCACTTGGAGAGATAGCCACTTTAACCTCCTGGTTCGCACAGGTTGCCAATTTGGCAGAGGATGAAAGGGAAGAGGGAGAACCAATGAGAGAGTAGCTGTTAGGCATTTGGACCGGCACATATCACTCTAACTTCCCGGCAGGAAGAAGAATTAACCAAAGTCTCAGCCCCCCACCGGGAACCAGCATAAGTCCTGAACCAAAATTTTGGACTTGCTGTCAGCTAACAAAAAACGAGCTGAAAAATGGAGCTCAGGGGCACAGCAATTCACAAACTGGCCAAGTAATAAAGGACAAGTATCGTCCAAAAATCTGTTGAGGGAAGGCAACGAGGCGGACTTGAAAGCGAGGCAGAATAGCAGGAAACAGATTTCAAGAGGTACGTTGGAATCTCCTTTAAAGCACAGGAAGAGGGGCACAACATCGACAATGATGCACTTGGCCAAAAAGGGCGTATGCGTTTTCTCCTGAATATATTCAGGAGAAAACGCATACGCCCTTTTTGGCCAAGCAAGCAAGCGGGCAATGCAAATCTGCACTACAAAGAAGTATCACTTCCCACCGGTCAAAAGGGACATCCACAATATGTGTAAAAACCAGAAAGGCAAGACAGGCCCTGGAGAACAGGGAGCCTTGTTATGCTGATGGGCGGGATGTAAATTGCCAACTGCCTCTCTGGAGGAGTGCATTGTGTTCCCTAAAACAAGTAAACAACAGAGCTACAGAGCCAAGGGCACTTCCAGTCTAGGGAATATACCTTGGGAAAACTGAAAATCAATAAGACAGTGCCACCCCAAAATTTATGGCTGCACTGCTTACAAGGACCTCAACTTGGGTACACGTTAAATATCCCAGGAAATATAAAAATGGTTCAAAAAATTGTGGTACTTACGTACGATAGAATATCCCTCAGCCATGAAATCAATGTCATAAGACCAGTAGCAGCAAAATGGGTGGATTCAGGTACGATGATTCTAAGTGAAATAAGTCACACAGAAAAAGAAACTTATCATAAGATATCACTTATGAAGATCCTGTAAACATGGCTACACTTGAACTGAGTTAGGAAAGGGAACAGTGTCTCACATTTAGAAAACACTCTTATGCCTGCTTAAGGGGGAAGGAGAGGTGGGGTGATGCATAAAACCAGAGTTTGATATAAGCACAGGTACCGTTCCGAAAACCAACTATGGAATAGACAAGACCTACCCCTTCCTCAGTGAAAGGGACTCAAAACCCCATATTTCCCGCAGAGGAATATATCTGACTAGTAAGAATCTTAACACCTATGTATTGATATGTCTTCGTAAGGGAATCAAGTGTGTCTAGAATGGCATAAACATGGCAGCCAGAATCAGCTCAAACCCACTATAAAAATGAATTTCAAAAACAAAACATTAAAACTGGGAAATTCTTCACAATTCCTTCAGGGTCTCTGATGAAACCTGGAATGACCCTATCTACAACGACAGCTGGATGTGGCATAAGGAGGGACACTTGGGACTGAGACGATTGGTGAGATTGGGTGAGCAAATGCAGACCCTTTAAAGCACAAATGCCTGGCACCAATTCCATGGTTCCCAACTCTCCAGGTTGAAGGGAATATTACTACAGCTATAACATGTACGGGAAACCTAGAGAACGGTCACACTGTGAATACGAAAGGTTTCTAAAACTCAACGAATAGTCCCTCTCCTGGTGCTCTGGTTTGACTTTCCATCTGCTTTACTATCAACCTCCCAGCTTGGTGAGACAGCCCCTTTAAGCTCCTGGTTCTCAAGGTTGCCAATTTGGCAGAGGATGAAAGGGAAGAGGGAGAACCAATGAGAGAGTAGCTGTTAGGCATTTGGACGGTCACATATCACTGTAATTTCCCGGCTGGAAGAAGAATTAACCAAAGTCTCAGCCACCCACCGGGAACCAGTATAGGTCCTGAACCAAAATTTTGGACTTGTGGTCAGCTCAGCAAAAACGAGTTGAAAAATGGAGCTCAGGGGCACAGCAATTCACAAACTGGCCGAGTAATGAAGGACAACTATCGTCCAAAAATCTGTTGAGGGAAGGCAACGAGGCGGACTTGAAAGCGAGGCAGAATAGCAGGAAACAGATTTCAAGAGGTACGTTGGAATCGCCTTTAAAGCACAGGAAGAGGGGCACAATTTCGACAATGATGCACTTGGCCAAAAAGGGCGCATGCGTTTTCTCCTGAATATATTCAGGAGAAAACGCATACGTCCTTTTTGGCCAAGCAAGCAAGCGGGCAATGCAAATCTGCACTACAAAGAAGTATCACCTCCAACCGGTCAAAAGGGACATCCACAAAATGTGTAAAAACCAGAAAGGCAAGACAGGCCCTGGAGTACAGGGAGCCTTGATATGCTGAAGGGCGGGATGTAAATTGCAAACTGCCTCTCTGTAGGAGTGAATTGTGTTCCCTTAAACAAGTAAACAACAGAGCTACAGAGCCAAGGGCACTTCCAGTCTAGGGAATATACCTTGGGAAAACTGAATATCAATACGACAGAGCCACCCCAAAATTTAGGGCTGCACTGCTTACAAGGACCTCAACTTGGGTCCACCTTAAATATCCCAGGAAATATAAAAATGGTTCAAAAAATTGTGGTACTTATGTACGATGGAATATCCCTCAGCCATGAAATCAATGTCATAAGACCAGTAGCAGCAAAATGGGTGGATTCAGGTACGATGATTCTAAGTGAAATAAGTCACAGAGAAAAAGAATTTTATCATAAGATATCACTTATGAAGATCCTGTAAACATGGCTACACTTGAACTGAGTTAGGAAAGAGAACAGTGTCTCACATTTAGAAAACACTCTTATGCCTGCTTTAGGGGGAAGGAGAGGTGGGGTGATGCATAAAACCAGAGTTTGATATAAGCACAGGTACCGTTCCAAAAACCAACTATGGAATAGACAAGACCTACACCTTCCTCAGTGAAAGGGACTCACAACACCATATTTCCCGCAGAGGAATATATCTGACTAGTAAGAATCTTAAAACCTATGTATTGATATGTCTCCGTTATGGAAACAAGTGTGTCTAGACTGGCATAAACATGGCAGCGAGAATCAGCTCAAACCCACTATAAAAAGGAATTTCAAAAACTAAACAAAAAAACTGGGAAATTCTTTACAATTCCTTCAGGGTCTCTGATGAAACCTGGAATGACCCTATCTACAATGACAGCTGGATGTGGCATAAGGAGGGACACTTGGGACTGAGACGATTGGTGAGATTGGGTGAGCAAATGCAGACCCTTTAAAGCACAAGCGCCTGGCATCCATTCCATGGGTCCCAACTCTCCAGGTTGAAGGGAATATTACTACAGCTATAACATGTACGAGAAACCTAGAGAACGGACACACTGTGAATACGAAAGGTTTCTAAAACTCAACGAATAGTCCCTCTCCTGGTGCTCCGGTTTGACTTCCATCTGCTTTACTATCAACCTCCCACCTTGGAGAGACAGACCCTTTAACCTCCTGGTTCACACACGTTGCCAATTTGGCAGAGGATGAAAGGGAATAGGGAGAACCAATGAGAGAGTAGCTGTTAGGCATTTGGATTTGCACATATCACTGTAATTTCCCGGCAGGAAGAAGAATTAACCAAAGTCTCAGCCCCCCACCGGGAAACAGTATAGGTCCTGAACCAAAATTTTGGACTTGCAGTCAGCTCAACAAAAACGAGTTGAAAAATGGAGCTCAGGGGCACAGCAATTCACAAACTGGCCGAGTAATAAAGGACAACTATCGTCCAAAAATCTGTTGAGGGAAGGCAACGAGGCGGACTTGAAAGCGAGGCAGAATAGCAGGAAACAGATTTCAAGAGGTACGTTGGAATCTCCTTTAAAGCACAGGAAGAGGGGCACAACTTCGACAATGATGCACTTGGCCAAAAAGTGCATATGCGTTTTCTCCTGAATATATTCAGGAGAAAACGCATACGTCCTTTTTGGCCAAGCAAGCAAGCGGGCAATGCAAATCTGCACTACAAAGAAGTATCACTTCCCACCAGTCAAAAGGGACTTCCACAAAATGTGTAAAAACCAGAAAGGCAAGACAGGTCCTGGACAACAGGGAGCCTTGTTATGCTGATGGGCGGGATGTAAATTGCCAACTGCCTCTCTGGAGGAGGGCATTGGGTTCCCTAAAACAAGTAAACAACAGAGCTACAGAGCCAAGGGCACCTCCAGTCTAGGGAATATACCTTGGGAAAACTGAAAATCAATAAGACAGAGCCACCCCAAAATTTAGGGCTGCACTGCTTACAAGGACCTCAACTTGGGTACACCTTAAATATCCCAGGAAATATAAAAATGGTTCAAAAAATTGTGGTACTTACGTACGATGGAATATCCCTGAGCCATGAAATCAATGTCATAAGACCAGTAGCAGCAAAATGGGTGGATTCAGGTACGATGATTCTAAGTGAAGTAAGTCACACAGAAAAAGAAACTTATCATAAGATATCACTTATGAAGACCCGGTAAACATGGCTACACTTGAAGTGAGTTAGGAAAGAGAACAGTGTCTCACATTTAGAAAACACTGTTATGCCTGCTTAAGGGGGAAGGAGAGGTGGGGTGATGCATAAAACCAGAGTTTGATATAAGCACAGGTACCGTTCCAAAAACCAACTATGGAATAGACAAGACCTACACCTTCCTCAGTGAAAGGGACTCAAAACCCCATATTTCACGCAGAGGAATATAACTGACTAGTAAGAATCTTAAAACCTATGTATTGATATGTCTCCGTAAGGGAATCAAGTGTGTCTAGACTGGCATAAACATGGCAGCGAGAATCAGCTCAAACCCACTATAAAAAGGAATTTCAAAAACAAAACAAAAAAACTGGGAAATTCTTTACAATTCCTTCAGGGTCTCTGATGAAACCTGGAAAGACCCTATCTACAACGACAGCTGGATGTGGCATAAGGCTGGACACTTGGGACTGAGAGGATTGGTGAGATTAGGTGAGCAAATGCAGACCCTTTAAAGCAATAATCCATGGCACACATTCCATGGGTCCCAACTCTCCAGGTTGAAGGGAATATTACTACAGTTATAACATGTACGGGAAACCTAGAGAACGGACACACTGTGAATACGAAAGGTTTCTAAAACTCAACGAAGAGTCCCTCTCCTGGTGCTCCGGTTTGACTTTCCCTCTGCTTTACTATCAACCTCCCAACTTGGAGAGACAGCCCCTTTAACATCCTGGTTCGCACAGGTTGCCAATTTGGCAGAGGATGAAAGGGAAGAGGGAGAACCAATGAGAGAGTAGCTATTAGGCATTTGGACGGGCACATATCACTGTAATTTCCCGGCAGGAAGAGGAATTAACCAAAGTCTCAGCCCCCCACCGGGAACCAGCATAGGTCCTGAACCAAAATTTCGGACTTGCGGTCAGCTCACCAAAAAATAGTTGAAAAATGGAGCTCAGGGGCACAGCAATTCACAAACTGGCTGAGTAATACAGGAAAACTATCGTCCAAAAATCTGTTGAGGGAAGGCAATGAGGCGGACTTGAAAGCGAGGCAGAATAGCAGGAAACAGATTTCAAGAGGTACGTTGGAATCACCTTTAAAGCACAGGAAGAGGGGCACAACTTCGCCAATGATGCACTTGGCCAGAAAGGGCGTATGCGTTTTCTCCTGAATATATTCAGGAGAAAACGCATACGCCCTTTTTGGCCAAGCAAGCAAGCGGGCAATGCAAATCTGCACTACAAAGAAGTGTCACTTCCCACAGGTCAAAAGGGACATTCACAAAATGTGTAAAAACCAGAAAGGAGAGGCAGGCCCTGGAGAACAGGCAGCCTTGTTATGCTGATGGGCGGCATGTAAATTGCCAACTGCCTCTCTGGAGGAGTGCATTGTGTTTCCTAAAACAAGTAAACAACAGAGCTACAGAGCCAAGGGCACTTCCAGTCTAGGGAATATACCTTGGGAAAACTGAAAATCAATAAGACAGAGCCACCCCAAAATTTAGGGCTGCACTGCTTACAAGGACCTCAACTTGGGTACACCTTAAATATCCCAGGAAATATAAAAATGGTTCAAAAAACTGTGGTACTTACGTATGATGGAATATCCCTCAGCCATGAAATCAATGTCATAAGACCAGTAGCAGCAAAATGGGTGGATTCAGGTACGATGATTCTAAGTGAAATAAGTCACACAGAAAAAGAAACTTATCATAAGATATCACTTATGAAGATCCTGTAAACATGGCTACACTTGACCTGAGTTAGGAAAGAGAACAGTGTCTCACATTTAGAAAACACTCTTATGCCTGCTTAAGGGGGAAGGAGAGGTGGGGTGATGCATAAAACCAGAGTTTGATATAAGCACAGGTACCGTTCCAAAAACCAACTATGGAATAGACAAGACCTACACCTTCCTCAGTGAAAGGGACTCACAACACCATATTTCCCGCAGAGGAATATATCTGACTAGTAAGAATCTTAAAACCTATGTATTGATATGTCTCCGTTACGGAATCAAGTGTGTCTAGACTGGCATAAACATGGCAGCGAGAATCAGCTGAAACCCACTATAAAAAGGAATTTCAAAAACAAACCAAAAAAACTGGGAAATTCTTTACAATTCCTTCAGGGTCTCTGATGAAACCTGGAATGACCCTATCTACAACTACACCTGGATGTGGCATAAGGAAGGACACTTGGGACTGAGAGGATTGGTGAGATTGGGTGAGCAAATGCAGACCCTTTAAAGCACAAATGCCTGGCACCCATTCCATGGGTACCAACTCTCCAGGTTGAAGGGAATATTACCACAGCTATAACATGTACGGGAAACCTAGAGAACGGACACACTGTGAATACGAAAGGTTTCTAAAACTCAACGAATAGTCCCTATCCTGGTGCTCCGGTTTGACTTTCCCTCTGCTTTACTATCAACGTCCCAACTTGGAGAGACAGCCCCTTTAACATCCTGGTTCGCACAGGTTGCCAATTTGGCAGAGGATGAAAGGGAAGAGGGAGAACCAATGAGAGAGTAGCTATTAGGCATTTGGACGGGCACATATCACTGTAATTTCCCGGCAGGAAGAGGAATTAACCAAAGTCTCAGCCCCCCACCGGGAACCAGCATAGGTCCTGAACCAAAATTTCGGACTTGCGGTCAGCTCACCAAAAATTAGTTGAAAAATGGAGCTCAGGGGCACAGCAATTCACAAACTGGCTGAGTAATACTGGAAAACTATCGTCCAAAAATCTGTTGAGGGAAGGCAACGAGGCGGACTTGAAAGCGAGGCAGAATAGCAGGAAACAGATTTCAAGAGGTACGTTGGAATCACCTTTAAAGCACAGGAAGAGGGGCACAACTTCGACAATGATGCACTTGGCCAGAAAGGGCGTATGCGTTTTCTCCTGAATATATTCAGGAGAAAACGCATACGCCCTTTTTGGCCAAGCAAGCAAGCGGGCAATGCAAATCTGCACTACAAAGAAGTATCACTTCCCACCGGTCAAAACGGACATCCACAAAATGTGTAAAAACCAGAAAGGCAAGACAGGCCCTGGAGAACAGGCAGCCTTGTTATGCTGATGGGCGGCATGTAAATTGCCAACTGCCTCTCTGGAGGAGTGCATTGTGTTTCCTAAAACAAGTAAACAACAGAGCTACAGAGCCAAGGGCACTTCCAGTCTAGGGAATATACCTTGGGAAAACTGAAAATCAATAAGACAGAGCCACCCCAAAATTTAGGGCTGCACTGCTTACAAGGACCTCAACTTGGGTACACCTTAAATATCCCAGGAAATATAAAAATGATTCAAAAAATTGTGGTACTTACGTACGATGGAATATCCCTCAGCCATGAAATCAATGTCATAAGAGCAGTAGCAGCAAAATGGGTGGATTCAGGTACGATGATTCTAAGTGAAATAAGTCACACAGAAAAAGAAACTTATCATAAGATATCACTTATGAAGATCCTGTAAACATGGCTACACTTGAACTGAGTTAGGAAAGAGAACAGTGTCTCACATTTAGAAAACACTCTTATGCCTGCTTAAGGGGGAAGGAGAGGTGGGGTGATGCATAAAACCAGAGTTTGATATAAGCACAGGTACCGTTCCAAAAACCAACTATGGAATAGCCAAGACCTATACCTTCCTCAGTGAAAGGGACTCAAAACCCCATATTTCCCACAGAGGAATATATCTGACTAGTAAGAATCTTAAAACCTATGTATTGATATGTCTCCGTAAGGGAATCAAGTGTGTCTAGACTGGCATAAACATGGCAGCGAGAATCAGCTCAAACCCACTATAAAAAGGAATTTTAAAAACAAAACAAAAAAACTGGGAAATTCTTTACAATTCCTTCAGGGTCTCTGATGAAACCTGGAATGACCCTATCTACAACGACAGCTGGATGTGGCATAAGGAGGGACACTTGGGACTGAGAGGATTGTTGAGATTGGGTGAGCAAATGCAGACCCTTTAAAGCACAAATGCCTGTCACCCATTCCATGGGTACCAACTCTCCAGGTTGAAGGGAATATTACTACAGCTATAACATGTACGGGAAACCTAGAGAACAGACACACTGTGAATACGAAAGGTTTCTAAAACTCAACGAATAGTCCCTCTCCTGGTGCTCCGGTTTGACTTTCCATCTGCTTTACTATCAACCTCCCAACTTGGAGAGACAGCCCCTTTAACCTCCTTGTTCGCACAGGTTGCCAATTTGGCAGAGGATGAAAGGGAAGAGGGAGAACCAATGAGAGAGTAGCTGTTAGGCATTTGGACGGGCACATATCACTGTAATTTCCCGGCAGGAAGAAGAATTAACCAAAGTCTCAGCCACCCACCGGGAACCAGTATAAGTCCCGAACCAAAATTTTGGACTTGCGGTCAGCTCACAAAAAACGAGTTGAAAAATGGAACTCAGGGGCACAGCAATTCACAAACTGGCCGAGTAAAAAAGGAAAACTATCGTCCAAAAATCTGTTGAGGGAAGGCAACGAGGCGGACTTGAAAGCGAGGCAGAATAGCAGGAAACAGATTTCAAGAGGTACGTTGGAATCACCTTTAAAGCACAGGAAGAAGGACACAACTTCGACAATGTTGCACTTGGCCAAAAAGGGCGTATGCGTTTTGTCCTGAATATATTCAGGAGAAAACACATACGCCCTTTTTGGCCAAGCAAGCAAGCGGGCAATGCAAATCTGCACTACAAAGAAGTATCACTTCCCACCGGTCAAAAGGGACATCCACAAAATGTGTAAAAACCAGAAAGGCAAGACAGGCCCTGGAGAACAGGGAGCCTTGTTATGCTGATGGGCGGGATGTAAATTGCCAACTGCCTCTCTGGAGGAGTGCATTGTGTTCCCTAAAACAAGTAAAGAACAGAGCTACAGAGCCAAGGGCACTTCCAGTCTAGGGAATATACCTTGGGAAAACTGAAAATCAATAAGACAGAGCCACCCCAAAATTTAGGGCTGCACTGCTTACAAGGACCTCAACTTGGGTACACCTTAAATATCCCAGGAAATATAAAAATGGTTCAAAAAATTGTGGTACTTACGTACGATGGAATATCCCTCAGCCATGAAATCAATGTCATAAGACCAGTAGCAGCAAAATGGGTGGATTCAGGTACGATGATTCTAAGTGAAATAAGTCACACAGAAAAAGAAACTTATCATAAGATATCACTTCTGAAGATCCTGTACACATGGCTACACTTGAACTGAGTTAGGAAAGAGAACAGAGTCTCACATTTAGAAAACACTCTTATGCCTGCTTAAGGGGGAAGGAGAGGTGGGGTGATGCATAAAACCAGAGTTTGGTATAAGCACAGGTACCGTTCCAAAAACCAACTATGGAATACACAAGACCTACACCTTCCTCAGTGAAAGGGACTCAAAACACCATATTTCCAGCAGAGGAATATATCTGACTAGTAAGTATCTTAAAACCTATGTATTGATATGTCTCCGTAAGGGAATCAAGTGTGTCTAGACTGGCATAAACATGGCAGCGAGAATCAGCTCAAACGCACTAAAAAAAGGAATTTCAAAAACAAAACAAAACAACTGGGAAATTCTTTACAATTCCTTCAGGGTCTCTGATGAAACCTGGAATGACCCTATCTACAACGACAGCTGGATGTGGCATAAGGCTGGACACTTGGGACTGAGAGGATTGGTGAGATTGGGTGAGCAAATGCAGTCCCTTTAAAGCACAAATGCCTGGCACCCATTCCATGGGTCCCAACTCTCCAGGTTGAAGGGAATATTACTACAGCTATAATATGTACGGGAAACCTAGAGAATGGACACACTGTGAATACGAAAGGTTTCTAAAACTCAACGAATAGTCCCTCTCCTGGTGCTCCGGTTTGACTTTCCATCTGCTTTACTATCAACCTCCCAAATTGCAGAGACAGCCCCTTTAACCTCCTGGTTCGCACAGGTTTCCAATTTGGCAGAGGATGAAAGGGAAGAGGGACAACCAGTGAGAGAGTAGGTGTTAGGCATTTGGACGGGCACATATCACTCAAATTTCCCAGCAGGATGAAGAATTAACCAAAGTCTCAGCCCCCCATCGGGAACCAGAATAGTTCCTGAAACAAAATTTTGGACTTGCGGTCAGCTCACAAAAAACGAGTTGAAAAATGGAGCTCAAGGGCACAGCAATTCACAAACTGGCAGAGTAATAAAGGACAACTATCGTCCAAAAATCTGTTAAGGGAAGGCAACGAGGCGGACTTGAAAGCGAGGCAGAATAGCAGGAAATAGATTTCAAGAGGTACGTTGGAATCGCCTTTAAAGCACAGGAAGAGGGGCACAACTTCGACAATGATGCACTTGGCCAAAAAGGGTGTATGCGTTTTCTCCTGAATATATTCAGGAGAAAACGCATACGCCCTTTTTGGCCAAGCAAGCAAGCGGGCAATGCTAATCTGCACTACAAAGAAGTATCACTTCCCACCGGTCAAAAGGGACATCCACAAAATGTGTAAAAACCAAAAAGGTAAGACAGGCCCTGGAGAACAGGGAGCCTTGTTATCCTGATGGGCGGGATGTACACTGCCAACTGCCTCTCTTGAGGAGTGCATTGTGTTCCCTAAAACAAGTAAACAACAGAGCTACAGAGCCAAGGGCACTTCCAGTCTAGGGAATATACCTTGGGAAAACTGAAAATCAATAAGACAGAGCCACCCCAAAATTTAGGGCTGCACTGCTTACAAGGACCTCAACTTGGGTTCACCTTAAATATCCCAGGAAATATAAAAATGGTTCAAAAAATTGTGGTACTTACGTACGATGGAATATCCCTCAGCCATGAAATCAATGTCATAAGACCAGTAGCAGCAAAATGGGTGGATTCAGGTACGATGATTCTAAGTGAAATAAGTCACACAGAAAAAGAAACTTATCATAAGATATCACTTATGAAGATCCTGTAAACATGGCTACACTTGAACTGAGTTAGGAAAGAGGACAGGGTCTCACATTTAGAAAACACTCTTATGCCTGCTTAAGGGGGAAGGAGAGTTGGGGTGATGCATAAAACCAGAGTTTGATATAAGCACAGGTACCGTTCCAAAACCCAACTATGGAATAGACAAGACCTACAACTTCCTCAGTGAAAGGGACTCAAAACCCCATATTTCCCGGAGAGGAATATATCTGACTAGTAAGAATCTTAAAACCTATGTATTGATATGTCTCCGTAAGGGAATCAAGTGTGTCTAGACTGGCATAAACATGGCAGCAAGAATCAGCTCAAACCCACTATAAAAAGGAATTTCAAAAACAAAACAAAAAACTGGGAAATTCTTAACTATTCCTTCAGGGTCTCTGATGCAACCTGGAAAGACCCTATCTACAACGACAGCTGGATGTGGCATAAGGCTGGACACTTGGGACTGAGAGGATTGGTGAGATTGGGTGAGCAAATGCAGACCCTTTAAAGCACAAATGCCTGGCACCATTCCATGGGTCCCAACTCTCCAGGTTGAAGGGAATTTTACTACAGCTAAACATGTATGGGGAACATAGAGTACGAACCCACTGTGAATATGAAAAGTTTCTAAAATTCAACAAATAGTCCCTCTCCTGGTGCTCCAGTTTGAGTTTCCATCTGCTTTACTATCAACCTCCCAACTTGGAGAGACAGCCCCTTTAACCTCCTGGTTCGCACAGGTTTCCAATTTGCAGAGGATGAAAGGGAAGAGGGAGAACCAATGATAGAGTAGCGGTTAGGCATTTGAACGGGCACATATCACTCTAACATCCCGGCAGGAAGAAGAATTAACCAAAGTCTCAGCCCCCCACCGGGAACCAGCATAGGTCATGAACCAAAATTTTGGACTTGCGGTCAGCTCACAAAAAACTAGTTGATGAATGGAGCTCAGGGGCACAGCAATCCGCAAACTGACCGAGTAATAAAGGACAAGTATCGTCTAAAAATCTGTTGAGGGAAGGCAACGAGGCCGACTTGAAAGCGAGGCAGAATAGCAGGAAACAGATTTCAAGAGGTACGTTGGAATCGCCTTTAAAGCACAGGAAGAGGGGCACAACTTTGACAATGATGCACTTGGTCAAAAAGGGCGTATGCGTTTTCCCCTGAATATATTCAGGAGAAAACGCATACGCCCTTTTTGGCCAAGCAATCAAGCGGGCAATGCAAATCTGCACTACAAAGAAGTATCACTTCCCACCGGTCAAAAGAGACATCCACAAAATGTGTAAAAACCAGAAAGGAAAGACAGACCCTGGAGAACTGGGAGCCTTGTTATGCTGAAGGGCGGGATGTAAATTGACAACTGCCTTTCTGGAGGAGTGCATTGTGTTCCCTAAAACAAGTAAACAACAGAGCTACAGAGCCAAGGGCACTACCAGTCTAGGGAATATACCTTGGGAAAACTGAAAATCATTAAGACAGAGCCACCCCAAAATTTAGGGCTGCACTGCTTACAAGGACCTCAACTTGGGTACACCTTAATTATCCCAGGAAATATAAAAATGGCTCAAAAAATTGTGGTACTTACATATGATGGAATATCCCTCTGCCATGAAATCAATGTCATAAGACCAGTAGCAGCAAAATGGTTGGATTCCGGTACGATGTTTCTAAGTGAAATAAGTCACACAGAAAAAGAAAGTTATCATAAGATATCACTTATGAAGACCCTGTAAACATGGCTACACTTGTACTGAGTTAGGAAAGAGAACAGTGTCTCATATTTAGAAAACAATCTTATGCCTGCTTAAGCGGGAAGGAGAGGTGGGGTGATGCATAAAACCAGAGCTTGATATAAGCACAGGTACCATTCCAAAAACCAACTATGGAATAGACAAGACCTACACCTTCCTCAGTGAAAGGGACTCAAAACCCCATATTTCCCGCAGAGGAATATATCTGACTAGTTAGAAACTTAAAACCTATGTATTGATATGTCTCCGTAAGAGAATCAAGTGTGTCTAGACTGGCATAAACATGGCAGCGAGAATCAGCTCAAACCCACTATAAAAAGGAATTTCAAAAACAAAACAAAAAACTGGGAAATTCTTAACAATTCCTTCAGGGTCTCTGATGAAACCTGGAAAGACCCTATCTACAACGACAGGTGGATGTGGCATAAGGCTGGACACTTGGGACTGAGACGATTGGTGAGATTGGGTGAGCAAATGCAGACCCTTTAAAGCACAAATGCCTGGCACCCATTCCATGGGTCGCAACTCTCCAGGTTGAAAGGAATATTACTACAGCTAAACATGTACGGGAAACATAGAGAACGAACAGACTGTGAATACGAAAAGTTTCTAAAACTCAACGAATAGTCCCTACCCTGGTGCTCCAGTTTGACTTTCCATCTGCTTTACTATCAATCTCCCCAATTGGAGAGACAGCCCCTTTAACCTCCTGGTTCGCATAGGTTTCCAATTTGGCAGAGGATGAAAGGGAATAGGGAGAACCAATGAGAGAGTAGCTGTTAGGCATTTGGATGGGCACATATCACTCTAACATCCCGGCAGGAAGAAGAGTTAACCAAAGTCTCAGCCCCCCACCGGGAACCAGCATAGGTCATGAACCAAAATTTTGGACTTGCGGTCAGCTCACAAAAAACGAGTTGATAAATGGAGCTCAGGGGCACAGCAATTCACAAACTGGCCGAGTAATAAAGGACAACTATTGTCCAAAAATCTGTTGAGGGAAGGCAACGGGGCGGACTTGAAAGCAAGGCAGAATAGCAGGAAATATATTTCAAGAGGTACGTTGGAATCGCCTTTAAAGCACAGGAAGAGGGGCACAACTTTGAAAATGATGCACTTGGCCAAAAAGTGCGTATGCGTTTTCTCCTGAATATATTCAGGAGAAAACGCATACGCCCTTTTTGGCCAAGCAATCAAGCGGGCAATGCAAATCTGCACTACAAAGAAGTATCACTTCCCACCGGTCAAAAGGGACATCCACAAAATGTGTAAAAACCAGAAAGGCAAGACAGGCCCTGGAGAACAAGGAGACTTGTTATGTTGATTGGCGTTATATAAATTGCCAACTGCCTCTCTGGAGGAGTGCATTGTGTTCCCCAAAACAAGTAAAGAACAGAGCTACAGAGCCAAGGGCACTTCCAGTCTAGGGAATATACCTTGAGAAAACTGAAAATCAATAAGACAGAGCCACCCCAAAATTTAGGGTTGCACTGCTTACAAGGACCTCAACTTGGGTACACCTTAAATATCCCAGGAAATATATTAATGATTCAAAAAATTGTGGTACTTACATACGATGGAATATCCCTCAGCCATGAAATCAATGTCATAAGACCAGTAGCAGCAAAATGGGTGGATTCAGGTATGATGATTCTAAGTGAAATAAGTCACACAGAAAAAGAATCTTATCATAAGATATCACTTATGAAGATCCTGTAAACATGGCTACACTTGAACTGAGTTAGGAAAGAGAACAGTGTCTCACATTTAGAAAACACTCTGATGCCTGCTTAAGGGGGAAGGAGAGGTGGGGTGATGCATAAAACCAGAGTTTGATATAAGCACAGGTACCGTTCCAAAAACCAACTATGGAATAGACAAGACCTACACCTTCCTCAGTGAAAGGGACCCGAGGCATCTGTGAGTAACCGTGAGCTGAGCCCCAGGCCAGCTGCTGTTGAACTTTTCCCACCCTTCCCAGGTAAAACACCTGAATATGTACAAGGGCTTGAAAGCCTAGAGGAAGGGGCGTGGAGCCACACCAGCGACAGCACGCAGGCCAACTTGGGGCCTGCAGGCCAGCCAGGATGGTCCTGGCCCTGGGCACTCTTCTGGAAGCTTTCCATGGCCCTGCCTGAGATACCCCTCCTGTCCCGGCACCCACTGCTTTTTTCCTTCCTCACCTCTGTCCGGAGAGAAATTCCAGCGGAAGGTATGGGTGACACATCCTCTTCTTTACAGGTGGAAACCTGGCAACTCCTGCAGAATGTCCAGCAGAGACCCACTCACAACGGGCCACCCACAAATCCGTGGCCCCTCACTCCCTCCTTCCAGAACAGCCCCGAGACTGCTGACGGGGCAGAGAATATGGAGTCAGGCACAGCTTCAGGGGCTATTGCTGCCTGCAGCGCTGTTTATATTGACCTCAACCCAGGCACACCTGGGGAGGGCCGGCCAGCAGGGTCAGGCTACCCAAGTCAGCTAATCCTCAGCCCTCAGGGAATCACATTGTTGAAAATGGACCTCGCTAAGGCAGAATAGAAGCCAAGGAATAAAAGGACACAATGCCATTTGCAGCACCGTAGGTGTGTCTAGAGGTAATCACGTGACTTGTAGTAAGTCAGAAAGTGAAAGACACATATCATATCATATATCTTATAGGTGTGACCGAAAAATGGATACCAGGGCAGATATTTCCACGGAGAAGGGCAATCACAGATTCATTCAACAAACTTATGGTTCACCAATGGAAAGGTGTGAGGATTGGTTTCATTATGATATTGGGGTTAACAGACATATACAAACACAGGTGACATATATAATCACCAAAGACCTACAGAATACCAAGAGAAGACTACTCAACATTCTGTCATAAGGTACATGGGAAAAGGATCCCAGGAAGAACAGACATATGTGTATGTGTAAAAGAACCACATCTTCCACACCTACAACAAGCCAAACATTGTAATCATATTTGCTGTAATAAAAAATAAAAAATTACATTAAAAACTCGAACAAGAAGCAGTGAGACAAACTTGAGGGGCTTTCTCCTGGCACATTCCATTCTAAATTCCAATCTAGAACATGACTTCCATTGAGGCTCTGTTGCTCTAGTAAGCAGATTTAGTAAGGGAGAACTGCTGCCACCTTGTGGCCGTTTCACAAAACAGCAGCTTTAATCCCAGCGCTAATGGTCAGTTGATATTCAAAATCATTGCAGGCCTGTAAAGGACACCTGCCCTGAAAACAAATACCGGGTTCATATATCGACCAAAAAATTCAAAGTATGTCCATATTTCAAAACGAAAGTTTCAAAAGGCATATTTTACACACATTAGTGTTCTGCTTCTTTTTCTTTCTTTCTTTTGTTGTTAAAAAAACGGGAATGGCAAAAAGCATCCCTCAGAATGGGCGAAAATATTTGCAAACGAATCAATGGACAAAGGTTTAATCTCCAATATATATAAAGAGCTCATGCAGCTTAATATTAAAAAAACAAACAACCCAATACAAAAATGGGCAGAAGATCTAAAGAGACGTTTCTTCAAAGAAGACACAGAGATGGCCAAGACGCACATGAAAAGCTGCTCAACATCACTAATTATTAGAGAAATGCAAATCAAAACTACAATGAGGTATCACCTCACACCTGTTAGAATCGGCATCATCAGAAAATCTACAAACAACAAATTCTGGGGAGGGTGTGGACAAAAGGATCCCTCTTCCACTAGTGGTGGAAATGTAAATTGATACAGTCACGATGGAGAACAGTATGGAGTTTCCTTAAAAAACCTAGATATAGAATTACCATATGATCCAGCAATCCCACTTCTGGGCATATACCCAGAGAAAACCATAAATCAAAAAGGCACATTCACCACAATGCTCATTTCAGCACTATTTACGATAGCCAGGTAATGGAAGCAACCTAAATACCCACAGACAGACGAATGGATAAAGATGTGGTACATATATAAAATGGAATATTACTCAGCCATAAGAAGGAATGAAACTGGGTCATTTGTAGAGACGTCGATGGATCTAGAGACTGTCATACAGAATGAAGTAAGTCAGAAAGAGACAAACAAATATGGTATATTAATGCATATATGTGGAACCTAGAAAAATGGTACAGATGAACTGGTTTGCAGGGAAGAAATAGAGACACAGAGGTAGAGAACACACGTATGGAAACCTAGTGTGGGAAGCCATGGGGTGGTGGTCGTGGGATGAGTTGGGAGATTGGGATTGACCTGTATACATGTATATGCATAAAATACATAACTAATAATAACCTGCTGTATAAAAAATAAATAAAATTAAATTTCAAAATTTAAAAAATAAAATTTAAAAATAAAACAGAAAAAAGTTCTTCCCTTCACACAGATGTATTTATATGAATGAATGATTTCCATGCTTATATCTATAAATACATAAAAGAGGAATAAAATCTAACTTGAACAAAAAAAGAAAAAAAATAACCTGAACCCACCAGTTAGACAGAGGAAAACACTATCAGGGCACTTGCTCCAGCGGTAAACAATTCTGAAATTGGTCAGAGGTGGGGAATCATCTCCCATAGAGCCAGCAGCCCACTCCTACGCAAGGAGCATCCTCATTGCAAAGAGGGGGCCATGCCGAGGCATCTGTGAGTAACCGTGAGCTGAGCCCCAGGCCAGCTGCTGTTGAACTTTTGCCACCCTTCCCAGGTAAAACACCTGAATATGTACAAGGGCTTGAAAGCCTAGAGAAAGGGCCGTGGAGCCACAACAGCGACAGCACGCAGGCCGACTTGGTGCCTGCACGCCAGTCAGGATGGTCCTGTCCCCAGATGCTCTTCTGGAAGCTTTCCATTTCCCTGCCTGAGATACCCCTCCTGCCACGGCCCCCACTGCTTTTTTACTTCCTCACCTCTGCCTGGGGAGAAATTCCAGTGGCAGGTATCGGTGACACATGATCTTCTTTAGCAGGTGGCAGCCTGGCAACTCCTGCAGAAAGTCCAGCAGAGCCCCACTCACACTGGGCCACCCACAAAGCCACGGACCCTCACTCCCTCCCACCAGCACAGCTCCGGAACTGCCTACGGGGCAGAGAATATGCCGTCAGTCACAGCTACAAGGGCTGTCGCTCACTGGAGTGCTGTTTATATTGCCCTCAACCCAGGGACACCTGTGGCGGGCCGGCAGGCAGTTTCAGGCTGCCAAAATCAGCCAATCCTCACCCCTCAGGGTTCACAGTTGCAGAAAATGAAACTTGCTAAACGGGCCAGGCCCTAGGAACAGGTGTGGGCTCTTGAGAGTCAGGATAGACAAGGGGCTGCAGCTGCGGCTTGTTTTCTTATCATTTTATCTGGTCCATGAGTGGAAAACAACTTCAAGAAGACCCTGTCCTAATGAGAGGAACCCAGGAGTCAGGGAGAGGAGTGATGGTGGGTGGAGACAGAGGCCTGGTGCCCTGGCTGCATTGGAAGTGTCTGGAAGACCAGGCAGAAAGAGCCTGCAGAGAGTGATAGCCATGGTCACAGACCTGTCAGAGCTGCTGTTTGTTAGTTCAAGTCCTGCTCTGAGGTGTTCTGTGTCAGCTGTGAGCGACAGGTGAGCTGTGGGTTCTCTGCAAGGTGGGCTATGTGCACAGTTCCTGTGTGTCCAGCCCTGCTGGGGTACCTGCCCAGGGGAGCTCTGTATCCTGGGAAGGGCCTGAGTAGGAGAGCCCCATGGGCTGCTGGGTAGCTGCAGAGGTGAGCTCCATACCCTGGGAGGGACTTGACCACGAGAGCCCCGTGGGCTGTGGGGTAGGGGTGCCGCCCAGGTGAGCTCCATATCCTGCTATTGGCCTGACCACGAGAGCCCCATGGGCTGCTGGAGACCTGGTAAAGGATATCAGGACAGTCAGTGAAGCCACCGAGGATATACATCCAGTAGCTCCTATTTCCTACTCTCTGCTGGTCATTCTACCTTCCACCAGGCCATGGCATTCTGTATTAGACTTCAATGATGCCTTCTTCTGTATTCCATTCATCTCAGAGTCACAAGAATTTTTGGCTTGTGAGTGGCAGGACACAACATGCAACAAAAGCAATAATGCTGGGCCGTCCTGCCCCAATGGTTCAAAAATCCCCACACCATCATTGGGGAAATGTCCTCTAAAGACCTAAAAGTTCAACCTCTGTAAAAGGGAACCCTCCTTCAATATGCAGATGACATTCTGATCGCCAGGCCTACTAAAGACGCCTCTGAACTACCTAGCCAAGAAAGGATAGAAGGTGTCCAAGAAAAACGCTCAAATATCCCAGGCTAAGGTGACATGCCTGGGCTTCATTCTCACAGATATTCGGAGAAATGCATCCCAGGATAGGGAAGAAGCCATTTGCAGCCTTACCTCTTCTGAAACTAGAAGACAGCTTAGGGGTTCCTGGGGAGGCCAAGGTTTTCTGCATCTGGATCCCTAACTACAGTCTAATAGCTGGGCCTCTACATGAAACACTGACACGAAAAGATGATGATCCTTTTGAATAGAATCCAGAAGCAGCCTTTCAAGAATGGAAAGAGCAGTCAATACAGACCCTTGCCCAGGAACTCCCTAATTTAGCTAAACCCTTTGACCTTTACATACCCGGTCAAAGGTTAATCGCCCTTGGAGCCTTAGTGCAAAAACTGGGACCACTTGAAATGGAGCAACACAAGAATGCCCTTCAGGTATGATAAACTATGGTCACCAAGGGCTTTGCCACCCGACTCATCAGGCCAGGATACTGGGGTATCTAAAAAGCTGGAAATCAGCAGCCCGCAAGGCCAGCTCCCTCTTAAGGGAAAAGGACCCCATGTGGTGATCCTAACCACCCATCATGCCCTGAAGTTGCAGGGGTCGCTCTGTGGACACACTGACCTCGAGTGAGGAGGCCCTCCAACTCCAACCTCCAGAGAGATAAACGGGGGCAACGGGCCCCCAAGATGACTCGTGTGACCATCACTTGACCTGGAGTTTCTCTCAGAAAACGACAAGACTGTGCCCCGAAAGAGCAGACTACTGCTTGCAGGACTTACTGCACCCAGAGGGGAGCTAATAAGCTTGGCGGGGGAAACGTATATCACGCTTTCACCATAGAAAACCCTACAGACACCGCGGTGATGGTGGCCAATATGACCGGCTGGACTGCTGGCTACTTCTAAAGGCCGTTGACTCAGTGGACGTCATGGTCCTGGATCACCACTGACCCTGGACTGTCTGGGAGTTGCGCGGGCAGGGCTCTGACACATGGTGTTGTTTGTACATTAATTCAGGGACCTAATTAAAGAAAGCACAGACTACTGGTCAGAGCATCTAGTCTGGCAAAAACTGTCAGCCTAAGGTCGCCGAACATATGTGGGGTGGGGTGAAACCTGCCACCGCAGCATCTCTGCGCCTCTCTTTCCTGGACCCATAAAGGTCATTAGAATCTGTAACACTTCCAATGCTGGTGCTCAGGCGGACGAGAAGTGAGGCAGGAGGCCTTGGGACAATCAACCTCACCAGGAGGCTGGTGTGGAGACGTTTTGCCCCTCCCCCCATGTATCAGGGCTCCCACCACAACATGAAGCAGTTACAAAAGAGGGGTCTGCACCCTCAACACCCCAAGAATAAGGAACGGAACAAAAAGCAGAGGAGGTGTTCGTCTCCGGCAACGTTCATTAAAAATTCCTGGGAGATAAAAAGAGAATCTGGGCAATAAAATAAAGTCTAACTTGTTTTTCCTTTGTGCTTTGTCTAATTTCACATGCTCCTAGGGTTCCGCATGCAGAGGTCCCACACCCGGCACTTCAGACCCGATTTCCTAGTGCAGAATGGCTGGGTCGACACCTCAGCTAGCGGGGTCCCATGCAGACTCCGCGGCATAGAGCCTGAGCTGCAGCCAACGCAGCCCTCGAGAGCTCCATCCCCTGCCTCCCAATGACGCTGCCGGGGACCCTACACAGCAGCCCAGCCCACAGCCCATGGGGGAGTGCACGCTCTCACCTCTCCATTCTGTTTTCAAAATAATGTTTCCTTTGCTTCTGAACCAAACTCAGTCTTGATCTGTTGGCTCCAATGACACTGGGCACGGGGACTCCTGTTGGGGTCCACTCTGGAGGATCAGTAACAGAAATTGAGAACATTGTAACTTCAATGAACAGATGTGTGAGCCAAACTGTAGTTAACATAGAGCAGTGTATAATGCTCGGGTAAAATAAGATGTTTCTAAGACTTACATTTGATATTTCCATCACTTTCCTATAAGCAAGTTCAGTGAAGACGTCTGTCTTATTTGTCAGGTCAACATTAGAGAAATGAAGTGATTTATTTTCATGGATGTACATCGAATACTCTTGGCTGAAGCTTCAATCTTGTTTTGAATGCTTTTCCATTGAAAATGATACCTCTCTTTCAGCTCCCCCATTTCTGAGAAGTATAAAACCTTATAATTTATTATTACCAAAGGGGAAAGGTAGGAGAAGGGATAAATTAACAGTTTGGGATTAACACATACACACTGCTATGTATAAAATAGATCATCACAAGGAACTACTGTATAGCACAGGGAACTACACGGAATATTTTGCAATAACCTATAAGGGGAAATAATCTGAAAAACAATAGATATTTTTATTGACATCATCTATCAATGACAGATAAAATGTAACCTAAGCAAGGCCGATGGTGAGCGCTTCTGACCCTGAAGATTTCAGTCATCTAAAGTTTGGGCTCTGCCTATTTCCCAAGGCCCTTAAAGGACATACGTGTAGCCGTAGCTTAAAAATTCCCCAGTTTGGGGTTCGGGGAGGCACTGATTTGGAAAAATCCCTGGTGTTCTCCTTACATGCACGGGACCCTTCCTACACCTAAAACATGCCTGTCACACCTAGAGGATGGTACACCGTTTGATCGGAAAGAGTTTGGAAAAGGCACCTCATCTCCTCATTGCCTGGTGCTCGGGTTCAACCCTCCAGCATCTTTCCTAACAATCTCCTCACTTGGTGATATCAGCACCGTCAACATCCTGTTGCACACAGTTTGGAATTTGTCCAAAGGATGTAGCGGAAGGATGAGAAAAATATAGAGACATGTCTTAGGTGTTCGGACAGGCACATGCCACTCTAATTTCCAATCCAGAAGACAAATTCATCAAAGGCTAGAATTGCCCACGGAAACAGAATAGGGCTAGAGGAAATCCCGCTGTTTTGTGTCCAGTTTCCAAAAACACAAGTTGAAAAATGGAACTCAGGGGCACTAAAATTCATGAAACTGCAGAGTTGAAAATATCTATCGTCGAAAAATGTCTTGAGGTAAGTCACAGAAAAGGACTTGTAAGCAAGGGAGAGTGGCAGGAAACAGATTTGAAGAGGTAGAAAGGACTCCCCATTAAAGCACAAGAAAAGGGGCTGAACATCGCCAATGATGCAGTTGGCCAAAAAGGGTGTATGCATTTTTTCTGAATATATTCAAGTAAAGGCCATACACACTTTTTATCCAACCAAACAGGTGGGCACTGGAAATCAATATCACAAAATGTATCACTTCACATCAGTCAGATGGGCCATCCACATAAAGTGTAAACACCAGAAATGCAGGACAGGGCGAGGAGAAAAGGGAGCCCTGTGAGGCTGATAGTGGAAATGTAATTTGCCAACGGCCACTCTGGAGAAGTGTATTGTGTTTGCTAAAACATCTAAAAAATGAGCTACAGAGCATAGGGCACTTGCACTCATGGGCGTGTACCTTGGGAAAAACAAAAATCGACAGAAAACAGGCACCCGAACGTTTACCACCTCTCTGTTAAAAAGGGCCTCAACTTGGATATAACCTAAATGTCCCTGGAAGGATAAAATGGATAAAAGAGATGGGGTACTTATGTAGAGTGGAATATTACTCATCCAGAAATCAATGAAATAAGGCCAGTTGTAACAACTCTGGAGGAGTTACATACGATCATTCTAAGTGACATATGTCAGAAAGAAAAAGATACATATCATAAGATGTCACTTAAAGGTGGAATCAAAAATGGCTACACATGAAATAAATTACAAAACAGTAACATAGTCAAATATGTAGAAAATAGACATAAGGCTGCTAAATGGGAAAGGTGGGGAATGGTGAGGTATTATCCAGGAGGTTGAAATTAGCAAAGATACCATTCCAAGTACCAAATTGAATAACTGACAAGGCCTACACGGTACCTCAAAGAACTGCACTCAGCCCACTCAAGTCACTGGAAAATAATACATATGACTGGTAAGCATCTGAAAAAGAAGTTATTGTTGTCTCACAGTACATGAATCAAGTGGATGTACAGCAGCAAAAAACAGAGCTTTGAAAATCAGCTGTAACCAATATAAAAATAAATTTAAAACTATTTATAAAAACAGTGAGACAGACAAAAATTCTTACAACTTTTGTTGAAGGGCTACGATGTAACATGGATTGAACACATGTAGACCCACAGCAGGATGATTATATAAGGCTGGAAGCTATGCACGCTAAGAGATGTTAGAGAGGCTGGGTGAGGAAATGCAGACCTTTTAAAGTAATACTGCCTGGTACCCATTCCATGGGTCCCAAATCTGCAGGTTCAAGGGAGTCTTCTGACAGCGAAAACATGCCTGCGAAACCGAGATGAATGTACACCGTGTGCTCAGGAAAGGTGTCTAAAATGCACCTCATTTTTGATCTCCTGCTGCTGGGGTTCGCCATTCCAGCCACATTACTAACAACCTCCCCACTTGGAGAATCAGCACCTTTAACCTCCTGTTTCACACAGTTTGCAATTTGTGCAGAGGGTAAATGGAAAGAGGGGGAACCAATGAGAGATTAGCTGTAGGAGTTTTGACAGGCACATGTCACTCTAATTTCCCATTAGGAAGAAGAATTAACCAAAGGCTCAGCCTGCCTCCCCAGAACCAGAATAGGGCCGGAAGCAATCCAATGGTTTGGCGGCCAGCTCACAAAAAAAGCGAGTTGCAAAATGGAGCTCAGGAGCAGACAATTCAAAGACCTGCAAAGATATAAATGATAACCAACGTCCAAAAATATATTCAGTTAAGGCAACGAAGAGGATTTGAATGAGAGGCAGAATTGCAGGAAACAGGTTTCAAAAGGTAGATTGTACTCACATTTAAAGCATATGAAAAGCAGCAGAATTTCTAAAATGATGCAGTTGGGCAAAAGGGTGTATGCGTTTTTTTCGTGAATATCTTCAGGAAAAAAACACATGCAGAGTTTTTGGCCAACCAAGCAAGACGGAAATGCAAATCTGCACAACAAAGGAGTCTCAATTTCCACTGCTCAGAAAGGCAATCCAAAAAATGTGTACAAACCAGAAATGCAGGAGAGGCCATGGAAAACAGGGAGCCTAGTCACGCTGATGGGTGGGGTATAAATATCCAAGAGCCACTCTGAAGAAGTGTATGCTGTTTCCTAAAACTTCTAAAATACAAAGCCCCCAAGCAAAGGGGACTTCAACTCATGGGCATATGACTTGGGAAGACTAAATATCAATAAGACACAGGCACCCCAAAGTTTAGGGCTGCTCTGCATACAAGAACCTCAACTTTGGTACACCTAAAATATCCCAGGAAAAAGAGAAATGCATAAAGAACTTGTGGTAATTTTGTACAACGGAATATCACTCAGACGTGAAATCAGTGTATATAAGGCCAGTAGCAGCATAATGAGTGGATTTAGGTATGATGATTCTAAGGGAAATTAGTCACACAGAAAAAGAATCTTATCATAAGATATCACTTATAGAGGGAATGTCAATATCACAACACATGAACTGAATTAGGAAAGAGAACAGAGTCTCACATTTAGAAAAAAACTATTATGCCTGCTTCAGGGGAAAGGAGAGGTGGGGTGATGCATAAAACCAGAGTATGATATTAGCACAGGTACCATTCCATAAACCAAATACAGAATAGACAAGACCTACACCTTCCTCAGTGAATGGGACTCAACACCCCTATTCCCCGCCGAGGAATATATCTGACTAGTAAGAATCTTAAAACCTATGTATTCATATGTCTCCGTAAGGAAATCAATTGTGTCTAGACTGGCATAAACAGGTCAGTGAAAACCAGCTCAACCCCATAATAAAAATGAATTTCAAAAACAAAACCAAAAAACAGCAAAATTCTTACACAATTCCTTCAGGGGTTCTAATGAAACCTGGAATGACCCTATCTGCAAAGACAGCTGGATGAGACATAAGGCTGGACACTTGGGACTGAGAGAACTGGTGAGATTGGGAGAGAAAATGCAAACCCTTTAAAGTAGTAATGCATGCCACCATTCCATGGGTCCCAAATCTCCAGGTAGAAGGGAATATCACTACAGTTATAACATGTATGGGAAACCTAGAAAATGGACACCCTGTGATGGCGAAAGGTTTCTAAAACTCTCCTAATTTTTCCTCTCCTTGTGCTCCACTTTGGCATTCCAACTGCTTTACTATCAATCTCCCAACTTAGGAGAGTCAGCCCCTATAACCTCCTGGTTCACACAGTTTGCTATTTGTGCAGATGATGAAAGGGAAGAGGGAGAACCAATCAGAGAGTAGATGTAGGCATTTGGACGGGCACATGTCACTCTAATTTCCCGTCAGGAAGAAGAATTAACCAAAGCCTCAGCCACCCACAGGGAACCAATAAAGCCACCCCTGGAACCAGTATAGGTCCTGAAGCAAAATTGTGGATTTGCGGCCAACTCACAAAAATGGGATTTGAAAATTGGAGCTCAGGGTCCCAGCAATTCAAAAACCTGAAGAGTTATAAAGGACTACTCTCTTCCAGAAATCTGTTGAGGGAAGGCAATGAAGCGGACTTGAAAATGAGGCAGAATTGCACAAAACATATTTCAAGAGGTAAATTGGAATCGCCTTTGAAGCACAGAAAAAGCATCCCAACTTGGACGGTGATGCACTTGGCCAAAAAGGGCGTATGCCTTTTCCCCTGAATATATTCAGGAGAAAACGCATACGTCCTTTCTGGCCAATGAAGCAAGCATGCAATGCAAATCCACACTACAAAGAATTGTCACTTCCCACCGGTCGAAAGGGACATCTGTATATCTGTAAAAACCAGAAAGGCAAGAGCGAGATGACAAGGGCATGAAGCAATGTGATCCCAAGGGTCATGGAGGATTGTGATGACAAGCGCATGGAGCATTGTGATGACAAGATTATGTAGCATTTTGCTGACAAAGGCAAGGAGCATTGTGATGACAAGGTTCATGGAGCACTTTGATGACAAGCGTCATGGAGCATTGTGATTACAGGGGTCATGGAGCATTGGGATGACAAGAGCATGGATCATTGTGATGACAAGTGTCATGGAGCATTTTGATGACAAGAGTCCCGGATCATTGTGTCGTCAGGGTTCATGGAGCGTTGTGATGACAGTGGTCATGGAGCATTGTGATGACAGGGGTCAGGGAGCATTGTGATGAGAAGGTCATGGACCATTGGGCTGAAAATGTTCATGGAGTATTGTGATGAGAGGCGTCATGGAGCATTGTGATGACAAGGTACTGGAGCATTGTGATGAGAAGACCATGGAGCCTTGTGATGACATGTCTCATGGGGCATTCTAAGGAAAAGGGGCATGCAGCATTGTGATTACAGAGGTCTTGGAGCATTGTGATGACAAGGGCATGGAGCATTGGGATGAGAAGGCCATGGAGCGTTCTGATGACATGCATCATGGAGCTTTGTGAGGACAAGGGCATGGAGCATTGTGTTTTCAGGGGTCTTGGAGCACTGTGATGAAAAGGGCATGGATCATTGTGATGAAAAAGGCATGGAGCCTGGTCATGACAGGGTTCAAGGAGCATACTGACGACAAGTGTCAGGGAGCATTGTGATGAAAAGGGTATTGAGCATTGTGATGACAAAGGTCATGGAGCATTGTGATGAGAAGACGATGGATAATTGTGATGACGAGCGTCATGGGGCGTTGTGATGATAAGTGTTATGGAACATTTTGATCACAAGGATTTGGAGCATTGTGATGACAGAGGTCATGGGGCATTTTGATTTCATTGTGATGACAATAGCCTGAAGCATTATGATGATGGGCATGCTGCATTGTGATGACAGGGTTCATGGAGCATTGAGATGAAAAGGGGCATGGAGCATTGTGATTACAGGAGTCTTGGAGCATTGTGATGACAAGGGCATGGAGCATCGTGAATGAGAAGGCCATGGAGAATTCTGATGACATGCGTCATGGAGCTTTGTGATGACAAGGGCATGGAGCATTGTGATTACAGGGGTCTTGGAGCACTGTGATGACAAGGGTCATGGAGCCTTGTGATGACAAGGCCGTGGAACATTGTGATGGCAGTGGTCATGGAGCATTTTTATGACAGGGGTCATGGAGCATTGTGATGACCAGGGCATGGAACACTGTGATACATGGGTCATGGAGGATTGTAATGACAAGCGCATGGAGCATTGTGATAAGAATGGCATCGAGCATTGTGATGAAAAGCATCATGTAGCCTGTGATGACAAGGGCATGGAACAATGTGATGAGAGGTTTCATGGAGCATTGTGATGACAATGGCATGCAGCATTGTGATGCCAAGGGTCATGGAGCTTTGTGATGACAAAGGTCATGGAGCATTTTGATGACAAGAGGTGTGGTGCATTCTGTTGTGTAGGGCAGGGAGCATTGTGATAACAGGGTCATGGAGCAATTTGATGAAAAGTGTCATGGAACATTTTGATGACAGGGGTTATGGAACATTGAGATGTCAAGGGTCATGGAACATTTCCATGACAGGGTTTAAGGACCATTGTGATGACAGGGGAGTGGGTGTATTGTGATGACTAGTGAGGGAACATGTTGATATCAGTGGTGAGAGAGCATTTTTATAAGAAGTGCATGGAGCATTGTGATGACAATCTTTATGGAGCATTGTGATGACAAGGTTGTGGAGCATTGTGATGACAAGGGTCATGGAACATTGAGTTGACAAAGGCACAGAGCATTGTGATGACAAGTGTCACGGAGCATTGTGATGAAAAGTTCATGGAGCATTGTGGTGACAAAGTTCACAGAGCCTTGTGATGATGAGGGCATGGACCATTGTGATGACACAGGTCATGAAGCCTTGTGAAGACTGGAGTCACGGAGAATTGTGATGACTGGGGTCATGGAGCATTGTGATGACAAGGGCATGGAGCTTTGTGATGACAGGGGCATAGGGCATTGGTCTGACAAGTTTCATGGATAATTGTGTTGACAGTGGGCATGGCACATTGTGATGACAAGGTCATGGAGCATTGTGAAGACAAGGTCATGGAGTATTGTGAAGACAGGTGTCAGGGAGCATTGTGATGACATATTTCATGGTCCATTGTGATGACAATGGCATGGAGCATTGTGATGCCAAGTGTTATGGAGGATTGTGATGACAAAGGTAATGGAGCATTGTGATGACAAGGGCTTGGATCATTGTGATGACAACGGGCAGTGAGAATTTTGATGAAAAGGTCGTGAAGCATTGTGATAACAAAGGCATGGAGCATGCTATGACAGGGGTCATGGGGCATTGCGATGACAAGTGCATGGAGAATTGTGATGACAAGAGCATGTAACATAGTGATGAGAACTGTCATGGAGCACTGTGATGACAAGGACGTGGAGAATTGTGATGACAAGGGACATGGTGCATTGTCATAACCAGGGCATGGAGCATTGTGATGGCAAGACCGTGGAGCACTGTGATGAGAAGACCATGGATAATTGTGATGACGAGCATCATGGAACACTGTAATGACAAGGGGCATGGAGCATTGTGATGACAGGTGTCATGGAGCATTGTGACGACAGGGGTCATGGATCATTGTGATGACAAGTGTCACGGAGCATTCTGATGACAAGCTTGTGGAGTATTGTGATGACAATGGCATGGAGCATTGTGATGAAAAGGGCATGGATCACTGTGATGAAAAAGGCATGGAGACTTGTCATGACAGGGTTCAATGAGCATACTGACGACAGGTGTCAGGGAGCATTGTGATGACAAGTGTATTGAGAATTGTGATGACAAGGGTCATGGAGCATTGTGATGAGAAGTCCATGGATAATTGTGATGACCAGCATCATGGGGCGTTGTGATGACAAGTATTACGGAACATTGTGATCACAAGGGTTTGGAGCATTGTGATGACAGAGGTCATGGATCATTTTGATTTCATTGTGATGACAATAGCATGAAGCATTATGATGATGGGCATGGTGCATTATGATGACAGGGTTCATGGATCATTGAGATGAAAAGGGGCATGGAGCATTGTGATTACAGGGGTCTTGGAGCATTGTGATGAGAAGGGTCATGGAGCCTTGTAATGACAAGGCCATGGAACATCGTGATGGCAGGGGTAATGGAGCATTGTTATCACAGGTGTAATGGAGCATTGTGATGGCAAGGGCATGGAGCATTGTGATGAGAAGGCCATGGAGCATTCTGATGACATGTGTCAGGTAGCATTGTGATGACAATGGCATGGAGCAATGTGATGAGAGCGTTCATGGAGCATTGTGATGACCATGACATGGAGCATTGTGATGCAAAGGGTCATGGATCTTTGTGATGACAAAGGTCATGGAGCATTTTGATGACAAGGGCGTGGTGCATTGTGATGAGAAGGGCAGGGAGCATTGTGATGACAGGGTCATGGAACAATTTGATGAAAAGGGTCATGCAACATTTTGATGACAGGGGTTATGGAACATTGTGATGTCAGGGGTCATTGAGCATTTTGATGAAATGGTTCATGGAGCATTTTGATGACAGGGGTTATGGAACATTGTGATGTCAGGGGTCATCGAACATTGTGATGATAAGTGCATGTAGAATTGTGATGACAGGAGTCATGGAACATTGTGATGACAGGGGTGAGGGAGTATTGTGATGAATAGTGATGTAACATTGTGATATCAGTGGTGAGAGAGCATTTTGATGAGAAGTGCATGGAGCATTGTGATGACAAGGTTTATGGAGCATTGTGATGACAAGATTGTGGAGCACTGTGATGACAAGCGCATGGCGCATTGTGATGACATGGGTCATGGAGCATTGTGCTGACAAGCGCATGGAGCATTGTGATGACAAGGGTCATGGAGCATTGTGCTGAGAAAGGCATAGAGCATTGTGATGACAAGGGTCAAAGAGCATTGTGATGAAAAGTTCATGGAGCATTGTGGTTAAAAAGTCACAGAGACTGTAGATGAGGAGGGCATGGACCATTGTGATGACAAAGGTCATGAAGCATTGTGATGACTGGAGTCACGGAGAATTGTGATGACAGGGGTCGTGGAGCATTGTGATAAGAAGGGCATGGAACATTGTGATGACAAGGGCATGGAGCATTGGTCTAATAAGTTTCATGGATTATTGCGATGACAGTTGGAATGGTGCATTGTGATGACAAGGGCATGGAGCATTGTGTTGCCAAGTGTCATGGAGGATTCTGATGACAAAGGTAATGGAGCATTGTGATGACAATGGCTTGGAGCATTGTGATGACAAGGGTCAGGGAGCATTCTGATGACAAGCTTGTGGAGTAATTTGATGACATTGGCATGGAGCATTGTGATGAAAACGGCATGGGGCATTGTGATGAAAAAGGCATGGAGCCTTTTCGTGACAGGGTTCAAGGAGCATTCTGACGACAAGTGTCAGGGAGCATTGTGATGACAAGTGTATTGAAAATTATGATGACAAAGGTCATGGAGCATTGTGATGAAAAAGGCATGGAGTATTGTGATGAAAGGCATCATGGAGCGTTGTGATGACAAGTGTTATGGAACATTGTGATCACAAGGGTTTGGAGCATTGTGAGGACAGAGGTCTTGGATCATTTTGATTTCAAGGAACATGGAGCATTGTGATGACAAGGGCAGGAAGCAATGTGATCCCAAGGTTCATGGAGTATTGTGATGACAAGCGCATAGAGCATCGTAATGACAGGGTCATGTAGCATTTTGCTGACAAAGGCATGGAGCATTGAGATGACAGGTGTCCAGGAGCACTGTGATGGCAAGGGTCAAGGAGCATTGTGTTTACAGGGGTCAAGGAGCATTGGGATGACAAGGGCATGCATCATTGTGATGCCAAGTGTCATGGAGCATTGGGCTGAAAATGTTCATGGAGTTTTGTGATGACAGGGGTCATGGAGCATTGTGATGACTAGGGAATGGAGCATTGTGATGACAAGAGTACCGGATCATTGTGTTGTCAGGTGTCATGGAGCGTTGTGATGACAGTGGTCATGGAGCATTGTGATGATATTGGTCAAGGAGCATTGTAATGAGAAGGTCATGGAGCATTGGGCTGAAAACGTTCATGGAGTATTGTGATGACAGGCGTCATGGAGCATTGTGATGATAAGGGAATGGAGCATTTTGATGACAACGTCCTGGAGCATTGTGATGAGAAGACCATGGAGCCTTGGGATGACAAGTCTCATGGAGCATTCTGATGAAAAGGGGCATGGAGCATTGTGATTACAGGGGTCTAGGACCATTGTGATGACAAGGGCATGGAGCATTGTGATGAAAAGTGCATGGATCATTGTGATGAAAAAGGCATGGAGCCTTGTCATGAAAGGGTTCAAGGTGCATACCGATGGCAAGAGTAAGGGAGCATTGTGATGACATGTGTATTGAGCATTGTGATGACAAATGTCATGGGGCATTGTGATGAGAAGTCCATGGATAATTGTGATGACCAGCATCATGGGGCATTGTGATGACAAGTGTTATGGAACATTGTGATCACAAGGGTTTGGAGCATTGTGATGACAGAGGTCATGGAGCATTTTGATTTCATTGTGATGACAATAGCATGAAGCATTATGATGATGGGCATGGTGCATTGTGATGACAGTGTTCATGGAGCATTTTGATGAAAAGGGTCATGGAGCATTTGTCTGACAAGTTTCATGGATTATTGTGATGACAGTGGGCATGGCACATTGTGATGACAAGGGCATGAAGCATTGTGATGACAAGGTCATGGAGTATTGTGAAGACAGGTGTCAGGGAGCATTGTGATGACATATGTCATGTTCCATTGTGATGACAATAACACGGAGCATTGTGATGCCAAGTGTCATGGAGGATTGTTGTGACAAACGTAAAGGAGCATTTTGATGACAAGGGCATGGAGCATTGAGATGACAAGGTCCACTGATAATTTTAATGTCCAGGTCGTGAAACATTGTGATGACAAGCGCATGGAGCTTCCTATGACAGGGGTCATGGAGCATTGCGATGACAAGTGCATGGAGTATTGTGATGACAAGAGCATATAACATTGTGATGAGAAGTGCCATGGAGCATTGTGATGACAAGGAAGTGGAGAATTGTGAGGACGAGGGACATTGAGCTTTGAGATGACCAGGGCATGGAGAATTGTGATGGCAAAACCGTGGAGCATTGTGATGAGAAGACCTTGCGTAATTGTGATGACGAGCATCATGAAGCACTGTAATGACAAGGGGCATGAAGCATTGTGATGACAGGTGTCAGGGAGCATTGTGATGACAGGGGTCATGGAGCATTGTGATGACAAGGGCACGGAGCATTGTGATGACAAGGGCCATTGAGAATTTTGATGACAAGGTCATGAAGCATTGTGATGACAAACACTTGGAGCTTGCTATGACAGGGGGCATGGAACATTGCAATGACAAGTGCATGGAGAATTGTGATGAGAAGAACATGTAACATTGTGATGAGAAGTGTCATGTAGCATTGTGATGACAAGGACGTGGATAATTGTGATGACAAGGGACATGGAGCATTGTGATGAGCAGGGCATAGAGCATTGTGATGACAGGTGTCATGGAGCATTATTATGACAAGGGCCATAGTGCATTCTGACATAAGATATCACTTATGAAGGGAATGTAAACATGGCTACATATGAACTGAATTAGGAAAGAGAACAGTGTCTCAGATATAGAAAACACACTTATGCTTGCTTAAGGGGAAAGGAGAGGTGGGGAGACACACAAAACCAGAGTTTGATATTAGCACAGGTAACATTCCATAATCCAAATACAGAAGAGACAAGCCCTACTCCTTCCTCAGTGAACGGGACTCAACACCCTAATTCCCAGCAGAGAAATATATCTGACTAGTAAGAATCTTAAAACCTATGTATTGATATGTCTCCGTAAAGGAACCAAGTGTGTCTAGCACGACATAAACACGGCAGTGAGAAGCAGCTCAAACCCACTATAAAAATGAATTTCAAAACAAAACAAAAAACAGTTTAATTCTTACACAATACCTTCAGGGGTTCTGATGAAACTTGGAATGACCCTGTCTACAACGACAGCTGGATGTGGCATAAGGCTGGTCACTTGGGACTGAGACGATTGGTGAGATTGGGTGAGAAAAGGCAGACCCTCTAAAGCAATAATTCCTGCCCATCATTCCATGGTTCCCAACTCTCCAGGTAGAAGGGAATATCACTACAGTTATAACATGTATGGGAAAACTAGAGAATGGACACCCTCTGATGGAGAAAGGTTTCTAAAACTCTACTAATTTTTTTTCTCTCCTTGTGCTCCAACTTGACATTCCTACTGCTTTAATATCAATCTCCCAACTTGGAGAGTCAACCCCTATAACCTCCTGTTTCGCACAGTTGGCACATTGTTCAGAGGATATAAGGGAAGAGGGAGAACCAATGAGAGAGTAGCTGTAGGCATTTGGACGGCCACATGTCACTCTAATTTCCCGTCACGAAGAAGAATTAACCAAACTCTCAGCCTGCCCCCCACCCCCCGGAACCTGTACAGGTCCTGAAGCAAAACTATGGATTTGCGGTCAGCTCACAAAAACGCGAGTTGAGAACTGGAGCACAGTGGCACAGCATTTCACTAACTTGCAGAGTTATACAGGACTACTCTCTTCCAAAAATCTGTTGAGGGAAAGCCACGAGGCAGACTTTAAAATGATGCAGAATTGCACGAAACAGATTTCAAGAAGTATATTGGAATTGCCTTTAAACACAGGAAAAGCATCACAACTTCGACAATTATGGAATTGTCCATAAAGGGTGTATGCGTTTTCACCTGAGTATATTCAGGAGAAAACGCATATGCCGATTTTGACCAACCAAGCAACTGCACAATGCAAATCTGCACTACAAATAAGTATCACTTCCCACCGGTCAAAAGGGTCATCTGCAAAATGTGTAAAAACCAGAAAGGCAAGACAGGCTCTGGAGAACAGTAAGCCTTGTTATGCTCATGGGTGGGATGTAAATTGCCAACAGCCACCCTGGAGGAGTGCATTGTGTTCTCTAAAAGAAGTAAACAACAGAGCTTCACAACCTAAGTCACTTCCAGTCATGGGAATATACCTTGGGAAAACTGAATATCAATAAGACACAGCCACCCCAAAATTTAGGGCAGCACTGCTTACAAGAACCTCGAATCCGGGACACCTTAAATATCCAAGGAAAGACAAAAATGGTAAAGAAATTGTGGTACTTACCTATGATGGAATATCCCTCAGCCATGAAATCAATGTCATAAGGCCAGTAGAAGCAAAATGAGTGGATTCAGGTTCGATGATTCTAACTGAAATAAGTCACACAGGAAAAGAAACTTATCATAAGATATCACTTATGAAGATCCTGTAAACATGGCTACACATGAACTGAGTTAGGAAAGAGAACAGAGTCTCACATTTAGAAAACACACTTATGCCTGCTTAAGGGTGAAGGAGAGGTGGGGGGGATGCATAAAACCAGAGTTTTATATAAGCACAGATACCGTCCCAAAAACCAACTATGGAATACACAAAACCTACACCTTCCTCAGTGAAAGGGACTCAAAACCCCATATTTCCCGCAGAGGAATACATCTGACTAGTAAGAATCTTAAAACCTATGTATTGATATGTCTCCGTAAGGGAATCAAGTGTGTCTAGACTGGCATAAACATGGCAGCGAGAATCAGCTCAAACCCACTATAAAAAGGAATTTCAAAAACAAAACAAAAAAACTGGGAAATTCTTTACAATTCCTTCAGGGTCGCTGATGAAACCCTGAATGACCGTATCTACAATGACAGCTGGATATGGCATAAGGTTGGACACGTGGGACTGAGAGGATTGGTGAGATTGGGTGAGCAAATGCAGACCCTTTAAAGCAATAATGCATGGCAACCATTCCATGGGTCCCAACTCTGCAGGTTGAAGAGAATATTACTACAGCAATAACATATACAGGAAATCTAGAGAATGGACACACTGTGAATACGAAAGGTTTCTAAAACTCAACGAATAGTCCCTCTCCTGGTGCTCCGGTTTGACTTTCCAACTGCTTTACTATCAATCTCCCAACTTGGAGAGACAGCCCCTTTAACATCCTGGTTCACACACGTTGCCAAATTGGCAGAGGATGAAAGGCATGAGGGAGAACCAATGAGAGAGTAGCTGTTAGGCATTTGGACGGGCACATGTCAATGTAATTTCCTGGCAGGAAGAAGAATTAACCAAAGTCTCAGCCACCCA
This sequence comes from Hyperoodon ampullatus, assembly GCF_949752795.1. NCBI lineage: Eukaryota > Metazoa > Chordata > Mammalia > Artiodactyla > Ziphiidae > Hyperoodon > Hyperoodon ampullatus. The sequence goes on from NW_027640875.1 coordinate 1,074,310, forward strand.
CCGGGAACCAGTATAGGTCCTGCACCAAAATTTTGGACTTGCGGTCAGTTCACAAAAAACGAGTTGAAAAATGGAGCTCAGGGGCACAGCAATTCACAAACTGACAGAATAATAAAGGAAAACTATCGTCTAAAAATCTGTTGAGGGAAGGCAACGAGGTGGGCTTGAAATCGAGGCAGAATAGCAGGAAACAGATTTCAAGAGGTACATTGGAATCGCCTTTAAAGCACACGAAGAGGGGCACAACTTCGACAATGATGCACTTGGCCAAAAAGGGTGTATTCGTTTTCTCCTGAAGATATTCAGGAGAAAACGCATACGCCTATTTTGGCCAAGCAAGCAAGAACGCAATGCAAATTGGCACTACAAAGAAGTATCACTTCCCACCGGTCAAAAGGGACATCCACAAAATATGTAAAAACCAGAAAGGCAAGAGAGGCCCTGGAGAACAGGGAGCCTTGTTATGCTGATGGGCGGGATGTAAATTGCCAACTGCCTCCCTGGAGGAGTGTATTGTGTTCCCTAAAACAAGTAAAGAACAGAGCTACAGAGCCAAGGGCACTTCCAGTCTAGGGAATATACCTTGGGAAAACTGAAAAACAATAATACAGAGCCACCCCAAAATTTAGGGCGGCACTGCCTACAAGAACCTCAACTTGGGTACACCTTAAATATCCCAGGAAATATAAAAATGGTTCAAAAATTTGTGGTACATACGTACGATGGAATATCCCTCAGCCATGAAATCAATGTCATAAGACCAGTAGCAGAAAAATGAGTGGATTCAGGTACGATGATTCTAAGTGAACAAAGTCACACAGAAACAGAAACTTATCATAAGATATCACTTATGATGATCATGTCAACATGGCTACACCTGAACTTAGATAGGAAAGAGAACAGAGTCTCACATTTAGAAAACACTCTTATTCCTTCTTAAGGGGGAATGAGAGGTGGGGTGATGCATAAAACCAGAGTTTGATATAAGCACAGGTACTGTTCCAAAAACCAACTATGGAATACAGAAGACATACACCTTCCTCAGTGAAAGGGACTCAAATCCCCATATTTCCCGCAGAGGAATATATGTGACTAGTAGAATCTTAAAACCTATGTATTGATATGGCACCATAAGGGAATCAAGTGTTTCTAGACTGGCATAAACATGGCAGCGAGAATCAGCCTAAACTCACTATAAAAAGGAATTTAAAAAACAAAACAAAAAAAACATGGAAATTCTTTACAATTCCTTCAGGGTCTCTGATGAACGCTGGAATGACCCTATCTACAATGACAGCTGGATATGGCATAAGGCTGGACACTTGGGAATGAGAGAATTGGTGACATTGGGTGAGCAAATGCAGACCTTGTAAACCAATAATGCATGGCACCCATTCCATGGGTCCCAACTCTGAGGGTTGAAGGATATATTAATACAGCTATAACATATACAGGAAACCTAGAGAATGGACACACTGTGAATACAAAAGGTTTCTAAAACTCAACGAATAGTCCCTCTCCTGGTGTTCCGGTTTGACTTTCCAACTGCTTTACTATCAATCTCCCAACTTGGAGACACACCACTTTTAACCTCCTGGTACACACACGTTGCCAATTTGGCAGAGGATGAAAGGAAAGGGGGAGAACCAATGACAGAGTAGCTGTTAGGCATTTAGACGGGCACATGTCACTCTAATTTCACGGGAGGAAGAAGAATTAACCAAAGTCTCAGCCACCCACGGGGAACAAGTAGAGGTCCTGAACCAAAATTTTGGACTTGCGGTCAGCTCACAAAAAATGAGTTGAAAAATGGGGCTCAGGGCACAGCAATTCACAAACTGGAAGAGTAATAAAGGACAACTATCATCCAAAAATCTGTTGAGGGAAGGCATCGAGGCGGAGTTGAAATCGAGGCAGAATAGCAGGAAACAGATTTCAAGAGGTATGTTGGAATCGCCTTTAAAGCACAAGAAGTGGGGCACAACTTCGACAATGATGCACTTGGCGAAAAAGGGCGTTTGCATTTTCTGCTGAATATTTTCAGGAGAAAATGCATACAACCTTTTTGGCCATGCAAGCAAGCAGGCAATGCAAATCTGCACTACAAAGAAGTATCACTTCCCACCGGTAAAAAGGGACATCCGCAAAATGTGTAAAAACCAGAAAGGCAAGACAGGCCCTGGAGAACAGGGAGCATTGTTATGCTGATGGGCAGGATGTAAATTGCCAACTGCCTCTCTGGTGGAGTGAATTGTGTTCCCTAAAACAAGTAAACAACAGAGCTACAGAGCCAAGGGCACTTCCAGTCTAGGGAATATACCTTTGGAAAACTGAAAATCAATAAGACAGAGCCACCCCAACGTTTAGGGCTGCACTGCTTACAAGAACCTCAACATGGGTACACCTTAAATATCCCAGGAAATATAAAAATGGTTCAAAAAATTGTGGTACTTACGTACGATGGAATATCCCTCAGCCATGAAATCAATGTCATAAGACCAGTAGCAGCAAAATGAGTGGAATGAGGTTCGATGATTCTAAGTGAAATAAGTCACACAGAAAAAGCAACTTATCATAAGATATCACTTATGAAGATCCTGTAAACATGGCTACACTTGAACTGAGCTAGGAAAGAGAACAGAGTCTCACATTTGGAAAACACTCTTATGCCTGCTTAAGGGGGAAGGAGAGTTGGGGTGATGCATAAAACCAGAGTTTCATATAAGCACACCTACCGTTCCGAAAACCAACTATGGAATAGACAAGACCTACACATTCCTCAGTGAAAGGGACTGAAAAGCCCATATTTCCCGCAGAAGAATATATCTGACAAGTAAGAATCTTAAAACCTATGTATTGATATGTCTCTGTAAGGGAAACAAGTGTGTCTAGACTGGCATAAACATGGCAGCGAGAATCAGCTGAAACCCACTATCAAAAGGAATTTCACAAACAAAACAAAAAAACAGGGAAATTGTTTACAATTCCTTCAGGGTCTCTGATGAAACCTGGAATGACCCTATCTACAACGACAGCTGGATGTGGCATAAGGCTGGACACTTGGGACTGAGAGTATTGGTGAGATTGGGTGAGCAAATGCAGACCTTGTAAACCAATAATACATGGCACCCATTCCATGGGTCCCAACTCTGCGGGTTGAAGGGAATATTAATACAGCTATAACATGTACAGGAAACCTAGAGAATGGACACACTGTGAATACAAAAGGTTTCTAAAACTCAACGAATAGTCCCTCTCCTGGTGTTCCGGTTTGACTTTCCAACTGCTTTACTATCAATCTCCCAACTTGGAGAGACACCACTTTTAACCTCCTGGTACACACACGTTGCCAATTTGGCAGAGGATGAAAGGAAAGGGGGAGAACCAATGACAGAGTAGCTGTTAGGCATTTAGACGGGCACATGTCACTCTAATTTCAAGGGAGGAAGAAGAACTAACCAAAGTCTCAGCCTCCCACGGGTAAAAAGTAGAGGTCCTGAACCAAAATTTTGTACTTGCGGTCAGCTAACAAAAAATGAGTTGAAAAATGGGGCTCAGGGCACAGCAATTCACAAACTGGAAGAGTAATAAAGGACAACTATCATCCAAAAATCTGTTGAGGGAAGGCAACGAGGCGGAGTTGAAATCGAGTCAGAATAGCAGGAAACAGATTTCAAGAGGTACGTTGGAATCGCCTTTAAAGCACAGGAAGAGGGGCACAACTTCGACAATGATGCACTTGGCCAAAAAGGGCGTATGCGTTTTCTCCTGAATATATTCAGGAGAAAACGCATATGCCCTTTTCGGACAAGCAAGCAAGCGGGCAATGCAAATCTGCACTACAAAGAAGTATCACTTCCCACCTGTCAAAAGGGACATCCACAAAATGTGTAAAAACCAGAAAGGCAAGACAGGCCCTGGAGAACAGGGAGCCTTGTTATGCTGATGGGCGGGATGTAATTTGCCAACTGCCTCTCTGGAAGAGTGCATTGTGTTCCCTAAAACAAGTAAAGAACAGAGCTACAGAGCCAAGGGCACTTCCAGTCTAGGGAATATACCTTGGGAAAACTGAAAATCAATAAGACAGAGCCACCCCAAAATTCAGGGCTGCACTGCTTACAAGGACCTCAACTTGGGTACACCTTAAATATTCCAGGAAATATAAAAATGGTTCAAAAAATTGTGGTAATTACGTACGATGGAATATCCCTCAGCCATGAAATGAACGTCATAAGACCAGTAGCAGCAAAATGGGTGGATTCAGGTACGATGATTCTAAGTGAAATAAGTCACACAGAAAAAGAAACTTATCATAAGATATCACTTATGAAGATCCTGTAAACATGGCTACACTTGAACTGAGTTAGGAAAGAGAACAGTGTCTCACATTTAGAAAACACTCTTATGCCTGCTTAAGGCGGAAGGAGAGGTGGGGTGTTGCATAAAACCAGAGTTTGATATAAGCACTGGTACCGTTCCAAAAACTAACTATGGAATAGACAAGACCTACACCTTCCTCAAGGAAAGGGACTCAAAACCCCATATTTCCCGCAGAGGAATATATCTGACTAGTAAGAATCTTAAAACCTATGTATTGATATGTCTCCGTAAGGGAATCAAGTGTGTCTAGACTGGCATAAACATGGCAGCGAGAATCAGCTCAAACCCACTATAAAAAGGAATTTCAAAAACAAAACAAAAAAACTGGGATATTCTTTACAATTCCTTCAGGGTCTCTGATGAAAGCTGGAATGACCCTATCTACAACGACAGCTGGATGTGGCATAAGGAGGGACACTAGGGACTGAGACGATTGGTGAGATTGGGTGAGCAAATGCAGACCCTTAAAGCAATAATGCATGGCACCCATTCCATGGGTCCGAACTCTCCAGGTTGAAGGGAATATTACTACAGCTATAACATGTGCGGGAAACCTAGAGAACGACACACTGTGAATACGAAAGGTTTCTAAAACTCAACGAATAGTCCCTCTCCTGGTGCTCCGGTTTGACTTTCCGTCTGCTTTACTATCAACCTCCCAACTTGGAGAGACAGCCCCTTTAACCTCTTGGTTCGCACAGGTTGCCAATTTGGCAGAGGATGAAAGGGAAGAGGGAGAACCAATGAGAGAGTAGCTGTTAGGCATTTGGACGGCACATGTCACTGTAATTTCCAGGCAGGAAGAAGAATTAACCAAATTCTCAGCCACCCACCGGGAACCAGTATAGGTCCTGAACCAAAATTTTGGACTTGCGGTCAGCTCACCAAAAACGAGTTGAAAAATGGAGCTCAGGGGCACAGCAATTCACAAACTGGCCGAGTAATAAAGGACAACTATCGTCCAAAAATCTGTTGAGGGAAGGCAACGAGGCGGACTTGAAAGCGAGGCAGAATAGCAGGAAACAGATTTCAAGAGGTACGTTGGAATCGCCTTTAAAGCACAGGAAGAGGGTCACAACTTCGACAATGATGCACTTGGCCAAAAAGGGCGTATGCGTTTTCTCCTGAATATATTCAGGAGAAAACGCATACGCCCTTTTTGGCCAAGCAAGCAAGCGGGCAATGCAAATCTGCACTACAAAGAAGTATCACTTCCCACCGGTCAAAAGGGACATCCACAAAATGTGTAAGAACAAGAAAGGCAAGACAGGCCCTGGAGAACAGGGAGCCTTGTTATGCTGATGGGCGGGATGTAAATTGCCAACTGCCTCTCTGGAGGAGTGCATTCTGTTCCCTAAAACAAGTAAAGAACAGAGCTACAGAGCCAAGGGCACTACCAGTCTAGGGAATATACCTTGGGAAAACTGAAAATCAATAAGACAGAGCCACCCCAAAATGTAGGGCTGCACTGCATACAAGGACCTCAACTTGGACACACCTTAAGTATCCCAGAAAATATAAACATGGTTCAAAAAATTGTGGTACTTACGTACGATGGAATATCCCTCAGCCATGAAATCAATGTCATAAGACTAGTAGCAACAAAATGGGTGGATTCAGGTACGATGATTCTAAGTGAAATAAGTCACACAGAAAAAGAAACTTATCATAAGATATCACTTATGAAGATCCTGTAAACATGGCTACACTTGAACTGAGTTAGGAAAGAGAACAGTGTCTCACATTTAGAAAACACTCTTATACCTGCTTAAGGGGGAAGGAGAGGTGGGGTGATGCATAAAACCAGAGTTTGATATAAGCACAGGTACCGTTCCAAAAACCAACTATGGAGTAGACAAGACCTACACCGTCCTCAGTGAAAGGGACTCAAAACCCCATATTTCCCGCAGAGGAAAGTATCTGACTAGTAAGAATCTTAAAACCTATGTATTGATATGTCTCCGTAAGGGAATCAAATGTGTCTAGACTGGCATAAACATGGCAGCGAGAATCAGCTCAAACCCACTATAAAAAGGAATTTCAAAAACAAAACAAAAAAACTGGGAAATTCTTTACAATTCCTTCAGGGTCTCTGATGAAAGCTGGGATGACCCTATCTACAACGACAGCTGGATGTGGCATAAGGAGGGACACTAGGGACTGAGATGATTGGTGAGATTGGGTGAGCAAATGCAGACCCTTTAAAGCAATAATGCATGGCACCCATTCCATGGGTCCTAACTCTCCAGGTTGAAGGGAATATTACTACAGCTATAACATGTACGGGAAACCTAGGGAACGGACACACTGTGAATACGAAAGGTTTCTAAAACTCAACGCATAGTCCCTCTCCTGGTGCTCCGGTTTGACTTTCCGTCTGCTTTACTATCAACCTCCCAACTTGGAGAGACAGCCCCTTTAACCTCTTGGTTCGCACAGGTTGCCAATTTGGCAGAGGATGAAAGGGAAGAGGGAGAACCAATGAGAGAGTAGCTGTTAGGCATTTGGACGGGCACATATCACTGTAATTTCCCGGCAGGAAGAAGAATTAACCAAATTCTCAGCCACCCACCGGGAACCAGTATAGGTCCTGAACCAAAATTTTGGACTTGCGGTCAGCTCACCAAAAACGAGTTGAAAAATGGAGCTCAGGGGCACAGCAATTCACAAACTGGCCGAGTAATAAAGGAAAACTATCGTCCAAAAATCTGTTGAGGGAAGGCAACGAGGCGGACTTGAAAGCGAGGCAGAATAGCAGGAAACAGATTTCAAGAGGTACGTTGGAATCACCTTTAAAGCACAGGAAGAGGGGCACAACTTCGACAATGATGCACTTGGCCAAAAAGGGCGTATGCGTTTTCTCCTGAATATATTCAGGAGAAAACGCATACGCCCTTTTTGGCCAAGCAAGCAAGCGGGCAATGCAAATCTGCACTACAAAGAAGTATCACTTCCCACCGGTCAAAAGGGACATCCACAAAATGTGTAAGAACAAGAAAGGCAAGACAGGCCCTGGAGAACAGGGAGCCTTGTTATGCTGATGGGCGGGATGTAAATTGCCAACTGCCTCTCTGGAGGAGTGCATTCTGTTCCCTAAAACAAGTAAAGAACAGAGCTACAGAGCCAAGGGCACTACCAGTCTAGGGAATATACCTTGGGAAAACTGAAAATCAATAAGACAGAGCCACCCCAAAATTTAGGGCTGCACTGCATACAAGGACCTCAACTTGGATACACCTTAAGTATCCCAGAAAATATAAACATGGTTCAAAAAATAGTGGTACTTATGTACGATGGAATCTCCCTCAGCCATGAAATCAATGTCATAAGACCAGTAGCAGCAAAATGGGTGGATTCAGGTACGATGATTCTAAGTGAAATAAGTCACACAGAAAAAGAAACTTATCATAAGATATCACTTATGAAGATCCTGTAAACATGGCTACACTTGAACTGAGTTAGGAAAGAGAACAGTGTCTCACATTTAGAAAACACTCTTACACCTGATTAAGGGGGAAGGAGAGGTGGGGTGATGCATAAAACCAGAGTTTGATATAAGCACAGGTACCGTTCCAAAAACCAACTATGGAATAGACAAGACCTACACCGTCCTCAGTGAAAGGGACTCAAAACCCCATATTTCCCGCAGAGGAAAATATCTGACTAGTAAGAATCTTAAAACCTATGTATTGATATGTCTCCATAAGGGAATCAAGTGTGTCTAGACTGGCATAAACATGGCAGCGAGAATCAGCTCAAACCCACTATAAAAAGGAATTTCAAAAACAAAACAAAAAAACTGGGAAATTCTTTACAATTCCTTCAGGGTCTCTGATGAAAGCTGGAATGACCCTATCTACAACGGCAGCTGGATGTGGCATAAGGAGGGACACTTGGGACTGAGATGCTTGGTGAGATTGGGTGAGCAAATGCAGACCCTTTAAAGCAATAATGCATGGCACCCATTCCATGGGTCCGAACTCTCCAGGTTGAAGGGAATATTACTACAGCTATAACATGTGCGGGAAACCTAGAGAACGGACACACTGTGAATACGAAAGGTTTCTAAAACTCAACGAATAGTCCCTCTCCTGGTGCTCCGGTTTGACTTTCCGTCTGCTTTACTATCAACCTCCCAACTTGGAGAGACAGCCCCTTTAACCTCTTGGTTCGCACACGTTGCCAATTTGGCAGAGGATGAAAGGGAAGAGGGAGAACCAATGAGAGAGTAGCTGTTAGGCATTTGGACGGGCACATATCACTGATATTTCCCGGCAGGAAGAAGAATTAACCAAAATCTCAGCCACCCACCAGGAACAAGTATAGGTCCTCAACCAAAATTTTGGACTTGCGGTCAGCTCACCAAAAACGAGTTGAAAAATGGAGCTCAGGGGCACAGCAATTCACAAACTGGCCGAGTAAAAAGGACAACTATCGTCCAAAAATCAGTTGAGGGAAGGCAACGAGGCGGACTTGAAAGCGAGGCAGAATAGCAGGAAACAGATTTCAAGAGGTACGTTGGAATCACCTTTAAAGCACAGGAAGAGGGGCACAACTTCGACAATGATGCACTTGGCCAAAAAGGGCGTATGCGTTTTCTCCTGAATATATTCAGGAGAAAACGCATACGCCCTTTTTGGCCAAGCAAGCAAGCGGGCAATGCAAATCTGCACTACAAAGAAGTATCACTTCCCACCGGTCAAAAGGGACATCCACAAAATGTGTAAGAACAAGAAAGGCAAGACAGGCCCTGGAGAACAGGGAGCCTTGTTATGCTGATGGGCGGGATGTAAATTGCCAACTGCCTCTCTGGAGGAGTGCATTCTGTTCCCTAAAACAAGTAAAGAACAGAGCTACAGAGCCAAGGGCACTACCAGTCTAGGGAATATACCTTGGGAAAACTGAAAATCAATAAGACAGAGCCACCCCAAAATTTAGGGCTGCACTGCATACAAGGACCTCAACTTGGATACACCTTAAGTATCCCAGAAAATATAAACATGGTTCAAAAAATAGTGGTACTTATGTACGATGGAATCTCCCTCAGCCATGAAATCAATGTCATAAGACCAGTAGCAGCAAAATGGGTGGATTCAGGTACGATGATTCTAAGTGAAATAAGTCACACAGAAAAAGAAACTTATCATAAGATATCACTTATGAAGATCCTGTAAACATGGCTACACTTGAACTGAGTTAGGAAAGAGAACAGTGTCTCACATTTAGAAAACACTCTTACACCTGATTAAGGGGGAAGGAGAGGTGGGGTGATGCATAAAACCAGAGTTTGATATAAGCACAGGTACCGTTCCAAAAACCAACTATGGAATAGACAAGACCTACACCGTCCTCAGTGAAAGGGACTCAAAACCCCATATTTCCCGCAGAGGAAAATATCTGACTAGTAAGAATCTTAAAACCTATGTATTGATATGTCTCCATAAGGGAATCAAGTGTGTCTAGACTGGCATAAACATGGCAGCGAGAATCAGCTCAAACCCACTATAAAAAGGAATTTCAAAAACAAAACAAAAAAACTGGGAAATTCTTTACAATTCCTTCAGGGTCTCTGATGAAAGCTGGAATGACCCTATCTACAACGGCAGCTGGATGTGGCATAAGGAGGGACACTTGGGACTGAGATGCTTGGTGAGATTGGGTGAGCAAATGCAGACCCTTTAAAGCAATAATGCATGGCACCCATTCCATGGGTCCGAACTCTCCAGGTTGAAGGGAATATTACTACAGCTATAACATGTGCGGGAAACCTAGAGAACGGACACACTGTGAATACGAAAGGTTTCTAAAACTCAACGAATAGTCCCTCTCCTGGTGCTCCGGTTTGACTTTCCGTCTGCTTTACTATCAACCTCCCAACTTGGAGAGACAGCCCCTTTAACCTCTTGGTTCGCACACGTTGCCAATTTGGCAGAGGATGAAAGGGAAGAGGGAGAACCAATGAGAGAGTAGCTGTTAGGCATTTGGACGGGCACATATCACTGATATTTCCCGGCAGGAAGAAGAATTAACCAAAATCTCAGCCACCCACCAGGAACAAGTATAGGTCCTCAACCAAAATTTTGGACTTGCGGTCAGCTCACCAAAAACGAGTTGAAAAATGGAGCTCAGGGGCACAGCAATTCACAAACTGGCCGAGTAAAAAGGACAACTATCGTCCAAAAATCAGTTGAGGGAAGGCAACGAGGCGGACTTGAAAGCGAGGCAGAATAGCGGGAAACAGATTTCAAGAGGTACGTTGGAATCGCCTTTAAAGCACAGGAAGAGGGGCACAACTTCGACAATGATGCACTTGGCCAAAAAGGGCGTATGCGTTTTCTCCTGAATATATTCAGGAGAAAACGCATACGCCCTTTTTGGCCAAGCAAGCAAGCGGGCAATGCAAATCTGCACTACAAAGAAGTATCACTTCCCACCGGTCAAAAGGGACATCCACAAAATGTGTAAGAACAAGAAAGGCAAGACAGGCCCTGGAGAACAGGGAGCCTTGTTATGCTGATGGGCGGGATGTAAATTGCCAACTGCCTCTCTGGAGGAGTGCATTCTGTTCCCTAAAACAAGTAAAGAACAGAGCTACAGAGCCATGGGCACTACCAGTCTAGGGAATATACATTGGGAAAACTGAAAATCAATAAGACAGAGCCACCCCAAAATTTAGGGCTGCACTGCATACAAGGACCTCAACTTGGATACACCTTAAGTATCCCAGAAAATATAAACATGGTTCAAAAAATTGTGGTACTTACGTACGATGGAATATCCCTCAGCCATGAAATCAATGTCATAAGACCAGTAGCAGCAAAATGGGTGGATTCAGGTACGATGATTCTAAGTGAAATAAGTCACAGAGAAAAAGAAACTTATCATAAGATATCACTTATGAAGATCCTGTAAACATGGCTACACTTGAACTGAGTTAGGAAAGAGAACAGTGTCTCACATTTAGAAAACACTCTTATACCTGCTTAAGGGGGAAGGAGAGGTGGGGTGATGCATAAAACCAGAGTTTGATATAAGCACAGGTACCGTTCCAAAAACCAACTATGGAATAGACAAGACCTACACCGTCCTCAGTGAAAGGGACTCAAAACCCCATATTTCCCGCAGAGGAAAATATCTGACTAGTAAGAATCTTAAAACCTATGTATTGATATGTCTCCGTAAGGGAATCAAGTGTGTCTAGACTGGCATAAACATGGCAGCGAGAATCAGCTCAAACCCACTATAAAAAGGAATTTCAAAAACAAAAAAAGAAAACTGGGAAATTCTTTACAATTCCTTCAGGGTCTCTGATGAAAGCTGGAATGACCCTATCTACAACGACAGCTGGATGTGGCATAAGGATGGACACTTGGGACTGAGACGATTGGTGAGATTGGGTGAGCAAATGCAGACCCTTTAAAGCAATAATGCATGGCACCCATTCCATGGGTCCGAACTCTCCAGGTTGAAGGGAATATTACTACAGCTATAACATGTGCGGGAAACCTAGAGAACGGACACACTGTGAATACGAAAGGTTTCTAAAACTCAACGAATAGTCCCTCTCCTGGTGCTCCGGTTTGACTTTGCGTCTGCTTTACTATCAACCTCCCAACTTGGAGAGACAGCCCCTTTAACCTCTTGGTTCGCACACGTTGCCAATTTGGCAGAGGATGAAAGGGAAGAGGGAGAACCAATGAGAGAGTAGCTGTTAGGCATTTGGACGGGCACATATCACTGTAATTTCCCGGCAGGAAGAAGAATTAACCAAATTCTCAGCCACCCACCGGGAACCAGTATAGGTCCTGAACCAAAATTTTGGACTTGCGGTCAGCTCACCAAAAACGAGTTGAAAAATGGAGCTCAGGGGCACAGCAATTCACAAACTGGCCGAGTAATAAAGGGCAACTATCGTCCAAAAATCTGTTGAGGGAAGGCAACGAGGAGGACTTGAAAGCGAGGCAGAATAGCAGGAAACAGATTTCAAGAGGTACGTTGGAATCGCCTTTAAAGCACAGGAAGAGGGGCACAACTTCGACAATGATGCACTTGGCCAAAAAGGGCATATGCGTTTTCTCCTGAATATATTCAGGAGAAAACACATACGCCCTTTTTGGCCAAGCAAGCAAGCGGGCAATGCAAATCTGCACTACAAAGAAGTATCACTTCCCACCGGTCAAAAGGGACATCCACAAAATGTGTAAGAACAAGAAAGGCAAGACAGGCCCTGGAGAACAGGGAGCCTTGTTATGCTGATGGGCGGGATGTAAATTGCCAACTGCCTCTCTGGAGGAGTGCATTCTGTTCCCTAAAACAAGTAAAGAACAGAGCTACAGAGCCAAGGGCACTACCAGTCTAGGGAATATACCTTGGGAAAACTGAAAATCAATAAGACAGAGCCACCCCAAAATTTAGGGCTGCACTGCATACAAGGACCTCAACTTGGATACACCTTAAGTATCCCAGAAAATATAAACATGGTTCAAAAAATTGTGGTACTTACGTACGATGGAATATCCCTCAGCCATGAAATCAATGTCATAAGACCAGTAGCAGCAAAATGGGTGGATTCAGGCACGATGATTCCAAGGGAAATAAGTCACACAGAAAAAGAAACTTATCATAAGATATCACTTATGAAGATCCTGTAAACATGGCTACACTTGAACTGAGTTAGAAAAGAGAACAGTGTCTCACATTTAGAAAACACTCTTATACCTGCTTAAGGGGGAAGGAGAGGTGGGGTGATGCATAAAACCAGAGTTTGATATAAGCACAGGTACCATTCCAAAAACCAACTATGGAATAGACAAGACCTACACCGTCCTCAGTGAAAGGGACTCAAAACCCCATATTTCCCGCAGAGGAAAATATCTGACTAGTAAGAATCTTAAAACCTATGTATTGATATGTCTCCGTAAGGGAATCAAGTGTGTCCAGACTGGCATAAACATGGCAGCGAGAATCAGCTCAAACCCACTATAAAAAGGAATTTCAAAAACAAAACAAAAAAACTGGGAAATTCTTTACAATTCCTTCAGGGTCTCTGATGAAAGCTGGAATGACCCTATCTACAATGACAGCTGGATGTGGCATAAGGAGGGACACTTGGGACTGAGACGATTGGTGAGATTGGGTGAGCAAATGCAGACCCTTTAAAGCAATAATGCATGGCACCCATTCCATGGGTCCGAACTCTCCAGGTTGAAGGGAATATTACTACAGCTATAACATGTGCGGGAAACCTAGGGAACGGACACACTGTGAATACGAAAGGTTTCTAAAACTCAACGAATAGTCCCTCTCCTGGTGCTCCAGTTTGACTTTCCGGCTGCTTTACTATCAACTTCCCAACTTGGAGAGACAGCCCCTTTAACCTCTTGGTTCGCACAAGTTGCCAATTTGGCAGAGGATGAAAGGGAAGAGGGAGAACCAATGAGAGAGTAGCTGTTAGGCATTTGGACGGGCACATATCACTGTAATTTCCCGGCAGGAAGAAGAATTAACCAAATTCTCAGCCACCCACCGGGAACCAGTATAGGTCCTGAACCAAAATTTTGGACTTGCGATCAGCCTATCTAAAACGAGTTGAAAAATGGAGCTCAGGGGCACAGCAATTCACAAACCGGCCGAGTAATAAAGGACAACTATCGTCCAAAAATCTGTTGAGGGAAGGCAACGAGGCGGACTTGAAAGCGAGGCAGAATAGCAGGAAACAGATTTCAAGAGGTACGTTGGAATCGCCTTTAAAGCACAGGAAGAGGGGCACAACTTCGACCATGATGCACTTGGCCAAAAAGGGCGTATGCGTTTTCTCCTGAATATATTCAGGAGAAAACGCATACGCCCTTTTTGGCCAAGCAAGCAAGCGGGCAATGCAAATCTGCACTACAAAGAAGTATCACTTCCCACCGGTCAAAAGGGACATCCACAAAATGTGTAAGAACAAGAAAGGCAAGACAGGCCCTGGAGAACAGGGAGCCTTGTTATGCTGATGGGCGGGATGTAAATTGCCAGCTGCCTCTCTGGAGGAGTGCATTCTGTTCCCTAAAACAAGTAAAGAACAGAGCTACAGAGCCAAGGGCACTACCAGTCTAGGGAATATACCTTGGGAAACCTGAAAATCAATAAGACAGAGCCACCCCAAAATTTAGGGCTGCACTGCATACAAGGACCTCAACTTGGATACACCTTAAGTATCCCAGAAAATATAAACATGGTTCAAAAAATTGTGGTACTTACGTACGATGGAATATCCCTCAGCCATGAAATCAATGTCATAAGACCAGTAGCAGCAAAATGGGTGGATTCAGGTACGATGGTTCTAACTGAAATAAGTCACAGAGAAAAAGAAACTTATCATAAGATATCACTTATGAAGATCCTGTAAACATGGCTACACTTGAACTGAGTTAGGAAAGAGAACAGTGTCTCACATTTAGAAAACACTCTTATGCCTGCTTAAGGGGGAAGGAGAGGTGGGGTGATGCATAAAACCAGAGTTTGATATACGCACAGGTACCGTTCCAAAAACCAACTATGGAATAGACAAGACCTACACCGTCCTCAGTGAAAGGGACTCAAAATCCCATATTTCCCGCAGAGGAAAATATCTGAGTAGTAAGAATTTTAAAACCTATGTATTGATATGTCTCCGTAAGGGAATCAAGTGTGTCTAGACTGGCATAAACATGGCAGCGAGAATCAGCTCAAACCCACTATAAAAAGGAATTTCAAAAACAAAACAAAAAAACTGGGAAATTCTTTACAATTCCTTCAGCGTCTCTGATGAAAGCTGGAATGACCCTATCTACAACGACAGCTGGATGTGACATAAGGCTGGACACTGGGGCTGAGAGGATTGGTGAGATTGGGTGAACAAATGCAGACCCTTTAAAGCAATAATGCATGGCACCCATTCCATGGGTCCCAACTCTCCAGGTTGAAGGGAATATTACTACAGTTATAACATGTACGGGAAAGCTAGAGAACGGACACACTGTGAATACGAAAGGTTTCTAAAACTCAACGAATAGTCCCTCTCCTGGTGCTCCGGTTTGACTTTCCATCTGCTTTACTATCAACCTCCCAACTTGGAGAGACAGCCCGTTTAACCTCCTGGTTCGCACAGGTTGCCAATTTGGCAGAGGATGAAAGGGAAGAGGGAGAACCAATGAGAGAGTAGCTGTTAGGCATTTGGACGGGCACATATCACTCTAACTTCGCGGCAGGAAGAAGAATTAACCAAAGTCTCAGCCCCCCACCGGGAACCAGCATAGTTCCTGAACCAAAATTTTGGACTTGCGGTCAGCTCACCAAAAACGAGTTGAAAAATGGAGCTCAGGGGCACAGCAATACACAAACTGGCCGACTAATAAAGGACAATTATCGTCCAAAAATCTGTTGAGGGAAGGCAATGAGGCGGACTTGAAAGCGAGGCAGAATAGCAGGAAACAGATTTCAAGACGTACGTTGGAATCGCCTTTAAAGCACAGGAAGAGGGGCACAACTTCGACAATGATGCACTTGGCCAAAAAGGGCGTATGTGTTTTCTCCTGAATATATTAAGGAGAAAACGCATACGCCCTTTTTGGCCAAGCAAGCAAGCGGGAAATGCAAATCTGCACTACAAGGAAGTATCACCTCCCACCGGTCAAAAGGGACATCCACAAAATGTGTAAATCCAGAAAGGCAAGACAGGCCCTGGAGAACAGGGAGCCTTGTTATGCTGATGGGCGGGATGTAAATTGCCAACTGCCTCTCTGGAGGAGTGCATTGTGTTCCCTAAAACAAGTAAACAACAGAGCTACAGAGCCAAGGGCACTTCCAGTCTAGGGAATATACCTTGGGAAAACTGAAAATCAATAAGACAGAGCCACCCCAAAATTTAGGGCTGCACTGCTTACAAGGACCTCAACTTGGGTACACCTTAAATATCCCAGGAAATACAAAAATGGTTCAAAAAATTGTGGTACTTACGTATGATGGAATATCCCTCAGCCATGAAATCAATGTCATAAGACCAGTAGCAGCAAAATGGGTGGATTCAGGCACGATGATTCCAAGGGAAATAAGTCACACAGAAAAAGAAACTTATCATAAGATATCACTTATGAAGATCCTGTAAACATGGCTACACTTGAACTGAGTTAGAAAAGAGAACAGTGTCTCACATTTAGAAAACACTCTTATACCTGCTTAAGGGGGAAGGAGAGGTGGGGTGATGCATAAAACCAGAGTTTGATATAAGCACAGGTACCATTCCAAAAACCAACTATGGAATAGACAAGACCTACACCGTCCTCAGTGAAAGGGACTCAAAACCCCATATTTCCCGCAGAGGAAAATATCTGACTAGTAAGAATCTTAAAACCTATGTATTGATATGTCTCCGTAAGGGAATCAAGTGTGTCCAGACTGGCATAAACATGGCAGCGAGAATCAGCTCAAACCCACTATAAAAAGGAATTTCAAAAACAAAACAAAAAAACTGGGAAATTCTTTACAATTCCTTCAGGGTCTCTGATGAAAGCTGGAATGACCCTATCTACAATGACAGCTGGATGTGGCATAAGGAGGGACACTTGGGACTGAGACGATTGGTGAGATTGGGTGAGCAAATGCAGACCCTTTAAAGCAATAATGCATGGCACCCATTCCATGGGTCCGAACTCTCCAGGTTGAAGGGAATATTACTACAGCTATAACATGTGCGGGAAACCTAGGGAACGGACACACTGTGAATACGAAAGGTTTCTAAAACTCAACGAATAGTCCCTCTCCTGGTGCTCCAGTTTGACTTTCCGGCTGCTTTACTATCAACTTCCCAACTTGGAGAGACAGCCCCTTTAACCTCTTGGTTCGCACAAGTTGCCAATTTGGCAGAGGATGAAAGGGAAGAGGGAGAACCAATGAGAGAGTAGCTGTTAGGCATTTGGACGGGCACATATCACTGTAATTTCCCGGCAGGAAGAAGAATTAACCAAATTCTCAGCCACCCACCGGGAACCAGTATAGGTCCTGAACCAAAATTTTGGACTTGCGATCAGCCTATCTAAAACGAGTTGAAAAATGGAGCTCAGGGGCACAGCAATTCACAAACCGGCCGAGTAATAAAGGACAACTATCGTCCAAAAATCTGTTGAGGGAAGGCAACGAGGCGGACTTGAAAGCGAGGCAGAATAGCAGGAAACAGATTTCAAGAGGTACGTTGGAATCGCCTTTAAAGCACAGGAAGAGGGGCACAACTTCGACCATGATGCACTTGGCCAAAAAGGGCGTATGCGTTTTCTCCTGAATATATTCAGGAGAAAACGCATACGCCCTTTTTGGCCAAGCAAGCAAGCGGGCAATGCAAATCTGCACTACAAAGAAGTATCACTTCCCACCGGTCAAAAGGGACATCCACAAAATGTGTAAGAACAAGAAAGGCAAGACAGGCCCTGGAGAACAGGGAGCCTTGTTATGCTGATGGGCGGGATGTAAATTGCCAGCTGCCTCTCTGGAGGAGTGCATTCTGTTCCCTAAAACAAGTAAAGAACAGAGCTACAGAGCCAAGGGCACTACCAGTCTAGGGAATATACCTTGGGAAACCTGAAAATCAATAAGACAGAGCCACCCCAAAATTTAGGGCTGCACTGCATACAAGGACCTCAACTTGGATACACCTTAAGTATCCCAGAAAATATAAACATGGTTCAAAAAATTGTGGTACTTACGTACGATGGAATATCCCTCAGCCATGAAATCAATGTCATAAGACCAGTAGCAGCAAAATGGGTGGATTCAGGTACGATGGTTCTAACTGAAATAAGTCACAGAGAAAAAGAAACTTATCATAAGATATCACTTATGAAGATCCTGTAAACATGGCTACACTTGAACTGAGTTAGGAAAGAGAACAGTGTCTCACATTTAGAAAACACTCTTATGCCTGCTTAAGGGGGAAGGAGAGGTGGGGTGATGCATAAAACCAGAGTTTGATATACGCACAGGTACCGTTCCAAAAACCAACTATGGAATAGACAAGACCTACACCGTCCTCAGTGAAAGGGACTCAAAATCCCATATTTCCCGCAGAGGAAAATATCTGAGTAGTAAGAATTTTAAAACCTATGTATTGATATGTCTCCGTAAGGGAATCAAGTGTGTCTAGACTGGCATAAACATGGCAGCGAGAATCAGCTCAAACCCACTATAAAAAGGAATTTCAAAAACAAAACAAAAAAACTGGGAAATTCTTTACAATTCCTTCAGCGTCTCTGATGAAAGCTGGAATGACCCTATCTACAACGACAGCTGGATGTGACATAAGGCTGGACACTGGGGCTGAGAGGATTGGTGAGATTGGGTGAACAAATGCAGACCCTTTAAAGCAATAATGCATGGCACCCATTCCATGGGTCCCAACTCTCCAGGTTGAAGGGAATATTACTACAGTTATAACATGTACGGGAAAGCTAGAGAACGGACACACTGTGAATACGAAAGGTTTCTAAAACTCAACGAATAGTCCCTCTCCTGGTGCTCCGGTTTGACTTTCCATCTGCTTTACTATCAACCTCCCAACTTGGAGAGACAGCCCGTTTAACCTCCTGGTTCGCACAGGTTGCCAATTTGGCAGAGGATGAAAGGGAAGAGGGAGAACCAATGAGAGAGTAGCTGTTAGGCATTTGGACGGGCACATATCACTCTAACTTCGCGGCAGGAAGAAGAATTAACCAAAGTCTCAGCCCCCCACCGGGAACCAGCATAGTTCCTGAACCAAAATTTTGGACTTGCGGTCAGCTCACCAAAAACGAGTTGAAAAATGGAGCTCAGGGGCACAGCAATACACAAACTGGCCGACTAATAAAGGACAATTATCGTCCAAAAATCTGTTGAGGGAAGGCAATGAGGCGGACTTGAAAGCGAGGCAGAATAGCAGGAAACAGATTTCAAGACGTACGTTGGAATCGCCTTTAAAGCACAGGAAGAGGGGCACAACTTCGACAATGATGCACTTGGCCAAAAAGGGCGTATGTGTTTTCTCCTGAATATATTAAGGAGAAAACGCATACGCCCTTTTTGGCCAAGCAAGCAAGCGGGAAATGCAAATCTGCACTACAAGGAAGTATCACCTCCCACCGGTCAAAAGGGACATCCACAAAATGTGTAAATCCAGAAAGGCAAGACAGGCCCTGGAGAACAGGGAGCCTTGTTATGCTGATGGGCGGGATGTAAATTGCCAACTGCCTCTCTGGAGGAGTGCATTGTGTTCCCTAAAACAAGTAAACAACAGAGCTACAGAGCCAAGGGCACTTCCAGTCTAGGGAATATACCTTGGGAAAACTGAAAATCAATAAGACAGAGCCACCCCAAAATTTAGGGCTGCACTGCTTACAAGGACCTCAACTTGGGTACACCTTAAATATCCCAGGAAATACAAAAATGGTTCAAAAAATTGTGGTACTTACGTATGATGGAATATCCCTCAGCCATGAAATCAATGTCATAAGACCAGTAGCAGCAAAATGGGTGGATTCAGGTACGATGATTCTAAGTGAAATATGTCACACAGAAAAATAAACTTATCATAAGATATCACTTATGAAGATCCTGTAAACATGGCTACACTTGAACTGAGTTAGTAAAGAGAACAGTGTCTCACATTTAGAAAACACTCTTATGCCTGCTTAAGGGGGAAGGAGAGGTGGGGTGATGCATAAAACCAGAGTTTGATATAAGCATAGGTACCGTTCCAAAAACCAACTATGGAATAGAAAAGACCTACACCTTCCTCAGTGAAAGGGACTCAAAACCCCATATTTCCTGCAGAGGAATATATCTGACTCATAAGAATCTTAAAACCTATGTATTGATATGTCTCTGTAAGGGAATCAAGTGTGTCTAGACTGGCATAAACATGGCAGCGAGAATCAGCTCAAACCCACTATAAAAAGGAATTTCAAAAACAAAACAAAACAACTGGGAAATTCTTTACAATTCCTTCAGGGTCTCTGATGAAACCTGAAATGACCCTATCTACAACGACAGCTGGATATGGCATAAGGCTGGACACTTGGGACTGACAGGATTGGTGAGATTGGGTGAGCAAATGCAGACCCTTTAAAGCAATAATGCATGGCACCCATTCCATGGGTCCCAACTCTACAGGTTGAAGGGAATATTACTACAGTTATAACATGTACGGGAAACATAGAGAACGGACAAACTGTGAATACGAAAGGTTTCTAAAACTCAACGAATAGTCCCTCTCCTGGTCCTTCGGTTTGACTTTCCATCTTCTTTACTATCAACCTACCAACTTGGAGGGACAGCCCCGTTAACCTCCTGGTTCTCACAGGTTGCAAATTTGGCAGAGGATGAAAGGGAACTGGGAGAATCAATGAGAGAGTAGCTGTTAGGCATTTGGACGGGCACATATCACTCTAACTTCCCGGCAGGAAGAAGAATTAACCAAAGTCTCAGCCCCCCACCGGGAACCAGCATAGTTCCTGAACCAAAATTTTGGACTTGCGGTCAGCTCACCTAAAACGAGTTGAAAAATGGAGCTCAGGGGCACAGCAATTCACAAACTGGCCGAGTAATAAAGGACAACTATCGTCCAAAAATCTGTTGAGGGAAGGCAACGAGGCGGACTTGAAAGCGAGGCAGAATAGCAGGAAACAGATTTCAAGAGTTACGTTGGAATTGCCTTTAAAGCACAGGAAGAGGGGCACAACTTCGACAATGATGCACTTGGCCAAAAAGGGCGTATGCGTTTTCTCCTGAATATATTCAGGAGAAAACGCATACGCCCTTTTTGGCCAAGCAAGCAAGCGGGCAATGCAAATCTGCACTACAAAGAAGTATCACTTCCCACCGGTCAAAAGGGACATCCACAAAATGTGTAAAAACCAGAAAGGCAAGACAGGCCCTGGAGAACAGGGAGCCTTGTTATGCTGATGGGCGGGATGTAAATTGCCAACTGCCTCTCTGGAGGAGTGCATTCTGTTCCCTAAAACAAGTAAAGAACAGAGCTACAGAGCCAAGGGCACTTCCAGTCTAGGGAATATACCTTGGGAAAACTGAAAATCAATAAGACAGAGCCACCCCAAAATTTAGGGCTGCACTGCATACAAGGACCTCAACTTGGGTACACCTTAAATATCCCAGGAAATATAAAAATGGTTCAAAAAATTGTGGTACTTACGTACGATGGAATATCCCTCAGCCATGAAATCAATGTCATAAGACCAGTAGCAGCAAAATGGGTGGATTCAGGTACGATGATTCTAAGTGAAATAAGTCACACAGAAAAAGAAACATCATAAGATATCACTTATGAAGATCCTGTAAACATGGCTACACTTGAACTGAGTTAGGAAAGAGAACAGTGTCTCACATTTAGAAAACACTCTTATGCCTGCTTAATGGGGAAGGAGAGGTGGGGTGATGCATAAAACCAGAATTTGATATAAGCACAGGTACCGTTCCAAAAACCAACTATGGAATAGACAAGACCTACACCTTCCTCAGTGAAAGGGACTCAAAACCCCATATTTCCCGCAGAGGAATATATCTGACTAGTAAGAATCTTAAAACCTATGTATTGATATGTCTCCGTAAGGGAATCAAGTGTGTCTAGACTGGCATAAACATGGCAGCGAGAATCAGCTCAAACCCACTAAAAAAGGAATTTCAAAAATAAAACAAAACAACTGGGAAATTCTTTACAATTCCTTCAGGGTCTCTGATGAAACCTGGAATGACCCTATCTACAACGACAGCTGGATGTGGCATAAGGCTGGACACGTGGGACTAAGAGGATTGGTGAGATTGGGTGAGCAAATGCAGACCCTTTAAAGCAATAATGCATGGCACACATTCCATGGGTCCCAACTCTCCAGGTTGACGGGAATATTACTACAGCTATAACATGTACGGGAAACCTAGAGAACGGACACACTGTAAATACGAAAGGTTTCTAAAACTCAACGAATAGTCCCTCTCCTGGTGCTCCGGTTTGACTTTCCATCTGCTTTACTATCAACCTCCCAACTTGGAGAGACAGACCCTTTAACCTCCTGGTTCACACAGGTTGCCAGTTTGGCAGAGGATGAAAGGGAAAAGGGAGAACCAATGAGAGAGTAGCTGTTAGGCATTTGGACGGGCACATATCACTGTAATTTCCCGGCAGGAAGAAGAATTAACCAAAGTCTCAGCCACCCACCGGGAACAAGTTTAGGTCCTGAACCAAAATTTCGGACTTGCGGTCAGCTCACCAAAAACGAGTTGAAAAATGGAGCTCAGGGGCACAGCAATTCACAAACTGGCCGAGTAATAAAGGACAACTATCGTCCAAAAATCTGTTGAGGGAAGGCAACGAGGCGGACTTGAAAGTGAGGCAGAATAGCAGGAAACAGATTTCAAGAGGTACGTTGGAATCGCCTTTAAAGCACAGGAAGAGGGGCACAAATTCGACAATGATGCACTTGGGCAAAAAGGGCGTATGCGTTTTCTCCTGAATATATTCAGGAGAAAACGCATACGCCCTTTTTGGCCAAGCAAGCAAGCGGGCAATGCAAATCTGCACTACAAAGAAGTATCACTTCCCACCGGTCAAAAGGGACATCCACAAAATGTGTAAAATCCAGAAAGGCAAGACAGGCCCTGGAGAACAGGGAGCCTTGGTATGCTGATGGGCGGCATGTAAATTGCCAACTGCCTCTCTGGAGAAGTGCATTGTGTTCCCTAAAACAAGTAAAGAACAGAGCTACAGAGCCAAGGGCACTTCCAGACTAGGGAATATACCTTGGGAAAACTGAAAATCAATAAGACAGAGCCACCCCAAAATTTAGGGCTGCACTGCTTACAAGGACATCAACTTGGGTACACCTTAAGTATCCCAGGAAATATAAAAATGGTTCAAAAAATTATGGTACTTACGTACGATGGAATATCCCTCAGCCATGAAATCAATGTCCTAAGACCAGTAGCAGCAAAATGGGTGGATTCAGGTACGATGATTCTAAGTGAAATATGTCACAGAGAAAAAGAAACTTAACATAAGATATCACTTATGAAGATCCTGTAAACATGGCTACACTTGAACTGAGTAAGGAAAGAGAACAGTGTCTCACATTTAGAAAACACTCTGATGCCTGCTTAAGGGGGAAGGAGAGGTGGGGTGATGCATAAAACCAGAGTTTGATATAAGCACAGGTACCGTTCCAAAAACCAACTATGGAATAGACAAGACCTATACCTTCCTCAGTGAAATGGACTCAAAACCCCATATTTCCCGCAGAGGAATATATCTGACTAGTAAGAATCTTAAAACCTATGTATTGATATGTCTGCGTAAGGGAATCAAATGTGTCTAGACTGGCATAAACATAGCAGCGAGAATCAGCTCAAACCCACTATAAAAAGGAATTTCAAAAACAAAACAAAAAAACTGGGAAATTCTTTACAATTCCTTCAGGGTCTCTGATGAAACCTGGAATGACCCTATCTACAACGACAGCTGGATGTGGCATAAGGCTGGACACTTGGGACTGAGAGGATGGGTGAGAGTGGGTGAGCAAATGCAGACCCTGTAAAGCAATAATGCATGGCACCCATTCCATGGTTCCCAACTCTCCAGGTTGAAGGGAATATTACTACATCTATAACATGTACGGGAAACCTAGAGAACGGACACACTGTGAAGACGAAAGGTTTCGAAAACTCAACGAATTGTCCCTCTCCTGGTGCTCCCGTTTGACTTTCCATCTGCTTTACTATCAACAACCCAACTTGGAGAGACAGCCCCTTTAACCTCCTGGTTCGCACAGGTTGCCAATTTGGCAGAGGATGAAAGGGAAGAGGGAGAACCAATGAGAGAGTAGCTGATAGGCATTTGGACGGGCACATATCACCGTAATTTCCCGGAAGGAAGAAGAATTAACCAAAGACTCAGCAACTCTCCGGGAACCAGTATAGGTCCTGAACCAAAATTTCGGAGTTGCGGTCACCTCACCAAAAACGAGTTGAAAAATGGAGCTCAGGGGCACAGCAATTCACAAACTGGCCGAGTAATAAAGGACAACTATCGTCCAAAAATCTGTTGAGGGAAGGCAACGAGGCGGACTTGAAAGCGAGGCAGAATAGCAGGAAACAGATTTCAAGAGGTACGTTGGAATCGCCTTTAAAGCACAGGAAGAGGGGCACAACTTTGACAATGATGCACTTGGCCAAAAAGGGCGTATGCGTTTTCTCCTGAATATATTCAGGAGAAAACGCATACGCCCTTTTTGCCCAAGCAAGCAAGCGGGCAATGCAAATCAGCACTACAAAGAAGTATCACTTCCCACCGGTCAAAAGGGACATCCACAAAATGTGTAAAAACCAGAAAGGCAAGACAGGCCCTGGAGAACAGGGAGCCTTGTTTTGCTGATGGACGGCATGTAAATTGCCATCTGCCTCTCTGGAGGAGTACATTGTGTTCCCTAAAACAAGTAAAGAACAGAGCTACAGAGCCAAGGGCACTTCCAGTCTAGGGAATATACCTTGGGAAAACTGAAAATCAATAAGACAGAGCCACCCCAAAATTTAGGGCTGCACTGCTTACAAGGACCTCAACTTGGGTACACCTTAAATATCCCAGGAAATATAAAAATGGTTCAAAAAATTGTGGTACTTACGTACGATGGAATATCCCTCAGCCATGAAATCAATATCATAAGACCAGTAGCAGCAAAATGGGTGGATTGAGGTACGATGATTCTAAGTGAAATAAGTCACACAGAAAAAGAAACTTATCATAAGATATCACTTATGAAGATCCTGTAAACATGGTTACACTTGAACTGAGTTAGGAAAGAGAACAGGGCCTTACATTTAGAAAACACTCTTATGCGTGCTTAAGGGGGAAGGAGAGGTGGGGTGATGCATAAAACCAGAGTTTGATATAAGCACAGGTACCGTTCCAAAAACCAACTATGGAATAGACAAGACCTACACCTTCCTCAGTGAAAGGGACTCAAAACCCCATATTTCCCGCGGAGGAACATATCTGACTAGTAAAAATCTTAAAACCTATGTATTGATATGTCTCCGTAAGGGAATCAAGTGTGTCTAGACTGGCATAAACATGGCAGCGAGAATCAGCTCAAACCCACTATAAAAAGGAATTTCAAAAACAAAACAAAAATTGGGAAATTCTTTACAATTCCTTCAGGGTCTCTGATGAAACCTGGAATGACCCTATCTACAACGACAGCTGGATGTGGCATAAGGAGGGACACTTGGGACTTAGACAATTGGTGAGATTCGGAGAGCAAATGCAGACCCTTTAAAGCAATAATGCATGGCACCGATTCCATGGGTCCCAACTCTCCAGGTTGAAGGGAATATTACTACAGCTATAACATGTACGGGAAGCCTAGAGAACAGACACACTGTGAATACGAAAGGTTTCTAAAACTCAACGAATAGTCCCTCTCCTGGTGCTCCTGTTTGACTTTCCATCTGCTTTACTATCAACCTCCCTACTTGGAGAGACCGTCCCTTTAACCTCCTGGTTCACAAAGGTTGCCAATTTGGCAGAGGATGAAAGGGAAGAGGGAGAACCAATGAGAGAGTAGCTGTCAGGCATTTGAACGGGCACATATCACTGTAATTTCCTGGCAGGGAGAAGAATTAACCAAAGTCTCAGCCACCCACCGGGAACCAGTATAGTTCCTGAACCAAAATTTTGGACTTGCGGTCAGCTCACCAAAAACGAGTTGAAAAATGGAGCTCAGGGGCACAGCAATTCACAAACTGGCCGAGTAATAAAGGACAACTAACATCCAAAAATCTGTTGAGGGAAGGCAACGAGGCGGACTGGAAAGCGAGGCAGAATAGCGGGAAACACATTTCAACATGTACGTTGGAATCGCCTTTAAAGCACAGGAAGAGGGGCACAACTTCGACAATGATGCACTTGGCCAAAAAGGGCATATGCGTTTTCTCCTGAATATATTCAGGAGAAAACGCATATGCCCTTTTTGGCCAAGCAAGAAAGCGGGCAATGCAAATCTGCACTACAAAGAAGTATCACTTCCCACAGGTCAAAAGGGACATCCACAAAATGTGTAAAAACCAGAAAGGCAAGCAGGCCCTGGAGAACAGGGAGCCTTGTTATGCTGATGGGCGGGATGTAAACTGCCAACTGCCTCTCTGTAGAAGTGCATTGTGTTCCCTAAAACAAGTAAACAACAGAGCTACAGAGCCAAGGGCACTTCCAGTGTAGGGAATATACCTTGGGAAAACTGTAAATGAATAAGACAGAGCCACCCCAAAATTTAGGGCTGCACTGCTTACAAGGACCTCAACTTGGGTACACCTTAAATATCCCAGGAAATATAAAAATGGTTCAAAAAATTTTGGTACTTACGTACGATGGAATATCCCTCAGCCATGAAATCAATGTCATAAGACCAGTAGCAGCAAAATGGGTGGATTCAGGTACGATGATTCTAAGTGAAATAAGTCACAGAGAAAAAGAAACTTATCATAAGATATCACTTATGAAGATCCCGTAAACATGGCTACACTTGAACTGAGTTAGGAAAGAGAACAGTGTCTCACATTTAGAAAACACTCTTATGCCTGCTTAAGGGGGAAGGAGAGGTGGGGTGATGCATAAAACCAGAGTTTGGTATAAGCACAGGTACCGTTCCAAAAACCAACTATGGAATAGACAAGACCTACACCTTCCTCAGTGAAAGGGACTCAAAACCCCATATTTCCCGCAGAGGAATATATCTGACTAGTAAGAATCTTAAAACCTATGGATTGATATGTGTCTGTAAGGGAATCAAATGTGTCTAGACTGGCATAAACATGGCAGCGAGGATCAGCTCAAACCCACTATAAAAAGGAATTTCAAAAACAAAACAAAAAAACAGGGAAATTCTTTACAATTCCTTCAGGGTCTCTGATGAAACCTGGAATGACCCTATCTACAACGACAGCTGGATGTGGCATAAGGCTGGAAACTTGGGACTGAGAGGATTGGTGAAATTGGGTGAGCAAATGCAGACCATTTAAAGCACAAATGCCTGGCACCCATTCCATGGGTCCCAACTCTCCAGGTTGAAGGGAATATTACTACAGCTATAAGATGTTCAGAAAACTTAGAGAACGGACACACTGTGAATACGAAAGGTTTCTAAAACTCAACGAATAGTCCCTCTCCTGGTGCTCCGGTTTGACTTTCCATCTGCTTTACTATCAACTTCCCAAATTGGACAGACTGCCCCTTTAACTTCCTGGTTCGTACAGGTTGCCAATTTGGCAGAGGATGAAAGGGAAGAGGGAGAACCAATGAGAGAGTAGCTGTTAGGCATTTGGACGGGCATATATCAGTCTAATTTCCCGGCAGGAAGAAGAATTAACCAAAGTCTCAGCCCCCCACCGGGAACCAGCATAGGTCCTCAACCAAAATTTTGGACTTGCCGTCAGCTCACCGAAAACGAGTTGATAAATGGAGCTCAGGGGCACAGCAATTCACAAACTGGCCGAGTAATAAAGGACAACTATCGTCCAAAAATCTGTTGAGGGAAGGCAACGAGGCAGATTTGAAAGGGAGGCAGAATAGCAGGAAACAGATTTCAAGAGGTACGTTGGAATCGCCTTTAAAGCACAGGAAGAGGGGCACAACTTCGACAATGATGCACTTGGCCAAAAAGGGCATATGCGTTTTCTCCTGAATATATTCAGGAGAAAACGCATATGCCCTTTTTGGCCAAGCAAGAAAGCGGGCAATGCAAATCTGCACTACAAAGAAGTATCACTTCCCACAGGTCAAAAGGGACATCCACAAAATGTGTAAAAACCAGAAAGGCAAGCAGGCCCTGGAGAACAGGGAGCCTTGTTATGCTGATGGGCGGGATGTAAACTGCCAACTGCCTCTCTGGAGAAGTGCATTGTGTTCCCTAAAACAAGTAAACAACAGAGCTACAGAGCCAAGGGCACTTCCAGTCTAGGGAATATACCTTGGGAAAACTGTAAATGAATAAGACAGAGCCACCCCAAAATTTAGGGCTGCACTGCTTACAAGGACCTCAACTTGGGTACACCTTAAATATCCCAGGAAATATAAAAATGGTTTAAAAAATTGTGGTACTTATGTACGATGGAATATCCCTCAGCCATGAAATCAATGTCATAAGACCAGTAGCAGCAAAATGGGTGGATTCAGGAACGATGATTCTAAGTGAAATAAGTCACAGAGAAAAATAAACTTATCAAAAGATATCACTTATGAAGATCCTGTAAATATGGCTACACTTGAACTGAGTTAGGAAAGAGAACAGTGTCTCACATTTAGAAAACACTCTTATGCCTGCTTAAGGGGGAAGGAGAGGTGGGGTGATGCATAAAACCAGAGTTTGATATAAGCACAGGTACCGTTCCAAAATCCAACTATGGAATAGACAGGACCTACACCTTCCTCAGTGAAAGGGACTCAAAACCCAATATTTCCCACAGAGGAATATATCTGACTAGTAAGAATCTTAAAACCTATGTATTGATATGTCTCCGTAAGGGAATCAAGTGTGTCTAGACTGGCATAAACATGGTAGCGAGGATCAGCTCAAACCCACTATAAAAAGGAATTTCAAAAACAAAACAAAAAAACTGGGAAATTCTTTACAATTCCTTCAGGGTCTCTGATGAAATCTGGAATGACCCTATCTACAACGACAGCTGGATGTGGCATAAGGCTGGACACTTGGGACTGAGAGGATTGGTGAGATTGGGTGAGCAAATGCAGACCCTTTAAAGCAATAATGCGTGGCACCCATTCCATGGGTCCCAACTCTCCAGGTTGAAGGGAATATTACTACAGCTATAACATGTATGGGAAACCTAGAGAACGGACACACTGTGAATACGTAAGGTTTCTAAAACTCAACGAATAGTCCCTCTCCTGGTGCTCCTGTTTGACTTTCCATCTGCTTTACTATCAACCTCCCAACTTGGAGAGACAGCCCCTTTAACATCCTGGTTCGCACAGGTTGCCAATTTGGCAGAGGATGAAAGGGAAGAGGGAGAACCAATTAGAGAGTAGCTGTTAGGCATTTTTACGGGCACATATCACTCTAACTTCCGAGAAGGAAGAAGAATTGACCAAAGTCTCAGCCCCCCACTGGGAACCAGCATAGGTCCTGAACCAAAATTTTGGACTTGCGGTCAGCTCACAAAAAACGAGTTGAAAAATGGAGCTCAGGGGCACAGCAATTCACAAACCGGCCGAGTAATAAAGAACCACTATCGTCCAAAAATCTGTTCAGGGAAGGCAACGTTGCGGACTTGAAAGTGAGGCAGAATAGCAGGAAACAGATTTCAAGAGGTACGTTGGCATCACCTTTAAAGCACAAGAAGAGGGGCACAACTTCGACAATGATGCACTTGGCCAAAAAGGGCATATTCGTTTTCTCCTGAATATATTCAGGAGAAAACGCATACGCCCTTTTAGGGCAAGCAAGCAAGCGGGCAATGCAAATCTGCACTACAAAGAAGCATCACTTCCCACCAGTCAAAAGGGATATCCACAAAATGTGTAAAAACCAGAAAGGCAAGACAGGCCCTGGAGAACAGGGAGCCCTGTTATGCTTATGGGCGGGATGTAAATTGCCATCTGCCTCTCTGGCGGAGTGCATTGTGTTCCCTAAAACAAGTAAACAACAGAGCTACAGAGCCAAGGGCACTTCCAGTCTAGGGAATATACCTTGGGAAAACTGAAAATCAATAAGACAGAGCCACCCCAAAATTTAGGGCTGCACTGCTTACAAGGACCTCAACTTGGGTACACCTTAAATATCCCAGGAAATATAAAAATGGTTCAAAAAATTGTGGTACTTACGTACGATGGAATATCCCTCAGGCATGAAATCAATGTCATAAGACCAGTAGCAGCAAAATGGGTGGATTCAGGTACGATGATTCTAAGTGAAATAAGTCACAGAGAAAAAGAAACTTATCATAAAATATCACTTATGAAGATCCTGTAAACATGGCTACACTTGAACTGAGTTAGGAAAGAGAACAGTGTCTCACATTTAGAAAACACTCTTATGCCTGCTTAAGGGGGAAGGAGAGGTGGGGTGATGCATAAAACCAGAGTTTGGTATAAGCACAGGTACCGTTCCGAAAACCAACTATGGAATAGACAAGACCTACACCTACCTCAGTGAAAGGGACTCAAAACCCCATATTTCCAGCAGAGGAATATATCTGACTAGTAAGAATCTTAAAACCTATGTATTGATATGTCTCCGTAAGGGAATCAAGTGTGTCTAGACTGGCATAAACATGGCAGCGAGAGTCAGCTCAAACCCACTATAAAAAGGAATTGCAAAAACAAAACAAAAAAACTGGGAAATTCTTTACAATTCCTTCAGGGTCTCTGATGAAACCTGGAATGACCCTATCTACAATGACAGCTGGATGTGGCATAAGGAGGGACACTTGGGACTGAGACGATTGGTGAGATTGTGTGAGCAAATGCAGACTCTTTAAAGCAATAATGCATGGCACCCATTCCATGGTTCCGAACTCTCCTGGTTGAAGGGAATATTACTACAGCTATAACATGTACGGGAAACCTAGAGAACGGACACACTGTGAATACGAAAGGTTTCTAAAACTCAATGAATAGTCCCTCTCCTGGTCCTCCGGTTTGACTTTCCATCTGCTTTACTATCAAACTCCCAACTTGGAGAGATAGCCACTTTAGCCTCCTGGTTCGCACAGGTTGCCAATTTGGCAGAGGATGAAAGGGAAGAGGGAGAACCAATGAGAGAGTAGCTGTTAGGCATTTTGACGGTCACATATCACTGTAATTTCCCGGCTGGAAGAAGAATTAACCAAAGTCTCAACCCCCCATCGGGAACCAGAATAGTTCCTGAAACAAAATTTTGGACTTGCGGTCAGCTCACAAAAAACGAGTTGAAAAATGGAGCTCAAGGGCACAGCAATTCACAAACTGGCAGAGTAATAAAGGACAACTATCGTCCAAAAATCTGTTAAGGGAAGGCAACGAGGCGGACTTGAAAGCTAGGCAGAATAGCAGGAAATAGATTTCAAGAGGTACATTGGAATCGCCTTTAAAGCACAGGAAGAGGGGCACAACTTCGACAATGATGCACTTGGCCAAAAAGGGCGTATGCGTTTTCTCCTGAATATATTCAGGAGAAAACGCATACGCCCTTTTTGGCCAAGCAAGCAAGCGGGCAATGCTAATCTGCACTACAAAGAAGTATCACTTCCCACCGGTCAAAAGGGACATCCACAAAATGTGTAAAAACCAAAAAGGTAAGACAGGCCCTGGAGAACAGGGAGCCTTGTTATCCTGATGGGCGGGATGTACACTGCCAACTGCCTCTCTTGAGGAGTGCATTGTGTTCCCTAAAACAAGTAAACAACAGAGCTACAGAGCCAAGGGCACTTCCAGTCTAGGGAATATACCTTGGGAAAACTGAAAATCAATAAGACAGAGCCACCCCAAAATTTAGGGCTGCACTGCTTACAAGGACCTCAACTTGGGTACACCTTAAATATCCCAGGAAATATAAAAATGGTTCAAAAAATTGTGGTACTTACGTACGATGGAATATCCCTCCGCCATGAAATCAATGTCATAAGACCAGTAGCAGCAAAATGGGTGGATTCAGGTACGATGATTCTAAGTGAAATAAGTCACACAGAAAAAGAAACTTATCATAAGATATCACTTATGAAGATCCTGTAAACATGGCTACACTTGAACTGAGTTAGGAAAGAGGACAGGGTCTCACATTTAGAAAACACTCTTATGCCTGCTTAAGGGGGAAGGAGAGTTGGGGTGATGCATAAAACCAGAGTTTGATATAAGCACAGGTACCGTTCCAAAACCCAACTATGGAATAGACAAGACCTACAACTTCCTCAGTGAAAGGGACTCAAAACCCCATATTTCCCACAGAGGAATATATGTGACTAGTAAGAATCTTAAAACCTATGTATTGATATGTCTCCGTAAGGGAATCAAGTGTGTCTAGACTGGCATAAACATGGCAGCGAGAATCAGCTCAAACCCACTATAAAAAGGAATTTCAAAAACAAAACAAAAAACTGGGAAATTCTTAACTATTCCTTCAGGGTCTCTGATGCAACCTGGAAAGACCCTATCTACAACGACAGCTGGATGTGGCATAAGGCTGGACACTTGGGACTGAGAGGATTGGTGAGATTGGGTGAGCAAATGCAGACCCTTTAAAGCACAAATGCCTGGCACCATTCCATGGGTCCCAACTCTCCAGGTTGAAGGGAATTTTACTACAGCTAAACATGTATGGGGAACATAGAGTACGAACCCACTGTGAATATGAAAAGTTTCTAAAATTCAACAAATAGTCCCTCTCCTGGTGCTCCAGTTTGAGTTTCCATCTGCTTTACTATCAACCTCCCAACTTGGAGAGACAGCCCCTTTAACCTCCTGGTTCGCACAGGTTTCCAATTTGCAGAGGATGAAAGGGAAGAGGGAGAATCAATGATAGAGTAGCGGTTAGGCATTTGAACGGGCATATATCACTCTAACATCCCGGCAGGAAGAAGAATTAACCAAAGTCTCAGCCCCCCACCGGGAACCAGCATAGGTCATGAACCAAAATTTTGGACTTGCGGTCAGCTCACAAAAAACTAGTTGATGAATGGAGCTCAGGGGCACAGCAATCCGCAAACTGACCGAGTAATAAAGGACAAGTATCGTCTAAAAATCTGTTGAGGGAAGGCAACGAGGCCGACTTGAAAGCGAGGCAGAATAGCAGGAAACAGATTTCAAGAGGTACGTTGGAATCGCCTTTAAAGCACAGGAAGAGGGGCACAACTTTGACAATGATGCACTTGGTCAAAAAGGGCGTATGCGTTTTCCCCTGAATATATTCAGGAGAAAACGCATACGCCCTTTTTGGCCAAGCAATCAAGCGGGCAATGCAAATCTGCACTACAAAGAAGTATCACTTCCCACCGGTCAAAAGAGACATCCACAAAATGTGTAAAAACCAGAAAGGAAAGACAGACCCTGGAGAACTGGGAGCCTTGTTATGCTGAAGGGCGGGATGTAAATTGACAACTGCCTCTCTGGAGGAGTGCATTGTGTTCCCTAAAACAAGTAAACAACAGAGCTACAGAGCCAAGGGCACTACCAGTCTAGGGAATATACCTTGGGAAAACTGAAAATCATTAAGACAGAGCCACCCCAAAATTTAGGGCTGCACTGCTTACAAGGACCTCAACTTGGGTACACCTTAATTATCCCAGGAAATATAAAAATGGCTCAAAAAATTGTGGTACTTACATATGATGGAATATCCCTCTGCCATGAAATCAATGTCATAAGACCAGTAGCAGCAAAATGGTTGGATTCCGGTACGATGTTTCTAAGTGTAATATGTCACACAGAAAAAGAAAGTTATCATAAGATATCACTTATGAAGACCCTGTAAACATGGCTACACTTGTACTGAGTTAGGAAAGAGAACAGTGTCTCATATTTAGAAAACAATCTTATGCCTGCTTAAGCGGGAAGGAGAGGTGGGGTGATGCATAAAACCAGAGCTTGATATAAGCACAGGTACCATTCCAAAAACCAACTATGGAATAGACAAGACCTACACCTTCCTCAGTGAAAGGGACTCAAAACCCCATATTTCCCGCAGAGGAATATATCTGACTAGTTAGAAACTTAAAACCTATGTATTGATATGTCTCCGTAAGAGAATCAAGTGTGTCTAGACTGGCATAAACATGGCAGCGAGAATCAGCTCAAACCCACTATAAAAAGGAATTTCAAAAACAAAACAAAAAACTGGGAAATTCTTAACAATTCCTTCAGGGTCTCTGATGAAACCTGGAAAGACCCTATCTACAACGACAGCTGGATGTGGCATAAGGCTGGACACTTGGGACTGAGACGATTGGTGAGATTGGGTGAGCAAATGCAGACCCTTTAAAGCACAAATGCCTGGCACCCATTCCATGGGTCGCAACTCTCCAGGTTGAAAGGAATATTACTACAGCTAAACATGTACGGGAAACATAGAGAACGAACAGACTGTGAATACGAAAAGTTTCTAAAACTCAACGAATAGTCCCTACCCTGGTGCTCCAGTTTGACTTTCCATCTGCTTTACTATCAATCTCCCCAATTGGAGAGACAGCCCCTTTAACCTCCTGGTTCGCATAGGTTTCCAATTTGGCAGAGGATGAAAGGGAATAGGGAGAACCAATGAGAGAGTAGCTGTTAGGCATTTGGATGGGCACATATCACTCTAACATCCCGGCAGGAAGAAGAATTAACCAAAGTCTCAGCCCCCCACCGGGAACCAGCATAGGTCATGAACCAAAATTTTGGACTTGCGGTCAGCTCACAAAAAACGAGTTGATAAATGGAGCTCAGGGGCACAGCAATTCACAAACTGGCCGAGTAATAAAGGACAACTATTGTCCAAAAATCTGTTGAGGGAAGGCAACGGGGCGGACTTGAAAGCAAGGCAGAATAGCAGGAAATATATTTCAAGAGGTACGTTGGCATCGCCTTTAAAGCACAGGAAGAGGGGCACAACTTCGAAAATGATGCACTTGGCCAAAAAGTGCGTATGCGTTTTCTCCTGAATATATTCAGGAGAAAACGCATACGCCCTTTTTGGCCAAGCAATCAAGCGGGCAATGCAAATCTGCACTACAAAGAAGTATCACTTCCCACCGGTCAAAAGGGACATCCACAAAATGTGTAAAAACCAGAAAGGCAAGACAGGCCCTGGAGAACAAGGAGACTTGTTATGTTGATTGGCGTTATATAAATTGCCAACTGCCTCTCTGGAGGAGTGCATTGTGTTCCCCAAAACAAGTAAAGAACAGAGCTACAGAGCCAAGGGCACTTCCAGTCTAGGGAATATACCTTGAGAAAACTGAAAATCAATAAGACAGAGCCACCCCAAAATTTAGGGTTGCACTGCTTACAAGGACCTCAACTTGGGTACACCTTAAATATCCCAGGAAATATATTAATGATTCAAAAAATTGTGGTACTTACATACGATGGAATATCCCTCAGCCATGAAATCAATGTCATAAGACCAGTAGCAGCAAAATGGGTGGATTCAGGTATGATGATTCTAAGTGAAATAAGTCACACAGAAAAAGAATCTTATCATAAGATATCACTTATGAAGATCCTGTAAACATGGCTACACTTGAACTGAGTTAGGAAAGAGAACAGTGTCTCACATTTAGAAAACACTCTGATGCCTGCTTAAGGGGGAAGGAGAGGTGGGGTGATGCATAAAACCAGAGTTTGATATAAGCACAGGTACCGTTCCAAAAACCAACTATGGAATAGACAAGACCTACACCTTCCTCAGTGAAAGGGACCCGAGGCATCTGTGAGTAACCGTGAGCTGAGCCCCAGGCCAGCTGCTGTTGAACTTTTCCCACCCTTCCCAGGTAAAACACCTGAATATGTACAAGGGCTTGAAAGCCTAGAGGAAGGGGCGTGGAGCCACACCAGCGACAGCACGCAGGCCAACTTGGGGCCTGCAGGCCAGCCAGGATGGTCCTGGCCCTGGGCACTCTTCTGGAAGCTTTCCATTGCCCTGCCTGAGATACCCCTCCTGTCCCGGCACCCACTGCTTTTTTCCTTCCTCACCTCTGTCCGGAGAGAAATTCCAGCGGAAGGTATGGGTGACACATCCTCTTCTTTACAGGTGGAAACCTGGCAACTCCTGCAGAATGTCCAGCAGAGACCCACTCACAACGGGCCACCCACAAATCCGTGGCCCCTCACTCCCTCCTTCCAGAACAGCCCCGAGACTGCTGACGGGGCAGAGAATATGGAGTCAGGCACAGCTTCAGGGGCTATTGCTGCCTGCAGCGCTGTTTATATTGACCTCAACCCAGGCACACCTGGGGAGGGCCGGCCAGCAGGGTCAGGCTACCCAAGTCAGCTAATCCTCAGCCCTCAGGGAATCACATTGTTGAAAATGGACCTCGCTAAGGCAGAATAGAAGCCAAGGAATAAAAGGACACAATGCCATTTGCAGCACCGTAGGTGTGTCTAGAGGTAATCACGTGACTTGTAGTAAGTCAGAAAGTGAAAGACACATATCATATCATATATCTTATAGGTGTGACCGAAAAATGGATACCAGGGCAGATATTTCCACGGAGAAGGGCAATCACAGATTCATTCAACAAACTTATGGTTCACCAATGGAAAGGTGTGAGGATTGGTTTCATTATGATATTGGGGTTAACAGACATATACAAACACAGGTGACATATATAATCACCAAAGACCTACAGAATACCAAGAGAAGACTACTCAACATTCTGTCATAAGGTACATGGGAAAAGGATCCCAGGAAGAACAGACATATGTGTATGTGTAAAAGAACCACATCTTCCACACCTACAACAAGCCAAACATTGTAATCATATTTGCTGTAATAAAAAATAAAAAATTACATTAAAAACTCGAACAAGAAGCAGTGAGACAAACTTGAGGGGCTTTCTCCTGGCACATTCCATTCTAAATTCCAATCTAGAACATGACTTCCATTGAGGCTCTGTTGCTCTAGTAAGCAGATTTGGTAAGGGAGAACTGCTGCCACCTTGTGGCCGTTTCACAAAACAGCAGCTTTAATCCCAGCGCTAATGGTCAGTTGATATTCAAAATCATTGCAGGCCTGTAAAGGACACCTGCCCTGAAAACAAATACCGGGTTCATATATCGACCAAAAAATTCAAAGTATGTCCATATTTCAAAACGAAAGTTTCAAAAGGCATATTTTACACACATTAGTGTTCTGCTTCTTTTTCTTTCTTTCTTTTGTTGTTAAAAAAACGGGAATGGCAAAAAGCATCCCTCAGAATGGGCGAAAATATTTGCAAACGAATCAATGGACAAAGGTTTAATCTCCAATATATATAAAGAGCTCATGCAGCTTAATATTAAAAAAACAAACAACCCAATACAAAAATGGGCAGAAGATCTAAAGAGACGTTTCTTCAAAGAAGACACAGAGATGGCCAAGACGCACATGAAAAGCTGCTCAACATCACTAATTATTAGAGAAATGCAAATCAAAACTACAATGAGGTATCACCTCACACCTGTTAGAATCGGCATCATCAGAAAATCTACAAACAACAAATTCTGGGGAGGGTGTGGACAAAAGGATCCCTCTTCCACTAGTGGTGGAAATGTAAATTGATACAGTCACGATGGAGAACAGTATGGAGTTTCCTTAAAAAACCTAGATATAGAATTACCATATGATCCAGCAATCCCACTTCTGGGCATATACCCAGAGAAAACCATAAATCAAAAAGGCACATTCACCACAATGCTCATTTCAGCACTATTTACGATAGCCAGGTAATGGAAGCAACCTAAATACCCACAGACAGACGAATGGATAAAGATGTGGTACATATATAAAATGGAATATTACTCAGCCATAAGAAGGAATGAAACTGGGTCATTTGTAGAGACGTCGATGGATCTAGAGACTGTCATACAGAATGAAGTAAGTCAGAAAGAGACAAACAAATATGGTATATTAATGCATATATGTGGAACCTAGAAAAATGGTACAGATGAACTGGTTTGCAGGGAAGAAATAGAGACACAGAGGTAGAGAACACACGTATGGAAACCTAGTGTGGGAAGCCATGGGGTGGTGGTCGTGGGATGAGTTGGGAGATTGGGATTGACCTGTATACATGTATATGCATAAAATACATAACTAATAATAACCTGCTGTATAAAAAATAAATAAAATTAAATTTCAAAATTTAAAAAATAAAATTTAAAAATAAAACAGAAAAAAGTTCTTCCCTTCACACAGATGTATTTATATGAATGAATGATTTCCATGCTTATATCTATAAATACATAAAAGAGGAATAAAATCTAACTTGAACAAAAAAAGAAAAAAAATAACCTGAACCCACCAGTTAGACAGAGGAAAACACTATCAGGGCACTTGCTCCAGCGGTAAACAATTCTGAAATTGGTCAGAGGTGGTTAATCATCTCCCATAGAGCCAGCAGCCCACTCCTACGCAAGGAGCATCCTCATTGCAAAGAGGGGGCCATGCCGAGGCATCTGTGAGTAACCGTGAGCTGAGCCCCAGGCCAGCTGCTGTTGAACTTTTGCCACCCTTCCCAGGTAAAACACCTGAATATGTACAAGGGCTTGAAAGCCTAGAGAAAGGGCCGTGGAGCCACAACAGCGACAGCACGCAGGCCGACTTGGTGCCTGCACGCCAGTCAGGATGGTCCTGTCCCCAGATGCTCTTCTGGAAGCTTTCCATTTCCCTGCCTGAGATACCCCTCCTGCCACGGCCCCCACTGCTTTTTTACTTCCTCACCTCTGCCTGGGGAGAAATTCCAGTGGCAGGTATCGGTGACACATGATCTTCTTTAGCAGGTGGCAGCCTGGCAACTCCTGCAGAAAGTCCAGCAGAGCCCCACTCACACTGGGCCACCCACAAAGCCACGGACCCTCACTCCCTCCCACCAGCACAGCTCCGGAACTGCCTACGGGGCAGAGAATATGCCGTCAGTCACAGCTACAAGGGCTGTCGCTCACTGGAGTGCTGTTTATATTGCCCTCAACCCAGGGACACCTGTGGCGGGCCGGCAGGCAGTTTCAGGCTGCCAAAATCAGCCAATCCTCACCCCTCAGGGTTCACAGTTGCAGAAAATGAAACTTGCTAAACGGGCCAGGCCCTAGGAACAGGTGTGGGCTCTTGAGAGTCAGGATAGACAAGGGGCTGCAGCTGCGGCTTGTTTTCTTATCATTTTATCTGGTCCATGAGTGGAAAACAACTTCAAGAAGACCCTATCCTAATGAGAGGAACCCAGGAGTCAGGGAGAGGAGTGATGGTGGGTGGAGACAGAGGCCTGGTGCCCTGGCTGCATTGGAAGTGTCTGGAAGACCAGGCAGAAAGAGCCTGCAGAGAGTGATAGCCATGGTCACAGACCTGTCAGAGCTGCTGTTTGTTAGTTCAAGTCCTGCTCTGAGGTGTTCTGTGTCAGCTGTGAGCGACAGGTGAGCTGTGGGTTCTCTGCAAGGTGGGCTATGTGCACAGTTCCTGTGTGTCCAGCCCTGCTGGGGTACCTGCCCAGGGGAGCTCTGTATCCTGGGAAGGGCCTGAGTAGGAGAGCCCCATGGGCTGCTGGGTAGCTGCAGAGGTGAGCTCCATACCCTGGGAGGGACTTGACCACGAGAGCCCCGTGGGCTGTGGGGTAGGGGTGCAGCCCAGGTGAGCTCCATATCCTGCTATTGGCCTGACCACGAGAGCCCCATGGGCTGCTGGAGACCTGGTAAAGGATATCAGGACAGTCAGTGAAGCCACCGAGGATATACATCCAGTAGCTCCTATTTCCTACTCCCTGCTGGTCATTCTACCTTCCACCAGGCCATGGCATTCTGTATTAGACTTCAATGATGCCTTCTTCTGTATTCCATTCATCTCAGAGTCACAAGAATTTTTGGCTTGTGAGTGGCAGGACACAACATGCAACAAAAGCAATAATGCTGGGCCGTCCTGCCCCAATGGTTCAAAAATCCCCACACCATCATTGGGGAAATGTCCTCTAAAGACCTAAAAGTTCAACCTCTGTAAAAGGGAACCCTCCTTCAATATGCAGATGACATTCTGATCGCCAGGCCTACTAAAGACGCCTCTGAACTACCTAGCCAAGAAAGGATAGAAGGTGTCCAAGAAAAACGCTCAAATATCCCAGGCTAAGGTGACATGCCTGGGCTTCATTCTCACAGATATTCGGAGAAATGCATCCCAGGATAGGGAAGAAGCCATTTGCAGCCTTACCTCTTCTGAAACTAGAAGACAGCTTAGGGGTTCCTGGGGAGGCCAAGGTTTTCTGCATCTGGATCCCTAACTACAGTCTAATAGCTGGGCCTCTACATGAAACACTGACACGAAAAGATGATGATCCTTTTGAATAGAATCCAGAAGCAGCCTTTCAAGAATGGAAAGAGCAGTCAATACAGACCCTTGCCCAGGAACTCCCTAATTTAGCTAAACCCTTTGACCTTTACATACCCGGTCAAAGGTTAATCGCCCTTGGAGCCTTAGTGCAAAAACTGGGACCACTTGAAATGGAGCAACACAAGAATGCCCTTCAGGTATGATAAACTATGGTCACCAAGGGCTTTGCCACCCGACTCATCAGGCCAGGATACTGGGGTATCTAAAAAGCTGGAAATCAGCAGCCCGCAAGGCCAGCTCCCTCTTAAGGGAAAAGGACCCCATGTGGTGATCCTAACCACCCATCATGCCCTGAAGTTGCAGGGGTCGCTCTGTGGACACACTGACCTCGAGTGAGGAGGCCCTCCAACTCCAACCTCCAGAGAGATAAACGGGGGCAACGGGCCCCCAAGATGACTCGTGTGACCATCACTTGACCTGGAGTTTCTCTCAGAAAACGACAAGACTGTGCCCCGAAAGAGCAGACTACTGCTTGCAGGACTTACTGCACCCAGAGGGGAGCTAATAAGCTTGGCGGGGGAAACGTATATCACGCTTTCACCATAGAAAACCCTACAGACACCGCGGTGATGGTGGCCAATATGACCGGCTGGACTGCTGGCTACTTCTAAAGGCCGTTGACTCAGTGGACGTCATGGTCCTGGATCACCACTGACCCTGGACTGTCTGGGAGTTGCGCGGGCAGGGCTCTGACACATGGTGTTGTTTGTACATTAATTCAGGGACCTAATTAAAGAAAGCACAGACTACTGGTCAGAGCATCTAGTCTGGCAAAAACTGTCAGCCTAAGGTCGCCGAACATATGTGGGGTGGGGTGAAACCTGCCACCGCAGCATCTCTGCGCCTCTCTTTCCTGGACCCATAAAGGTCATTAGAATCTGTAACACTTCCAATGCTGGTGCTCAGGCGGACGAGAAGTGAGGCAGGAGGCCTTGGGACAATCAACCTCACCAGGAGGCTGGTGTGGAGACGTTTTGCCCCTCCCCCCATGTATCAGGGCTCCCACCACAACATGAAGCAGTTACAAAAGAGGGGTCTGCACCCTCAACACCCCAAGAATAAGGAACGGAACAAAAAGCAGAGGAGGTGTTCGTCTCCGGCAACGTTCATTAAAAATTCCTGGGAGATAAAAAGAGAATCTGGGCAATAAAATAAAGTCTAACTTGTTTTTCCTTTGTGCTTTGTCTAATTTCACATGCTCCTAGGGTTCCGCATGCAGAGGTCCCACACCCGGCACTTCAGACCCGATTTCCTAGTGCAGAATGGCTGGGTCGACACCTCAGCTAGCGGGGTCCCATGCAGACTCCGCAGCATAGAGCCTGAGCTGCAGCCAACGCAGCCCTCGAGAGCTCCATCCCCTGCCTCCCAATGACGCTGCCGGGGACCCTACACAGCAGCCCAGCCCACAGCCCATGGGGGAGTGCACGCTCTCACCTCTCCATTCTGTTTTCAAAATAATGTTTCCTTTGCTTCTGAACCAAACTCAGTCTTGATCTGTTGGCTCCAATGACACTGGGCACGGGGACTCCTGTTGGGGTCCACTCTGGAGGATCAGTAACAGAAATTGAGAACATTGTAACTTCAATGAACAGATGTGTGAGCCAAACTGTAGTTAACATAGAGCAGTGTATAATGCTCGGGTAAAATAAGATGTTTCTAAGACTTACATTTGATATTTCCATCACTTTCCTATAAGCAAGTTCAGTGAAGACGTCTGTCTTATTTGTCAGGTCAACATTAGAGAAATGAAGTGATTTATTTTCATGGATGTACATCGAATACTCTTGGCTGAAGCTTCAATCTTGTTTTGAATGCTTTTCCATTGAAAATGATACCTCTCTTTCAGCTCCCCCATTTCTGAGAAGTATAAAACCTTATAATTTATTATTACCAAAGGGGAAAGGTAGGAGAAGGGATAAATTAACAGTTTGGGATTAACACATACACACTGCTATGTATAAAATAGATCATCACAAGGAACTACTGTATAGCACAGGGAACTACACGGAATATTTTGCAATAACCTATAAGGGGAAATAATCTGAAAAACAATAGATATTTTTATTGACATCATCTATCAATGACAGATAAAATGTAACCTAAGCAAGGCCGATGGTGAGCGCTTCTGACCCTGAAGATTTCAGTCATCTAAAGTTTGGGCTCTGCCTATTTCCCAAGGCCCTTAAAGGACATACGTGTAGCCGTAGCTTAAAAATTCCCCAGTTTGGGGTTCGGGGAGGCACTGATTTGGAAAAATCCCTGGTGTTCTCCTTACATGCACGGGACCCTTCCTACACCTAAAACATGCCTGTCACACCTAGAGGATGGTACACCGTTTGATCGGAAAGAGTTTGGAAAAGGCACCTCATCTCCTCATTGCCTGGTGCTCGGGTTCAACCCTCCAGCATCTTTCCTAACAATCTCCTCACTTGGTGATATCAGCACCGTCAACATCCTGTTGCACACAGTTTGGAATTTGTCCAAAGGATGTAGCGGAAGGATGAGAAAAATATAGAGACATGTCTTAGGTGTTCGGACAGGCACATGCCACTCTAATTTCCAATCCAGAAGACAAATTCATCAAAGGCTAGAATTGCCCACGGAAACAGAATAGGGCTAGAGGAAATCCCGCTGTTTTGTGTCCAGTTTCCAAAAACACAAGTTGAAAAATGGAACTCAGGGGCACTAAAATTCATGAAACTGCAGAGTTGAAAATATCTATCGTCGAAAAATGTCTTGAGGTAAGTCACAGAAAAGGACTTGTAAGCAAGGGAGAGTGGCAGGAAACAGATTTGAAGAGGTAGAAAGGACTCCCCATTAAAGCACAAGAAAAGGGGCTGAACATCGCCAATGATGCAGTTGGCCAAAAAGGGTGTATGCATTTTTTCTGAATATATTCAAGTAAAGGCCATACACACTTTTTATCCAACCAAACAGGTGGGCACTGGAAATCAATATCACAAAATGTATCACTTCACATCAGTCAGATGGGCCATCCACATAAAGTGTAAACACCAGAAATGCAGGACAGGGCGAGGAGAAAAGGGAGCCCTGTGAGGCTGATAGTGGAAATGTAATTTGCCAACGGCCACTCTGGAGAAGTGTATTGTGTTTGCTAAAACATCTAAAAAATGAGCTACAGAGCATAGGGCACTTGCACTCATGGGCGTGTACCTTGGGAAAAACAAAAATCGACAGAAAACAGGCACCCGAACGTTTACCACCTCTCTGTTAAAAAGGGCCTCAACTTGGATATAACCTAAATGTCCCTGGAAGGATAAAATGGATAAAAGAGATGGGGTACTTATGTAGAGTGGAATATTACTCATCCAGAAATCAATGAAATAAGGCCAGTTGTAACAACTCTGGAGGAGTTACATACGATCATTCTAAGTGACATATGTCAGAAAGAAAAAGATACATATCATAAGATGTCACTTAAAGGTGGAATCAAAAATGGCTACACATGAAATAAATTACAAAACAGTAACATAGTCAAATATGTAGAAAATAGACATAAGGCTGCTAAATGGGAAAGGTGGGGAATGGTGAGGTATTATCCAGGAGGTTGAAATTAGCAAAGATACCATTCCAAGTACCAAATTGAATAACTGACAAGGCCTACACGGTACCTCAAAGAACTGCACTCAGCCCACTCAAGTCACTGGAAAATAATACATATGACTGGTAAGCATCTG
Organism: Hyperoodon ampullatus; assembly: GCF_949752795.1. Classification (NCBI taxonomy): domain Eukaryota; kingdom Metazoa; phylum Chordata; class Mammalia; order Artiodactyla; family Ziphiidae; genus Hyperoodon; species Hyperoodon ampullatus. The sequence goes on from NW_027640875.1 coordinate 1,118,468, forward strand.
AAAAAGAAGTTATTGTTGTCTCACAGTACATGAATCAAGTGGATGTACAGCAGCAAAAAACAGAGCTTTGAAAATCAGCTGTAACCAATATAAAAATAAATTTAAAACTATTTATAAAAACAGTGAGACAGACAAAAATTCTTACAACTTTTGTTGAAGGGCTACGATGTAACATGGATTGAACACATGTAGACCCACAGCAGGATGATTATATAAGGCTGGAAGCTATGCACGCTAAGAGATGTTAGAGAGGCTGGGTGAGGAAATGCAGACCTTTTAAAGTAATACTGCCTGGTACCCATTCCATGGGTCCCAAATCTGCAGGTTCAAGGGAGTCTTCTGACAGCGAAAACATGCCTGCGAAACCGAGATGAATGTACACCGTGTGCTCAGGAAAGGTGTCTAAAATGCACCTCATTTTTGATCTCCTGCTGCTGGGGTTCGCCATTCCAGCCACATTACTAACAACCTCCCCACTTGGAGAATCAGCACCTTTAACCTCCTGTTTCACACAGTTTGCAATTTGTGCAGAGGGTAAATGGAAAGAGGGGGAACCAATGAGAGATTAGCTGTAGGAGTTTTGACAGGCACATGTCACTCTAATTTCCCATTAGGAAGAAGAATTAACCAAAGGCTCAGCCTGCCTCCCCAGAACCAGAATAGGGCCGGAAGCAATCCAATGGTTTGGCGGCCAGCTCACAAAAAAAGCGAGTTGCAAAATGGAGCTCAGGAGCAGACAATTCAAAGACCTGCAAAGATATAAATGATAACCAACGTCCAAAAATATATTCAGTTAAGGCAACGAAGAGGATTTGAATGAGAGGCAGAATTGCAGGAAACAGGTTTCAAAAGGTAGATTGTACTCACATTTAAAGCATATGAAAAGCAGCAGAATTTCTAAAATGATGCAGTTGGGCAAAAGGGTGTATGCGTTTTTTTCGTGAATATCTTCAGGAAAAAAACACATGCAGAGTTTTTGGCCAACCAAGCAAGACGGAAATGCAAATCTGCACAACAAAGGAGTCTCAATTTCCACTGCTCAGAAAGGCAATCCAAAAAATGTGTACAAACCAGAAATGCAGGAGAGGCCATGGAAAACAGGGAGCCTAGTCACGCTGATGGGTGGGGTATAAATATCCAAGAGCCACTCTGAAGAAGTGTATGCTGTTTCCTAAAACTTCTAAAATACAAAGCCCCCAAGCAAAGGGGACTTCAACTCATGGGCATATGACTTGGGAAGACTAAATATCAATAAGACACAGGCACCCCAAAGTTTAGGGCTGCTCTGCATACAAGAACCTCAACTTTGGTACACCTAAAATATCCCAGGAAAAAGAGAAATGCATAAAGAACTTGTGGTAATTTTGTACAACGGAATATCACTCAGACGTGAAATCAGTGTATATAAGGCCAGTAGCAGCATAATGAGTGGATTTAGGTATGATGATTCTAAGGGAAATTAGTCACACAGAAAAAGAATCTTATCATAAGATATCACTTATAGAGGGAATGTCAATATCACAACACATGAACTGAATTAGGAAAGAGAACAGAGTCTCACATTTAGAAAAAAACTATTATGCCTGCTTCAGGGGAAAGGAGAGGTGGGGTGATGCATAAAACCAGAGTATGATATTAGCACAGGTACCATTCCATAAACCAAATACAGAATAGACAAGACCTACACCTTCCTCAGTGAATGGGACTCAACACCCCTATTCCCCGCCGAGGAATATATCTGACTAGTAAGAATCTTAAAACCTATGTATTCATATGTCTCCGTAAGGAAATCAATTGTGTCTAGACTGGCATAAACAGGTCAGTGAAAACCAGCTCAACCCCATAATAAAAATGAATTTCAAAAACAAAACCAAAAAACAGCAAAATTCTTACACAATTCCTTCAGGGGTTCTAATGAAACCTGGAATGACCCTATCTGCAAAGACAGCTGGATGAGACATAAGGCTGGACACTTGGGACTGAGAGAACTGGTGAGATTGGGAGAGAAAATGCAAACCCTTTAAAGTAGTAATGCATGCCACCATTCCATGGGTCCCAAATCTCCAGGTAGAAGGGAATATCACTACAGTTATAACATGTATGGGAAACCTAGAAAATGGACACCCTGTGATGGCGAAAGGTTTCTAAAACTCTCCTAATTTTTCCTCTCCTTGTGCTCCACTTTGGCATTCCAACTGCTTTACTATCAATCTCCCAACTTAGGAGAGTCAGCCCCTATAACCTCCTGGTTCACACAGTTTGCTATTTGTGCAGATGATGAAAGGGAAGAGGGAGAACCAATCAGAGAGTAGATGTAGGCATTTGGACGGGCACATGTCACTCTAATTTCCCGTCAGGAAGAAGAATTAACCAAAGCCTCAGCCACCCACAGGGAACCAATAAAGCCACCCCTGGAACCAGTATAGGTCCTGAAGCAAAATTGTGGATTTGCGGCCAACTCACAAAAATGGGATTTGAAAATTGGAGCTCAGGGTCCCAGCAATTCAAAAACCTGAAGAGTTATAAAGGACTACTCTCTTCCAGAAATCTGTTGAGGGAAGGCAATGAAGCGGACTTGAAAATGAGGCAGAATTGCACAAAACATATTTCAAGAGGTAAATTGGAATCGCCTTTGAAGCACAGAAAAAGCATCCCAACTTGGACGGTGATGCACTTGGCCAAAAAGGGCGTATGCCTTTTCCCCTGAATATATTCAGGAGAAAACGCATACGTCCTTTCTGGCCAATGAAGCAAGCATGCAATGCAAATCCACACTACAAAGAATTGTCACTTCCCACCGGTCGAAAGGGACATCTGTATATCTGTAAAAACCAGAAAGGCAAGAGCGAGATGACAAGGGCATGAAGCAATGTGATCCCAAGGGTCATGGAGGATTGTGATGACAAGCGCATGGAGCATTGTGATGACAAGATTATGTAGCATTTTGCTGACAAAGGCAAGGAGCATTGTGATGACAAGGTTCATGGAGCACTTTGATGACAAGCGTCATGGAGCATTGTGATTACAGGGGTCATGGAGCATTGGGATGACAAGAGCATGGATCATTGTGATGACAAGTGTCATGGAGCATTTTGATGACAAGAGTCCCGGATCATTGTGTCGTCAGGGTTCATGGAGCGTTGTGATGACAGTGGTCATGGAGCATTGTGATGACAGGGGTCAGGGAGCATTGTGATGAGAAGGTCATGGACCATTGGGCTGAAAATGTTCATGGAGTATTGTGATGAGAGGCGTCATGGAGCATTGTGATGACAAGGTACTGGAGCATTGTGATGAGAAGACCATGGAGCCTTGTGATGACATGTCTCATGGGGCATTCTAAGGAAAAGGGGCATGCAGCATTGTGATTACAGAGGTCTTGGAGCATTGTGATGACAAGGGCATGGAGCATTGGGATGAGAAGGCCATGGAGCGTTCTGATGACATGCATCATGGAGCTTTGTGAGGACAAGGGCATGGAGCATTGTGTTTTCAGGGGTCTTGGAGCACTGTGATGAAAAGGGCATGGATCATTGTGATGAAAAAGGCATGGAGCCTGGTCATGACAGGGTTCAAGGAGCATACTGACGACAAGTGTCAGGGAGCATTGTGATGAAAAGGGTATTGAGCATTGTGATGACAAAGGTCATGGAGCATTGTGATGAGAAGACGATGGATAATTGTGATGACGAGCGTCATGGGGCGTTGTGATGATAAGTGTTATGGAACATTTTGATCACAAGGATTTGGAGCATTGTGATGACAGAGGTCATGGGGCATTTTGATTTCATTGTGATGACAATAGCCTGAAGCATTATGATGATGGGCATGCTGCATTGTGATGACAGGGTTCATGGAGCATTGAGATGAAAAGGGGCATGGAGCATTGTGATTACAGGAGTCTTGGAGCATTGTGATGACAAGGGCATGGAGCATCGTGAATGAGAAGGCCATGGAGAATTCTGATGACATGCGTCATGGAGCTTTGTGATGACAAGGGCATGGAGCATTGTGATTACAGGGGTCTTGGAGCACTGTGATGACAAGGGTCATGGAGCCTTGTGATGACAAGGCCGTGGAACATTGTGATGGCAGTGGTCATGGAGCATTTTTATGACAGGGGTCATGGAGCATTGTGATGACCAGGGCATGGAACACTGTGATACATGGGTCATGGAGGATTGTAATGACAAGCGCATGGAGCATTGTGATAAGAATGGCATCGAGCATTGTGATGAAAAGCATCATGTAGCCTGTGATGACAAGGGCATGGAACAATGTGATGAGAGGTTTCATGGAGCATTGTGATGACAATGGCATGCAGCATTGTGATGCCAAGGGTCATGGAGCTTTGTGATGACAAAGGTCATGGAGCATTTTGATGACAAGAGGTGTGGTGCATTCTGTTGTGTAGGGCAGGGAGCATTGTGATAACAGGGTCATGGAGCAATTTGATGAAAAGTGTCATGGAACATTTTGATGACAGGGGTTATGGAACATTGAGATGTCAAGGGTCATGGAACATTTCCATGACAGGGTTTAAGGACCATTGTGATGACAGGGGAGTGGGTGTATTGTGATGACTAGTGAGGGAACATGTTGATATCAGTGGTGAGAGAGCATTTTTATAAGAAGTGCATGGAGCATTGTGATGACAATCTTTATGGAGCATTGTGATGACAAGGTTGTGGAGCATTGTGATGACAAGGGTCATGGAACATTGAGTTGACAAAGGCACAGAGCATTGTGATGACAAGTGTCACGGAGCATTGTGATGAAAAGTTCATGGAGCATTGTGGTGACAAAGTTCACAGAGCCTTGTGATGATGAGGGCATGGACCATTGTGATGACACAGGTCATGAAGCCTTGTGAAGACTGGAGTCACGGAGAATTGTGATGACTGGGGTCATGGAGCATTGTGATGACAAGGGCATGGAGCTTTGTGATGACAGGGGCATAGGGCATTGGTCTGACAAGTTTCATGGATAATTGTGTTGACAGTGGGCATGGCACATTGTGATGACAAGGTCATGGAGCATTGTGAAGACAAGGTCATGGAGTATTGTGAAGACAGGTGTCAGGGAGCATTGTGATGACATATTTCATGGTCCATTGTGATGACAATGGCATGGAGCATTGTGATGCCAAGTGTTATGGAGGATTGTGATGACAAAGGTAATGGAGCATTGTGATGACAAGGGCTTGGATCATTGTGATGACAACGGGCAGTGAGAATTTTGATGAAAAGGTCGTGAAGCATTGTGATAACAAAGGCATGGAGCATGCTATGACAGGGGTCATGGGGCATTGCGATGACAAGTGCATGGAGAATTGTGATGACAAGAGCATGTAACATAGTGATGAGAACTGTCATGGAGCACTGTGATGACAAGGACGTGGAGAATTGTGATGACAAGGGACATGGTGCATTGTCATAACCAGGGCATGGAGCATTGTGATGGCAAGACCGTGGAGCACTGTGATGAGAAGACCATGGATAATTGTGATGACGAGCATCATGGAACACTGTAATGACAAGGGGCATGGAGCATTGTGATGACAGGTGTCATGGAGCATTGTGACGACAGGGGTCATGGATCATTGTGATGACAAGTGTCACGGAGCATTCTGATGACAAGCTTGTGGAGTATTGTGATGACAATGGCATGGAGCATTGTGATGAAAAGGGCATGGATCACTGTGATGAAAAAGGCATGGAGACTTGTCATGACAGGGTTCAATGAGCATACTGACGACAGGTGTCAGGGAGCATTGTGATGACAAGTGTATTGAGAATTGTGATGACAAGGGTCATGGAGCATTGTGATGAGAAGTCCATGGATAATTGTGATGACCAGCATCATGGGGCGTTGTGATGACAAGTATTACGGAACATTGTGATCACAAGGGTTTGGAGCATTGTGATGACAGAGGTCATGGATCATTTTGATTTCATTGTGATGACAATAGCATGAAGCATTATGATGATGGGCATGGTGCATTATGATGACAGGGTTCATGGATCATTGAGATGAAAAGGGGCATGGAGCATTGTGATTACAGGGGTCTTGGAGCATTGTGATGAGAAGGGTCATGGAGCCTTGTAATGACAAGGCCATGGAACATCGTGATGGCAGGGGTAATGGAGCATTGTTATCACAGGTGTAATGGAGCATTGTGATGGCAAGGGCATGGAGCATTGTGATGAGAAGGCCATGGAGCATTCTGATGACATGTGTCAGGTAGCATTGTGATGACAATGGCATGGAGCAATGTGATGAGAGCGTTCATGGAGCATTGTGATGACCATGACATGGAGCATTGTGATGCAAAGGGTCATGGATCTTTGTGATGACAAAGGTCATGGAGCATTTTGATGACAAGGGCGTGGTGCATTGTGATGAGAAGGGCAGGGAGCATTGTGATGACAGGGTCATGGAACAATTTGATGAAAAGGGTCATGCAACATTTTGATGACAGGGGTTATGGAACATTGTGATGTCAGGGGTCATTGAGCATTTTGATGAAATGGTTCATGGAGCATTTTGATGACAGGGGTTATGGAACATTGTGATGTCAGGGGTCATCGAACATTGTGATGATAAGTGCATGTAGAATTGTGATGACAGGAGTCATGGAACATTGTGATGACAGGGGTGAGGGAGTATTGTGATGAATAGTGATGTAACATTGTGATATCAGTGGTGAGAGAGCATTTTGATGAGAAGTGCATGGAGCATTGTGATGACAAGGTTTATGGAGCATTGTGATGACAAGATTGTGGAGCACTGTGATGACAAGCGCATGGCGCATTGTGATGACATGGGTCATGGAGCATTGTGCTGACAAGCGCATGGAGCATTGTGATGACAAGGGTCATGGAGCATTGTGCTGAGAAAGGCATAGAGCATTGTGATGACAAGGGTCAAAGAGCATTGTGATGAAAAGTTCATGGAGCATTGTGGTTAAAAAGTCACAGAGACTGTAGATGAGGAGGGCATGGACCATTGTGATGACAAAGGTCATGAAGCATTGTGATGACTGGAGTCACGGAGAATTGTGATGACAGGGGTCGTGGAGCATTGTGATAAGAAGGGCATGGAACATTGTGATGACAAGGGCATGGAGCATTGGTCTAATAAGTTTCATGGATTATTGCGATGACAGTTGGAATGGTGCATTGTGATGACAAGGGCATGGAGCATTGTGTTGCCAAGTGTCATGGAGGATTCTGATGACAAAGGTAATGGAGCATTGTGATGACAATGGCTTGGAGCATTGTGATGACAAGGGTCAGGGAGCATTCTGATGACAAGCTTGTGGAGTAATTTGATGACATTGGCATGGAGCATTGTGATGAAAACGGCATGGGGCATTGTGATGAAAAAGGCATGGAGCCTTTTCGTGACAGGGTTCAAGGAGCATTCTGACGACAAGTGTCAGGGAGCATTGTGATGACAAGTGTATTGAAAATTATGATGACAAAGGTCATGGAGCATTGTGATGAAAAAGGCATGGAGTATTGTGATGAAAGGCATCATGGAGCGTTGTGATGACAAGTGTTATGGAACATTGTGATCACAAGGGTTTGGAGCATTGTGAGGACAGAGGTCTTGGATCATTTTGATTTCAAGGAACATGGAGCATTGTGATGACAAGGGCAGGAAGCAATGTGATCCCAAGGTTCATGGAGTATTGTGATGACAAGCGCATAGAGCATCGTAATGACAGGGTCATGTAGCATTTTGCTGACAAAGGCATGGAGCATTGAGATGACAGGTGTCCAGGAGCACTGTGATGGCAAGCGTCAAGGAGCATTGTGTTTACAGGGGTCAAGGAGCATTGGGATGACAAGGGCATGCATCATTGTGATGCCAAGTGTCATGGAGCATTGGGCTGAAAATGTTCATGGAGTTTTGTGATGACAGGGGTCATGGAGCATTGTGATGACTAGGGAATGGAGCATTGTGATGACAAGAGTACCGGATCATTGTGTTGTCAGGTGTCATGGAGCGTTGTGATGACAGTGGTCATGGAGCATTGTGATGATATTGGTCAAGGAGCATTGTAATGAGAAGGTCATGGAGCATTGGGCTGAAAACGTTCATGGAGTATTGTGATGACAGGCGTCATGGAGCATTGTGATGATAAGGGAATGGAGCATTTTGATGACAACGTCCTGGAGCATTGTGATGAGAAGACCATGGAGCCTTGGGATGACAAGTCTCATGGAGCATTCTGATGAAAAGGGGCATGGAGCATTGTGATTACAGGGGTCTAGGACCATTGTGATGACAAGGGCATGGAGCATTGTGATGAAAAGTGCATGGATCATTGTGATGAAAAAGGCATGGAGCCTTGTCATGAAAGGGTTCAAGGTGCATACCGATGGCAAGAGTAAGGGAGCATTGTGATGACATGTGTATTGAGCATTGTGATGACAAATGTCATGGGGCATTGTGATGAGAAGTCCATGGATAATTGTGATGACCAGCATCATGGGGCATTGTGATGACAAGTGTTATGGAACATTGTGATCACAAGGGTTTGGAGCATTGTGATGACAGAGGTCATGGAGCATTTTGATTTCATTGTGATGACAATAGCATGAAGCATTATGATGATGGGCATGGTGCATTGTGATGACAGTGTTCATGGAGCATTTTGATGAAAAGGGTCATGGAGCATTTGTCTGACAAGTTTCATGGATTATTGTGATGACAGTGGGCATGGCACATTGTGATGACAAGGGCATGAAGCATTGTGATGACAAGGTCATGGAGTATTGTGAAGACAGGTGTCAGGGAGCATTGTGATGACATATGTCATGTTCCATTGTGATGACAATAACACGGAGCATTGTGATGCCAAGTGTCATGGAGGATTGTTGTGACAAACGTAAAGGAGCATTTTGATGACAAGGGCATGGAGCATTGAGATGACAAGGTCCACTGATAATTTTAATGTCCAGGTCGTGAAACATTGTGATGACAAGCGCATGGAGCTTCCTATGACAGGGGTCATGGAGCATTGCGATGACAAGTGCATGGAGTATTGTGATGACAAGAGCATATAACATTGTGATGAGAAGTGCCATGGAGCATTGTGATGACAAGGAAGTGGAGAATTGTGAGGACGAGGGACATTGAGCTTTGAGATGACCAGGGCATGGAGAATTGTGATGGAAAAACCGTGGAGCATTGTGATGAGAAGACTTTGCGTAATTGTGATGACGAGCATCATGAAGCACTGTAATGACAAGGGGCATGAAGCATTGTGATGACAGGTGTCAGGGAGCATTGTGATGACAGGGGTCATGGAGCATTGTGATGACAAGGGCACGGAGCATTGTGATGACAAGGGCCATTGAGAATTTTGATGACAAGGTCATGAAGCATTGTGATGACAAACACTTGGAGCTTGCTATGACAGGGGGCATGGAACATTGCAATGACAAGTGCATGGAGAATTGTGATGAGAAGAACATGTAACATTGTGATGAGAAGTGTCATGTAGCATTGTGATGACAAGGACGTGGATAATTGTGATGACAAGGGACATGGAGCATTGTGATGAGCAGGGCATAGAGCATTGTGATGACAGGTGTCATGGAGCATTATTATGACAAGGGCCATAGTGCATTCTGACATAAGATATCACTTATGAAGGGAATGTAAACATGGCTACATATGAACTGAATTAGGAAAGAGAACAGTGTCTCAGATATAGAAAACACACTTATGCTTGCTTAAGGGGAAAGGAGAGGTGGGGAGACACACAAAACCAGAGTTTGATATTAGCACAGGTAACATTCCATAATCCAAATACAGAAGAGACAAGCCCTACTCCTTCCTCAGTGAACGGGACTCAACACCCTAATTCCCAGCAGAGAAATATATCTGACTAGTAAGAATCTTAAAACCTATGTATTGATATGTCTCCGTAAAGGAACCAAGTGTGTCTAGCACGACATAAACACGGCAGTGAGAAGCAGCTCAAACCCACTATAAAAATGAATTTCAAAACAAAACAAAAAACAGTTTAATTCTTACACAATACCTTCAGGGGTTCTGATGAAACTTGGAATGACCCTGTCTACAACGACAGCTGGATGTGGCATAAGGCTGGTCACTTGGGACTGAGACGATTGGTGAGATTGGGTGAGAAAAGGCAGACCCTCTAAAGCAATAATTCCTGCCCATCATTCCATGGTTCCCAACTCTCCAGGTAGAAGGGAATATCACTACAGTTATAACATGTATGGGAAAACTAGAGAATGGACACCCTCTGATGGAGAAAGGTTTCTAAAACTCTACTAATTTTTTTTCTCTCCTTGTGCTCCAACTTGACATTCCTACTGCTTTAATATCAATCTCCCAACTTGGAGAGTCAACCCCTATAACCTCCTGTTTCGCACAGTTGGCACATTGTTCAGAGGATATAAGGGAAGAGGGAGAACCAATGAGAGAGTAGCTGTAGGCATTTGGACGGCCACATGTCACTCTAATTTCCCGTCACGAAGAAGAATTAACCAAACTCTCAGCCTGCCCCCCACCCCCCGGAACCTGTACAGGTCCTGAAGCAAAACTATGGATTTGCGGTCAGCTCACAAAAACGCGAGTTGAGAACTGGAGCACAGTGGCACAGCATTTCACTAACTTGCAGAGTTATAAAGGACTACTCTCTTCCAAAAATCTGTTGAGGGAAAGCCACGAGGCAGACTTTAAAATGATGCAGAATTGCACGAAACAGATTTCAAGAAGTATATTGGAATTGCCTTTAAACACAGGAAAAGCATCACAACTTCGACAATTATGGAATTGTCCATAAAGGGTGTATGCGTTTTCACCTGAGTATATTCAGGAGAAAACGCATATGCCGATTTTGACCAACCAAGCAACTGCACAATGCAAATCTGCACTACAAATAAGTATCACTTCCCACCGGTCAAAAGGGTCATCTGCAAAATGTGTAAAAACCAGAAAGGCAAGACAGGCTCTGGAGAACAGTAAGCCTTGTTATGCTCATGGGTGGGATGTAAATTGCCAACAGCCACCCTGGAGGAGTGCATTGTGTTCTCTAAAAGAAGTAAACAACAGAGCTTCACAACCTAAGTCACTTCCAGTCATGGGAATATACCTTGGGAAAACTGAATATCAATAAGACACAGCCACCCCAAAATTTAGGGCAGCACTGCTTACAAGAACCTCGAATCCGGGACACCTTAAATATCCAAGGAAAGACAAAAATGGTAAAGAAATTGTGGTACTTACCTATGATGGAATATCCCTCAGCCATGAAATCAATGTCATAAGGCCAGTAGAAGCAAAATGAGTGGATTCAGGTTCGATGATTCTAACTGAAATAAGTCACACAGGAAAAGAAACTTATCATAAGATATCACTTATGAAGATCCTGTAAACATGGCTACACATGAACTGAGTTAGGAAAGAGAACAGAGTCTCACATTTAGAAAACACACTTATGCCTGCTTAAGGGTGAAGGAGAGGTGGGGGGGATGCATAAAACCAGAGTTTTATATAAGCACAGATACCGTCCCAAAAACCAACTATGGAATACACAAAACCTACACCTTCCTCAGTGAAAGGGACTCAAAACCCCATATTTCCCGCAGAGGAATACATCTGACTAGTAAGAATCTTAAAACCTATGTATTGATATGTCTCCGTAAGGGAATCAAGTGTGTCTAGACTGGCATAAACATGGCAGCGAGAATCAGCTCAAACCCACTATAAAAAGGAATTTCAAAAACAAAACAAAAAAACTGGGAAATTCTTTACAATTCCTTCAGGGTCGCTGATGAAACCCTGAATGACCGTATCTACAATGACAGCTGGATATGGCATAAGGTTGGACACGTGGGACTGAGAGGATTGGTGAGATTGGGTGAGCAAATGCAGACCCTTTAAAGCAATAATGCATGGCAACCATTCCATGGGTCCCAACTCTGCAGGTTGAAGAGAATATTACTACAGCAATAACATATACAGGAAATCTAGAGAATGGACACACTGTGAATACGAAAGGTTTCTAAAACTCAACGAATAGTCCCTCTCCTGGTGCTCCGGTTTGACTTTCCAACTGCTTTACTATCAATCTCCCAACTTGGAGAGACAGCCCCTTTAACATCCTGGTTCACACACGTTGCCAAATTGGCAGAGGATGAAAGGCATGAGGGAGAACCAATGAGAGAGTAGCTGTTAGGCATTTGGACGGGCACATGTCAATGTAATTTCCTGGCAGGAAGAAGAATTAACCAAAGTCTCAGCCACCCACCGGGAACCAGTATAGGTCCTGCACCAAAATTTTGGACTTGCGGTCAGTTCACAAAAAACGAGTTGAAAAATGGAGCTCAGGGGCACAGCAATTCACAAACTGACAGAATAATAAAGGAAAACTATCGTCTAAAAATCTGTTGAGGGAAGGCAACGAGGTGGGCTTGAAATCGAGGCAGAATAGCAGGAAACAGATTTCAAGAGGTACATTGGAATCGCCTTTAAAGCACACGAAGAGGGGCACAACTTCGACAATGATGCACTTGGCCAAAAAGGGTGTATTCGTTTTCTCCTGAAGATATTCAGGAGAAAACGCATACGCCTATTTTGGCCAAGCAAGCAAGAACGCAATGCAAATTGGCACTACAAAGAAGTATCACTTCCCACCGGTCAAAAGGGACATCCACAAAATATGTAAAAACCAGAAAGGCAAGAGAGGCCCTGGAGAACAGGGAGCCTTGTTATGCTGATGGGCGGGATGTAAATTGCCAACTGCCTCCCTGGAGGAGTGTATTGTGTTCCCTAAAACAAGTAAAGAACAGAGCTACAGAGCCAAGGGCACTTCCAGTCTAGGGAATATACCTTGGGAAAACTGAAAAACAATAATACAGAGCCACCCCAAAATTTAGGGCGGCACTGCCTACAAGAACCTCAACTTGGGTACACCTTAAATATCCCAGGAAATATAAAAATGGTTCAAAAATTTGTGGTACATACGTACGATGGAATATCCCTCAGCCATGAAATCAATGTCATAAGACCAGTAGCAGAAAAATGAGTGGATTCAGGTACGATGATTCTAAGTGAACAAAGTCACACAGAAACAGAAACTTATCATAAGATATCACTTATGATGATCATGTCAACATGGCTACACCTGAACTTAGATAGGAAAGAGAACAGAGTCTCACATTTAGAAAACACTCTTATTCCTTCTTAAGGGGGAATGAGAGGTGGGGTGATGCATAAAACCAGAGTTTGATATAAGCACAGGTACTGTTCCAAAAACCAACTATGGAATACAGAAGACATACACCTTCCTCAGTGAAAGGGACTCAAATCCCCATATTTCCCGCAGAGGAATATATGTGACTAGTAGAATCTTAAAACCTATGTATTGATATGGCACCATAAGGGAATCAAGTGTTTCTAGACTGGCATAAACATGGCAGCGAGAATCAGCCTAAACTCACTATAAAAAGGAATTTAAAAAACAAAACAAAAAAAACATGGAAATTCTTTACAATTCCTTCAGGGTCTCTGATGAACGCTGGAATGACCCTATCTACAATGACAGCTGGATATGGCATAAGGCTGGACACTTGGGAATGAGAGAATTGGTGACATTGGGTGAGCAAATGCAGACCTTGTAAACCAATAATGCATGGCACCCATTCCATGGGTCCCAACTCTGAGGGTTGAAGGATATATTAATACAGCTATAACATATACAGGAAACCTAGAGAATGGACACACTGTGAATACAAAAGGTTTCTAAAACTCAACGAATAGTCCCTCTCCTGGTGTTCCGGTTTGACTTTCCAACTGCTTTACTATCAATCTCCCAACTTGGAGACACACCACTTTTAACCTCCTGGTACACACACGTTGCCAATTTGGCAGAGGATGAAAGGAAAGGGGGAGAACCAATGACAGAGTAGCTGTTAGGCATTTAGACGGGCACATGTCACTCTAATTTCACGGGAGGAAGAAGAATTAACCAAAGTCTCAGCCACCCACGGGGAACAAGTAGAGGTCCTGAACCAAAATTTTGGACTTGCGGTCAGCTCACAAAAAATGAGTTGAAAAATGGGGCTCAGGGCACAGCAATTCACAAACTGGAAGAGTAATAAAGGACAACTATCATCCAAAAATCTGTTGAGGGAAGGCATCGAGGCGGAGTTGAAATCGAGGCAGAATAGCAGGAAACAGATTTCAAGAGGTATGTTGGAATCGCCTTTAAAGCACAAGAAGTGGGGCACAACTTCGACAATGATGCACTTGGCGAAAAAGGGCGTTTGCATTTTCTGCTGAATATTTTCAGGAGAAAATGCATACAACCTTTTTGGCCATGCAAGCAAGCAGGCAATGCAAATCTGCACTACAAAGAAGTATCACTTCCCACCGGTAAAAAGGGACATCCGCAAAATGTGTAAAAACCAGAAAGGCAAGACAGGCCCTGGAGAACAGGGAGCATTGTTATGCTGATGGGCAGGATGTAAATTGCCAACTGCCTCTCTGGTGGAGTGAATTGTGTTCCCTAAAACAAGTAAACAACAGAGCTACAGAGCCAAGGGCACTTCCAGTCTAGGGAATATACCTTTGGAAAACTGAAAATCAATAAGACAGAGCCACCCCAACGTTTAGGGCTGCACTGCTTACAAGAACCTCAACATGGGTACACCTTAAATATCCCAGGAAATATAAAAATGGTTCAAAAAATTGTGGTACTTACGTACGATGGAATATCCCTCAGCCATGAAATCAATGTCATAAGACCAGTAGCAGCAAAATGAGTGGAATGAGGTTCGATGATTCTAAGTGAAATAAGTCACACAGAAAAAGCAACTTATCATAAGATATCACTTATGAAGATCCTGTAAACATGGCTACACTTGAACTGAGCTAGGAAAGAGAACAGAGTCTCACATTTGGAAAACACTCTTATGCCTGCTTAAGGGGGAAGGAGAGTTGGGGTGATGCATAAAACCAGAGTTTCATATAAGCACACCTACCGTTCCGAAAACCAACTATGGAATAGACAAGACCTACACATTCCTCAGTGAAAGGGACTGAAAAGCCCATATTTCCCGCAGAAGAATATATCTGACAAGTAAGAATCTTAAAACCTATGTATTGATATGTCTCTGTAAGGGAAACAAGTGTGTCTAGACTGGCATAAACATGGCAGCGAGAATCAGCTGAAACCCACTATCAAAAGGAATTTCACAAACAAAACAAAAAAACAGGGAAATTGTTTACAATTCCTTCAGGGTCTCTGATGAAACCTGGAATGACCCTATCTACAACGACAGCTGGATGTGGCATAAGGCTGGACACTTGGGACTGAGAGTATTGGTGAGATTGGGTGAGCAAATGCAGACCTTGTAAACCAATAATACATGGCACCCATTCCATGGGTCCCAACTCTGCGGGTTGAAGGGAATATTAATACAGCTATAACATGTACAGGAAACCTAGAGAATGGACACACTGTGAATACAAAAGGTTTCTAAAACTCAACGAATAGTCCCTCTCCTGGTGTTCCGGTTTGACTTTCCAACTGCTTTACTATCAATCTCCCAACTTGGAGAGACACCACTTTTAACCTCCTGGTACACACACGTTGCCAATTTGGCAGAGGATGAAAGGAAAGGGGGAGAACCAATGACAGAGTAGCTGTTAGGCATTTAGACGGGCACATGTCACTCTAATTTCAAGGGAGGAAGAAGAACTAACCAAAGTCTCAGCCTCCCACGGGTAAAAAGTAGAGGTCCTGAACCAAAATTTTGTACTTGCGGTCAGCTAACAAAAAATGAGTTGAAAAATGGGGCTCAGGGCACAGCAATTCACAAACTGGAAGAGTAATAAAGGACAACTATCATCCAAAAATCTGTTGAGGGAAGGCAACGAGGCGGAGTTGAAATCGAGTCAGAATAGCAGGAAACAGATTTCAAGAGGTACGTTGGAATCGCCTTTAAAGCACAGGAAGAGGGGCACAACTTCGACAATGATGCACTTGGCCAAAAAGGGCGTATGCGTTTTCTCCTGAATATATTCAGGAGAAAACGCATATGCCCTTTTCGGACAAGCAAGCAAGCGGGCAATGCAAATCTGCACTACAAAGAAGTATCACTTCCCACCTGTCAAAAGGGACATCCACAAAATGTGTAAAAACCAGAAAGGCAAGACAGGCCCTGGAGAACAGGGAGCCTTGTTATGCTGATGGGCGGGATGTAATTTGCCAACTGCCTCTCTGGAAGAGTGCATTGTGTTCCCTAAAACAAGTAAAGAACAGAGCTACAGAGCCAAGGGCACTTCCAGTCTAGGGAATATACCTTGGGAAAACTGAAAATCAATAAGACAGAGCCACCCCAAAATTCAGGGCTGCACTGCTTACAAGGACCTCAACTTGGGTACACCTTAAATATTCCAGGAAATATAAAAATGGTTCAAAAAATTGTGGTAATTACGTACGATGGAATATCCCTCAGCCATGAAATGAACGTCATAAGACCAGTAGCAGCAAAATGGGTGGATTCAGGTACGATGATTCTAAGTGAAATAAGTCACACAGAAAAAGAAACTTATCATAAGATATCACTTATGAAGATCCTGTAAACATGGCTACACTTGAACTGAGTTAGGAAAGAGAACAGTGTCTCACATTTAGAAAACACTCTTATGCCTGCTTAAGGCGGAAGGAGAGGTGGGGTGTTGCATAAAACCAGAGTTTGATATAAGCACAGGTACCGTTCCAAAAACTAACTATGGAATAGACAAGACCTACACCTTCCTCAAGGAAAGGGACTCAAAACCCCATATTTCCCGCAGAGGAATATATCTGACTAGTAAGAATCTTAAAACCTATGTATTGATATGTCTCCGTAAGGGAATCAAGTGTGTCTAGACTGGCATAAACATGGCAGCGAGAATCAGCTCAAACCCACTATAAAAAGGAATTTCAAAAACAAAACAAAAAAACTGGGATATTCTTTACAATTCCTTCAGGGTCTCTGATGAAAGCTGGAATGACCCTATCTACAACGACAGCTGGATGTGGCATAAGGAGGGACACTTGGGACTGAGACGATTGGTGAGATTGGGTGAGCAAATGCAGACCCTTAAAGCAATAATGCATGGCACCCATTCCATGGGTCCGAACTCTCCAGGTTGAAGGGAATATTACTACAGCTATAACATGTGCGGGAAACCTAGAGAACGACACACTGTGAATACGAAAGGTTTCTAAAACTCAACGTATAGTCCCTCTCCTGGTGCTCCGGTTTGACTTTCTGTCTGCTTTACTATCAACCTCCCAACTTGGAGAGACAGCCCCTTTAACCTCTTGGTTCGCACAGGTTGCCAATTTGGCAGAGGATGAAAGGGAAGAGGGAGAACCAATGAGAGAGTAGCTGTTAGGCATTTGGACGGCACATGTCACTGTAATTTCCCGGCAGGAAGAAGAATTAACCAAATTCTCAGCCACCCACCGGGAACCAGTATAGGTCCTGAACCAAAATTTTGGACTTGCGGTCAGCTCACCAAAAACGAGTTGAAAAATGGAGCTCAGGGGCACAGCAATTCACAAACTGGCCGAGTAATAAAGGACAACTATCGTCCAAAAATCTGTTGAGGGAAGGCAACGAGGCGGACTTGAAAGCGAGGCAGAATAGCAGGAAACAGATTTCAAGAGGTACGTTGGAATCGCCTTTAAAGCACAGGAAGAGGGTCACAACTTCGACAATGATGCACTTGGCCAAAAAGGGCGTATGCGTTTTCTCCTGAATATATTCAGGAGAAAACGCATACGCCCTTTTTGGCCAAGCAAGCAAGCGGGCAATGCAAATCTGCACTACAAAGAAGTATCACTTCCCACCGGTCAAAAGGGACATCCACAAAATGTGTAAGAACAAGAAAGGCAAGACAGGCCCTGGAGAACAGGGAGCCTTGTTATGCTGATGGGCGGGATGTAAATTGCCAACTGCCTCTCTGGAGGAGTGCATTCTGTTCCCTAAAACAAGTAAAGAACAGAGCTACAGAGCCAAGGGCACTACCAGTCTAGGGAATATACCTTGGGAAAACTGAAAATCAATAAGACAGAGCCACCCCAAAATGTAGGGCTGCACTGCATACAAGGACCTCAACTTGGACACACCTTAAGTATCCCAGAAAATATAAACATGGTTCAAAAAATTGTGGTACTTACGTACGATGGAATATCCCTCAGCCATGAAATCAATGTCATAAGACTAGTAGCAACAAAATGGGTGGATTCAGGTACGATGATTCTAAGTGAAATAAGTCACACAGAAAAAGAAACTTATCATAAGATATCACTTATGAAGATCCTGTAAACATGGCTACACTTGAACTGAGTTAGGAAAGAGAACAGTGTCTCACATTTAGAAAACACTCTTATACCTGCTTAAGGGGGAAGGAGAGGTGGGGTGATGCATAAAACCAGAGTTTGATATAAGCACAGGTACCGTTCCAAAAACCAACTATGGAGTAGACAAGACCTACACCGTCCTCAGTGAAAGGGACTCAAAACCCCATATTTCCCGCAGAGGAAAGTATCTGACTAGTAAGAATCTTAAAACCTATGTATTGATATGTCTCCGTAAGGGAATCAAATGTGTCTAGACTGGCATAAACATGGCAGCGAGAATCAGCTCAAACCCACTATAAAAAGGAATTTCAAAAACAAAACAAAAAAACTGGGAAATTCTTTACAATTCCTTCAGGGTCTCTGATGAAAGCTGGAATGACCCTATCTACAACGACAGCTGGATGTGGCATAAGGAGGGACACTAGGGACTGAGAGGATTGGTGAGATTGGGTGAGCAAATGCAGACCCTTTAAAGCAATAATGCATGGCACCCATTCCATGGGTCCTAACTCTCCAGGTTGAAGGGAATATTACTACAGCTATAACATGTACGGGAAACCTAGGGAACGGACACACTGTGAATACGAAAGGTTTCTAAAACTCAACGCATAGTCCCTCTCCTGTTGCTCCCTTTTGACTTTCCGTCTGCTTTACTATCAACCTCCCAACTTGGAGAGACAGCCCCTTTAACCTCTTGGTTCGCACAGGTTGCCAATTTGGCAGAGGATGAAAGGGAAGAGGGAGAACCAATGAGAGAGTAGCTGTTAGGCATTTGGACGGGCACATATCACTGTAATTTCCCGGCAGGAAGAAGAATTAACCAAATTCTCAGACACCCACCGGGAACCAGTATAGGTCCTGAACCAAAATTTTGGACTTGCGGTCAGCTCACCAAAAACGAGTTGAAAAATGGAGCTCAGGGGCACAGCAATTCACAAACTGGCCGAGTAAAAAGGACAACTATCGTCCAAAAATCAGTTGAGGGAAGGCAACGAGGCGGACTTGAAAGCGAGGCAGAATAGCGGGAAACAGATTTCAAGAGGTACGTTGGAATCGCCTTTAAAGCACAGGAAGAGGGGCACAACTTCGACAATGATGCACTTGGCCAAAAAGGGCGTATGCGTTTTCTCCTGAATATATTCAGGAGAAAACGCATACGCCCTTTTTGGCCAAGCAAGCAAGCGGGCAATGCAAATCTGCACTACAAAGAAGTATCACTTCCCACCGGTCAAAAGGGACATCCACAAAATGTGTAAGAACAAGAAAGGCAAGACAGGCCCTGGAGAACAGGGAGCCTTGTTATGCTGATGGGCGGGATGTAAATTGCCAACTGCCTCTCTGGAGGAGTGCATTCTGTTCCCTAAAACAAGTAAAGAAAAGAGCTACAGAGCCATGGGCACTACCAGTCTAGGGAATATACATTGGGAAAACTGAAAATCAATAAGACAGAGCCACCCCAAAATTTAGGGCTGCACTGCATACAAGGACCTCAACTTGGATACACCTTAAGTATCCCAGAAAATATAAACATGGTTCAAAAAATTGTGGTACTTACGTACGATGGAATATCCCTCAGCCATGAAATCAATGTCATAAGACCAGTAGCAGCAAAATGGGTGGATTCAGGTACGATGATTCTAAGTGAAATAAGTCACAGAGAAAAAGAAACTTATCATAAGATATCACTTATGAAGATCCTGTAAACATGGCTACACTTGAACTGAGTTAGGAAAGAGAACAGTGTCTCACATTTAGAAAACACTCTTATACCTGCTTAAGGGGGAAGGAGAGGTGGGGTGATGCATAAAACCAGAGTTTGATATAAGCACAGGTACCGTTCCAAAAACCAACTATGGAATAGACAAGACCTACACCGTCCTCAGTGAAAGGGACTCAAAACCCCATATTTCCCGCAGAGGAAAATATCTGACTAGTAAGAATCTTAAAACCTATGTATTGATATGTCTCCGTAAGGGAATCAAGTGTGTCTAGACTGGCATAAACATGGCAGCGAGAATCAGCTCAAACCCACTATAAAAAGGAATTTCAAAAACAAAAAAAGAAAACTGGGAAATTCTTTACAATTCCTTCAGGGTCTCTGATGAAAGCTGGAATGACCCTATCTACAACGACAGCTGGATGTGGCATAAGGAGGGACACTTGGGACTGAGACGATTGGTGAGATTGGGTGAGCAAATGCAGACCCTTTAAAGCAATAATGCATGGCACCCATTCCATGGGTCCGAACTCTCCAGGTTGAAGGGAATATTACTACAGCTATAACATGTGCGGGAAACCTAGAGAACGGACACACTGTGAATACGAAAGGTTTCTAAAACTCAACGAATAGTCCCTCTCCTGGTGCTCCGGTTTGACTTTGCGTCTGCTTTACTATCAACCTCCCAACTTGGAGAGACAGCCCCTTTAACCTCTTGGTTCGCACACGTTGCCAATTTGGCAGAGGATGAAAGGGAAGAGGGAGAACCAATGAGAGAGTAGCTGTTAGGCATTTGGACGGGCACATATCACTGTAATTTCCCGGCAGGAAGAAGAATTAACCAAATTCTCAGCCACCCACCGGGAACCAGTATAGGTCCTGAACCAAAATTTTGGACTTGCGGTCAGCTCACCAAAAACGAGTTGAAAAATGGAGCTCAGGGGCACAGCAATTCACAAACTGGCCGAGTAATAAAGGGCAACTATCGTCCAAAAATCTGTTGAGGGAAGGCAACGAGGAGGACTTGAAAGCGAGGCAGAATAGCAGGAAACAGATTTCAAGAGGTACGTTGGAATCGCCTTTAAAGCACAGGAAGAGGGGCACAACTTCGACAATGATGCACTTGGCCAAAAAGGGCATATGCGTTTTCTCCTGAATATATTCAGGAGAAAACACATACGCCCTTTTTGGCCAAGCAAGCAAGCGGGCAATGCAAATCTGCACTACAAAGAAGTATCACTTCCCACCGGTCAAAAGGGACATCCACAAAATGTGTAAGAACAAGAAAGGCAAGACAGGCCCTGGAGAACAGGGAGCCTTGTTATGCTGATGGGCGGGATGTAAATTGCCAACTGCCTCTCTGGAGGAGTGCATTCTGTTCCCTAAAACAAGTAAAGAACAGAGCTACAGAGCCAAGGGCACTACCAGTCTAGGGAATATACCTTGGGAAAACTGAAAATCAATAAGACAGAGCCACCCCAAAATTTAGGGCTGCACTGCATACAAGGACCTCAACTTGGATACACCTTAAGTATCCCAGAAAATATAAACATGGTTCAAAAAATTGTGGTACTTACGTACGATGGAATATCCCTCAGCCATGAAATCAATGTCATAAGACCAGTAGCAGCAAAATGGGTGGATTCAGGCACGATGATTCCAAGGGAAATAAGTCACACAGAAAAAGAAACTTATCATAAGATATCACTTATGAAGATCCTGTAAACATGGCTACACTTGAACTGAGTTAGAAAAGAGAACAGTGTCTCACATTTAGAAAACACTCTTATACCTGCTTAAGGGGGAAGGAGAGGTGGGGTGATGCATAAAACCAGAGTTTGATATAAGCACAGGTACCATTCCAAAAACCAACTATGGAATAGACAAGACCTACACCGTCCTCAGTGAAAGGGACTCAAAACCCCATATTTCCTGCAGAGGAAAATATCTGACTAGTAAGAATCTTAAAACCTATGTATTGATATGTCTCCGTAAGGGAATCAAGTGTGTCCAGACTGGCATAAACATGGCAGCGAGAATCAGCTCAAACCCACTATAAAAAGGAATTTCAAAAACAAAACAAAAAAACTGGGAAATTCTTTACAATTCCTTCAGGGTCTCTGATGAAAGCTGGAATGACCCTATCTACAATGACAGCTGGATGTGGCATAAGGAGGGACACTTGGGACTGAGACGATTGGTGAGATTGGGTGAGCAAATGCAGACCCTTTAAAGCAATAATGCATGGCACCCATTCCATGTGTCCGAACTCTCCAGGTTGAAGGGAATATTACTACAGCTATAACATGTGCGGGAAACCTAGGGAACGGACACACTGTGAATACGAAAGGTTTCTAAAACTCAACGAATAGTCCCTCTCCTGGTGCTCCAGTTTGACTTTCCGGCTGCTTTACTATCAACTTCCCAACTTGGAGAGACAGCCCCTTTAACCTCTTGGTTCGCACAAGTTGCCAATTTGGCAGAGGATGAAAGGGAAGAGGGAGAACCAATGAGAGAGTAGCTGTTAGGCATTTGGACGGGCACATATCACTGTAATTTCCCGGCAGGAAGAAGAATTAACCAAATTCTCAGCCACCCACCGGGAACCAGTATAGGTCCTGAACCAAAATTTTGGACTTGCGGTCAGCCTATCTAAAACGAGTTGAAAAATGGAGCTCAGGGGCACAGCAATTCACAAACTGGCCGAGTAATAAAGGACAACTATCGTCCAAAAATCTGTTGAGGGAAGGCAACGAGGCGGACTTGAAAGCGAGGCAGAATAGCAGGAAACAGATTTCAAGAGGTACGTTGGAATCGCCTTTAAAGCACAGGAAGAGGGGCACAACTTCGACCATGATGCACTTGGCCAAAAAGGGCGTATGCGTTTTCTCCTGAATATATTCAGGAGAAAACGCATACGCCCTTTTTGGCCAAGCAAGCAAGCGGGCAATGCAAATCTGCACTACAAAGAAGTATCACTTCCCACCGGTCAAAAGGGACATCCACAAAATGTGTAAGAACAAGAAAGGCAAGACAGGCCCTGGAGAACAGGGAGCCTTGTTATGCTGATGGGCGGGATGTAAATTGCCAGCTGCCTCTCTGGAGGAGTGCATTCTGTTCCCTAAAACAAGTAAAGAACAGAGCTACAGAGCCAAGGGCACTACCAGTCTAGGGAATATACCTTGGGAAACCTGAAAATCAATAAGACAGAGCCACCCCAAAATTTAGGGCTGCACTGCATACAAGGACCTCAACTTGGATACACCTTAAGTATCCCAGAAAATATAAACATGGTTCAAAAAATTGTGGTACTTACGTACGATGGAATATCCCTCAGCCATGAAATCAATGTCATAAGACCAGTAGCAGCAAAATGGGTGGATTCAGGTACGATGGTTCTAACTGAAATAAGTCACAGAGAAAAAGAAACTTATCATAAGATATCACTTATGAAGATCCTGTAAACATGGCTACACTTGAACTGAGTTAGGAAAGAGAACAGTGTCTCACATTTAGAAAACACTCTTATGCCTGCTTAAGGGGGAAGGAGAGGTGGGGTGATGCATAAAACCAGAGTTTGATATACGCACAGGTACCGTTCCAAAAACCAACTATGGAATAGACAAGACCTACACCGTCCTCAGTGAAAGGGACTCAAAATCCCATATTTCCCGCAGAGGAAAATATCTGAGTAGTAAGAATTTTAAAACCTATGTATTGATATGTCTCCGTAAGGGAATCAAGTGTGTCTAGACTGGCATAAACATGGCAGCGAGAATCAGCTCAAACCCACTATAAAAAGGAATTTCAAAAACAAAACAAAAAAACTGGGAAATTCTTTACAATTCCTTCAGCGTCTCTGATGAAAGCTGGAATGACCCTATCTACAACGACAGCTGGATGTGACATAAGGCTGGACACTGGGGCTGAGAGGATTGGTGAGATTGGGTGAACAAATGCAGACCCTTTAAAGCAATAATGCATGGCACCCATTCCATGGGTCCCAACTCTCCAGGTTGAAGGGAATATTACTACAGTTATAACATGTACGGGAAACCTAGAGAACGGACACACTGTGAATACGAAAGGTTTCTAAAACTCAACGAATAGTCCCTCTCCTGGTGCTCCGGTTTGACTTTCCATCTGCTTTACTATCAACCTCCCAACTTGGAGAGACAGCCCGTTTAACCTCCTGGTTCGCACAGGTTGCCAATTTGGCAGAGGATGAAAGGGAAGAGGGAGAACCAATGAGAGAGTAGCTGTTAGGCATTTGGACGGGCACATATCACTCTAACTTCGCGGCAGGAAGAAGAATTAACCAAAGTCTCAGCCCCCCACCGGGAACCAGCATAGTTCCTGAACCAAAATTTTGGACTTGCGGTCAGCTCACCAAAAACGAGTTGAAAAATGGAGCTCAGGGGCACAGCAATACACAAACTGGCCGACTAATAAAGGACAATTATCGTCCAAAAATCTGTTGAGGGAAGGCAATGAGGCGGACTTGAAAGCGAGGCAGAATAGCAGGAAACAGATTTCAAGACGTACGTTGGAATCGCCTTTAAAGCACAGGAAGAGGGGCACAACTTCGACAATGATGCACTTGGCCAAAAAGGGCGTATGTGTTTTCTCCTGAATATATTAAGGAGAAAACGCATACGCCCTTTTTGGCCAAGCAAGCAAGCGGGAAATGCAAATCTGCACTACAAGGAAGTATCACCTCCCACCTGTCAAAAGGGACATCCACAAAATGTGTAAATCCAGAAAGGCAAGACAGGCCCTGGAGAACAGGGAGCCTTGTTATGCTGATGGGCGGGATGTAAATTGCCAACTGCCTCTCTGGAGGAGTGCATTGTGTTCCCTAAAACAAGTAAACAACAGAGCTACAGAGCCAAGGGCACTTCCAGTCTAGGGAATATACCTTGGGAAAACTGAAAATCAATAAGACAGAGCCACCCCAAAATTTAGGGCTGCACTGCTTACAAGGACCTCAACTTGGGTACACCTTAAATATCCCAGGAAATACAAAAATGGTTCAAAAAATTGTGGTACTTACGTATGATGGAATATCCCTCAGCCATGAAATCAATGTCATAAGACCAGTAGCAGCAAAATGGGTGGATTCAGGTACGATGATTCTAAGTGAAATATGTCACACAGAAAAATAAACTTATCATAAGATATCACTTATGAAGATCCTGTAAACATGGCTACACTTGAACTGAGTTAGTAAAGAGAACAGTGTCTCACATTTAGAAAACACTCTTATGCCTGCTTAAGGGGGAAGGAGAGGTGGGGTGATGCATAAAACCAGAGTTTGATATAAGCATAGGTACCGTTCCAAAAACCAACTATGGAATAGAAAAGACCTACACCTTCCTCAGTGAAAGGGACTCAAAACCCCATATTTCCTGCAGAGGAATATATCTGACTCATAAGAATCTTAAAACCTATGTATTGATATGTCTCTGTAAGGGAATCAAGTGTGTCTAGACTGGCATAAACATGGCAGCGAGAATCAGCTCAAACCCACTATAAAAAGGAATTTCAAAAACAAAACAAAACAACTGGGAAATTCTTTACAATTCCTTCAGGGTCTCTGATGAAACCTGAAATGACCCTATCTACAACGACAGCTGGATATGGCATAAGGCTGGACACTTGGGACTGACAGGATTGGTGAGATTGGGTGAGCAAATGCAGACCCTTTAAAGCAATAATGCATGGCACCCATTCCATGGGTCCCAACTCTACAGGTTGAAGGGAATATTACTACAGTTATAACATGTACGGGAAACATAGAGAACGGACAAACTGTGAATACGAAAGGTTTCTAAAACTCAACGAATAGTCCCTCTCCTGGTCCTTCGGTTTGACTTTCCATCTTCTTTACTATCAACCTACCAACTTGGAGAGACAGCCCTGTTAACCTCCTGGTTCTCACAGGTTGCAAATTTGGCAGAGGATGAAAGGGAACTGGGAGAATCAATGAGAGAGTAGCTGTTAGGCATTTGGACGGGCACATATCACTCTAACTTCCCGGCAGGAAGAAGAATTAACCAAAGTCTCAGCCCCCCACCGGGAACCAGCATAGTTCCTGAACCAAAATTTTGGACTTGCGGTCAGCTCACCTAAAACGAGTTGAAAAATGGAGCTCAGGGGCACAGCAATTCACAAACTGGCCGAGTAATAAAGGACAACTATCGTCCAAAAATCTGTTGAGGGAAGGCAACGAGGCGGACTTGAAAGCGAGGCAGAATAGCAGGAAACAGATTTCAAGAGTTACGTTGGAATTGCCTTTAAAGCACAGGAAGAGGGGCACAACTTCGACAATGATGCACTTGGCCAAAAAGGGCGTATGCGTTTTCTCCTGAATATATTCAGGAGAAAACGCATACGCCCTTTTTGGCCAAGCAAGCAAGCGGGCAATGCAAATCTGCACTACAAAGAAGTATCACTTCCCACCGGTCAAAAGGGACATCCACAAAATGTGTAAAAACCAGAAAGGCAAGACAGGCCCTGGAGAACAGGGAGCCTTGTTATGCTGATGGGCGGGATGTAAATTGCCAACTGCCTCTCTGGAGGAGTGCATTCTGTTCCCTAAAACAAGTAAAGAACAGAGCTACAGAGCCAAGGGCACTTCCAGTCTAGGGAATATACCTTGGGAAAACTGAAAATCAATAAGACAGAGCCACCCCAAAATTTAGGGCTGCACTGCATACAAGGACCTCAACTTGGGTACACCTTAAATATCCCAGGAAATATAAAAATGGTTCAAAAAATTGTGGTACTTACGTACGATGGAATATCCCTCAGCCATGAAATCAATGTCATAAGACCAGTAGCAGCAAAATGGGTGGATTCAGGTACGATGATTCTAAGTGAAATAAGTCACACAGAAAAAGAAACATCATAAGATATCACTTATGAAGATCCTGTAAACATGGCTACACTTGAACTGAGTTAGGAAAGAGAACAGTGTCTCACATTTAGAAAACACTCTTATGCCTGCTTAAGGGGGAAGGAGAGGTGGGGTGATGCATAAAACCAGAATTTGATATAAGCACAGGTACCGTTCCAAAAACCAACTATGGAATAGACAAGACCTACACCTTCCTCAGTGAAAGGGACTCAAAACCCCATATTTCCCGCAGAGGAATATATCTGACTAGTAAGAATCTTAAAACCTATGTATTGATATGTCTCCGTAAGGGAATCAAGTGTGTCTAGACTGGCATAAACATGGCAGCGAGAATCAGCTCAAACCCACTAAAAAAGGAATTTCAAAAATAAAACAAAACAACTGGGAAATTCTTTACAATTCCTTCAGGGTCTCTGATGAAACCTGGAATGACCCTATCTACAACGACAGCTGGATGTGGCATAAGGCTGGACACGTGGGACTGAGAGGATTGGTGAGATTGGGTGAGCAAATGCAGACTCTTTAAAGCAATAATGCATGGCACACATTCCATGGGTCCCAACTCTCCAGGTTGACGGGAATATTACTACAGCTATAACATGTACGGGAAACCTAGAGAACGGACACACTGTAAATACGAAAGGTTTCTAAAACTCAACGAATAGTCCCTCTCCTGGTGCTCCGGTTTGACTTTCCATCTGCTTTACTATCAACCTCCCAACTTGGAGAGACAGACCCTTTAACCTCCTGGTTCACACAGGTTGCCAGTTTGGCAGAGGATGAAAGGGAAAAGGGAGAACCAATGAGAGAGTAGCTGTTAGGCATTTGGACGGGCACATATCACTGTAATTTCCCGGCAGGAAGAAGAATTAACCAAAGTCTCAGCCACCCACCGGGAACAAGTTTAGGTCCTGAACCAAAATTTCGGACTTGCGGTCAGCTCACCAAAAACGAGTTGAAAAATGGAGCTCAGGGGCACAGCAATTCACAAACTGGCCGAGTAATAAAGGACAACTATCGTCCAAAAATCTGTTGAGGGAAGGCAACGAGGCGGACTTGAAAGTGAGGCAGAATAGCAGGAAACAGATTTCAAGAGGTACGTTGGAATCGCCTTTAAAGCACAGGAAGAGGGGCACAAATTCGACAATGATGCACTTGGGCAAAAAGGGCGTATGCGTTTTCTCCTGAATATATTCAGGAGAAAACGCATACGCCCTTTTTGGCCAAGCAAGCAAGCGGGCAATGCAAATCTGCACTACAAAGAAGTATCACTTCCCACCGGTCAAAAGGGACATCCACAAAATGTGTAAAATCCAGAAAGGCAAGACAGGCCCTGGAGAACAGGGAGCCTTGGTATGCTGATGGGCGGCATGTAAATTGCCAACTGCCTCTCTGGAGAAGTGCATTGTGTTCCCTAAAACAAGTAAAGAACAGAGCTACAGAGCCAAGGGCACTTCCAGACTAGGGAATATACCTTGGGAAAACTGAAAATCAATAAGACAGAGCCACCCCAAAATTTAGGGCTGCACTGCTTACAAGGACATCAACTTGGGTACACCTTAAGTATCCCAGGAAATATAAAAATGGTTCAAAAAATTGTGGTACTTACGTACGATGGAATATCCCTCAGCCATGAAATCAATGTCCTAAGACCAGTAGCAGCAAAATGGGTGGATTCAGGTACGATGATTCTAAGTGAAATATGTCACATAGAAAAAGAAACTTAACATAAGATATCACTTATGAAGATCCTGTAAACATGGCTACACTTGAACTGAGTAAGGAAAGAGAACAGTGTCTCACATTTAGAAAACACTCTGATGCCTGCTTAAGGGGGAAGGAGAGGTGGGGTGATGCATAAAACCAGAGTTTGATATAAGCACAGGTACCGTTCCAAAAACCAACTATGGAATAGACAAGACCTATACCTTCCTCAGTGAAATGGACTCAAAACCCCATATTTCCCGCAGAGGAATATATCTGACTAGTAAGAATCTTAAAACCTATGTATTGATATGTCTGCGTAAGGGAATCAAGTGTGTCTAGACTGGCATAAACATAGCAGCGAGAATCAGCTCAAACCCACTATAAAAAGGAATTTCAAAAACAAAACAAAAAAACTGGGAAATTCTTTACAATTCCTTCAGGGTCTCTGATGAAACCTGGAATGACCCTATCTACAACGACAGCTGGATGTGGCATAAGGCTGGACACTTGGGACTGAGAGGATGGGTGAGAGTGGGTGAGCAAATGCAGACCCTGTAAAGCAATAATGCATGGCACCCATTCCATGGTTCCCAACTCTCCAGGTTGAAGGGAATATTACTACATCTATAACATGTACGGGAAACCTAGAGAACGGACACACTGTGAAGACGAAAGGTTTCGAAAACTCAACGAATTGTCCCTCTCCTGGTGCTCCCGTTTGACTTTCCATCTGCTTTACTATCAACAACCCAACTTGGAGAGACAGCCCCTTTAACCTCCTGGTTCGCACAGGTTGCCAATTTGGCAGAGGATGAAAGGGAAGAGGGAGAACCAATGAGAGAGTAGCTGATAGGCATTTGGACGGGCACATATCACCGTAATTTCCCGGAAGGAAGAAGAATTAACCAAAGACTCAGCAACTCTCCGGGAACCAGTATAGGTCCTGAACCAAAATTTCGGAGTTGCGGTCACCTCACCAAAAACGAGTTGAAAAATGGAGCTCAGGGGCACAGCAATTCACAAACTGGCCGAGTAATAAAGGACAACTATCGTCCAAAAATCTGTTGAGGGAAGGCAACGAGGCGGACTTGAAAGCGAGGCAGAATAGCAGGAAACAGATTTCAAGAGGTAAGTTGGAATCGCCTTTAAAGCACAGGAAGAGGGGCACAACTTTGACAATGATGCACTTGGCCAAAAAGGGCGTATGCGTTTTCTCCTGAATATATTCAGGAGAAAACGCATACGCCCTTTTTGCCCAAGCAAGCAAGCGGGCAATGCAAATCTGCACTACAAAGAAGTATCACTTCCCACCGGTCAAAAGGGACATCCACAAAATGTGTAAAAACCAGAAAGGCAAGACAGGCCCTGGAGAACAGGGAGCCTTGTTTTGCTGATGGACGGCATGTAAATTGCCAACTGCCTCTCTGGAGGAGTACATTGTGTTCCCTAAAACAAGTAAAGAACAGAGCTACAGAGCCAAGGGCACTTCCAGTCTAGGGAATATACCTTGGGAAAACTGAAAATCAATAAGACAGAGCCACCCCAAAATTTAGGGCTGCACTGCTTACAAGGACCTCAACTTGGGTACACCTTAAATATCCCAGGAAATATAAAAATGGTTCAAAAAATTGTGGTACTTACGTACGATGGAATATCCCTCAGCCATGAAATCAATATCATAAGACCAGTAGCAGCAAAATGGGTGGATTGAGGTACGATGATTCTAAGTGAAATAAGTCACACAGAAAAAGAAACTTATCATAAGATATCACTTATGAAGATCCTGTAAACATGGTTACACTTGAACTGAGTTAGGAAAGAGAACAGGGCCTTACATTTAGAAAACACTCTTATGCGTGCTTAAGGGGGAAGGAGAGGTGGGGTGATGCATAAAACCAGAGTTTGATATAAGCACAGGTACCGTTCCAAAAACCAACTATGGAATAGACAAGACCTACACCTTCCTCAGTGAAAGGGACTCAAAACCCCATATTTCCCGCGGAGGAACATATCTGACTAGTAAAAATCTTAAAACCTATGTATTGATATGTCTCCGTAAGGGAATCAAGTGTGTCTAGACTGGCATAAACATGGCAGCGAGAATCAGCTCAAACCCACTATAAAAAGGAATTTCAAAAACAAAACAAAAATTGGGAAATTCTTTACAATTCCTTCAGGGTCTCTGATGAAACCTGGAATGACCCTATCTACAACGACAGCTGGATGTGGCATAAGGAGGGACACTTGGGACTTAGACAATTGGTGAGATTCGGAGAGCAAATGCAGACCCTTTAAAGCAATAATGCATGGCACCGATTCCATGGGTCCCAACTCTCCAGGTTGAAGGGAATATTACTACAGCTATAACATGTACGGGAAGCCTAGAGAACAGACACACTGTGAATACGAAAGGTTTCTAAAACTCAACGAATAGTCCCTCTCCTGGTGCTCCTGTTTGACTTTCCATCTGCTTTACTATCAACCTCCCTACTTGGAGAGACCGTCCCTTTAACCTCCTGGTTCACAAAGGTTGCCAATTTGGCAGAGGATGAAAGGGAAGAGGGAGAACCAATGAGAGAGTAGCTGTCAGGCATTTGAACGGGCACATATCACTGTAATTTCCTGGCAGGGAGAAGAATTAACCAAAGTCTCAGCCACCCACCGGGAACCAGTATAGTTCCTGAACCAAAATTTTGGACTTGCGGTCAGCTCACCAAAAACGAGTTGAAAAATGGAGCTCAGGGGCACAGCAATTCACAAACTGGCCGAGTAATAAAGGACAACTAACATCCAAAAATCTGTTGAGGGAAGGCAACGAGGCGGACTGGAAAGCGAGGCAGAATAGCGGGAAACACATTTCAACATGTACGTTGGAATCGCCTTTAAAGCACAGGAAGAGGGGCACAACTTCGACAATGATGCACTTGGCCAAAAAGGGCGTATGCGTTTTCTCCTGAATATATTCAGGAGAAAACGCATACGCCCTTTTTGGCCAAGCAAGCAAGCGGGCAATGCAAATCTGCACTACAAAGAAGTATCACTTCCCACCGGTCAAAAGGGACATCCACAAAATGTGTAAAAACCAGAAAGGCAAGACAGGCCCTGGAGAACAGGGAGCCTTGTTATGCTGATGGGCGGGATGTAAATTGCCAACTGCCTCTCTGGAGGAGTACATTGTGTTCCTTAAAACAAGTAAAGAACAGAGCTACAGAGCCAAGGACACTTCCAGTCTAGGGAATATACCTTGGGAAAACTGAAAATCAATAAGACAGAGCCACCCCAAAATTTAGGGCTGCACTGCTTACAAGGACCTCAACTTGGGTACACCTTAAATATCCCAGGAAATATAAAAATGGTTCAAAAAATTTTGGTACTTACGTACGATGGAATATCCCTCAGCCATGAAATCAATGTCATAAGACCAGTAGCAGCAAAATGGGTGGATTCAGGTACGATGATTCTAAGTGAAATAAGTCACAGAGAAAAAGAAACTTATCATAAGATATCACTTATGAAGATCCCGTAAACATGGCTACACTTGAACTGAGTTAGGAAAGAGAACAGTGTCTCACATTTAGAAAACACTCTTATGCCTGCTTAAGGGGGAAGGAGAGGTGGGGTGATGCATAAAACCAGAGTTTGCTATAAGCACAGGTACCGTTCCAAAAACCAACTATGGAATAGACAAGACCTACACCTTCCTCAGTGAAAGGGACTCAAAACCCCATATTTCCCGCAGAGGAATATATCTGACTAGTAAGAATCTTAAAACCTATGGATTGATATGTCTCTGTAAGGGAATCAAATGTGTCTAGACTGGCATAAACATGGCAGCGAGAATCAGCTCAAACCCACTATAAAAAGGAATTTCAAAAACAAAACAAAAAAACTGGGAAATTCTTTACAATTCCTTCAGGGTCTCTGATGAAACCTGGAATGACCCTATCTACAACGACAGCTGGATGTGGCATAAGGCTGGAAACTTGGGACTGAGAGGATTGGTGAAATTGGGTGAGCAAATGCAGACCATTTAAAGCACAAATGCCTGGCACCCATTCCATGGGTCCCAACTCTCCAGGTTGAAGGGAATATTACTACAGCTATAAGATGTTCAGAAAACTTAGAGAACGGACACACTGTGAATACGAAAGGTTTCTAAAACTCAACGAATAGTCCCTCTCCTGGTGCTCCGGTTTGACTTTCCATCTGCTTTACTATCAAATTCCCAAATTGGACAGACTGCCCCTTTAACTTCCTGGTTCGTACAGGTTGCCAATTTGGCAGAGGATGAAAGGGAAGAGGGAGAACCAATGAGAGAGTAGCTGTTAGGCATTTGGACGGGCATATATCAGTCTAATTTCCCGGCAGGAAGAAGAATTAACCAAAGTCTCAGCCCCCCACCGGGAACCAGCATAGGTGCTCAACCAAAATTTTGGACTTGCCGTCAGCTCACCGAAAACGAGTTGAAAAATGGAGCTCAGGGGCACAGCAATTCACAAACCGGCCGAGTAATAAAGGACAACTATCGTCCAAAAATCTGTTGAGGGAAGGCAACGAGGCAGATTTGAAAGGGAGGCAGAATAGCAGGAAACAGATTTCAAGAGGTACGTTGGAATCGCCTTTAAAGCACAGGAAGAGGGGCACAACTTCGACAATGATGCACTTGGCCAAAAAGGGCATATGCGTTTTCTCCTGAATATATTCAGGAGAAAACGCATATGCCCTTTTTGGCCAAGCAAGAAAGCGGGCAATGCAAATCTGCACTACAAAGAAGTATCACTTCCCACAGGTCAAAAGGGACATCCACAAAATGTGTAAAAACCAGAAAGGCAAGCAGGCCCTGGAGAACAGGGAGCCTTGTTATGCTGATGGGTGGGATGTAAACTGCCAACTGCCTCTCTGTAGAAGTGCATTGTGTTCCCTAAAACAAGTAAACAACAGAGCTACAGAGCCAAGGGCACTTCCAGTGTAGGGAATATACCTTGGGAAAACTGTAAATGAATAAGACAGAGCCACCCCAAAATTTAGGGCTGCACTGCTTACAAGGACCTCAACTTGGGTACACCTTAAATATCCCAGGAAATATAAAAATGGTTCAAAAAATTTTGGTACTTACGTACGATGGAATATCCCTCAGCCATGAAATCAATGTCATAAGACCAGTAGCAGCAAAATGGGTGGATTCAGGTACGATGATTCTAAGTGAAATAAGTCACAGAGAAAAAGAAACTTATCATAAGATATCACTTATGAAGATCCCGTAAACATGGCTACACTTGAACTGAGTTAGGAAAGAGAACAGTGTCTCACATTTAGAAAACACTCTTATGCCTGCTTAAGGGGGAAGGAGAGGTGGGGTGATGCATAAAACCAGAGTTTGGTATAAGCACAGGTACCGTTCCAAAAACCAACTATGGAATAGACAAGACCTACACCTTCCTCAGTGAAAGGGACTCAAAACCCCATATTTCCCGCAGAGGAATATATCTGACTAGTAAGAATCTTAAAACCTATGGATTGATATGTGTCTGTAAGGGAATCAAATGTGTCTAGACTGGCATAAACATGGCAGCGAGGATCAGCTCAAACCCACTATAAAAAGGAATTTCAAAAACAAAACAAAAAAACAGGGAAATTCTTTACAATTCCTTCAGGGTCTCTGATGAAACCTGGAATGACCCTATCTACAACGACAGCTGGATGTGGCATAAGGCTGGAAACTTGGGACTGAGAGGATTGGTGAAATTGGGTGAGCAAATGCAGACCATTTAAAGCACAAATGCCTGGCACCCATTCCATGGTTCCCAACTCTCCAGGTTGAAGGGAATATTACTACAGCTATAAGATGTTCAGAAAACTTAGAGAACGGACACACTGTGAATACGAAAGGTTTCTAAAACTCAACGAATAGTCCCTCTCCTGGTGCTCCGGTTTGACTTTCCATCTGCTTTACTATCAACTTCCCAAATTGGACAGACTGCCCCTTTAACTTCCTGGTTCGTACAGGTTGCCAATTTGGCAGAGGATGAAAGGGAAGAGGGAGAACCAATGAGAGAGTAGCTGTTAGGCATTTGGACGGGCATATATCAGTCTAATTTCCCGGCAGGAAGAAGAATTAACCAAAGTCTCAGCCCCCCACCGGGAACCAGCATAGGTCCTCAACCAAAATTTTGGACTTGCCGTCAGCTCACCGAAAACGAGTTGATAAATGGAGCTCAGGGGCACAGCAATTCACAAACTGGCCGAGTAATAAAGGACAACTATCGTCCAAAAATCTGTTGAGGGAAGGCAACGAGGCAGATTTGAAAGGGAGGCAGAATAGCAGGAAACAGATTTCAAGAGGTACGTTGGAATCGCCTTTAAAGCACAGGAAGAGGGGCACAACTTCGACAATGATGCACTTGGCCAAAAAGGGCATATGCGTTTTCTCCTGAATATATTCAGGAGAAAACGCATATGCCCTTTTTGGCCAAGCAAGAAAGCGGGCAATGCAAATCTGCACTACAAAGAAGTATCACTTCCCACAGGTCAAAAGGGACATCCACAAAATGTGTAAAAACCAGAAAGGCAAGCAGGCCCTGGAGAACAGGGAGCCTTGTTATGCTGATGGGCGGGATGTAAACTGCCAACTGCCTCTCTGTAGAAGTGCATTGTGTTCCCTAAAACAAGTAAACAACAGAGCTACAGAGCCAAGGGCACTTCCAGTGTAGGGAATATACCTTGGGAAAACTGTAAATGAATAAGACAGAGCCACCCCAAAATTTAGGGCTGCACTGCTTACAAGGACCTCAACTTGGGTACACCTTAAATATCCCAGGAAATATAAAAATGGTTTAAAAAATTGTGGTACTTATGTACGATGGAATATCCCTCAGCCATGAAATCAATGTCATAAGACCAGTAGCAGCAAAATGGGTGGATTCAGGAACGATGATTCTAAGTGAAATAAGTCACAGAGAAAAATAAACTTATCAAAAGATATCACTTATGAAGATCCTGTAAATATGGCTACACTTGAACTGAGTTAGGAAAGAGAACAGTGTCTCACATTTAGAAAACACTCTTATGCCTGCTTAAGGGGGAAGGAGAGGTGGGGTGATGCATAAAACCAGAGTTTGATATAAGCACAGGTACCGTTCCAAAATCCAACTATGGAATAGACAGGACCTACACCTTCCTCAGTGAAAGGGACTCAAAACCCAATATTTCCCACAGAGGAATATATCTGACTAGTAAGAATCTTAAAACCTATGTATTGATATGTCTCCGTAAGGGAATCAAGTGTGTCTAGACTGGCATAAACATGGTAGCGAGGATCAGCTCAAACCCACTATAAAAAGGAATTTCAAAAACAAAACAAAAAAACTGGGAAATTCTTTACAATTCCTTCAGGGTCTCTGATGAAATCTGGAATGACCCTATCTACAACGACAGCTGGATGTGGCATAAGGCTGGACACTTGGGACTGAGAGGATTGGTGAGATTGGGTGAGCAAATGCAGACCCTTTAAAGCAATAATGCGTGGCACCCATTCCATGGGTCCCAACTCTCCAGGTTGAAGGGAATATTACTACAGCTATAACATGTATGGGAAACCTAGAGAACGGACACACTGTGAATACGTAAGGTTTCTAAAACTCAACGAATAGTCCCTCTCCTGGTGCTCCTGTTTGACTTTCCATCTGCTTTACTATCAACCTCCCAACTTGGAGAGACAGCCCCTTTAACATCCTGGTTCGCACAGGTTGCCAATTTGGCAGAGGATGAAAGGGAAGAGGGAGAACCAATGAGAGAGTAGCTGTTAGGCATTTTTACGGGCACATATCACTCTAACTTCCGAGAAGGAAGAAGAATTGACCAAAGTCTCAGCCCCCCACTGGGAACCAGCATAGGTCCTGAACCAAAATTTTGGACTTGCGGTCAGCTCACAAAAAACGAGTTGAAAAATGGAGCTCAGGGGCACAGCAATTCACAAACCGGCCGAGTAATAAAGAACCACTATCGTCCAAAAATCTGTTCAGGGAAGGCAACGTTGCGGACTTGAAAGTGAGGCAGAATAGCAGGAAACAGATTTCAAGAGGTACGTTGGAATCGCCTTTAAAGCACAAGAAGAGGGGCACAACTTCGACAATGATGCACTTGGCCAAAAAGGGCATATTCGTTTTCTCCTGAATATATTCAGGAGAAAACGCATACGCCCTTTTAGGGCAAGCAAGCAAGCGGGCAATGCAAATCTGCACTACAAAGAAGCATCACTTCCCACCAGTCAAAAGGGATATCCACAAAATGTGTAAAAACCAGAAAGGCAAGACAGGCCCTGGAGAACAGGGAGCCCTGTTATGCTTATGGGCGGGATGTAAATTGCCATCTGCCTCTCTGGCGGAGTGCATTGTGTTCCCTAAAACAAGTAAACAACAGAGCTACAGAGCCAAGGGCACTTCCAGTCTAGGGAATATACCTTGGGAAAACTGAAAATCAATAAGACAGAGCCACCCCAAAATTTAGGGCTGCACTGCTTACAAGGACCTCAACTTGGGTACACCTTAAATATCCCAGGAAATATAAAAATGGTTCAAAAAATTGTGGTACTTACGTACGATGGAATATCCCTCAGGCATGAAATCAATGTCATAAGACCAGTAGCAGCAAAATGGGTGGATTCAGGTACGATGATTCTAAGTGAAATAAGTCACAGAGAAAAAGAAACTTATCATAAAATATCACTTATGAAGATCCTGTAAACATGGCTACACTTGAACTGAGTTAGGAAAGAGAACAGTGTCTCACATTTAGAAAACACTCTTATGCCTGCTTAAGGGGGAAGGAGAGGTGGGGTGATGCATAAAACCAGAGTTTGGTATAAGCACAGGTACCGTTCCGAAAACCAACTATGGAATAGACAAGACCTACACCTACCTCAGTGAAAGGGACTCAAAACCCCATATTTCCAGCAGAGGAATATATCTGACTAGTAAGAATCTTAAAACCTATGTATTGATATGTCTCCGTAAGGGAATCAAGTGTGTCTAGACTGGCATAAACATGGCAGCGAGAGTCAGCTCAAACCCACTATAAAAAGGAATTGCAAAAACAAAACAAAAAAACTGGGAAATTCTTTACAATTCCTTCAGGGTCTCTGATGAAACCTGGAATGACCCTATCTACAATGACAGCTGGATGTGGCATAAGGAGGGACACTTGGGACTGAGACGATTGGTGAGATTGTGTGAGCAAATGCAGACTCTTTAAAGCAATAATGCATGGCACCCATTCCATGGTTCCGAACTCTCCTGGTTGAAGGGAATATTACTACAGCTATAACATGTACGGGAAACCTAGAGAACGGACACACTGTGAATACGAAAGGTTTCTAAAACTCAATGAATAGTCCCTCTCCTGGTCCTCCGGTTTGACTTTCCATCTGCTTTACTATCAAACTCCCAACTTGGAGAGATAGCCACTTTAGCCTCCTGGTTCGCACAGGTTGCCAATTTGGCAGAGGATGAAAGGGAAGAGGGAGAACCAATGAGAGAGTAGCTGTTAGGCATTTGGACGGTCACATATCACTGTAATTTCCCGGCTGGAAGAAGAATTAACCAAAGTCTCAACCCCCCATCGGGAACCAGAATAGTTCCTGAAACAAAATTTTGGACTTGCGGTCAGCTCACAAAAAACGAGTTGAAAAATGGAGCTCAAGGGCACAGCAATTCACAAACTGGCAGAGTAATAAAGGACAACTATCGTCCAAAAATCTGTTAAGGGAAGGCAACGAGGCGGACTTGAAAGCTAGGCAGAATAGCAGGAAATAGATTTCAAGAGGTACGTTGGAATCGCCTTTAAAGCACAGGAAGAGGGGCACAACTTCGACAATGATGCACTTGGCCAAAAAGGGCGTATGCGTTTTCTCCTGAATATATTCAGGAGAAAACGCATACGCCCTTTTTGGCCAAGCAAGCAAGCGGGCAATGCTAATCTGCACTACAAAGAAGTATCACTTCCCACCGGTCAAAAGGGACATCCACAAAATGTGTAAAAACCAAAAAGGTAAGACAGGCCCTGGAGAACAGGGAGCCTTGTTATCCTGATGGGCGGGATGTACACTGCCAACTGCCTCTCTTGAGGAGTGCATTGTGTTCCCTAAAACAAGTAAACAACAGAGCTACAGAGCCAAGGGCACTTCCAGTCTAGGGAATATACCTTGGGAAAACTGAAAATCAATAAGACAGAGCCACCCCAAAATTTAGGGCTGCACTGCTTACAAGGACCTCAACTTGGGTACACCTTAAATATCCCAGGAAATATAAAAATGGTTCAAAAAATTGTGGTACTTACGTACGATGGAATATCCCTCCGCCATGAAATCAATGTCATAAGACCAGTAGCAGCAAAATGGGTGGATTCAGGTACGATGATTCTAAGTGAAATAAGTCACACAGAAAAAGAAACTTATCATAAGATATCACTTATGAAGATCCTGTAAACATGGCTACACTTGAACTGAGTTAGGAAAGAGGACAGGGTCTCACATTTAGAAAACACTCTTATGCCTGCTTAAGGGGGAAGGAGAGTTGGGGTGATGCATAAAACCAGAGTTTGATATAAGCACAGGTACCGTTCCAAAACCCAACTATGGAATAGACAAGACCTACAACTTCCTCAGTGAAAGGGACTCAAAACCCCATATTTCCCACAGAGGAATATATGTGACTAGTAAGAATCTTAAAACCTATGTATTGATATGTCTCCGTAAGGGAATCAAGTGTGTCTAGACTGGCATAAACATGGCAGCGAGAATCAGCTCAAACCCACTATAAAAAGGAATTTCAAAAACAAAACAAAAAACTGGGAAATTCTTAACTATTCCTTCAGGGTCTCTGATGCAACCTGGAAAGACCCTATCTACAACGACAGCTGGATGTGGCATAAGGCTGGACACTTGGGACTGAGAGGATTGGTGAGATTGGGTGAGCAAATGCAGACCCTTTAAAGCACAAATGCCTGGCACCATTCCATGGGTCCCAACTCTCCAGGTTGAAGGGAATTTTACTACAGCTAAACATGTATGGGGAACATAGAGTACGAACCCACTGTGAATATGAAAAGTTTCTAAAATTCAACAAATAGTCCCTCTCCTGGTGCTCCAGTTTGAGTTTCCATCTGCTTTACTATCAACCTCCCAACTTGGAGAGACAGCCCCTTTAACCTCCTGGTTCGCACAGGTTTCCAATTTGCAGAGGATGAAAGGGAAGAGGGAGAATCAATGATAGAGTAGCGGTTAGGCATTTGAACGGGCATATATCACTCTAACATCCCGGCAGGAAGAAGAATTAACCAAAGTCTCAGCCCCCCACCGGGAACCAGCATAGGTCATGAACCAAAATTTTGGACTTGCGGTCAGCTCACAAAAAACTAGTTGATGAATGGAGCTCAGGGGCACAGCAATCCGCAAACTGACCGAGTAATAAAGGACAAGTATCGTCTAAAAATCTGTTGAGGGAAGGCAACGAGGCCGACTTGAAAGCGAGGCAGAATAGCAGGAAACAGATTTCAAGAGGTACGTTGGAATCGCCTTTAAAGCACAGGAAGAGGGGCACAACTTTGACAATGATGCACTTGGTCAAAAAGGGCGTATGCGTTTTCCCCTGAATATATTCAGGAGAAAACGCATACGCCCTTTTTGGCCAAGCAATCAAGCGGGCAATGCAAATCTGCACTACAAAGAAGTATCACTTCCCACCGGTCAAAAGAGACATCCACAAAATGTGTAAAAACCAGAAAGGAAAGACAGACCCTGGAGAACTGGGAGCCTTGTTATGCTGAAGGGCGGGATGTAAATTGACAACTGCCTCTCTGGAGGAGTGCATTGTGTTCCCTAAAACAAGTAAACAACAGAGCTACAGAGCCAAGGGCACTACCAGTCTAGGGAATATACCTTGGGAAAACTGAAAATCATTAAGACAGAGCCACCCCAAAATTTAGGGCTGCACTGCTTACAAGGACCTCAACTTGGGTACACCTTAATTATCCCAGGAAATATAAAAATGGCTCAAAAAATTGTGGTACTTACATATGATGGAATATCCCTCTGCCATGAAATCAATGTCATAAGACCAGTAGCAGCAAAATGGTTGGATTCCGGTACGATGTTTCTAAGTGTAATATGTCACACAGAAAAAGAAAGTTATCATAAGATATCACTTATGAAGACCCTGTAAACATGGCTACACTTGTACTGAGTTAGGAAAGAGAACAGTGTCTCATATTTAGAAAACAATCTTATGCCTGCTTAAGCGGGAAGGAGAGGTGGGGTGATGCATAAAACCAGAGCTTGATATAAGCACAGGTACCATTCCAAAAACCAACTATGGAATAGACAAGACCTACACCTTCCTCAGTGAAAGGGACTCAAAACCCCATATTTCCCGCAGAGGAATATATCTGACTAGTTAGAAACTTAAAACCTATGTATTGATATGTCTCCGTAAGAGAATCAAGTGTGTCTAGACTGGCATAAACATGGCAGCGAGAATCAGCTCAAACCCACTATAAAAAGGAATTTCAAAAACAAAACAAAAAACTGGGAAATTCTTAACAATTCCTTCAGGGTCTCTGATGAAACCTGGAAAGACCCTATCTACAATGACAGCTGGATGTGGCATAAGGCTGGACACTTGGGACTGAGACGATTGGTGAGATTGGGTGAGCAAATGCAGACCCTTTAAAGCACAAATGCCTGGCACCCATTCCATGGGTCGCAACTCTCCAGGTTGAAAGGAATATTACTACAGCTAAACATGTACGGGAAACATAGAGAACGAACAGACTGTGAATACGAAAAGTTTCTAAAACTCAACGAATAGTCCCTACCCTGGTGCTCCAGTTTGACTTTCCATCTGCTTTACTATCAATCTCCCCAATTGGAGAGACAGCCCCTTTAACCTCCTGGTTCGCATAGGTTTCCAATTTGGCAGAGGATGAAAGGGAATAGGGAGAACCAATGAGAGAGTAGCTGTTAGGCATTTGGATGGGCACATATCACTCTAACATCCCGGCAGGAAGAAGAATTAACCAAAGTCTCAGCCCCCCACCGGGAACCAGCATAGGTCATGAACCAAAATTTTGGACTTGCGGTCAGCTCACAAAAAACGAGTTGATAAATGGAGCTCAGGGGCACAGCAATTCACAAACTGGCCGAGTAATAAAGGACAACTATTGTCCAAAAATCTGTTGAGGGAAGGCAACGGGGCGGACTTGAAAGCAAGGCAGAATAGCAGGAAATATATTTCAAGAGGTACGTTGGCATCGCCTTTAAAGCACAGGAAGAGGGGCACAACTTCGAAAATGATGCACTTGGCCAAAAAGTGCGTATGCGTTTTCTCCTGAATATATTCAGGAGAAAACGCATACGCCCTTTTTGGCCAAGCAATCAAGCGGGCAATGCAAATCTGCACTACAAAGAAGTATCACTTCCCACCGGTCAAAAGGGACATCCACAAAATGTGTAAAAACCAGAAAGGCAAGACAGGCCCTGGAGAACAAGGAGACTTGTTATGTTGATTGGCGTTATATAAATTGCCAACTGCCTCTCTGGAGGAGTGCATTGTGTTCCCCAAAACAAGTAAAGAACAGAGCTACAGAGCCAAGGGCACTTCCAGTCTAGGGAATATACCTTGAGAAAACTGAAAATCAATAAGACAGAGCCACCCCAAAATTTAGGGTTGCACTGCTTACAAGGACCTCAACTTGGGTACACCTTAAATATCCCAGGAAATATATTAATGATTCAAAAAATTGTGGTACTTACATACGATGGAATATCCCTCAGCCATGAAATCAATGTCATAAGACCAGTAGCAGCAAAATGGGTGGATTCAGGTATGATGATTCTAAGTGAAATAAGTCACACAGAAAAAGAATCTTATCATAAGATATCACTTATGAAGATCCTGTAAACATGGCTACACTTGAACTGAGTTAGGAAAGAGAACAGTGTCTCACATTTAGAAAACACTCTGATGCCTGCTTAAGGGGGAAGGAGAGGTGGGGTGATGCATAAAACCAGAGTTTGATATAAGCACAGGTACCGTTCCAAAAACCAACTATGGAATAGACAAGACCTACACCTTCCTCAGTGAAAGGGACCCGAGGCATCTGTGAGTAACCGTGAGCTGAGCCCCAGGCCAGCTGCTGTTGAACTTTTCCCACCCTTCCCAGGTAAAACACCTGAATATGTACAAGGGCTTGAAAGCCTAGAGGAAGGGGCGTGGAGCCACACCAGCGACAGCACGCAGGCCAACTTGGGGCCTGCAGGCCAGCCAGGATGGTCCTGGCCCTGGGCACTCTTCTGGAAGCTTTCCATTGCCCTGCCTGAGATACCCCTCCTGTCCCGGCACCCACTGCTTTTTTCCTTCCTCACCTCTGTCCGGAGAGAAATTCCAGCAGAAGGTATGGGTGACACATCCTCTTCTTTACAGGTGGAAACCTGGCAACTCCTGCAGAATGTCCAGCAGAGACCCACTCACAACGGGCCACCCACAAATCCGTGGCCCCTCACTCCCTCCTTCCAGAACAGCCCCGAGACTGCTGACGGGGCAGAGAATATGGAGTCAGGCACAGCTTCAGGGGCTATTGCTGCCTGCAGCGCTGTTTATATTGACCTCAACCCAGGCACACCTGGGGAGGGCCGGCCAGCAGGGTCAGGCTACCCAAGTCAGCTAATCCTCAGCCCTCAGGGAATCACATTGTTGAAAATGGACCTCGCTAAGGCAGAATAGAAGCCAAGGAATAAAAGGACACAATGCCATTTGCAGCACCGTAGGTGTGTCTAGAGGTAATCACGTGACTTGTAGTAAGTCAGAAAGTGAAAGACACATATCATATCATATATCTTATAGGTGTGACCGAAAAATGGATACCAGGGCAGATATTTCCACGGAGAAGGGCAATCACAGATTCATTCAACAAACTTATGGTTCACCAATGGAAAGGTGTGAGGATTGGTTTCATTATGATATTGGGGTTAACAGACATATACAAACACAGGTGACATATATAATCACCAAAGACCTACAGAATACCAAGAGAAGACTACTCAACATTCTGTCATAAGGTACATGGGAAAAGGATCCCAGGAAGAACAGACATATGTGTATGTGTAAAAGAACCACATCTTCCACACCTACAACAAGCCAAACATTGTAATCATATTTGCTGTAATAAAAAATAAAAAATTACATTAAAAACTCGAACAAGAAGCAGTGAGACAAACTTGAGGGGCTTTCTCCTGGCACATTCCATTCTAAATTCCAATCTAGAACATGACTTCCATTGAGGCTCTGTTGCTCTAGTAAGCAGATTTGGTAAGGGAGAACTGCTGCCACCTTGTGGCCGTTTCACAAAACAGCAGCTTTAATCCCAGCGCTAATGGTCAGTTGATATTCAAAATCATTGCAGGCCTGTAAAGGACACCTGCCCTGAAAACAAATACCGGGTTCATATATCGACCAAAAAATTCAAAGTATGTCCATATTTCAAAACGAAAGTTTCAAAAGGCATATTTTACACACATTAGTGTTCTGCTTCTTTTTCTTTCTTTCTTTTGTTGTTAAAAAAACGGGAATGGCAAAAAGCATCCCTCAGAATGGGCGAAAATATTTGCAAACGAATCAATGGACAAAGGTTTAATCTCCAATATATATAAAGAGCTCATGCAGCTTAATATTAAAAAAACAAACAACCCAATACAAAAATGGGCAGAAGATCTAAA
Organism: Hyperoodon ampullatus; assembly: GCF_949752795.1. Taxonomy (NCBI): domain Eukaryota; kingdom Metazoa; phylum Chordata; class Mammalia; order Artiodactyla; family Ziphiidae; genus Hyperoodon; species Hyperoodon ampullatus. The sequence continues at coordinate 1,162,986 of NW_027640875.1, forward strand.
GAGACGTTTCTTCAAAGAAGACACAGAGATGGCCAAGACGCACATGAAAAGCTGCTCAACATCACTAATTATTAGAGAAATGCAAATCAAAACTACAATGAGGTATCACCTCACACCTGTTAGAATCGGCATCATCAGAAAATCTACAAACAACAAATTCTGGGGAGGGTGTGGACAAAAGGATCCCTCTTCCACTAGTGGTGGAAATGTAAATTGATACAGTCACGATGGAGAACAGTATGGAGTTTCCTTAAAAAACCTAGATATAGAATTACCATATGATCCAGCAATCCCACTTCTGGGCATATACCCAGAGAAAACCATAAATCAAAAAGGCACATTCACCACAATGCTCATTTCAGCACTATTTATGATAGCCAGGTAATGGAAGCAACCTAAATACCCACAGACAGACGAATGGATAAAGATGTGGTACATATATAAAATGGAATATTACTCAGCCATAAGAAGGAATGAAACTGGGTCATTTGTAGAGACGTCGATGGATCTAGAGACTGTCATACAGAATGAAGTAAGTCAGAAAGAGACAAACAAATATGGTATATTAATGCATATATGTGGAACCTAGAAAAATGGTACAGATGAACTGGTTTGCAGGGAAGAAATAGAGACACAGAGGTAGAGAACACACGTATGGAAACCTAGTGTGGGAAGCCATGGGGTGGTGGTCGTGGGATGAGTTGGGAGATTGGGATTGACCTGTATACATGTATATGCATAAAATACATAACTAATAATAACCTGCTGTATAAAAAATAAATAAAATTAAATTTCAAAATTTAAAAAATAAAATTTAAAAATAAAACAGAAAAAAGTTCTTCCCTTCACACAGATGTATTTATATGAATGAATGATTTCCATGCTTATATCTATAAATACATAAAACAGGAATAAAATCTAACTTGAACAAAAAAAGAAAAAAAATAACCTGAACCCACCAGTTAGACAGAGGAAAACACTATCAGGGCACTTGCTCCAGCGGTAAACAATTCTGAAATTGGTCAGAGGTGGGGAATCATCTCCCATAGAGCCAGCAGCCCACTCCTACGCAAGGAGCATCCTCATTGCAAAGAGGGGGCCATGCCGAGGCATCTGTGAGTAACCGTGAGCTGAGCCCCAGGCCAGCTGCTGTTGAACTTTTGCCACCCTTCCCAGGTAAAACACCTGAATATGTACAAGGGCTTGAAAGCCTAGAGAAAGGGCCGTGGAGCCACAACAGCGACAGCACGCAGGCCGACTTGGTGCCTGCACGCCAGTCAGGATGGTCCTGTCCCCAGATGCTCTTCTGGAAGCTTTCCATTTCCCTGCCTGAGATACCCCTCCTGCCACGGCCCCCACTGCTTTTTTACTTCCTCACCTCTGCCTGGGGAGAAATTCCAGTGGCAGGTATCGGTGACACATGATCTTCTTTAGCAGGTGGCAGCCTGGCAACTCCTGCAGAAAGTCCAGCAGAGCCCCACTCACACTGGGCCACCCACAAAGCCACGGACCCTCACTCCCTCCCACCAGCACAGCTCCGGAACTGCCTACGGGGCAGAGAATATGCCGTCAGTCACAGCTACAAGGGCTGTCGCTCACTGGAGTGCTGTTTATATTGCCCTCAACCCAGGGACACCTGTGGCGGGCCGGCAGGCAGTTTCAGGCTGCCAAAATCAGCCAATCCTCACCCCTCAGGGTTCACAGTTGCAGAAAATGAAACTTGCTAAACGGGCCAGGCCCTAGGAACAGGTGTGGGCTCTTGAGAGTCAGGATAGACAAGGGGCTGCAGCTGCGGCTTGTTTTCTTATCATTTTATCTGGTCCATGAGTGGAAAACAACTTCAAGAAGACCCTATCCTAATGAGAGGAACCCAGGAGTCAGGGAGAGGAGTGATGGTGGGTGGAGACAGAGGCCTGGTGCCCTGGCTGCATTGGAAGTGTCTGGAAGACCAGGCAGAAAGAGCCTGCAGAGAGTGATAGCCATGGTCACAGACCTGTCAGAGCTGCTGTTTGTTAGTTCAAGTCCTGCTCTGAGGTGTTCTGTGTCAGCTGTGAGCGACAGGTGAGCTGTGGGTTCTCTGCAAGGTGGGCTATGTGCACAGTTCCTGTGTGTCCAGCCCTGCTGGGGTACCTGCCCAGGGGAGCTCTGTATCCTGGGAAGGGCCTGAGTAGGAGAGCCCCATGGGCTGCTGGGTAGCTGCAGAGGTGAGCTCCATACCCTGGGAGGGACTTGACCACGAGAGCCCCGTGGGCTGTGGGGTAGGGGTGCAGCCCAGGTGAGCTCCATATCCTGCTATTGGCCTGACCACGAGAGCCCCATGGGCTGCTGGAGACCTGGTAAAGGATATCAGGACAGTCAGTGAAGCCACCGAGGATATACATCCAGTAGCTCCTATTTCCTACTCCCTGCTGGTCATTCTACCTTCCACCAGGCCATGGCATTCTGTATTAGACTTCAATGATGCCTTCTTCTGTATTCCATTCATCTCAGAGTCACAAGAATTTTTGGCTTGTGAGTGGCAGGACACAACATGCAACAAAAGCAATAATGCTGGGCCGTCCTGCCCCAATGGTTCAAAAATCCCCACACCATCATTGGGGAAATGTCCTCTAAAGACCTAAAAGTTCAACCTCTGTAAAAGGGAACCCTCCTTCAATATGCAGATGACATTCTGATCGCCAGGCCTACTAAAGACGCCTCTGAACTACCTAGCCAAGAAAGGATAGAAGGTGTCCAAGAAAAACGCTCAAATATCCCAGGCTAAGGTGACATGCCTGGGCTTCATTCTCACAGATATTCGGAGAAATGCATCCCAGGATAGGGAAGAAGCCATTTGCAGCCTTACCTCTTCTGAAACTAGAAGACAGCTTAGGGGTTCCTGGGGAGGCCAAGGTTTTCTGCATCTGGATCCCTAACTACAGTCTAATAGCTGGGCCTCTACATGAAACACTGACACGAAAAGATGATGATCCTTTTGAATAGAATCCAGAAGCAGCCTTTCAAGAATGGAAAGAGCAGTCAATACAGACCCTTGCCCAGGAACTCCCTAATTTAGCTAAACCCTTTCACCTTTACATACCCGGTCAAAGGTTAATCGCCCTTGGAGCCTTAGTGCAAAAACTGGGACCACTTGAAATGGAGCAACACAAGAATGCCCTTCAGGTATGATAAACTATGGTCACCAAGGGCTTTGCCACCCGACTCATCAGGCCAGGATACTGGGGTATCTAAAAAGCTGGAAATCAGCAGCCCGCAAGGCCAGCTCCCTCTTAAGGGAAAAGGACCCCATGTGGTGATCCTAACCACCCATCATGCCCTGAAGTTGCAGGGGTCGCTCTGTGGACACACTGACCTCGAGTGAGGAGGCCCTCCAACTCCAACCTCCAGAGAGATAAACGGGGGCAACGGGCCCCCAAGATGACTCGTGTGACCATCACTTGACCTGGAGTTTCTCTCAGAAAACGACAAGACTGTGCCCCGAAAGAGCAGACTACTGCTTGCAGGACTTACTGCACCCAGAGGGGAGCTAATAAGCTTGGCGGGGGAAACGTATATCACGCTTTCACCATAGAAAACCCTACAGACACCGCGGTGATGGTGGCCAATATGACCGGCTGGACTGCTGGCTACTTCTAAAGGCCGTTGACTCAGTGGACGTCATGGTCCTGGATCACCACTGACCCTGGACTGTCTGGGAGTTGCGCGGGCAGGGCTCTGACACATGGTGTTGTTTGTACATTAATTCAGGGACCTAATTAAAGAAAGCACAGACTACTGGTCAGAGCATCTAGTCTGGCAAAAACTGTCAGCCTAAGGTCGCCGAACATATGTGGGGTGGGGTGAAACCTGCCACCGCAGCATCTCTGCGCCTCTCTTTCCTGGACCCATAAAGGTCATTAGAATCTGTAACACTTCCAATGCTGGTGCTCAGGCGGACGAGAAGTGAGGCAGGAGGCCTTGGGACAATCAACCTCACCAGGAGGCTGGTGTGGAGACGTTTTGCCCCTCCCCCCATGTATCAGGGCTCCCACCACAACATGAAGCAGTTACAAAAGAGGGGTCTGCACCCTCAACACCCCAAGAATAAGGAACGGAACAAAAAGCAGAGGAGGTGTTCGTCTCCGGCAACGTTCATTAAAAATTCCTGGGAGATAAAAAGAGAATCTTGGCAATAAAATAAAGTCTAACTTGTTTTTCCTTTGTGCTTTGTCTAATTTCACGTGCTCCTAGGGTTCCGCATGCAGAGGTCCCACACCCGGCACTTCAGACCCGATTTCCTAGTGCAGAATGGCTGGGTCGACACCTCAGCTAGCGGGGTCCCATGCAGACTCCGCGGCATAGAGCCTGAGCTGCAGCCAACGCAGCCCTCGAGAGCTCCATCCCCTGCCTCCCAATGACGCTGCCGGGGACCCTACACAGCAGCCCAGCCCACAGCCCATGGGGGAGTGCACGCTCTCACCTCTCCATTCTGTTTTCAAAATAATGTTTCCTTTGCTTCTGAACCAAACTCAGTCTTGATCTGTTGGCTCCAATGACACTGGGCACGGGGACTCCTGTTGGGGTCCACTCTGGAGGATCAGTAACAGAAATTGAGAACATTGTAACTTCAATGAACAGATGTGTGAGCCAAACTGTAGTTAACATAGAGCAGTGTATAATGCTCGGGTAAAATAAGATGTTTCTAAGACTTACATTTGATATTTCCATCACTTTCCTATAAGCAAGTTCAGTGAAGACGTCTGTCTTATTTGTCAGGTCAACATTAGAGAAATGAAGTGATTTATTTTCATGGATGTACATCGAATACTCTTGGCTGAAGCTTCAATCTTGTTTTGAATGCTTTTCCATTGAAAATGATACCTCTCTTTCAGCTCCCCCATTTCTGAGAAGTATAAAACCTTATAATTTATTATTACCAAAGGGGAAAGGTAGGAGAAGGGATAAATTAACAGTTTGGGATTAACACATACACACTGCTATGTATAAAATAGATCATCACAAGGAACTACTGTATAGCACAGGGAACTACACGGAATATTTTGCAATAACCTATAAGGGGAAATAATCTGAAAAACAATAGATATTTTTATTGACATCATCTATCAATGACAGATAAAATGTAACCTAAGCAAGGCCGATGGTGAGCGCTTCTGACCCTGAAGATTTCAGTCATCTAAAGTTTGGGCTCTGCCTATTTCCCAAGGCCCTTAAAGGACATACGTGTAGCCGTAGCTTAAAAATTCCCCAGTTTGGGGTTCGGGGAGGCACTGATTTGGAAAAATCCCTGGTGTTCTCCTTACATGCACGGGACCCTTCCTACACCTAAAACATGCCTGTCACACCTAGAGGATGGTACACCGTTTGATCGGAAAGAGTTTGGAAAAGGCACCTCATCTCCTCATTGCCTGGTGCTCGGGTTCAACCCTCCAGCATCTTTCCTAACAATCTCCTCACTTGGTGATATCAGCACCGTCAACATCCTGTTGCACACAGTTTGGAATTTGTCCAAAGGATGTAGCGGAAGGATGAGAAAAATATAGAGACATGTCTTAGGTGTTCGGACAGGCACATGCCACTCTAATTTCCAATCCAGAAGACAAATTCATCAAAGGCTAGAATTGCCCACGGAAACAGAATAGGGCTAGAGGAAATCCCGCTGTTTTGTGTCCAGTTTCCAAAAACACAAGTTGAAAAATGGAACTCAGGGGCACTAAAATTCATGAAACTGCAGAGTTGAAAATATCTATCGTCGAAAAATGTCTTGAGGTAAGTCACAGAAAAGGACTTGTAAGCAAGGGAGAGTGGCAGGAAACAGATTTGAAGAGGTAGAAAGGACTCCCCATTAAAGCACAAGAAAAGGGGCTGAACATCGCCAATGATGCAGTTGGCCAAAAAGGGTGTATGCATTTTTTCTGAATATATTCAAGTAAAGGCCATACACACTTTTTATCCAACCAAACAGGTGGGCACTGGAAATCAATATCACAAAATGTATCACTTCACATCAGTCAGATGGGCCATCCACATAAAGTGTAAACACCAGAAATGCAGGACAGGGCGAGGAGAAAAGGGAGCCCTGTGAGGCTGATAGTGGAAATGTAATTTGCCAACGGCCACTCTGGAGAAGTGTATTGTGTTTGCTAAAACATCTAAAAAATGAGCTACAGAGCATAGGGCACTTGCACTCATGGGCGTGTACCTTGGGAAAAACAAAAATCGACAGAAAACAGGCACCCGAACGTTTACCACCTCTCTGTTAAAAAGGGCCTCAACTTGGATATAACCTAAATGTCCCTGGAAGGATAAAATGGATAAAAGAGATGGGGTACTTATGTAGAGTGGAATATTACTCATCCAGAAATCAATGAAATAAGGCCAGTTGTAACAACTCTGGAGGAGTTACATACGATCATTCTAAGTGACATATGTCAGAAAGAAAAAGACACATATCATAAGATGTCACTTAAAGGTGGAATCAAAAATGGCTACACATGAAATAAATTACAAAACAGTAACATAGTCAAATATGTAGAAAATAGACATAAGGCTGCTAAATGGGAAAGGTGGGGAATGGTGAGGTATTATCCAGGAGGTTGAAATTAGCAAAGATACCATTCCAAGTACCAAATTGAATAACTGACAAGGCCTACACGGTACCTCAAAGAACTGCACTCAGCCCACTCAAGTCACTGGAAAATAATACATATGACTGGTAAGCATCTGAAAAAGAAGTTATTGTTGTCTCACAGTACATGAATCAAGTGGATGTACAGCAGCAAAAAACAGAGCTTTGAAAATCAGCTGTAACCAATATAAAAATAAATTTAAAACTATTTATAAAAACAGTGAGACAGACAAAAATTCTTACAACTTTTGTTGAAGGGCTACGATGTAACATGGATTGAACACATGTAGACCCACAGCAGGATGATTATATAAGGCTGGAAGCTATGCACGCTAAGAGATGTTAGAGAGGCTGGGTGAGGAAATGCAGACCTTTTAAAGTAATACTGCCTGGTACCCATTCCATGGGTCCCAAATCTGCAGGTTCAAGGGAGTCTTCTGACAGCGAAAACATGCCTGCGAAACCGAGATGAATGTACACCGTGTGCTCAGGAAAGGTGTCTAAAATGCACCTCATTTTTGATCTCCTGCTGCTGGGGTTCGCCATTCCAGCCACATTACTAACAACCTCCCCACTTGGAGAATCAGCACCTTTAACCTCCTGTTTCACACAGTTTGCAATTTGTGCAGAGGGTAAATGGAAAGAGGGGGAACCAATGAGAGATTAGCTGTAGGAGTTTTGACAGGCACATGTCACTCTAATTTCCCATTAGGAAGAAGAATTAACCAAAGGCTCAGCCTGCCTCCCCAGAACCAGAATAGGGCCGGAAGCAATCCAATGGTTTGGCGGCCAGCTCACAAAAAAAGCGAGTTGCAAAATGGAGCTCAGGAGCAGACAATTCAAAGACCTGCAAAGATATAAATGATAACCAACGTCCAAAAATATATTCAGTTAAGGCAACGAAGAGGATTTGAATGAGAGGCAGAATTGCAGGAAACAGGTTTCAAAAGGTAGATTGTACTCACATTTAAAGCATATGAAAAGCAGCAGAATTTCTAAAATGATGCAGTTGGGCAAAAGGGTGTATGCGTTTTTTTCGTGAATATCTTCAGGAAAAAAACACATGCAGAGTTTTTGGCCAACCAAGCAAGACGGAAATGCAAATCTGCACAACAAAGGAGTCTCAATTTCCACTGCTCAGAAAGGCAATCCAAAAAATGTGTACAAACCAGAAATGCAGGAGAGGCCATGGAAAACAGGGAGCCTAGTCACGCTGATGGGTGGGGTATAAATATCCAAGAGCCACTCTGAAGAAGTGTATGCTGTTTCCTAAAACTTCTAAAATACAAAGCCCCCAAGCAAAGGGGACTTCAACTCATGGGCATATGACTTGGGAAGACTAAATATCAATAAGACACAGGCACCCCAAAGTTTAGGGCTGCTCTGCATACAAGAACCTCAACTTTGGTACACCTAAAATATCCCAGGAAAAAGAGAAATGCATAAAGAACTTGTGGTAATTTTGTACAACGGAATATCACTCAGACGTGAAATCAGTGTATATAAGGCCAGTAGCAGCATAATGAGTGGATTTAGGTATGATGATTCTAAGGGAAATTAGTCACACAGAAAAAGAATCTTATCATAAGATATCACTTATAGAGGGAATGTCAATATCACAACACATGAACTGAATTAGGAAAGAGAACAGAGTCTCACATTTAGAAAAAAACTCTTATGCCTGCTTCAGGGGAAAGGAGAGGTGGGGTGATGCATAAAACCAGAGTATGATATTAGCACAGGTACCATTCCATAAACCAAATACAGAATAGACAAGACCTACACCTTCCTCAGTGAATGGGACTCAACACCCCTATTCCCCGCCGAGGAATATATCTGACTAGTAAGAATCTTAAAACCTATGTATTCATATGTCTCCGTAAGGAAATCAATTGTGTCTAGACTGGCATAAACAGGTCAGTGAAAACCAGCTCAACCCCATAATAAAAATGAATTTCAAAAACAAAACCAAAAAACAGCAAAATTCTTACACAATTCCTTCAGGGGTTCTAATGAAACCTGGAATGACCCTATCTGCAAAGACAGCTGGATGAGACATAAGGCTGGACACTTGGGACTGAGAGAACTGGTGAGATTGGGAGAGAAAATGCAAACCCTTTAAAGTAGTAATGCATGCCACCATTCCATGGGTCCCAAATCTCCAGGTAGAAGGGAATATCACTACAGTTATAACATGTAAGGGAAACCTAGAAAATGGACACCCTGTGATGGCGAAAGGTTTCTAAAACTCTCCTAATTTTTCCTCTCCTTGTGCTCCACTTTGGCATTCCAACTGCTTTACTATCAATCTCCCAACTTAGGAGAGTCAGCCCCTATAACCTCCTGGTTCACACAGTTTGCTATTTGTGCAGATGATGAAAGGGAAGAGGGAGAACCAATCAGAGAGTAGATGTAGGCATTTGGACGGGCACATGTCACTCTAATTTCCCGTCAGGAAGAAGAATTAACCAAAGCCTCAGCCACCCACAGGGAACCAATAAAGCCACCCCTGGAACCAGTATAGGTCCTGAAGCAAAATTGTGGATTTGCGGCCAGCTCACAAAAATGGGATTTGAAAATTGGAGCTCAGGGGCCCAGCAATTCAAAAACCTGCAGAGTTATAAAGGACTACTCTCTTCCAGAAATCTGTTGAGGGAAGGCAATGAAGCGGACTTGAAAATGAGGCAGAATTGCACAAAACATATTTCAAGAGGTAAATTGGAATCGCCTTTGAAGCACAGAAAAAGCATCCCAACTTGGACGGTGATGCACTTGGCCAAAAAGGGCGTATGCCTTTTCCCCTGAATATATTCAGGAGAAAACGCATACGTCCTTTCTGGCCAATGAAGCAAGCATGCAATGCAAATCCACACTACAAAGAATTGTCACTTCCCACCGGTCGAAAGGGACATCTGTATATCTGTAAAAACCAGAAAGGCAAGAGCGAGATGACAAGGGCATGAAGCAATGTGATCCCAAGGGTCATGGAGGATTGTGATGACAAGCGCATGGAGCATTGTGATGACAAGATTATGTAGCATTTTGCTGACAAAGGCAAGGAGCATTGTGATGACAAGGTTCATGGAGCACTTTGATGACAAGCGTCATGGAGCATTGTGATTACAGGGGTCATGGAGCATTGGGATGACAAGAGCATGGATCATTGTGATGACAAGGTTCATGGAGCATTTTGATGACAAGAGTCCCGGATCATTGTGTCGTCAGGGTTCATGGAGCGTTGTGATGACAGTGGTCATGGAGCATTGTGATGACAGGGGTCAGGGAGCATTGTGATGAGAAGGTCATGGACCATTGGGCTGAAAATGTTCATGGAGTATTGTGATGAGAGGCGTCATGGAGCATTGTGATGACAAGGTACTGGAGCATTGTGATGAGAAGACCATGGAGCCTTGTGATGACATGTCTCATGGGGCATTCTGAGGAAAAGGGGCATGCAGCATTGTGATTACAGAGGTCTTGGAGCATTGTGATGACAAGGGCATGGAGCATTGGGATGAGAAGGCCATGGAGCCTTCTGATGACATGCATCATGGAGCTTTGTGAGGACAAGGGCATGGAGCATTGTGTTTTCAGGGGTCTTGGAGCACTGTGATGAAAAGGGCATGGATCATTGTGATGAAAAAGGCATGGAGCCTGGTCATGACAGGGTTCAAGGAGCATACTGACGACAAGTGTCAGGGAGCATTGTGATGACAAGGGTATTGAGCATTGTGATGACAAAGGTCATGGAGCATTGTGATGAGAAGACGATGGATAATTGTGATGACGAGCGTCATGGGGCGTTGTGATGATAAGTGTTATGGAACATTTTGATCACAAGGATTTGGAGCATTGTGATGACAGAGGTCATGGGGCATTTTGATTTCATTGTGATGACAATAGCCTGAAGCATTATGATGATGGGCATGCTGCATTGTGATGACAGGGTTCATGGAGCATTGAGATGAAAAGGGGCATGGAGCATTGTGATTACAGGAGTCTTGGAGCATTGTGATGACAAGGGCATGGAGCATCGTGAATGAGAAGGCCATGGAGAATTCTGATGACATGCGTCATGGAGCTTTGTGATGACAAGGGCATGGAGCATTGTGATTACAGGGGTCTTGGAGCACTGTGATGACAAGGGTCATGGAGCCTTGTGATGACAAGGCCGTGGAACATTGTGATGGCAGTGGTCATGGAGCATTTTTATGACAGGGGTCATGGAGCATTGTGATGACCAGGGCATGGAACACTGTGATACATGGGTCATGGAGGATTGTAATGACAAGCGCATGGAGCATTGTGATAAGAATGGCATCGAGCATTGTGATGAAAAGCATCATGTAGCCTGTGATGACAAGGGCATGGAACAATGTGATGAGAGGTTTCATGGAGCATTGTGATGACAATGGCATGCAGCATTGTGATGCCAAGGGTCATGGAGCTTTGTGATGACAAAGGTCATGGAGCATTTTGATGACAAGAGGTGTGGTGCATTCTGTTGTGTAGGGCAGGGAGCATTGTGATAACAGGGTCATGGAGCAATTTGATGAAAAGTGTCATGGAACATTTTGATGACAGGGGTTATGGAACATTGAGATATCAAGGGTCATGGAACATTTCCATGACAGGGTTTAAGGACCATTGTGATGACAGGGGAGTGGGTGTATTGTGATGACTAGTGAGGGAACATGTTGATATCAGTGGTGAGAGAGCATTTTTATAAGAAGTGCATGGAGCATTGTGATGACAATCTTTATGGAGCATTGTGATGACAAGGTTGTGGAGCATTGTGATGACAAGGGTCATGGAACATTGAGTTGACAAAGGCACAGAGCATTGTGATGACAAGTGTCACGGAGCATTGTGATGAAAAGTTCATGGAGCATTGTGGTGACAAAGTTCACAGAGCCTTGTGATGATGAGGGCATGGACCATTGTGATGACACAGGTCATGAAGCCTTGTGAAGACTGGAGTCACGGAGAATTGTGATGACTGGGGTCATGGAGCATTGTGATGACAAGGGCATGGAGCTTTGTGATGACAGGGGCATAGGGCATTGGTCTGAGAAGTTTCATGGATAATTGTGTTGACAGTGGGCATGGCACATTGTGATGACAAGGTCATGGAGCATTGTGAAGACAAGGTCATGGAGTATTGTGAAGACAGGTGTCAGGGAGCATTGTGATGACATATTTCATGGTCCATTGTGATGACAATGGCATGGAGCATTGTGATGCCAAGTGTTATGGAGGATTGTGATGACAAAGGTAATGGAGCATTGTGATGACAAGGGCTTGGATCATTGTGATGACAACGGGCAGTGAGAATTTTGATGAAAAGGTCGTGAAGCATTGTGATAACAAAGGCATGGAGCATGCTATGACAGGGGTCATGGGGCATTGCGGTGACAAGTGCATGGAGAATTGTGATGACAAGAGCATGTAACATAGTGATGAGAACTGTCATGGAGCACTGTGATGACAAGGACGTGGAGAATTGTGATGACAAGGGACATGGTGCATTGTCATAACCAGGGCATGGAGCATTGTGATGGCAAGACCGTGGAGCACTGTGATGAGAAGACCATGGATAATTGTGATGACGAGCATCATGGAACACTGTAATGACAAGGGGCATGGAGCATTGTGATGACAGGTGTCATGGAGCATTGTGACGACAGGGGTCATGGATCATTGTGATGACAAGTGTCACGGAGCATTCTGATGACAAGCTTGTGGAGTATTGTGATGACAATGGCATGGAGCATTGTGATGAAAAGGGCATGGATCACTGTGATGAAAAAGGCATGGAGACTTGTCATGACAGGGTTCAATGAGCATACTGACGACAGGTGTCAGGGAGCATTGTGATGACAAGTGTATTGAGAATTGTGATGACAAGGGTCATGGAGCATTGTGATGAGAAGTCCATGGATAATTGTGATGACCAGCATCATGGGGCGTTGTGATGACAAGTATTACGGAACATTGTGATCACAAGGGTTTGGAGCATTGTGATGACAGAGGTCATGGATCATTTTGATTTCATTGTGATGACAATAGCATGAAGCATTATGATGATGGGCATGGTGCATTATGATGACAGGGTTCATGGATCATTGAGATGAAAAGGGGCATGGAGCATTGTGATTACAGGGGTCTTGGAGCATTGTGATGAGAAGGGTCATGGAGCCTTGTAATGACAAGGCCATGGAACATCGTGATGGCAGGGGTAATGGAGCATTGTTATCACAGGTGTAATGGAGCATTGTGATGGCAAGGGCATGGAGCATTGTGATGAGAAGGCCATGGAGCATTCTGATGACATGTGTCAGGTAGCATTGTGATGACAATGGCATGGAGCAATGTGATGAGAGCGTTCATGGAGCATTGTGATGACCATGACATGGAGCATTGTGATGCAAAGGGTCATGGATCTTTGTGATGACAAAGGTCATGGAGCATTTTGATGACAAGGGCGTGGTGCATTGTGATGAGAAGGGCAGGGAGCATTGTGATGACAGGGTCATGGAACAATTTGATGAAAAGGGTCATGCAACATTTTGATGACAGGGGTTATGGAACATTGTGATGTCAGGGGTCATTGAGCATTTTGATGAAATGGTTCATGGAGCATTTTGATGACAGGGGTTATGGAACATTGTGATGTCAGGGGTCATCGAACATTGTGATGATAAGTGCATGTAGAATTGTGATGACAGGAGTCATGGAACATTGTGATGACAGGGGTGAGGGAGTATTGTGATGAATAGTGATGTAACATTGTGATATCAGTGGTGAGAGAGCATTTTGATGAGAAGTGCATGGAGCATTGTGATGACAAGGTTTATGGAGCATTGTGATGACAAGATTGTGGAGCACTGTGATGACAAGCGCATGGCGCATTGTGATGACATGGGTCATGGAGCATTGTGCTGACAAGCGCATGGAGCATTGTGATGACAAGGGTCATGGAGCATTGTGCTGAGAAAGGCATAGAGCATTGTGATGACAAGGGTCAAAGAGCATTGTGATGAAAAGTTCATGGAGCATTGTGGTTAAAAAGTCACAGAGACTGTAGATGAGGAGGGCATGGACCATTGTGATGACAAAGGTCATGAAGCATTGTGATGACTGGAGTCACGGAGAATTGTGATGACAGGGGTCGTGGAGCATTGTGATAAGAAGGGCATGGAACATTGTGATGACAAGGGCATGGAGCATTGGTCTAATAAGTTTCATGGATTATTGCGATGACAGTTGGAATGGTGCATTGTGATGACAAGGGCATGGAGCATTGTGTTGCCAAGTGTCATGGAGGATTCTGATGACAAAGGTAATGGAGCATTGTGATGACAATGGCTTGGAGCATTGTGATGACAAGGGTCAGGGAGCATTCTGATGACAAGCTTGTGGAGTAATTTGATGACATTGGCATGGAGCATTGTGATGAAAACGGCATGGGGCATTGTGATGAAAAAGGCATGGAGCCTTTTCGTGACAGGGTTCAAGGAGCATTCTGACGACAAGTGTCAGGGAGCATTGTGATGACAAGTGTATTGAAAATTATGATGACAAAGGTCATGGAGCATTGTGATGAAAAAGGCATGGAGTATTGTGATGAAAGGCATCATGGAGCGTTGTGATGACAAGTGTTATGGAACATTGTGATCACAAGGGTTTGGAGCATTGTGAGGACAGAGGTCTTGGATCATTTTGATTTCAAGGAACATGGAGCATTGTGATGACAAGGGCAGGAAGCAATGTGATCCCAAGGTTCATGGAGTATTGTGATGACAAGCGCATAGAGCATCGTAATGACAGGGTCATGTAGCATTTTGCTGACAAAGGCATGGAGCATTGAGATGACAGGTGTCCAGGAGCACTGTGATGGCAAGCGTCAAGGAGCATTGTGTTTACAGGGGTCAAGGAGCATTGGGATGACAAGGGCATGCATCATTGTGATGCCAAGTGTCATGGAGCATTGGGCTGAAAATGTTCATGGAGTTTTGTGATGACAGGGGTCATGGAGCATTGTGATGACTAGGGAATGGAGCATTGTGATGACAAGAGTACCGGATCATTGTGTTGTCAGGTGTCATGGAGCGTTGTGATGACAGTGGTCATGGAGCATTGTGATGATATTGGTCAAGGAGCATTGTAATGAGAAGGTCATGGAGCATTGGGCTGAAAACGTTCATGGAGTATTGTGATGACAGGCGTCATGGAGCATTGTGATGATAAGGGAATGGAGCATTTTGATGACAACGTCCTGGAGCATTGTGATGAGAAGACCATGGAGCCTTGGGATGACAAGTCTCATGGAGCATTCTGATGAAAAGGGGCATGGAGCATTGTGATTACAGGGGTCTAGGACCATTGTGATGACAAGGGCATGGAGCATTGTGATGAAAAGTGCATGGATCATTGTGATGAAAAAGGCATGGAGCCTTGTCATGAAAGGGTTCAAGGTGCATACCGATGGCAAGAGTAAGGGAGCATTGTGATGACATGTGTATTGAGCATTGTGATGACAAATGTCATGGGGCATTGTGATGAGAAGTCCATGGATAATTGTGATGACCAGCATCATGGGGCATTGTGATGACAAGTGTTATGGAACATTGTGATCACAAGGGTTTGGAGCATTGTGATGACAGAGGTCATGGAGCATTTTGATTTCATTGTGATGACAATAGCATGAAGCATTATGATGATGGGCATGGTGCATTGTGATGACAGTGTTCATGGAGCATTTTGATGAAAAGGGTCATGGAGCATTTGTCTGACAAGTTTCATGGATTATTGTGATGACAGTGGGCATGGCACATTGTGATGACAAGGGCATGAAGCATTGTGATGACAAGGTCATGGAGTATTGTGAAGACAGGTGTCAGGGAGCATTGTGATGACATATGTCATGTTCCATTGTGATGACAATAACACGGAGCATTGTGATGCCAAGTGTCATGGAGGATTGTTGTGACAAACGTAAAGGAGCATTTTGATGACAAGGGCATGGAGCATTGAGATGACAAGGTCCACTGATAATTTTAATGTCCAGGTCGTGAAACATTGTGATGACAAGCGCATGGAGCTTCCTATGACAGGGGTCATGGAGCATTGCGATGACAAGTGCATGGAGTATTGTGATGACAAGAGCATATAACATTGTGATGAGAAGTGCCATGGAGCATTGTGATGACAAGGAAGTGGAGAATTGTGAGGACGAGGGACATTGAGCTTTGAGATGACCAGGGCATGGAGAATTGTGATGGCAAAACCGTGGAGCATTGTGATGAGAAGACCTTGCGTAATTGTGATGACGAGCATCATGAAGCACTGTAATGACAAGGGGCATGAAGCATTGTGATGACAGGTGTCAGGGAGCATTGTGATGACAGGGGTCATGGAGCATTGTGATGACAAGGGCACGGAGCATTGTGATGACAAGGGCCATTGAGAATTTTGATGACAAGGTCATGAAGCATTGTGATGACAAACACTTGGAGCTTGCTATGACAGGGGGCATGGAACATTGCAATGACAAGTGCATGGAGAATTGTGATGACAAGAACATGTAACATTGTGATGAGAAGTGTCATGTAGCATTGTGATGACAAGGACGTGGAGAATTGTGATGACAAGGGACATGGAGCATTGTGATGAGCAGGGCATAGAGCATTGTGATGACAGGTGTCATGGAGCATTATTATGACAAGGGCCATAGTGCATTCTGACATAAGATATCACTTATGAAGGGAATGTAAACATGGCTACATATGAACTGAATTAGGAAAGAGAACAGTGTCTCAGATATAGAAAACACACTTATGCTTGCTTAAGGGGAAAGGAGAGGTGGGGAGACACACAAAACCAGAGTTTGATATTAGCACAGGTAACATTCCATAATCCAAATACAGAAGAGACAAGCCCTACTCCTTCCTCAGTGAACGGGACTCAACACCCTAATTCCCAGCAGAGAAATATATCTGACTAGTAAGAATCTTAAAACCTATGTATTGATATGTCTCCGTAAAGGAACCAAGTGTGTCTAGCACGACATAAACACGGCAGTGAGAAGCAGCTCAAACCCACTATAAAAATGAATTTCAAAACAAAACAAAAAACAGTTTAATTCTTACACAATACCTTCAGGGGTTCTGATGAAACTTGGAATGACCCTGTCTACAACGACAGCTGGATGTGGCATAAGGCTGGTCACTTGGGACTGAGACGATTGGTGAGATTGGGTGAGAAAAGGCAGACCCTCTAAAGCAATAATTCCTGCCCATCATTCCATGGTTCCCAACTCTCCAGGTAGAAGGGAATATCACTACAGTTATAACATGTATGGGAAAACTAGAGAATGGACACCCTCTGATGGAGAAAGGTTTCTAAAACTCTACTAATTTTTTTTTCTCTCCTTGTGCTCCAACTTGACATTCCTACTGCTTTAATATCAATCTCCCAACTTGGAGAGTCAACCCCTATAACCTCCTGTTTCGCACAGTTGGCACATTGTTCAGAGGATATAAGGGAAGAGGGAGAACCAATGAGAGAGTAGCTGTAGGCATTTGGACGGCCACATGTCACTCTAATTTCCCGTCACGAAGAAGAATTAACCAAACTCTCAGCCTGCCCCCCACCCCCCGGAACCTGTACAGGTCCTGAAGCAAAACTATGGATTTGCGGTCAGCTCACAAAAACGCGAGTTGAGAACTGGAGCACAGTGGCACAGCATTTCACTAACTTGCAGAGTTATAAAGGACTACTCTCTTCCAAAAATCTGTTGAGGGAAAGCCACGAGGCAGACTTTAAAATGATGCAGAATTGCACGAAACAGATTTCAAGAAGTATATTGGAATTGCCTTTAAACACAGGAAAAGCATCACAACTTCGACAATTATGGAATTGTCCATAAAGGGCGTATGCGTTTTCACCTGAATATATTCAGGAGAAAACGCATACGCCGATTTTGACCAACCAAGCAACTGCACAATGCAAATCTGCACTACAAATAAGTATCACTTCCCACCGGTCAAAAGGGTCATCTGCAAAATGTGTAAAAACCAGAAAGGCAAGACAGGCTCTGGAGAACAGTAAGCCTTGTTATGCTCATGGGTGGGATGTAAATTGCCAACAGCCACCCTGGAGGAGTGCATTGTGTTCTCTAAAAGAAGTAAACAACAGAGCTTCACAACCTAAGTCACTTCCAGTCATGGGAATATACCTTGGGAAAACTGAATATCAATAAGACACAGCCACCGCAAAATTTAGGGCAGCACTGCTTACAAGAACCTCGAATCCGGGACACCTTAAATATCCAAGGAAAGACAAAAATGGTAAATAAATTGTGGTACTTACGTATGATGGAATATCCCTCAGCCATGAAATCAATGTCATAAGGACAGTAGAAGCAAAAGGAGTGGATTCAGGTTCGATGATTCTAAGTGAAATAAGTCACACAGGAAAAGAAACTTATCATAAGATATCACTTATGAAGATCCTGTAAACATGGCTACACATGAACTGAGTTAGGAAAGAGAACAGAGTCTCACATTTAGAAAACACACTTATGCCTGCTTAAGGGTGAAGGAGAGGTGGGGGGGATGCATAAAACCAGAGTTTGATATAAGCACAGATACCGTCCCAAAAACCAACTATGGAATAGACAAAACCTACACCTTCCTCAGTGAAAGGGACTCAAAACCCCATATTTCCCGCAGAGGAATACATCTGACTAGTAAGAATCTTAAAACCTATGTATTGATATGTCTCCGTAAGGGAATCAAGTGTGTCTAGACTGGCATAAACATGGCAGCGAGAATCAGCTCAAACCCACTATAAAAAGGAGTTTCAAAAACAAAACAAAAAAACTGGGAAATTCTTTACAATTCCTTCAGGGTCGCTGATGAAACCCTGAATGACCGTATCTACAATGACAGCTGGATATGGCATAAGGTTGGACACGTGGGACTGAGAGGATTGGTGAGATTGGGTGAGCAAATGCAGACCCTTTAAAGCAATAATGCATGGCAACCATTCCATGGGTCCCAACTCTGCAGGTTGAAGAGAATATTACTACAGCAATAACATATACAGGAAATCTAGAGAATGGACACACTGTGAATACGAAAGGTTTCTAAAACTCAACGAATAGTCCCTCTCCTGGTGCTCCGGTTTGACTTTCCAACTGCTTTACTATCAATCTCCCAACTTGGAGAGACAGCCCCTTTAACATCCTGGTTCACACACGTTGCCAAATTGGCAGAGGATGAAAGGCATGAGGGAGAACCAATGAGAGAGTAGCTGTTAGGCATTTGGACGGGCACATGTCAATGTAATTTCCCGGCAGGAAGAAGAATTAACCAAAGTCTCAGCCACCCACCGGGAACCAGTATAGGTCCTGCACCAAAATTTTGGACTTGCGGTCAGTTCACAAAAAACGAGTTGAAAAATGGAGCTCAGGGGCACAGCAATTCACAAACTGACAGAATAATAAAGGAAAACTATCGTCTAAAAATCTGTTGAGGGAAGGCAACGAGGTGGGCTTGAAATCGAGGCAGAATAGCAGGAAACAGATTTCAAGAGGTACATTGGAATCGCCTTTAAAGCACACGAAGAGGGGCACAACTTCGACAATGATGCACTTGCCCAAAAAGGGGGTATTCGTTTTCTCCTGAAGATATTCAGGAGAAAACGCATACGCCTATTTTGGCCAAGCAAGCAAGAACGCAATGCAAATTGGCACTACAAAGAAGTATCACTTCCCACCGGTCAAAAGGGACATCCACAAAATATGTAAAAACCAGAAAGGCAAGAGAGGCCCTGGAGAACAGGGAGCCTTGTTATGCTGATGGGCGGGATGTAAATTGCCAACTGCCTCCCTGGAGGAGTGTATTGTGTTCCCTAAAACAAGTAAAGAACAGAGCTACAGAGCCAAGGGCACTTCCAGTCTAGGGAATATACCTTGGGAAAACTGAAAAACAATAATACAGAGCCACCCCAAAATTTAGGGCGGCACTGCCTACAAGAACCTCAACTTGGGTACACCTTAAATATCCCAGGAAATATAAAAATGGTTCAAAAATTTGTGGTACATACGTACGATGGAATATCCCTCAGCCATGAAATCAATGTCATAAGACCAGTAGCAGAAAAATGAGTGGATTCAGGTACGATGATTCTAAGTGAACAAAGTCACACAGAAACAGAAACTTATCATAAGATATCACTTATGATGATCATGTCAACATGGCTACACCTGAACTTAGATAGGAAAGAGAACAGAGTCTCACATTTAGAAAACACTCTTATTCCTTCTTAAGGGGAAATGAGAGGTGGGGTGATGCATAAAACCAGAGTTTGATATAAGCACAGGTACTGTTCCAAAAACAAACTATGGAATACAGAAGACATACACCTTCCTCAGTGAAAGGGACTCAAATCCCCATATTTCCCGCAGAGGAATATATGTGACTAGTAGAATCTTAAAACCTATGTATTGATATGGCACCATAAGGGAATCAAGTGTTTCTAGACTGGCATAAACATGGCAGCGAGAATCAGCCTAAACTCACTATAAAAAGGAATTTAAAAAACAAAACAAAAAAAACATGGAAATTCTTTACAATTCCTTCAGGGTCTCTGATGAACGCTGGAATGACCCTATCTACAATGACAGCTGGATATGGCATAAGGCTGGACACTTGGGAATGAGAGAATTGGTGACATTGGGTGAGCAAATGCAGACCTTGTAAACCAATAATGCATGGCACCCATTCCATGGGTCCCAACTCTGAGGGTTGAAGGATATATTAATACAGCTATAACATATACAGGAAACCTAGAGAATGGACACACTGTGAATACAAAAGGTTTCTAAAACTCAACGAATAGTCCCTCTCCTGGTGTTCCGGTTTGACTTTCCAACTGCTTTACTATCAATCTCCCAACTTGGAGACACACCACTTTTAACCTCCTGGTACACACACGTTGCCAATTTGGCAGAGGATGAAAGGAAAGGGGGAGAACCAATGACAGAGTAGCTGTTAGGCATTTAGACGGGCACATGTCACTCTAATTTCACGGGAGGAAGAAGAATTAACCAAAGTCTCAGCCACCCACGGGGAACAAGAAGAGGTCCTGAACCAAAATTTTGGACTTGCGGTCAGCTCACAAAAAATGAGTTGAAAAATGGGGCTCAGGGCACAGCAATTCACAAACTGGAAGAGTAATAAAGGACAACTATCATCCAAAAATCTGTTGAGGGAAGGCATCGAGGCGGAGTTGAAATCGAGGCAGAATAGCAGGAAACAGATTTCAAGAGGTATGTTGGAATCACCTTTAAAGCACAAGAAGTGGGGCACAACTTCGACAATGATGCACTTGGCGAAAAAGGGCGTTTGCATTTTCTGCTGAATATTTTCAGGAGAAAATGCATACGACCTTTTTGGCCATGCAAGCAAGCAGGCAATGCAAATCTGCACTACAAAGAAGTATCACTTCCGACCGGTAAAAAGGGACATCCGCAAAATGTGTAAAAACCAGAAAGGCAAGACAGGCCCTGGAGAACAGGGAGCATTGTTATGCTGATGGGCAGGATGTAAATTGCCAACTGCCTCTCTGGTGGAGTGAATTGTGTTCCCTAAAACAAGTAAACAACAGAGCTACAGAGCCAAGGGCACTTCCAGTCTAGGGAATATACCTTTGGAAAACTGAAAATCAATAAGACAGAGCCACCCCAACGTTTAGGGCTGCACTGCTTACAAGAACCTCAACATGGGTACACCTTAAATATCCCAGGAAATATAAAAATGGTTCAAAAAATTGTGGTACTTACGTACGATGGAATATCCCTCAGCCATGAAATCAATGTCATAAGACCAGTAGCAGCAAAATGAGTGGAATGAGGTTCGATGATTCTAAGTGAAATAAGTCACACAGAAAAAGCAACTTATCATAAGATATCACTTATGAAGATCCTGTAAACATGGCTACACTTGAACTGAGCTAGGAAAGAGAACAGAGTCTCACATTTGGAAAACACTCTTATGCCTGCTTAAGGGGGAAGGAGAGTTGGGGTGATGCATAAAACCAGAGTTTCATATAAGCACACCTACCGTTCCGAAAACCAACTATGGAATAGACAAGACCTACACATTCCTCAGTGAAAGGGACTGAAAAGCCCATATTTCCCGCAGAAGAATATATCTGACAAGTAAGAATCTTAAAACCTATGTATTGATATGTCTCTGTAAGGGAAACAAGTGTGTCTAGACTGGCATAAACATGGCAGCGAGAATCAGCTGAAACCCACTATCAAAAGGAATTTCACAAACAAAACAAAAAAACAGGGAAATTGTTTACAATTCCTTCAGGGTCTCTGATGAAACCTGGAATGACCCTATCTACAACGACAGCTGGATGTGGCATAAGGCTGGACACTTGGGACTGAGAGTATTGGTGAGATTGGGTGAGCAAATGCAGACCTTGTAAACCAATAATACATGGCACCCATTCCATGGGTCCCAACTCTGCGGGTTGAAGGGAATATTAATACAGCTATAACATGTACAGGAAACCTAGAGAATGGACACACTGTGAATACAAAAGGTTTCTAAAACTCAACGAATAGTCCCTCTCCTGGTGTTCCGGTTTGACTTTCCAACTGCTTTACTATCAATCTCCCAACTTGGAGAGACACCACTTTTAACCTCCTGGTACACACACGTTGCCAATTTGGCAGAGGATGAAAGGAAAGGGGGAGAACCAATGACAGAGTAGCTGTTAGGCATTTAGACGGGCACATGTCACTCTAATTTCAAGGGAGGAAGAAGAACTAACCAAAGTCTCAGCCTCCCACGGGTAAAAAGAAGAGGTCCTGAACCAAAATTTTGTACTTGCGGTCAGCTAACAAAAAATGAGTTGAAAAATGGGGCTCAGGGCACAGCAATTCAAAAACTGGAAGAGTAATAAAGGACAACTATCATCCAAAAATCTGTTGAGGGAAGGCAACGAGGCGGAGTTGAAATCGAGTCAGAATAGCAGGAAACAGATTTCAAGAGGTACGTTGGAATCGCCTTTAAAGCACAGGAAGAGGGGCACAACTTCGACAATGATGCACTTGGCCAAAAAGGGCGTATGCGTTTTCTCCTGAATATATTCAGGAGAAAACGCATACGCCCTTTTCGGACAAGCAAGCAAGCGGGCAATGCAAATCTGCACTACAAAGAAGTATCACTTCCCACCTGTCAAAAGGGACATCCACAAAATGTGTAAAAACCAGAAAGGCAAGACAGGCCCTGGAGAACAGGGAGCCTTGTTATGCTGATGGGCGGGATGTAATTTGCCAACTGCCTCTCTGGAAGACTGCATTGTGTTCCCTAAAACAAGTAAAGAACAGAGCTACAGAGCCAAGGGCACTTCCAGTCTAGGGAATATACCTTGGGAAAACTGAAAATCAATAAGACAGAGCCACCCCAAAATTCAGGGCTGCACTGCTTACAAGGACCTCAACTTGGGTACACCTTAAATATTCCAGGAAATATAAAAATGGTTCAAAAAATTGTGGTAATTACGTACGATGGAATATCCCTCAGCCATGAAATGAACGTCATAAGACCAGTAGCAGCAAAATGGGTGGATTCAGGTACGATGATTCTAAGTGAAATAAGTCACACAGAAAAAGAAACTTATCATAAGATATCACTTATGAAGATCCTGTAAACATGGCTACACTTGAACTGAGTTAGGAAAGAGAACAGTGTCTCACATTTAGAAAACACTCTTATGCCTGCTTAAGGCGGAAGGAGAGGTGGGGTGTTGCATAAAACCAGAGTTTGATATAAGCACAGGTACCGTTCCAAAAACCAACTATGGAATAGACAAGACCTACACCTTCCTCAAGGAAAGGGACTCAAAACCCCATATTTCCCGCAGAGGAATATATCTGACTAGTAAGAATCTTAAAACCTATGTATTGATATGTCTCCGTAAGGGAATCAAGTGTGTCTAGACTGGCATAAACATGGCAGCGAGAATCAGCTCAAACCCACTATAAAAAGGAATTTCAAAAACAAAACAAAAAAACTGGGATATTCTTTACAATTCCTTCAGGGTCTCTGAGGAAAGCTGGAATGACCCTATCTACAACGACAGCTGGATGTGGCATAAGGAGGGACACTTGGGACTGAGACGATTGGTGAGATTGGGTGAGCAAATGCAGACCCTTAAAGCAATAATGCATGGCACCCATTACATGGGTCCGAACTCTCCAGGTTGAAGGGAATATTACTACAGCTATAACATGTGCGGGAAACCTAGAGAACGACACACTGTGAATACGAAAGGTTTCTAAAACTCAACGAATAGTCCCTCTCCTGGTGCTCCGGTTTGACTTTCCGTCTGCTTTACTATCAACCTCCCAACTTGGAGAGACAGCCCCTTTAACCTCTTGGTTCGCACAGGTTGCCAATTTGGCAGAGGATGAAAGGGAAGAGGGAGAACCAATGAGAGAGTAGCTGTTAGGCATTTGGACGGGCACATGTCACTGTAATTTCCCGGCAGGAAGAAGAATTAACCAAATTCTCAGCCACCCACCGGGAACCAGTATAGGTCCTGAACCAAAATTTTGGACTTGCGGTCAGCTCACCAAAAACGAGTTGAAAAATGGAGCTCAGGGGCACAGCAATTCACAAACTGGCCGAGTATTAAAGGACAACTATCGTCCAAAAATCTGTTGAGGGAAGGCAACGAGGCGGACTTGAAAGCGAGGCAGAATAGCAGGAAACAGATTTCAAGAGGTACGTTGGAATCGCGTTTAAAGCACAGGAAGAGGGTCACAACTTCGACAATGATGCACTTGGCCAAAAAGGGCTTATGCGTTTTCTCCTGAATATATTCAGGAGAAAACGCATACGCCCTTTTTGGCCAAGCAAGCAAGCGGGCAATGCAAATCTGCACTACAAAGAAGTATCACTTCCCACCGGTCAAAAGGGACATCCACAAAATGTGTAAGAACAAGAAAGG
This sequence comes from Hyperoodon ampullatus, assembly GCF_949752795.1. Taxonomy (NCBI): domain Eukaryota; kingdom Metazoa; phylum Chordata; class Mammalia; order Artiodactyla; family Ziphiidae; genus Hyperoodon; species Hyperoodon ampullatus. The sequence goes on from NW_027640875.1 coordinate 1,187,650, forward strand.
CAAGACAGGCCCTGGAGAACAGGGAGCCTTGTTATGCTGATGGGCGGGATGTAAATTGCCAACTGCCTCTCTGGAGGAGTGCATTCTGTTCCCTAAAACAAGTAAAGAACAGAGCTACAGAGCCAAGGGCACTACCAGTCTAGGGAATATACCTTGGGAAAACTGAAAATCAATAAGACAGAGCCACCCCAAAATTTAGGGCTGCACTGCATACAAGGACCTCAACTTGGATACACCTTAAGTATCCCAGAAAATATAAACATGGTTCAAAAAATTGTGGTACTTACGTACGATGGAATATCCCTCAGCCATGAAATCAATGTCATAAGACCAGTAGCAGCAAAATGGGTGGATTCAGGTACGATGATTCTAAGTGAAATAAGTCACACAGAAAAAGAAACTTATCATAAGATATCACTTATGAAGATCCTGTAAACATGGCTACACTTGAACTGAGTTAGGAAAGAGAACAGTGTCTCACATTTAGAAAACACTCTTATACCTGCTTAAGGGGGAAGGAGAGGTGGGGTGATGCATAAAACCAGAGTTTGATATAAGCACAGGTACCATTCCAAAAACCAACTATGGAATAGACAAGACCTACACCGTCCTCAGTGAAAGGGACTCAAAACCCCATATTTCCCGCAGAGGAAAATATCTGACTAGTAAGAATCTTAAAACCTATGTATTGATATGTCTCCGTAAGGGAATCAAGTGTGTCTAGACTGGCATAAACATGGCAGCGAGAATCAGCTCAAACCCACTATAAAAAGGAATTTCAAAAACAAAACAAAAAAATTGGGAAATTCTTTACAATTCCTTCAGGGTCTCTGATGAAAGCTGGAATGACCCTATCTACAACGACAGCTGGATGTGGCATAAGGAGGGACACTTGGGACTGAGACGATTGGTGAGATTGGGTGAGCAAATGTAGACCCTTTAAAGCAATAATGCATGGCACCCATTCCATGGGTCCGAACTCTCCAGGTTGAAGGGAATATTACTACAGCTATAACATGTGCGGGAAACCTAGAGAACGGACACACTGTGAATACGAAAGGTTTCTAAAACTCAACGAATAGTCCCTCTCCTGGTGCTCCGGTTTGACTTTCCGTCTGCTTTACTATCAACCTCCCAACTTGGAGAGACAGCCCCTTTAACCTCTTGGTTCGCACAGGTTGCCAATTTGGCAGAGGATGAAAGGGAAGAGGGAGAACCAATGAGAGAGTAGCTGTTAGGCATTTGGAAGGGCACATATCACTGTAATTTCCCGGCAGGAAGAAGAATTAACCAAATTCTCAGCCACCCACCGGGAACCAGTATAGGTCCTGAACCAAAATTTTGGACTTGCGGTCAGCTCACCAAAAACGAGTTGAAAAATGGAGCTCAGGGGCACAGCAATTCACAAACTGGCCGAGTAATAAAGGACAACTATCGTCCAAAAATCTGTTGAGGGAAGGCAACGAGGCGGACTTGAAATCGAGGCAGAATAGCAGGAAACAGATTTCAAGAGGTACGTTGGAATCGCCTTTAAAGCACAGGAAGAGGGTCACAACTTCGACAATGATGCACTTGGCCAAAAAGGGCGTATGCGTTTTCTCCTGAATATATTCAGGAGAAAACGCATACGCCCTTTTTGGCCAAGCAAGCAAGCGGGCAATGCAAATCTGCACTACAAAGAAGTATCACTTCCCACCGGTCAAAAGGGACATCCACAAAATGTGTAAGAACAAGAAAGGCTAGACAGGCCCTGGAGAACAGGGAGCCTTGTTATGCTGATGGGCGGGATGTAAATTGCCAACTGCCTCTCTGGAGGAGTGCATTCTGTTCCCTAAAACAAGTAAAGAACAGAGCTACAGAGCCAAGGGCACTACCAGTCTAGGGAATATACCTTGGGAAAACTGAAAATCAATAAGACAGAGCCACCCCAAAATTTAGGGCTGCACTGCATACAAGGACCTCAACTTGGATACACCTTAAGTATCCCAGAAAATATAAACATGGTTCAAAAAATTGTGGTACTTACGTACGATGGAATATCCCTCAGCCATGAAATCAATGTCATAAGACCAGTAGCAGCAAAATGGGTGGATTCAGGTACGATGATTCTAAGTGAAATAAGTCACACAGAAAAAGAAACTTATCATAAGATATCACTTATGAAGATCCTGTAAACATGGCTACACTTGAACTGAGTTAGGAAAGAGAACAGTGTCTCACATTTAGAAAACACTCTTATACCTGCTTAAGGGGGAAGGAGAGGTGGGGTGATGCATAAAACCAGAGTTTGATATAAGCACAGGTACCGTTCCAAAAACCAACTATGGAATAGACAAGACCTACACCGTCCTCAGTGAAAGGGACTCAAAACCCCATATTTCCCGCAGAGGAAAATATCTGACTAGTAAGAATCTTAAAACCTATGTATTGATATGTCTCCGTAAGGGAATCAAGTGTGTCTAGACTGGCATAAACATGGCAGCGAGAATCAGCTCAAACCCACTATAAAAAGGAATTTCAAAAACAAAACAAAAAAATTGGGAAATTCTTTACAATTCCTTCAGGGTCTCTGATGAAAGCTGGAATGACCCTATCTACAACGACAGCTGGATGTGGCATAAGGAGGGACACTTGGGACTGAGACGATTGGTGAGATTGGGTGAGCAAATGTAGACCCTTTAAAGCAATAATGCATGGCACCCATTCCATGGGTCCGAACTCTCCAGGTTGAAGGGAATATTACTACAGCTATAACATGTGCGGGAAACCTAGAGAACGGACACACTGTGAATACGAAAGGTTTCTAAAACTCAACGAATAGTCCCTCTCCTGGTGCTCCGGTTTGACTTTCCGTCTGCTTTACTATCAACCTCCCAACTTGGAGAGACAGCCCCTTTAACCTCTTGGTTCGCACAGGTTGCCAATTTGGCAGAGGATGAAAGGGAAGAGGGAGAACCAATGAGAGAGTAGCTGTTAGGCATTTGGACGGGCACATATCACTCTAACTTCGCGGCAGGAAGAAGAATTAACCAAAGTCTCAGCCCCCCACCGGGAACCAGCATAGTTCCTGAACCAAAATTTTGGACTTGCGGTCAGCTCACCAAAAACGAGTTGAAAAATGGAGCTCAGGGGCACAGCAATACACAAACTGGCCGACTAATAAAGGACAATTATCGTCCAAAAATCTGTTGAGGGAAGGCAATGAGGCGGACTTGAAAGCGAGGCAGAATAGCAGGAAACAGATTTCAAGACGTACGTTGGAATCGCCTTTAAAGCACAGGAAGAGGGGCACAACTTCGACAATGATGCACTTGGCCAAAAAGGGCGTATGTGTTTTCTCCTGAATATATTAAGGAGAAAACGCATACGCCCTTTTTGGCCAAGCAAGCAAGCGGGAAATGCAAATCTGCACTACAAAGAAGTATCACCTCCCACCGGTCAAAAGGGACATCCACAAAATGTGTAAATCCAGAAAGTCAAGACAGGCCCTGGAGAACAGGGAGCCTTGTTATGCTGATGGGCGGGATGTAAATTGCCAACTGCCTCTCTGGAGGAGTGCATTGTGTTCCCTAAAACAAGTAAACAACAGAGCTACAGAGCCAAGGGCACTTCCAGTCTAGGGAATATACCTTGGGAAAACTGAAAATCAATAAGACAGAGCCACCCCAAAATTTAGGGCTGCACTGCTTACAAGGACCTCAACTTGGGTACACCTTAAATATCCCAGGAAATACAAAAATGGTTCAAAAATTGTGGTACTTACGTACGATGGAATATCCCTCAGCCATGAAATCAATGTCATAAGACCAGTAGCAGCAAAATGGGTGGATTCAGGTACGATGATTCTAAGTGAAATAAGTCACACAGAAAAAGAAACTTATCATAAGATATCACTTATGAAGATCCTGTAAACATGGCTACACTTGAACTGAGTTAGTAAAGAGAACAGTGTCTCACATTTAGAAAACACTCTTATGCCTGCTTAAGGGGGAAGGAGAGGTGGGGTGATGCATAAAACCAGAGTTTGATATAAGCATAGGTACCGTTCCAAAAACCAACTATGGAATAGAAAAGACCTACACCTTCCTCAGTGAAAGGGACTCAAAACCCCATATTTCCTGCAGAGGAATATATCTGACTCATAAGAATCTTAAAACCTATGTATTGATATGTCTCTGTAAGGGAATCAAGTGTGTCTAGACTGGCATAAACATGGCAGCGAGAATCAGCTCAAACCCACTATAAAAAGAAATTTCAAAAACAAAACAAAACAACTGGGAAATTCTTTACAATTCCTTCAGGGTCTCTGATGAAACCTGAAATGACCCTATCTACAACGACAGCTGGATATGGCATAAGGCTGGACACTTGGGACTGACAGGATTGGTGAGATTGGGTGAGCAAATGCAGACCCTTTAAAGCAATAATGCATGGCACCCATTCCATGGGTCCCAACTCTACAGGTTGAAGGGAATATTACTACAGTTATAACATGTACGGGAAACATAGAGAACGGACAAACTGTGAATACGAAAGGTTTCTAAAACTCAACGAATAGTCCCTCTCCTGGTCCTTCGGTTTGACTTTCCATCTTCTTTACTATCAACCTACCAACTTGGAGAGACAGCCCCGTTAACCTCCTGGTTCTCACAGGTTGCAAATTTGGCAGAGGATGAAAGGGAACTGGGAGAATCAATGAGAGAGTAGCTGTTAGGCATTTGGACGGGCACATATCACTCTAACTTCCCGGCAGGAAGAAGAATTAACCAAAGTCTCAGCCCCCCACCGGGAACCAGCATAGTTCCTGAACCAAAATTTTGGACTTGCGGTCAGCTCACCTAAAACGAGTTGAAAAATGGAGCTCAGGGGCACAGCAATTCACAAACTGGCCGAGTAATAAAGGACAACTATCGTCCAAAAATCTGTTGAGGGAAGGCAACGAGGCGGACTTGAAAGCGAGGCAGAATAGCAGGAAACAGATTTCAAGAGTTACGTTGGAATTGCCTTTAAAGCACAGGAAGAGGGGCACAACTTCGACAATGATGCACTTGGCCAAAAAGGGCGTATGCGTTTTCTCCTGAATATATTCAGGAGAAAACGCATACGCCCTTTTTGGCCAAGCAAGCAAGCGGGCAATGCAAATCTGCACTACAAAGAAGTATCACTTCCCACCGGTCAAAAGGGACATCCACAAAATGTGTAAAAACCAGAAAGGCAAGACAGGCCCTGGAGAACAGGGAGCCTTGTTATGCTGATGGGCGGGATGTAAATTGCCAACTGCCTCTCTGGAGGAGTGCATTCTGTTCCCTAAAACAAGTAAAGACCAGAGCTACAGAGCCAAGGGCACTTCCAGTCTAGGGAATATACCTTGGGAAAACTGAAGATCAATAAGACAGAGCCACCCCAAAATTTAGGGCTGCACTGCATACAAGGACCTCAACTTGGGTACACCTTAAATATCCCAGGAAATATAAAAATGGTTCAAAAAATTGTGGTACTTACGTACGATGGAATATCCCTCAGCCATGAAATCAATGTCATAAGACCAGTAGCAGCAAAATGGGTGGATTCAGGTACGATGATTCTAAGTGAAATAAGTCACACAGAAAAAGAAACTTAACATAAGATATCACTTATGAAGATCCTGTAAACATGGCTACACTTGAACTGAGTAAGGAAAGAGAACAGTGTCTCACATTTAGAAAACACTCTGATGCCTGCTTAAGGGGGAAGGAGAGGTGGGGTGATGCATAAAACCAGAGTTTGATATAAGCACAGGTACCGTTCCAAAAACCAACTATGGAATAGACAAGACCTATACCTTCCTCAGTGAAATGGACTCAAAACCCCATATTTCCCGCAGAGGAATATATCTGACTAGTAAGAATCTTAAAACCTATGTATTGATATGTCTGCGTAAGGGAATCAAGTGTGTCTAGACTGGCATAAACATAGCAGCGAGAATCAGCTCAAACCCACTATAAAAAGGAATTTCAAAAACAAAACAAAAAAACTGGGAAATTCTTTACAATTCCTTCAGGGTCTCTGATGAAACCTGGAATGACCCTATCTACAACGACAGCTGGATGTGGCATAAGGCTGGACACTTGGGACTGAGAGGATGGGTGAGAGTGGGTGAGCAAATGCAGACCCTGTAAAGCAATAATGCATGGCACCCATTCCATGGTTCCCAACTCTCCAGGTTGAAGGGAATATTACTACATCTATAACATGTACGGGAAACCTAGAGAACGGACACACTGTGAAGACGAAAGGTTTCGAAAACTCAACGAATTGTCCCTCTCCTGGTGCTCCCGTTTGACTTTCCATCTGCTTTACTATCAACAACCCAACTTGGAGAGACAGCCCCTTTAACCTCCTGGTTCGCACAGGTTGCCAATTTGGCAGAGGATGAAAGGGAAGAGGGAGAACCAATGAGAGAGTAGCTGATAGGCATTTGGACGGGCACATATCACCGTAATTTCCCGGAAGGAAGAAGAATTACCAAAGACTCAGCAACTCTCCGGGAACCAGTATAGGTCCTGAACCAAAATTTCGGAGTTGCGGTCACCTCACCAAAAACGAGTTGAAAAATGGAGCTCAGGGGCACAGCAATTCACAAACTGGCCGAGTAATAAAGGACAACTATCGTCCAAAAATCTGTTGAGGGAAGGCAACGAGGCGGACTTGAAAGCGAGGCAGAATAGCAGGAAACAGATTTCAAGAGGTACGTTGGAATCGCCTTTAAAGCACAGGAAGAGGGGCACAACTTCGACAATGATGCACTTGGCCAAAAAGGGCGTATGCGTTTTCTCCTGAATATATTCAGGAGAAAACTCATACGCCCTTTTTGCCCAAGCAAGCAAGCGGGCAATGCAAATCTGCACTACAAAGAAGTATCACTTCCCACCGGTCAAAAGGGACATCCACAAAATGTGTAAAAACCAGAAAGGCAAGACAGGCCCTGGAGAACAGGGAGCCTTGTTGTGATGATGGACGGCATGTAAATTGCCAACTGCCTCTCTGGAGGAGTACATTGTGTTCCCTAAAACAAGTAAAGAACAGAGCTACAGAGCCAAGGGCACTTCCAGTCTAGGGAATATACCTTGGGAAAACTGAAAATCAATAAGACAGAGCCACCCCAAAATTTAGGGCTGCACTGCTTACAAGGACCTCAAATTGGGTACACCTTAAATATCCCAGGAAATATAAAAATGGTTCAAAAAATTGTGGTACTTACGTACGATGGAATATCCCTCAGCCATGAAATCAATATCATAAGACCAGTAGCAGCAAAATGGGTGGATTGAGGTACGATGATTCTAAGTGAAATAAGTCACACAGAAAAAGAAACTTATCATAAGATATCACTTATGAAGATCCTGTAAACATGGTTACACTTGAACTGAGTTAGGAAAGAGAACAGGGCCTCACATTTAGAAAACACTCTTATGCCTGCTTAAGGGGGAAGGAGAGGTGGGGTGATGCATAAAACCAGAGTTTGATATAAGCACAGGTACCGTTCCAAAAACCAACTATGGAATAGACAAGACCTATACCTTCCTCAGTGAAATGGACTCAAAACCCCATATTTCCCGCAGAGGAATATATCTGACTAGTAAGAATCTTAAAACCTATGTATTGATATGTCTGCGTAAGGGAATCAAGAGTGTCTAGACTGGCATAAACATAGCAGCGAGAATCAGCTCAAACCCACTATAAAAAGGAATTTCAAAAACAAAACAAAAAAACTGGGAAATTCTTTACAATTCCTTCAGGGTCTCTGATGAAACCTGGAATGACCCTATCTACAACGACAGCTGGATGTGGCATAAGGCTGGACACTTGGGACTGAGAGGATGGGTGAGAGTGGGTGAGCAAATGCAGACCCTGTAAAGCAATAATGCATGGCACCCATTCCATGGTTCCCAACTCTCCAGGTTGAAGGGAATATTACTACATCTATAACATGTACGGGAAACCTAGAGAACGGACACACTGTGAAGACGAAAGGTTTCGAAAACTCAACGAATTGTCCCTCTCCTGGTGCTCCCGTTTGACTTTCCATCTGCTTTACTATCAACAACCCAACTTGGAGAGACAGCCCCTTTAACCTCCTGGTTCGCACAGGTTGCCAATTTGGCAGAGGATGAAAGGGAAGAGGGAGAACCAATGAGAGAGTAGCTGATAGGCATTTGGACGGGCACATATCACCGTAATTTCCCAGAAGGAAGAAGAATTAACCAAAGACTCAGCAACTCTCCGGGAACCAGTATAGGTCCTGAACCAAAATTTCGGAGTTGCGGTCACCTCACCAAAAACGAGTTGAAAAATGGAGCTCAGGGGCACAGCAATTCACAAACTGGCCGAGTAATAAAGGACAACTATCGTCCAAAAATCTGTTGAGGGAAGGCAACGAGGCGGACTTGAAAGCGAGGCAGAATAGCAGGAAACAGATTTCAAGAGGTACGTTGGAATCGCCTTTAAAGCACAGGAAGAGGGGCACAACTTCGACAATGATGCACTTGGCCAAAAAGGGCGTATGCGTTTTCTCCTGAATATATTCAGGAGAAAACTCATACGCCCTTTTTGCCCAAGCAAGCAAGCGGGCAATGCAAATCTGCACTACAAAGAAGTATCACTTCCAACCGGTCAAAAGGGACATCCACAAAATGTGTAAAAACCAGAAAGGCAAGACAGGCCCTGGAGAACAGGGAGCCTTGTTGTGCTGATGGACGGCATGTAAATTGCCAACTGCCTCTCTGGAGGAGTACATTGTGTTCCCTAAAACAAGTAAAGAACAGAGCTACAGAGCCAAGGGCACTTCCAGTCTAGGGAATATACCTTGGGAAAACTGAAAATCAATAAGACAGAGCCACCCCAAAATTTAGGGCTGCACTGCTTACAAGGACCTCAACTTGGGTACACCTTAAATATCCCAGGAAATATAAAAATGGTTCAAAAATTTGTGGTACTTACGTACGATGGAATATCCCTCAGCCATGAAATCAATATCATAAGACCAGTAGCAGCAAAATGGGTGGATTGAGGTACGATGATTCTAAGTGAAATAAGTCTCACAGAAAAAGAAACTTATCATAAGATATCACTTATGAAGATCCTGTAAACATGGTTACACTTGAACTGAGTTAGGAAAGAGAACAGGGCCTCACATTTAGAAAACACTCTTATGCCTGCTTAAGGGGGAAGGAGAGGTGGGGTGATGCATAAAACCAGAGTTTGATATAAGCACAGGTACCGTTCCAAAAACCAACTATGGAATAGACAAGACCTACACCTTCCTCAGTGAAAGGGACTCAAAACCCCATATTTCCCGCAGAGGAATATATCTGACTAGTAAGAATCTTAAAACCTATGTATTTATATGTCTCCGTAAGGGAATCAAGTGTGTCTAGACTGGCATAAACATGGCAGCGAGAATCAGCTCAAACCCACTATAAAAAGGAATTTCAAAAACAAAACAAAAATTGGGAAATTCTTTACAATTCCTTCAGGGTCTCTGATGAAACCTGGAATGACCCTATCTACAACGACAGCTGGATGTGGCATAAGGAGGGACACTTGGGACTTAGACAATTGGTGAGATTCGGAGAGCAAATGCAGACCCTTTAAAGCAATAATGCATGGCACCCATTCCATGGGTCCCAACTCTCCAGGTTGAAGGGAATATTACTACAGCTATAACATGTACGGGAAACCTAGAGAACAGACACACTGTGAATACAAAAGGTTTCTAAAACTCAACGAATAGTCCCTCTCCTGGTGCTCCTGTTTGACTTTCCATCTGCTTTACTATCAACCTCCCTACTTGGAGAGACAGTCCCTTTAACCTCCTGGTTCACAAAGGTTGCCAATTTGGCAGAGGATGAAAGGGAAGAGGGAGAACCAAGGAGAGAGTAGCTGTCAGGCATTTGAACGGGCACATATCACTGTAATTTCCCGGCAGGGAGAAGAATTAACCAAAGTCTCAGCCACCCACCGGGAACCAGTATATGTCCTGAACCAAAATTTTGGACTTGCGGTCAGCTCACCAAAAACGAGTTGAAAAATGGAGCTCAGGGGCACAGCAATTCACAAACTGGCCGAGTAATAAAGGACAACTAACATCCAAAAATCTGTTGAGGGAAGGCAACGAGGCGGACTGGAAAGCGAGGCAGAATAGCGGGAAACACATTTCAACATGTACGTTGGAATCGCCTTTAAAGCACAGGAAGAGGGGCACAACTTTGACAATGATGCACTTGGCCAAAAAGGGCTTATGTGTTTTCTCCTGAATATATTCAGGAGAAAACGCATACGCCCTTTTTGGCCAAGCAAGCAAGCGGGCAATGCAAATCTGCACTACAAAGAAGTATCACTTCCCACTGGTCAAAAGGGACATCCACAAAATGTGTAAAAACCAGAAAGGCAAGACAGGCCCTGGAGAACAGGGAGCCTTGTTATGCTGATGGGCGGGATGTAAATTGCCAACTGCCTCTCTGGAGGAGTACATTGTGTTCCTTAAAACAAGTAAAGAACAGAGCTACAGAGCCAAGGACACTTCCAGTCTAGGGAATATACCTTGGGAAAACTGAAAATCAATAAGACAGAGCCACCCCAAAATTTAGGGCTGCACTGCTTACAAGGACCTCAACTTGGGTACACCTTAAATATCCCAGGAAATATAAAAATGGTTCAAAAAATTTTGGTACTTACGTACGATGGAATATCCCTCAGCCATGAAATCAATGTCATAAGACCAGTAGCAGCAAAATGGGTGGATTCAGGTACGATGATTCTAAGTGAAATAAGTCACAGAGAAAAAGAAACTTATCATAAGATATCACTTATGAAGATCCCGTAAACATGGCTACACTTGAACTGAGTTAGGATAGAGAACAGTGTCTTACATTTAGAAAACACTCTTATGCCTGCTTAAGGGGGAAGGAGAGGTGGGGTGATGCATAAAACCAGAGTTTGCTATAAGCACAGGTACCGTTCCAAAAACCAACTATGGAATAGACAAGACCTACACCTTCCTCAGTGAAAGGGACTCAAAACCCCATATTTCCCGCAGAGGAATATATCTGACTAGTAAGAATCTTAAAACCTATGGATTGATATGTCTCTGTAAGGGAATCAAATGTGTCTAGACTGGCATAAACATGGCAGCGAGAATCAGCTCAAACCCACTATAAAAAGGAATTTCAAAAACAAAACAAAAAAACAGGGAAATTCTTTACAATTCCTTCAGGGTCTCTGATGAAACCTGGAATGACCCTATCTACAACGACAGCTGGATGTGGCATAAGGCTGGAAACTTGGGACTGAGAGGATTGGTGAAATTGGGTGAGCAAATGCAGACCATTTAAAGCACAAATGCCTGGCACCCATTCCATGGGTCCCAACTCTCCAGGTTGAAGGGAATATTCTACAGCTATAAGATGTTCAGAAAACTTAGAGAACGGACACACTGTGAATACGAAAGGTTTCTAAAACTCAACGAATAGTCCCTCTCCTGGTGCTCTGGTTTGACTTTCCATCTGCTTTACTATCAACTTCCCAAATTGGACAGACAGCCCCTTTAAATTCCTGGTTCGTACAGGTTGCCAATTTGGCAGAGGATGAAAGGGAAGAGGGAGAACCAATGAGAGAGTAGCTGTTAGGCATTTGGACGGGCATATATCAGTCTAATTTCCCGGCAGGAAGAAGAATTAACCAAAGTCTCAGCCCCCCACCGGGAACCAGCATAGGTCCTCAACCAAAATTTTGGACTTGCCGTCAGCTCACCGAAAACGAGTTGAAAAATGGAGCTCAGGGGCACAGCAATTCACAAACTGGCCGAGTAATAAAGGACAACTATCGTCCAAAAATCTGTTGAGGGAAGGCAACGAGGCACATTTGAAAGGGAGGCAGAATAGCAGGAAACAGATTTCAAGAGGTACGTTGGAATCGCCTTTAAAGCACAGGAAGAGGGGCACAACTTCGACAATGATGCACTTCGCCAAAAAGGGCATATGCGTTTTCTCCTGAATATATTCAGGAGAAAACGCATATGCCCTTTTTGGCCAAGCAAGAAAGCGGGCAATGCAAATCTGCACTACAAAGAAGTATCACTTCCCACAGGTCAAAAGGGACATCCACAAAATGTGTAAAAACCAGAAAGGCAAGCAGGCCCTGGAGAACAGGGAGCCTTGTTATGCTGATGGGCGGGATGTAAACTGCCAACTGCCTCTCTGTAGAAGTGCATTGTGTTCCCTAAAACAAGTAAACAACAGAGCTACAGAGCCAAGGGCACTTCCAGTGTAGGGAATATACCTTGGGAAAACTGTAAATGAATAAGACAGAGCC